>NC_080578.1:64387500-65012500 GCF_029962835.1 Magnolia sinica
CCCATTATGATATATATATTTGGCCCATGTGATGTGGCCCATAGTGATGTGTATTAGGGCTATGTGATGCGGCCCAATGTGTTGTATATGAGGCCCATATGATGAGGCCGATGTGATGTATATGGCCCATGTGATGCGGCCCACTTGATGTATGAATGCTTGTGTAAGGCCTATTAAGATTGTATGTGGCCCATTATGATTGTATGTGGCCCATTGTGATTATATGAGGCCCATTGTGATGTAATTTTGGTTATTGATGAGGCACGATGTGATGTATTTATGGCCCAGTGTGATGTATATTAGGCCCTTGTGTGAGGCCATGGGCACACTATATGTTTGGCTCTATGTGGGCCACTCCTTGGGAGCAATGTTGGTTAAATGTCCACATTGATGGGCAATGATGGTTAAATGTCCTCATTGTGACCTTCCCTTAGGCCCTTTAATAGGCCGATCATCGATGCCGAATATTGATGTGGGTTATCGATGCCGATTATGAGTATGTGACAGCATAGCATCATGATATATATCCATACGCATCATCTGCATGTTTGTTATGAGATGTGGATGAACATTGCATATACCATAGGGCAGGTTGTTCATGGGACTTTTTGATAGGTGGAGTTGCCCCACATGAGCGCACGGTATGTGTAAGATTGATGCACGATTGGACTGTGTGACTCATGCATCTCGCATTGTGTGATTATGATTACTGTACGCCCTAGCGGCATTAGGGCCGTAGCCTCCACAGGCATATCATGGATGGGTAGATGGGACATCAAAAATCTGTTCTATATGGGGTACTACGGAGGCTGTCGGCTTGGATTCGGCGATCAAAAATTTTGTGAGCCCAGTTTTCGAGTTTGGGGCGTGACAATGACCCCCAATTAACTTAGTCTTACTTCTAATTCATTGAAAATCATATTTGGTAAGCTTAAGTGTTGAACACTTAGAATGTTAGAGGAGTAAAACATGAACTATATAGGAAAAAATTCATTGCATCTGTAAATGCTATTCTATCTAGCTCTTATGATTGTCAAATTTTGTAGTGCCAAAACCTCTTGGACTCTATATCTTGTGTAGCTCATCTTCATATTCAAGCTCAAGCAAATCAAGTACAAGAACAAAGATCTTTACATCAAGAACATCAAGTGCAAAAATAAGATGTTCAAGTACAACATCAAGTGATAAATCAAGCTTTCAAGCATCAACTATGTCAAGACAATGTGCTTTACTTTGGAACTTAAGGCTCAAGGTGAAATACAAGTCACAAGTCCTTCAAGTTCAAGCTTTAAAGTACTTCAAGTTTAAGTTTTAAAGTACTTCAAGTTCAAGCTTGAAAGTACGCCAAGATGTCAACCTTCAAGTACTTCAGGATCAATTATCAATCGAAGTGAATGATGTTTCAATGTTCAAATATCACATATAAGGTATGAATGACCCTAGATAGACCATAGGTTAGGTCATATTGATTGCATACTTAAATTGAGTCACTATATAATTTTATAGGCTTTTTCTTGACTAGTCTTAGCCTATGTTCGACTAGTCCTAGTACTAGCTCGACTAGTCCAAGAATTTCCTTGACCAGTCCAAGGTTTGTTACTAATTTTTAAATTTTTTTGTTGGATCCTTGACCAGTCTTGGAGACTGCTCGACCAGTCGAGTGAACAGTGCTCGACCAGTCGAGCAGGCTCGACTCAAAGTTCAGCAACCAAACTAGGTCCTACTTGACCAGTCGAGTGCAGGGCTCGACCAGTCGAGCAGGCCACTCGACCAGTTAAGCGAGCCACTCGACCAGTCATGGAACGGTCTTATCTTATCGCGCCCAAAATTTTAAAAGTTTGTTGGTCCTTCGACCAGTTGAGCTGACCTATGGGCCAGTCAAGTGAACAGTTTCTTCACTTATAAATAGAGCACGATTTTCAGAGTTTTTCATTCAAATCAAATAAAATCAAGACACCACTCTTAGAGATAAGTTTGTGATATTCTTAAGCTATTTAGTGCTCATTTAATATTCTCTTTAATTTAGCTTTTTGCATTTGATTTTGAGTTATATATTCCAATCTTATTTGAAGAAAGGATTTAAGTTTTCCCCTTTCTTAGAATCAAAATCAAATCAAGTTAGCCCAAGGTGATTTAATCTAAAAATTATTTAGAACTTAGAACCTTTTCATAAGTGAGTGTGGACATTGAACATTTATGTTGAACATCTACTTCGAATTGGTTCTACCGGGCTTCATCAAAGGAGTATCCAGATAAGTATATTTACATTTTTTGTAAATCTCTTTTTGGTTTTTGAGGTTGTGCCAGGAAAAATCTCTCTTCCTTTTTGGTTTTTCTGAGGTGATCCAGAAAACTCAGAGTGTGGGGTTTTTGAATTGTGTAAGCCCACTTGAAAGACACAATTGTGAAGGTTTTAGGTGAACCTTGAAAAACCTATTTCATAGTGAATGCCAATATCCCGAGGGAGAGGATATTGGGAGTGGAGTAGTTGTGTGGCTGTTTTTCTAAATAGTTGGTGTACACACAAGTGAACCACTATAATTTCTAGTGTTGTGGTGGATGATTGATTGTAGCTTTGTGTGAATGTTGTAATTTCTTTTTAAGCCTTTGTGGAGAATGTTGTAATCTCTTTTATGCAAGTGTGGGAATGCTGTAATAGCTTAGTTTATTTTCTTTGTTATTTTTATTCTCCTCAGTATTGGTTTGGGATTTTGATACACAGACCGTTCTAGAAATTAGGTTATCCTACCATAAGACATTGGTTTTTGGGGTAAGGTTGTCCTTAGAACAACATCCGTATCAAGCTCTCAATACTTATACATTTGAGATTGTTATTCATTTTTTGCTTTGTGGAATTGTTAAGTGCTATCTTTATTTATATCTGTCTAATTCCACATTTAATTTTTAAATTTGGCATAGTCCTATTCACCCCCCCTCTAGGACTCTTAGCTTGTCCTTTTCAGCATCGATTTGCAATCGAAGACAATTTCGATTCTATCGAACATGGTTTGATATTGCATCAAAGATAAGACCCATTCTGTCCAGCAACAAAATGGCCATATGTTGAGAATTGCCAATAATATCAAATATCAAATAATGTTCTATGATATGGAAATTCAAATTTCAATAGAATCGAACCATTTTTGATGGCATCGACTCAGGGCACTCCATCTACATGGAAAACATTCTCTAAGTATTCATCGATATAATCAAGACACCTTCGATCACATCGAGAGTAAGTTCTCGATAGAATCAAAAGATACTTAATTACATCGAACTAGAGGAATATTTTGTCCAGCAAACCATCCAGGTAAATACATCTCTTTAATTACATCGAATACCATTCGATGTTATCGAACTTCAAAATTCGATAGCATCGAATTATGATTGATAACATTGAAGATCAGGATAAAATCTTCCAGCAACCAAATGTAATTTTCTGAAAGAAAATCTGATGAGTTCGATTTTACGTCTCAATTACATTGAAGTGCACGTCGATAGAATCTAAGGGTGATTGATTAAATCAAGCAGAATCTATTCTATGCAAAAATGAATATATGTGTGTAGAAAATCAATGCAATCAAACTAGTCTCGATAACATCGACAATGACAGATTTTTGCTCGTTTTTTAACCGTTTGGATTCTTCTTTTATAAATATCATAAGTTGCTTATTAGAAAAATGAGCTAGAATTTAAGAGAGTTTGAGAGAGTTTCTTCCTAGATTAACACCCTCCTTCTCATTCCCTCTTTCCCATTATAGTTCATCATTCAATCCTTGGCATAAGCGTTTACTGACATCTTCATTACTTGGATTGAATTATGAACTCTAACATTCAATGAGTTTCCAAATGCTCTTATAAGCAAATCATTATATTGGAACTCTTGAATGCAAAGGTCATGGGAACCTTCTCTATGTGTGTTCAAAATCATATCATATAAATAGAGAAGAACAAAACCCTAAACCTCACGACCTCGGAGCATTGATCGAAGCATTAGAAGCGGTTACGGTTCAAGGGAGCTGAAGATTCTTCATCAACATCGAAGACCTTCAGGTTGTGCGAGAAAGGGGCTCACTCACTTATCTATAAGTATAACTGTAACATCCTAAATTTTCACTGCCAGAGTTTATACTCATGCCCGAGAAAATCGGATGTTAATAATTGAATCAATTGGATGCTTTAAAAATCGCATGTTAGGGCATAAAAAATAAATAAGACAATAGGAGTTTGGTTTTGTTGCCCAATCAGTCTCCAAGACTTCTCCCCCATGTTGCACATCTCTCTCTCTTTCTCCAGATCCCATGTTGTGTGCCTTCCTCTCTCTCTTTCTTTGGATCTCATGTTGTGCGCCTTCCTCTCTCTCTCTCTCTTCAGATCCCATGTTGTGCGCCCAACTCCCAAGTCGGGAAGACTTGTTGCGTGGCTAGTTTCCCAGACTAGATCCTCTGTTATGCGGCCAGTCTCCCAGACTTGATCCTCTGTTGTGCGCTTAACAGTCTTGATGACATGTTGTGCGCCCTCAGTTACATTGCCGTCCTCTGTTGTGAGCAAATGGACCTTCACATGTTTGGCGTATCTATAAATACCTGTACTCTCTTCATTTGAAGAGGAGGAGAAGGAGAATTCAGAGTGAAGAGAGTAGAGACTGGAAAGACGACCAGTCCACATCAGTCCACCCGCTCACGCAATAGTCTGACTCGCGCAACAGTCAGGCTCACACAACCAGTTCCCACAACGCAACAGTCAAGCTCGCGCAACTAGTTCCCACCATGCAACAGTGCCCATTGCACAATAGGCATATCCGCACAATGACTTTCAATGGTCCTTTTGCTGAATAATTTGAGATGGCTTATTTACTTATACATGCTATGTACATACGAGTGAAGAACCGAGGACCTTAAGTTTGCACAACTCATCTATCTTTGCGATGGACAGATAACACGCCGAAATGCCATTGAACTGTTCCTCCTTTCTTTCATCGCATTAATTCTCTATACTTTGTTTCAAAATCAAGGGAAATTCGAGGATGTAGTTGATACTCAGAATTAATAAAATTTATGATGATGAATGTTCTTCAATTTTCTTTGTTATTATTGAATGATAAATCTCCAAACCAAACGCATTCGTTTCTGGTCAAAACAAAATGGCGAGTCCACTAGGGATTGTTATTATTCAATGATAAACTTAGAAAATATTCAGAGAACTTTTATTACTGTTCGGCATCAAATAGACATGAAAATGACAACTCTCAACGGGAAGATCCTCCCCTTCAGCTCTAAAACAAAGTACAATATTATTTAATTAAAATAACTGATACTCTGTCAAGAATTGTAGGTATTCCATCCTTACACAACTGTAATGGCTTTTATCCCGACTAACGCGATTATTTACTTCATACCTAATGGATTTGCACACAATTGCATTGACAATATACAACCATCACCACAGAGAATACCAGAGAAAGTTGAAGCAGTTACGAGTAAAGATAGATGAGACTAGAGAATTCAGTTTGACTAAATTGGTCTCTGCTCGCCAATGAGAAGATGAATTAGATGACGAATTCAAAATCAAACGCATTTGTTTCAGGTCGAAACATCGCACCATATATATATATATTTCATTTAGATCACATCTAGTTACATTCATGAAGGTAACCATTCACGAGAATAAAATTGACGGTATTTATTATTTCATCAGAGTAAAGGAATTCTACAAATTATCAAATGTGGGAGCTTATTACATGATTGAGTTCGCAGTGGAAGTATAAAACTAAATCATAAAACTATCTTCTTTTTCATTCAGTAAAATCTTCCATAAGGAGATGGTCCTCTAGGTCTTTAATCTGTACATCACCTACACCATCTGTACGGCTGGAGAGGGTCAACGCCCTACTCATAGTGATAGTTATCCTTTAAGATTAACAATAATTCATGAGATTCATGAAAATAATGTTAAGGTTCTGATACGTCCCGTACTCCACAACTACGAGAGTATCAATATGTGTAAACAACCTACATGAAATGCATGCCTAGCAAAGTATATGTGGTTAATCACACTTAGTGATTACTACAATGTGGAAAATGATTTAGAATTATTCGGCTTGCCCTGTATCTTATTCTACAGAGATTCACTAGCGTTCCCACGTTTAACATGGATTTATGTGGTTATCCTAAGACGACGCAACACATGACTGGATTCATGGAGCAACTATTTGCGACATCCAATCCCGGAGGTGATGTAACACGTGTTGCGAATTACTTACATCGATTTGTGCATCACTACCCATGATACATGGAATTATGTGTTGCCCTAGGGGCCGCTACAAAAAACATATTATGTCCACGATATTTATTTGATCGCTAGAATGAGGATTCCCAACATAGAACTTGCACCAAAGAGAGAAATCCATTGAATTATGGGAGCTTTAGAATTTTAAGACACATGCCCAAGCCATATAGGTAAATAGCACAAGACTAACATAATAAAGGAGATGAGTAATAATTGCTAACTCAACAAAGAGAAGAGTGGCAATGACCAACTCAACAAAGAGTGGAGTGGCAATAGCCAACTCAACAAAGAGGAGAGTAGCAAGGGCTAACTCAACAAAATTGGTAAAGGCAAGGACAAGGCTTGTATCCATCGCCCCACATAAAAATAATGAAGATCACTCGTAATCATTATACCATAATCCCAAATGGTAAATAATTGCAGATGGTAAATTAAACAATTGCAGAGAGAGAATTATAGTAACATGAGAATAGAAAAATAGAGAGATAATTCATATCAACTTAAATTAAGGTAAGTTTAAAGGAAAAAAAACCCTCACATAAATTCAGAAAGGTCGCGTATAATTAACATCACACATTCACCATTATTCTCAAATGATAAATAATTGGTGGTGGTAAATTAAATATTTACAAGGAGGATTCAAAGCATGTGAGGGAATAAAACAAATCATACTAACTCAAATTAATATAAGCTTAAAGGAATCCCTCACCTCAGGTGGTGGCATAGTCTCTTACTAAGTTAAATGATAAGAGGCGTACGATCTGGTTATACTATAATATGCCTGGTTCAAATTGATTTAGATGTCAGATTAGAGTTGAGGAAAACTTAACCTAAACTATTCCTTAGACAGGTTTACATGTTGCTTAAGCTGATAAGTTTTAAACTTATCATGTTTAGGCCCTTCTTATCATTGACTCAAAAACAGAATTCCATTATTGAGGGATAGATCAAATTTGGAAAGGGAAGAGGAGGATAGAAAGAAAAGAAGGTTAGGAGTTAAACCAGACCTCGGTAATAGCTCAGTGTGCAACTATCCCAGCCTTAACGTTTTCTTCTTCTCTTTCTCTCTAATTCATTTCTTTTCTTTTCTTTTCTTTTTCTTTTTCTTTCTCTTTCTCTTTCTCTTCCTTTTCTTTTATTTTCTTTTCTTTTTGTTTCTCTTTTCTTTTCTTTCCTTGGACGTTTGAGAGGTGGGCGTGTGAATGGAGAGGGGAACGCATGCCTCCTTTTTAAAAGGGAGTGGGTGTGTGAGGGGCATGTTTTACATCACACTCGGATTGAGTTTCTTTTATTTTCCCTTTTATGGCAATATTTCTTTAAATCTAATTCATCCATTGTGTTAGGGTCGTCGAATAGAGCCGGAGTATATAATTTTCTTGGTATTCCGAAATTTAGATTGACCAATCTTGAAATTTTTTCTAATGGGTGCCAAAACGAAGTTGATCTCAATTAATGGTCCACACTTAATGATTAGCGCTGAATTTTAAGAAAAAATGTGTAGTTAGGATAGACAAACAGTTGAGAAAAATTTGGTGGTTGATCGATGATGGAAAAGGCCTAGATTTAAAATATCACCTTTTGCATCAAAAGGAAGGAACTAGCTTCAGCGTTCAATGGTACAGGATCATAGATCGGGGTCTAAATTTTGTATAACCTCGTACTTATATGAGACCAGAGTGTGGTCCAAATTTGAGTTGCGATGGATGAAAGGAAGTGGTTAAATCAGAAGTCCAGATTTGTAAGGAGTTGATAGGCCTTGAAAGGATAATTTTGTGCGTAAGGAAAAGCCACCGAAGTGGGGTCTTCATATTTCACAATTGGTCCATATTATGGGCAATCTAAGTTATTTATATGAAAGGAGATATACCACTACAACCACTCACGAGGCTTCTTCACTCGATGGACACCAAAATCAACGGTTAAGGGGATAATTTGTCAATTGGATTATTTTTACATTGATCTAAGGGCCAAAATTTGACATGTATGGTTAATTTATGATATATAGGCATGACATAAAATTTCACATCAAACAGATCATGGGAACCATGTGATCTAGAATTCAGGAGTCTAGGTTTATGGCATTTTCGTAATTATTACTAACATGAGAGTTTTGGAAAATCTAATACTTCTATATAGTTATAAGCACATTTTTTAAGTAATTCTTACGAAAGGATTTATATCTAAATCATTATGAATAAAGAGTTATTCACTAAATTAATTAGGGAATGTATATATATCAGAGCACACAATGGATGGTATATGACATGTTTAAAATAGGAAAAATTGATGGTTGGTACTCTAATAGTGTATATAGGTATATGTATGACCAATTTTATAAACGGAAGAATACAAGGTGGGTTTTTGAGTAATTAGGGGGTAGAACATGTGTATTGTTAGATTTAAGTGTCTTGTTCACATGTGTAAGTTTCTCAGACTATAGTTCTGATGGTGTGTTAAACATATTCATAGGTGATGAACAAGATGAATGGATCAAAATATCAACTTGATGTGTGTACGAGTGGATGTAGAGATCAAGTAGATAGTTTACTACGATCGGGTGGTCCAAAATTAAAGTTGATGGTTAGATGTCTCTATCTAGCAGTGTGTATTTGACTGAGTGGTTGGTTATGATGGAAAAGTGAGAATATTTAGGTATATGATGATCCTATCTTAAAATCAATGGTTAAATAGCTTTATCTATAATGGAGATTATTCCCAACGATCAAATTCGTGTTGGAGAATAGATGTAAGGTTAGGATAACTAGATTGGTATTGTACACATGTACATAATAAGTTAAATTTCATGGTAACACTTAAGAACTTTCAATACTCAGGTATTGAAAAGTTCGGAGTGTTATAATAAGGAGTTCATTGAGTCCGAAGCCCCTTCCTTGTGTAGGATTGAGATTCAGAGTTTGAGTGACAAACTCGCTAAGACCTCGCTATAAGCCTCCGACGGGAGAATACTTAGTTCTTGTTTAGGATGTGTTATCCTTGTGTAGGACATGTTGTCCGTATAAAGGACGTATTGCCTTGTGTAGGCTCCCAGTTATATCTTTGTATAGGACTCATTGCCTTATGGAGGCACTTAAGGGAACCTTGTGTAGTTCCCTTAGTTAACCTTGTATAGGTTGTGAAGGTTCATGGTTAACCTGATTTAAAATCATTGGATAGTGAAATCTAGTACACTCTAGGAGAGAGTGCATCCATCGGGAGTGGAGTAGGCAAGTAGTCGAACCACTATATATGACTGTGTTTGGGATTGCTTTATGTACATTGACTTTGTTATGCTTATGTCTATCGAATGATCATTATGATGCATGATTTAGTTAATGTATAAGTATTGATAAGATTAACATCCCACACATTATCACATTCACTATTCTTATAGGCTTGTTCTTTATATGATAATCTTGTATAAGCCTATGTGATTTGGACCCTCTATTGGCTTGAAAGCCATAGAGTTACTTTGCCTTACTCTTTTTTTTAAAGTTAGGCATTGTTTATTCTTACAGGAAAATAATTTTTTAAAGGTCCTATTCACCCTCCTCTAAGACATTTGGACATACTTCCATACTTCAGTAATAGCGGTTCTATTGCAATTTCAACAGGGATTGTCGATCATTGCAGTCAATCGATCGAGCCAGCTTGAGGGCCTTTGATTGATCTTCCAATCGATCGACCATGGATCGATGAAAATTTGAATTAACTTTTTAAGTTACTGGACAATTTTAGCCACCTTCGATTGATCGAACCTTGCCTGTCAATCGATTGGGCATGGTCGGATTAAATCAATTTGCTCGCTAGATTACTTTGGTCATCTTCGATCGAATGAGTTCAATCGATTGGGTTTGCTCGATGATACTCTTGATTGATTGAACCTTGGGTTCTTTTGGTCGAACCAAGTTATGAATTTTAAAAATTGTTTGCTAAAAAAAAATTGACCTACTTCGATCGATTGAACATTGACTTCGATCGATCGACCGAAGTTGGGTAAATTCAATTATATAGTCTAGTTTTTTGAAAAATTTAGGCTTTCTCTTCTTCTTTAGTTTTGATGTATTCTATTGATTATGGAATTAGTTCAAACCCTTCCATTGGTTTTTCTCATAGTTGAACTCAGAGAAACCAAAAGATTCCTTAGATATAAATATATAGCATAATTGATAGTTGAGAACTGTTTTCGATGAAAGTTCGTATAGATTATATGACTTCATAGATCGTTGTAGGATTCCTCGATCAGATCATTCTAGTATTTGAGATCCTGACATGGTTCAACTTTAGGATCCTCATATTCGAATTTCCTAGACCAATACGGTCCGACTTTCTCAAAGTCGATTTTCCCAATACATAGAAATAGCGTGGGAATTGTTTTCCTTATTAAAAAACTCCTCCATAGAGCAAAACGATGGATGTAAGGTTAAGCCGCCATGTCCATTACTTAGATATAGGGTTTTTAGATAGCAAAAAGTAGGATGATGAAATCTTACCGGTGGAGGCTCTCCTTTCGCGGGTCTTCTTTCTCTCTTTCGGCTGCTCTTATGTTTAGGGTTTTCTTTAGGAATATCCTGCAGATCTCTCCTTTAAATGGAGTGAAAACCCTAATTCTAGAATTCCAATAGGGTTTTGGTGAATTTTGGCAAAAATATAATTCTTGTGGTGTGGGGAATCGATCCGCTGACCTTTCTCTTTACTAAGAGTGCTTTTACTATCTGGGCTAAGTTCTTGGTTTTTATTAATAATAGAAAACCAATTATTGATTTGTTTTAGTCAAGGTCTCAAGTGTTTCATGGAAATTAAGGTCGTTATATCTAACCCCCCAAAAGAAAATTTTTGTCCTCGAAATTTACCTAATATAAATAGCAAACAACTGAGGGTATTTCTCGTGAATCTCTACTTCTTGCTCCCATGATGCTTCATTAGCTCTGTGATGAAGAATCCTTCCGATTCAGAATTTGAATCAATTTCTCGTTGTGGGTCGGATTTTCTTATAGTTTGAGGTCTTGCCAGTTGATGAAGTGTGAGGCGTCTCTTTCGTATTTCCACAACATCAATACGTGGAAAACATTATGCACACTAGCTAATTGAATTGGTAACGCTAGACGATGCACCACAGCTCCAATTCTCTCCAAAATCTCAAAAATGGTCTATAAATCGAGGAGCTAATTTCCCTTTAGTTTCAAAACGTATCAATCCCTTCATCGGCGAGATTTTAAAAAATACATGATCTCCAATTACAAACTCCAAGTCATGCCTTTTACTGTTAGCATAGCTCTTTTGCTTACTCTGGGCTATAACGCCTTGTGTTTTCAAGACCCAAGTATATAACCCGTTTCCCAAAGACCAGAGTGTTAGTTTATAAAATCCAGTGTAAATTTGAACAGTTTATCATTAATCAGAGTTAACAGCAACGAAGCTAGATTAAATCATGCATTGTATAAAAACATTCTGATCATTACAAAATTTCAAATGTAGCGCCCATACAGGACTTATACAATCACAAATAACAAAGTTCAGGTAAGTAAAAACATGAGTCTATCAACTAGTAGTAGAAATTAATGCGAGCCGCATGGCACACTCATCATTCATAATCCATTACAGATAGCAAGTTATGAAAATATATTAAACAGAGCATTTCATAACCATGATCATATACTCAAAAACTTAGCAAATCAACAGAATCTCATCATAAGCAGAATATAATAGCAATCGCAATATAAAGGAATACATCCAGAAAATCAAATAATCGATCATACAACTTTCTATTGCACCCAAAAATCACATTGTACGTGAACTCCGCAAGATAGCTAGAAAATCGATAAGCGAACTTCAACTCCACCTGGAAATTATGGTACAAGTGAAATATATGAGGTGTATAGAAAATCAACCTTCAAACCTCTTCTTCATCCGGATATCATGTCGTACGTGAACATCGCAAGATGGCTAGAAAATCGATAAGCGAACTTTAGCTTCACCTGAAAATCATGGTACGACTGACCCCGCGGATGAAGAGGCAAACAATATACAAACCCTATACCACTTAGAAATCATGTCGTACGTGGACATCGCAAGATGGCGAGAAAATCGATAAGCGAACTTCAGCTCCACCCGGAAGTCATGGTACAACTGAACACCGCAAGATGGCTAGGAAACCAACATACAACTTTAGACTACTCGAAAATCATATCGTACATGAACACTACAAGATGGCTAGAAAATCGAAGAACGAACTTTAGCTCCACCCAGAAATCATGGTACGACTGAACACCTTAAGATGTCTAGGAAACAATAGGATATGCAAACATAACCAACAAGCCACAAAAGGGCACCAATAGACCATCAAACCCATGAGGGCAAATATACGATCCAAGCCACGTAGGGTAGATGTGCGGTCCGAGCCATGTAAGACAAAGTGGGATCCAATCCGCGTAAGTCAAATATGGACCGCAAGATGGTGAGTTCATGACAAGTTTCATTCATTACATCTCTCAATTGCAGACAACAAACGTATAGTTACTTAACAATGTACAACTGAGGATAGCACATTATCACCAATCGTTTATGCATGTTATAATTAAAGACATATGTTCGTTGTCTATCACAGGAATCAGGTGCGCAACACATTAACATATTCACATATCAAGTTAAGCAGCTCAATCAAGTAACTTAGGAGATATATTAAATGGAAAGGATTAAGGCATCATTTATGGTTAATGAATTTAAGTGGGAAGCTCAAAGGGTGAGTCCTCACCTGTAGGTATTATGGTCCTCAATCCAAGTTCCCGCGAGAACCTTGCGGTCCAATACTACACGACTAATCACCTAAGGTCATTCCCAATCAAGAGCTTGCATTAGATAAGTGATCCCCAAGACTCCTAAATATCTAAGCCATCACAAATGGGTGAAGTTTGAAAGGTCCCATCCATATGGAAATTTGGCCTGCACCCATGGGATCAGGCCTAACACTTGTGGCAAAGGTAAATACATACATTAATTAGTAAACTAATGTACAAGGGTTTGATGGTGTGGTCACATGGGTTATGAGTTATGTTTTGGCAAGTCCCCACATGGAATGATAGGAATGTGCATACGCTCTCCAAAATGCAACTTCCCCAGGCCCATTTATCTGATGATGGGATTATGCACATCTAGGCTACCTAGGCGAGGGCCGAAATGTGTTGCTAGTAGCCTAGGCTGGCTGGGCCGATCCTGGCCCAGCTGCATGTTATTGGCAGCCTAGGCTGAGTGGGCTACCTTGTTTCGGCCCAATAGCATGGTCAGGTGCACGGCCCAAAAGGGTTGGTTTGCTTAGCCTTTCTTTGGGCTGATCTTGGCCCAGATATCATGCCATCGTGAGATGAGTTGGGGCCCAGCTGGAGCTGCTTTGATCAAGTCGGTTGATCCCAAACCCCCAGGCCCACTGAGATTTAAAGTGAGGCCCATCTAGAAGCCGTTTTTGAGCCCAGCTTCCGGTCCAGCAGGAGGACCGGTTTTAGTTCAGCTACGCAGTCCATTAAAGGGACTGGGTTTGGGATTTTCTGGGTTCGGTCCGCACCTGATGAGAGAGATTTTCATCCAAACTCAGATGCGCCATCCTGAGTCACCTTACACCACTCTGGTTGGACTCTCAACCGTGTCTCTGAGACGCCTCAAAGTCGCACTGGTTGCCACAACCCAATGGGTTGGAGAGCTTGCTCGGCCACGTTTCATGGCCGCAACCCTCGTCGTTGCCAGATGTGGGCGTGAAAGTAATGGTTACAGAGGTGGAGTGTCTGAGTATTTACTTGAGCTATTCCAAACGTCTGCTAAGTCGACTCAGTGCCATACACCGACGCCGCACAGGTTAGATGACACCACCCTATGGATAGCCATTCCAAGTTAGCAAGATTTCCTAGTCGTTAGGAGCTGACTAAGACAACCAGGGGCCTTACCTGATGACGATTTTGGTCTCAGGACTTAGTGGGGCAACAACTTGGCCCTCTTGAGTGGTTGAAAACGGCCCGAGTCGAGCTGACTCGCCCACTCTCACTCTCTCCTATTTCCTCTCCTCTCTCTCTCTCTCTCTCTCTCTCTCTCTCTCTCTCTCTCTCTCTCTCTTTTCTCTACCCTCTTTCACTCTCTTTCTCCCTAGACTTTCGAAATGCTCCGAATCGATCAGAATTGAGGACTCAAAACGAACCTGGTGCGGTTTGAACGAGGAAGACAAGCTGGCCGTTAATGGCAACTTGAAATCCGGTGACCTTGGCTTCGATCTGCTCCATGTGGACGTCAGAGAATGGTCTAGGGAGGCTAGTAGGTGGGGTATTTCGAAGCTCCAGATTGGTTTCGATGGTGGGTTCACGCCTTGAAGGAACGGCTGAGTTTGACGGTGCGGCTGCCAGAAGTAGAGCAGCGAACCCTCACACTTTATTCTCCTTTTTCTTGAAGCCCTAAGCCATCTGATACTGTCGGATGGAGAGTGCATGGCCCGGATTGAATCCCACTGTCCGCTTTTCTCAAAACCATGGGTCAAACAGTGGTTTTCTTGCATTGGTTTTAAATCCATGCGAATCAGCAATGGATGGCTGAGATATGCTCGTTCCAACGACTGAGATTCGAGGCTGAGGGCGTACACGGATCGCCAGGTTGGCAGCCAGCAAGACGTTTTCCAATTTTGGAAAACAATGTGTTTTCAAGTCCTGTTTGCATCGATCCTTGTGTGTGTGTAGGTGCACTCCAGCAGGTGGATCGATCATGGTTTTGAGCATCTTCGGGCCTTCTACAAGATGGACGGTTCGGATCTCCTAAATGTCCGCTGATGGTGGGCCACAATGGTGAGAACGGGCGTCCGTTCGTCTGACGAATTTTCAAAAAACAAAAGAGAGAGAATTTCCTCTTTTGTTATTTCTCGGTCAAACGTGGTTTGACCGGATCTCCTGGGTCTGGTGTAGCGTGGGTGTACACCCGCTGTGTACATGCACCACCCAGGGTGGGGTCCACCGTGATGCTTTTGATAGATCCACACCGTTCATTAGTTTTGTTAGCCAGACCTAGGGTCTAGTCTAAAGACTGGGGTGACTGGGGTAGATTCACAGCTTAGGTGGGCTATACACGCCAATGTCGTGTGCGATTGGCAGTCTGTGCGGCCCATGGAAATCTTAAGTGGAATCCGGCCCATCCATTAGTTTCAAAAATGATATATATTAAGTAATACAAATTACATTATAACATATAACGTATAATACATTGTATTTATTTTACATTTATATAAATAATTATTTATCGATTAATAAAGTGTGTGTGTGTATATATAATAATAATAATAATAATAATAATAATCTTCAAAGTTTACCATAGTTAATACAATGTTATTATATACTTATTATAATAAACATTAGTAAATAGTATTCTAGATTATATAATAAAAATACATTTACCAATGCGTTTAGTACAATACATTGATAGTTATAGGTAAGTATTTATTTACAATCACTAACATTTATAGGGCATTTTTTGTGATTATACATGCACATATAGTATAGTAAAATTAATATTAAGTAATATATATTTTATATATATACTATAATAGTATGAAGTTAAAAATGTAAATATACATCAATTATATAATGATGTGTGAGCGTACAGTTTATTTTATATATAGTTCAAATAACATACATGATTGAATAATTCATGTAACGTACGAATAATTATAACATTACTCTGTATTATAGTATACGTGTACAATTACATCACATTAAAATGAATTATTAGGGGTATCAACTCAAGATAGGCTACCCATCTGACTTGAGGTAGATCCATAGCTCTAGATCTGACGATCACTCCTAAAATTTGATTCCCCTACATATCAGTTGGGCGGTAGATCTCGAACCTCGTAGTTGCTCCACTATCTCGACGGTTGGATTTAGGCCAAAGTGTGAATGTTCACATAAATCGGGGTTGTATTTGTACTAAGTCGGGTTGTCATGGTAACACCCGAGTACATAAAAGTACGAGGTGTTACATGGGCCATTAACAATCATTTCTTAATAATCTCCACTTTCTCTTTTGCCTCTTAAAGAATATCGGGTCCAACTAACCCTTTCTCTCATACTTCAATTTAGCAATTTGGTGTGCGATACAGATGTCCATAGAGTGCTTCATAAGGGACCATCCCGATGCTAGCCTAATAACTGTTGTTATATGCGAATTCTACAAAATGTAGATTGTCGTCCCAACTTCCCTTGAAATCTAAGGCACATGCACACAAGAGGTTTTTAAGTATCTGATTTACATGTTCAGTTTATCCATTAGTTTGAGGATGATATGTTGTACTGTAATCCGAGGTAGTGCCCATAGCTTCTTACAAACTTGTCTAAAAATGTGACATGAATTGTGAGTCATGATCTAACACAATAGAACTTAGTATTCTGTGAAATCGCACTACTTCTTTGATATAAAGTTTTGTAAGTACATCCATGGAATAATTAATATGGATGGAAATAAAATGTGCTGACTTTGTCATTCGATCGACGATTACCCAAACCGAATCATGCTTATTTTGAGTTAATGGGAGTCCGACTATAAAATCCATTGAAATGTAGTCTCATTTTCATTCCGGTACCTTCGGAGGCCGTAAAAGACTAAAGGGGTTTTGATGATCACCTTTACTTACTGAAAGGTAAAATATCGCGATGCATATTCGGCTATCTCCTTCTTCATATTCGGCCACCAAAATGATCGCCTCACATTTTGATACATCTCAATTCCACCTAGATGAATTGTAAACTTAGATCGATGTGCTTCCTTCATGACCTCTTCTCTTAATTCTGAAACATCTGGCACACACAGACGACCTTGATAACAAATGCCCTTATCCTCCTAAACCTTCCATTCAAATTCATCATTTACCTATTGTTTGACCGTAATTTACAGTAACTATTTGTCGTTCTCTTGATCTTTTATGATTTTATCCTTTAATGTTTGCTCAATCATTATATAACCGAGATAGATATGCTGCTCCTAAAATTGTAATTTCACTTCAAGTTGCTTTACAATATTTATCATCTAACATTCTCTAATCATGAGCCTGTCTATGCTTTGCTACTTGTATTGCTTCTTACTTAGTGCATTTACTACCAAAATTACCTTGCCAGGATGAGAGGATAGTTTAAAATCATAATCCTTTAAGAATTTCACCCATCTTCTCTACCTCATGTTCAAATCCTTCCATGAAAATAAATATCGAAGGCTCTTATGATCAGTAAACAAATCGAATCACTTGCCATATAAATAGTGTCGCCAGGTCTTAAGAGCAAACATTATGGCAATTAGCTTTAAGTTGTGAATCAGATAATTAAGCTCATGATTCTTCAAATGTCGCAATGCATGAACTATTACTTTATCCTCCTGCATTAGTAAGTAACTGTGTCCCGAAATTAAGGCATCAGTATAAACAATAAACTTTAGTCCATCACGAGGAAGAGTAAGAATTTGTGTCAAGGTTATTAATCATTTCAGCTCAGCGAATACTTCATCACATTTCTTCATCTATTTAAATGGTACACCCTTCCATGTTAAAATTGTCAATAGGTCAGAAATATTTGACAAGTCCTTGATAAATCTTCTGCAATATCCAGCAAGTCTGAGGAAACTCCTAATATCAGATATTATCATGGGCTGTTCCCATTGGAACTACCACTTCAATCTTTATAGGATCCACTATTACTCCATCCTTCATGATAACATGCCTGAGGAATTTCACATTTTCCTTTCAAAATTCACACTTTGAGAACTTGGCGTATAGTTAGTTTTCTTTTAGGGTCTGTAGCATTGTTCTTAAGTGCTCTTCATGATCTTCACTTGTCTAGGAATAAATCAATATGTCATCAATGAATACGATCACTAATTGGTGTAGATCTAGATATTATTGAAATACTATGTTCATTAGATCCATGAAAACAACTGGTGCATTAGTTAGGCCAAAGGGCATAACCAGAAACTCATAGTTCCCATATCGTGTCTGAAAAGCCATACGCAACTGGTGATATCCTGACCTTAAGTTAATCTTAGAAAAGTGACAAGATCCCTTTAATTGATCAAATAAGCCATCAATACACAGGAATGGGCATATTTATTCTTGATCATCTCTTCATTCAATCGTTGATAATTTATGCATAGTCGCATACTTTGTCATGCTCCAAACTCGGAAACCGGGCTTATAAAATTTTCGATCAACGAATCCGGTGCTGACAGCCTCTGTAGTATCCCATTCTCGGCTCCCGACACGCATATGTCAGATTCCGATCCTGGGATCCTACAAAGAGGATTTTTAGTATGAGATTTTTTTTTATAAGGGAGCATAACCACAAGCATAACTATGTCATAAAAACATCATCACCACATATCCACTAATAAAAATCATTCGAGTACAATGCTGAAAGGGAAATACATATATGAAACAAAAATGCCAAAGCTCTAGCACATGCTCCTGTCTCAATGCTACTGCGACCAAACGTCACCTGCACGTAACGGTTGTGCATAAGCTTACAAGAAGCTTAGAGGGTGGTGTATGTGTGTGCAATGCACGTGCCAAGCATATAAATATCAGAGTAAATGAAAAATATTGGCAAGTCCATAATTGTTCGAGTACAAGGACATAATGAACCAAATGTCATATACTGAGGATGCAATGCAATATGTAAATCTTGACGAGTTCACGAATACCATCAGCCTTATCTAGGCTATACCATGAAGAAACATAGTAAACTAAATGTCATATATAGAGGATACAATGCAATATGCAATGCAAAAGAAATGACAAAGTTGGAGTGTGTAGTGGGATGACAGTATGTGGTATCGTAAACTGTGGGGTTCATCACAAGGGACTTCTATCCAAACCAGTCCCATACCTAAATTTAGATAGCTAGACTCAATATGGTAAACTCCTGATCTCAGGTTGGTCGTGTACCTAACCAAAATCATGGCCATTATGAGGGTACACATAATGATTTAGTTGCGCACCACTAGCCCAAGTGGATAGTGAATGAATGAATGAGTCAAATGTTGAGTGCGCAACTCCTACTCAGTAAGTCCACATATCAGTACCGTACATCTATGGGATATCACCAGGGTTTAGTACACTCCACACTAGATTGCTGCCCCATTGCGCGCAAGCAGGTGAGTGAAAGAGACCTCACTACCTGCCTGGCTAGTAGTCTGCCAATATCTACTTGGCATGTCGATAACAGACCCATTTTTGAGCTGGTCAAACTCAGCCTAGCTTTGCCCCCTACCCTCGGGGGGATAAGGCTACACCCCCTTTCAACCAACCACGACATAGTGGGGGACACGACTTACTGGTATTTGGCACTCGGGCGCTCATGTATCCACTCGGTTTATATGTTGGAGCATCCCCTGGCCACAGGGGTTCAAGGACTTTCACCTACGGACATCCAAAGTGCCCATATGCTGAGTTCCAAACATTTTTGGTGTCCCATCTGGTCATCCATGATATGTCTATGAAGGCCACAGCCCTGGTGTCGCTAGGGCGTACAGTGATAATGTCACACAAAATGCGAGATGCATGAGTCATACCATCTAATCATACATCAAACCTGCACATACCGCACGATCATGTGGGGTAACTCCGTCTCATAGGAAGTCCCATAAACATCTCAACCCAATGCTATGATCAATCACTCCTTATAACATGCATACAAATGATGCATATGGGCATATATCATGATGTTATACTAAGTATGTTCTCAGTGTGTCCTACTAAACTAAGTACACTAGCATGATTAGTAGACATAGCAGGCGATGATTGACCTTAACTGATATGTCACTTACAAGAGTAGGGGCTGAACGAGACGCCCCACTAGACATATAGAAGTCTATATGGAATGACCCATGTTAGACTATCATAACCTAGTCAAGGTACTAGTATATCATATATCCTAAGGTGGGGTCCCCTGCAAGGATGGTAGATCTAACCCACAAATTGAGAAAAGCTTCAACAGTGGATATACCAAATCTGATACCACATATTCATCCATCTATGGTAAGGGATGATGATATACTAAACAATGGATATACCAATCTGATACCACATATTTTTCCATCTACGGCAAGGGGTGATGATGTACTAAATAACGGATATACCAATTTGATACCACATATTCTGCCATCTACGGCAAGGGGTGATGATGTACTAAACAACGGATGGCCTATATGATACACAAATGTTAAGGGTGGACCTCACACTCGTCTCAACAAGGAGATGGATGGTGTGGATGATATGTACATGTTACGAGGTCCTAATAAATGGGGTACAAAGGTAGGATACATCTCTTGTGGTGAGTCAAGTGGGTATTTAACGAGGTGAGTTCACAGGGTGAACAATTGGGCTTTCTCAATCTCTTATCATGAATAATCTGGGCTTCCTTATGGGGCCCGATACATACACAAAGTGGGCTTGGTAGACTTCATACATCTAGGACTATGTGTCCTTTTAAGTGGATTGGGTAGCCCGCTCAACACCTAAATGGGCCTTGGGTAGGATCACTAAACTTGGGCAAAACATATATCTAGGTGGGCCACGTTTCTATGGAAGGCCCGGTATGAACATAATGTGGGCTTCCAAGGTTTGGACAATCCTACATGGCATGGTGGGAAGCACCATTATAATGGGGGGCCCAACGGTTTGGGTTAGCCCAATGGGTATTACTAAGATAAGTGGAGACACAACGGTTTAGGTTAGTCCAATAAGGTAAGGGTGAAAATGGGTTTAACAATGGGACCTAGAGAAGTTTACAACAGTGGACATTTAACCACCATTGTCCTAAGGTGCAGTCCATTTGGGATAGGAATCGGAATAAAAACAGGGCCCTTGGCCCTTCAAATCTTTAGAAGGATGGATGGTCCGCGTGTGTACCACATACATCATGGTGGGCTACATAAGGCGGTCTATGGTTCGTATAAATGAATGGATAGTGTGCATACAGACATCATGGTGGGCCTCACACATCACAATGGGCCTCACGTATTACAATGGGCCTCACGCATATAATGGGCCTCACACATATAATAGGCCTCTCACATATAGTGGGCCTCACACATGAGCCTCATACACATCATAATGGGCCTCACACAAGGGCCTCATACATCACAATGGGCCTCATCACATGGGCTTCATACATCACAATGGTCCTTATCATATGGGCCTCACATACAGCCACAATGGGCCTCACATACATCAAGTGGGCCTCACACATCAATAGGTGGACCATACACGTGCAGCAGGTGGGCCTCACACGTGCAGCAGATGGGCTGCACACGTGTAGCACGTGGGCCGCACACGTGTAGCAAGTGGGCCCTACCCACTGGACAGCGTGCATACAAACATACATCAGGTGTGCCCCACCGTCCCACATTGGACGATGGATGGTGGATGAAACATGTACGCCAGTGGGTCCCACCATCCCAGCTAGACGGTGCAGATACAACACATACAGCAAGGTAGGTCCCACCGTCCCTCACTGGACGGTGTGGATATAATACACATAGGTGGGTCCCACCGTCCTAAAATGCTGAACGGTGTGGATATAATACATTCGTCAGGTGGGTCCACGTGTACGTGGCCCACCAGAGTTTGGATCAAGCTGATATTTATGGTTCCTTTGTCCAAGCCTATCCACAACGGGTAGCCAGGTGGGCCCTTCCCACTGGATAGACAACATAGATGCTGCACATACATCAGATGGGGCCCACTTGAGTGGGCCACCTCACTGATTAAGCTGGCATTTGTGTTTTCCCTTCGTCCATGTCGGCCCGAAAACGGACAGCAAGGTGGGCCGGTCGGACATGGCAGCGAGGTGGGCCTCACTTTGGACAGTGGTTGGTCCACAAAATGAACAGTGTGGATGAAATTTATACATCGGGGAGGCCATCAATCAGGGAAAGAGAGAGAGATAGAGAGAGAAAGGGAGAACGTGTGTGTAAGGGAGGAGTTCCGCCACTATGAGCTCCCCTCCAAGCATTACAACACATACATTAAATGGGTCCCACCATATGTGGGCCTAAAAATATGAAATCAAGGTGGGGATACCATCCCCACCATAAGATCAAGGGTCTAGATGACCACTACATGTTGGCTATAAAGAAAAAACATCATGGTGGGGTCTATGGAGAATGACCTCATCATGGAATCAACATATGCATCTTGGTGGGCCATTGGCCATACCTTGGGTCCAAAATGTGATTCATACCATTAATCGGTAGGCCTCACTTAGCCCATCATTAAAATCACGATCTAATCCTATAAACACCCACCTATGTTCCTTCTTCTTAGCCCCTTGGACTCCTTAGCTCCTAGGCTTTCCCTTTAATGGAGGATGATGAAGATTGAAGGATTGGATGGTGAGATTTGGGGTAGAAAAGTTGGTCTTGATCTTAAGCTCTTTTCTCTCCTTAGGATTTTTCTCTCTTGGTTGCTTGGGATTTGGTTAGAGAATGAGAGAGAGAATGGGATGGGATGGGATGAAATGAGAGAGAAGGGATGGGTTGTGTAAGGGAATGATGGGTGTGTGAGAGAGGTGACATGAAAGTTGACTTTGGGCATGAGAGAGGTATGGGTTGCCATGCCTTGTTGGTAAGAGAGGGACGGGTTGTTTGTCTTGGTGGGAAGAGAGGCATGGGTGAGTGATGGGTTGTACTTGTTGATTAATGGAAAGGCATGGGTAGAGATTCTTTAGAATCTCTCGGAATTTGCAATGCGTGACATTTCCTCGAGATATACATGGGCCCACAACTCTTAGCTTGGGTATCGCATTGGTGCACAAGACGCAGCGTTGGAACCGCGATGATGGTATGGTCGCTAAGGTATATGTTTCGGGTTGAGTCAACTCAAATCTTTGGGATGCGACTTAGGGTCACGCTCAATCACTGTCTACAAGTCGTGGGTTGTCGAAATTTGACAGGAAGGATTGTGGGAGTTGGTGGAATGGTACGGTACCAGGATACAGGCCTTACATACTCCCACCCTTATTCTTCACGAATAACATTGGTGTTCCCCATGGTGATGTGCTTGGTTGAATGAAACCTTAGTCCTTTAGTCCTTCTAGCTCTTCTTGAGTTCTTGCAGCTCTATCAGTGGCATACGATAAGGCCAAATTGATATGGGCTTGGTCCTTTATACAAGATTAATACTGAAATCTACTTCTCTTTTAGGTGACAATTTAGGGATATCTTGGAAAACCTTTAGATAATCTTTCACAATTGAAATTTGTTCTATCATCAACTTTGGCAATTCTCTATCTTTTAGCACCATGATGCGTTTTACTCCTTCGTCCATATGCCACTATTGAATTTGGAAAGGCTCTCTTCTTGGAATTGAGAAAGTCACTGTCTTGTCATGACAATCAATTTTTACATGATAGATAGTAAGCCAATCCATTCTTAGAATAATATCATACCCCTTCATCTCCATCACGACTACGTCTACTGGCATTGGGGTTCCTTCAATTTCAATTCCACAAGATTTGCAAATTTTGTTTAAGGTTACAATCTTTCCCATAGGTGTCAGGTCTGTGTCTTACTACCATTCCATTCCTTAGGATCCTGTGATCTACCCCGTCGAATTCCGGCGACCCATGACTTGTAGATAGCATTTACGAGTGAACATGAGTTGTGTCCTGTGAACTCGAGTCGACTCAACCCGAGGCCTAAGCCATTGTGACCGCATCATCACCGTGGTTCCAATGCCACGTCTCTGCACCAATCCGACGCTTAGATTGTGAGATGTGGGCCGAGCTCTATTTCGGTCGTGGACCGCATGTTGCGAGGCTAGGACATTCTGGATAACACCATTTCCTAGGACCATCATGAGGGTGATGTCACCCTGGCTACTAGCCTAGGGGTGATATCATCTACTCCCATGCTTGTTACGTAATCATGCTAGGCATGCTTCTATCTACCCCATGTGTAATGATTCCTCTCTTACAACCATCAGTCCACCCCTACATTTCTCTCTCCCTCCCTTTCTCCCTCATTTCTCATCCCTAACAAGAGAGAGCTCCCAATGTCCATGAGAGAAGTCCCAAATCCAGCCCTCTTCCAAGCTTAAGATCTCTCAATCCAACCATCCCAAACCCATCTCAACCATTAAATCCTCTCTTTTAAAGCACTAGAACCTAAGGGTGGAAGAAGAAGGAGGAGATTTGAAGTGGGTGCCATTCCTAGGAGTAGATCTTTTATTTTCTTCCTTAGATTTTTTGATTTTTCTTACATGGGAGCATGTAGGACCCACCAATCAATGGCAGAGATCCTACTTGACCCCTTCGGTGTGGCCAATGGCCCACCCTTGTTGCATGCATGAGCCATGATGGGGCCATTCTCCATGAACCCCATCATGATGTTTTGTTTTAATCCAAGACTTTGATGGGTCATCTAGACCCTGATTTCATGGTGGGGATGACATCCCCACCTTAGATTTTCAGATGTAGGGTCCATGCATGCATGGAGCCCATGATGTAAGGTTTGGATTTGTTTGGAGGGGCTCATAGTGGCGGAGTCCCCTCCTTTTGGCCAATCTCTCTCTCTCTCTCTCTCTCTCTCTCTCTCTCTCTTTCCCTTATGTGATGGCCCACCTGATGATGCATATACTTTATCATAGCTGTCCAACAGTGGGACACCCACCATCTAGCAAATAGAGCCCATCTTGCTGCCTAGACTGGGCCTGCATGACTGGACAGACCATGTAGGCCTGGTTGAAGGGAAAAACACAAATATCGGCCTAATCTCGGGGCTGTGTGGCCCACCTTGGTGGACCCTACCGTGATGTATGCATTTTATATCCATGTCGTCCACTTGTGCGGGCCACCATGATGTTATCCACGTGCCTGTCCGTTTGGATAGGCCTGGATGAAGGAAAACAAATATCAGTTTGTATTTAAGTGGTAGGCCACACGTGTGGACCCACCATTGACGTATGTGTTGTATACCCCCACCATTCAGTGCTTGGACATGAATGGTAGGGCCCATCTTGATGAGGTGTGGCGTCCACACCGTCCAGATAGGCTGGACGTGGGAGCCCACCATGATGTAAGTGTTTTTATCCACACCGTCCACATCCTGGATGGTGGGACCCACCCTGCATGTGTTGCTCGTGTAGGTGGTGGGGCGTACCTTGATGTAAGTGTTTTAGCCACGTCGTCCAGTGCTGGACGTGGGACCCCACCTTGATGCTTGTGTTTCATCTAGACAGTCCAAATGGTGGGGCCCTGACGTGATGTATGGGTTTTATCATCCCTGGACGTGGGACCCACCTTGATTTGTGTGGTGTCCACACCATCTAGCATAGGATAGTGGGACCCCATGTGAAGTATATGTTTCATCCATACCATCCAACAATAATCGGAACGCTGTTGGATAGCAGTACTTAAACGCCCACCATTAAAATCTTCTGGGCTCCACTGTGATGTTTATGGGAGGGGGGCTTAGCAACTGGCCCATTTTTCTGTGATGTGTATTTTATCCGGGCCATCCATCAGTGGGCCGTCCCTTGTATTGCCCAATAGGCCCATTTTGTGATGCATAAGGCCCACCTTGATGAGTATGTTGTACACGCTGCCCATCCATTTTTACTGAATCATGGGCTGCTCCATAAGGCCCACTATGTTGTATGTGTTACACACACCATCCTCCCATTGTGCCTAGATCATGGGCTGTTTCATGAGGCCCAAGGTGATGTATATGAGGCCCTTGTGTGAGGCCCAATGTGATGTATGTGAGGCCCTTATGTGAGGCCCAATGTGATGTATGTGAGGCCCTTGTGTGAGGCCCAATGTGATGAACATGAGGCCCTTGTGTGAGGCGTATTGTGATGTGTATGAGGCCCTTGTGATGAGGCTCATTGTGGTGCATATGAGGCCTATGTGATGAGGCCTAATTGTGATGTGTGATTCCACCCATATGTATGTGATGATGTTTATGTTGCCCATCCATTGTGCTCGGCCTTGGGCTAGTTGTAAGCCCTTATGGTGTATGTGATTATATGGCCCTTCCAATTTACTAAAATTTGGGTTGACCTATAAGGCTCACAATGGTGAATGTTGAATGCACCTTAGTTTTCTATTCTGGGCATATGGGCTTCCCATGAGGCCCACCATAATGCATGTATTGGATGTTTTCTTTGGTCATGATGTTTTTGGGCCATGGGTTGCCTCTTATATATCCCATGTTGATGTATGTAGGCCTTGGGCCGTTTCTTGAGGCCCACCATGTTATGTGAAATGTTATGAATGCTGCCCATTTATTTTCCAAGTAGTATTCGGGCCATGGGCCTCAGTATTGATTTCATGTGGGTCGTACTCTAAGGGATAATGGTGGTTTAATGTCCACATTGTGAACCTCCCTAGGGCCCATTGTTAAGCCCATTCTCATCCATTTGGACCCTCCTAGTGTTACCCATCTAACTTTAGTGAGGTAACCTAAACTGTTGGGCCCCCACTATGGATTATGCTTCCACCATGCCTTGTAGAATTGTTCAAGGTCATAGAGCCCACCTTATGTTTATTGGGCCCCATAGGAAGCCTAGTTTACTACGTGATGGAACGGCTAAGGAAGCCCATTCCCTTATTCTTAGGCCCATCCTTGTTAAGAGGAGAGTACATCATCACCGTAGAATATGCTTAGAATAACTTCATGATTCATGCCCATGCGCATCATATGTATGCTTGATATGAGGAGTGATTGATCATAGCATATGCCATTAGGTAGATTGTTATGGGATTCCCTGAGAGATAGAGTCGCCCTACATGAGCACGCGGTACGCGCAGGATTGCTGCATGACTGGATAGAGTGACTCATGTATCTCGATTTGTGTGACATGATTACTTTACGCCCCAGTAATATCAGGGTTGTGGCCTCCGCTGGCATAACGTTGATGATATGATTGGATATTGAAAATACTTATTTTTAGCACTGGGGCGTGATAGTTGTCCTTGGGTGAAAGTTCTAGAACCCTTATGGTATCAGGAGGATGCTCCAACGTCGAGATCGAGTGGATACATGAGCGCACAAGTAGGCCGCATCTCCCACTGTGTCATGGTCAGTTGGAAGGGGGTGTGGCCTTACCCGCCTGAGGGAGGGGGCAATGTTAGGCTGAGTTTAACCAGCTTGAGGAATGGGTCCGCTATCGACGAGCTGGGCCAATATTGGTAGGCGGATAGTGAGGTCTCTTCTACTTACCTAGTTGTGCACTTAGATGGGGCGGCATGCTGGCGTAGAGTGTACTAGACCTTGGTGATATTCCAGAGATGAGCTATATTGTTATGTAGATTCAGATGAGGATTGGTATGCTTGAGTTACATCTAGCATATGTCATTGGCCATGTAGGCCTTGCATCGCATAGCCTTAGTACGGCTGACAGTATTTATGGACTTACACTGATATTGCATACTTAGCACTTACCTTGTGTACACACTTACACCACCCTCTAAGCTTTCTATAAGCTTATGCACGATCGTTGTGTATAGGTGACGTTAGGATGCCACAACAACATTGAGTCAGGAGCATGCCATTAAGTTTCTGGAGCCTTTGATATCGATATTGTATTTCCCTTTATGCATTGTACTCTAAAGTTTTTTTCATATTAGTGGATATGTGGTGGTGTTCTTGTTGTTGTAGGTTATGCTTGTGGTTATGCTTCTTATGAAACAAATTTATGTTGAAAATCCTTGAAAATCCTCCTTGTAGGATCCCAGGATCGAAACCTGGTATATGGGTGCCAGGAGCCGAGAACGGGGTACTATGAAGGCTGACGGCACCGGATTCGGTGATTGGAAATTTTGTGAGCCCGGTTTCTGATCTGGGGCATGACAACAGGTGATTCTACCGAGATTGGTTTACTAAGAGCTACAGATTTTATACCTAACTGTTCAACTACTACAGTTGCAATAAAAGACAATGAAGCTCCATAATCGAACAATATGGTAATGGGTTAATCGTACAAGATGATTGTACCTTTTATAATGTTGTTATTCACTTCAAGTTCTTCAGTAGAGGTGACGCTTGTGTGGGTTGCTGTTTGAATGGTTGTCCTCCATGAGAGTTCATAGGTTGTGATGATTGTTGTGGACGATTATGCTAATTTTGGGGTGGTCAAGATGGCGTGGTGTGCGATAGTTTGGATGTTTAGGGTGACTGAATATACTAATAAGGTGTAGGGGATGGTACTCATGAAGGTGCTTACTAAAGTAGTAGTAATTACCTGATGTCTCTAAGTCAAGTCCTGTAAAACTGCACCTTATGCTTGTACTTCTCACAATACATGCAATTCCCTGCAAAATGTCACTCTTGATTATTTAGCACTGTGATCAAAGTGGTGGTCCATTGCCTCCTTTATGATAGTTGCTACTAAGCAGGTTCCCTCCTATTATGATGCTCTCTCATCTAAGCACGATTTCGTTCACTCTCTCTTTTGGCTCGCAGGGCCTTATTGACGATCTTAAAGTATTTTGTGATATCTACACAACAAAATTTGGTTCTAACGTTTTGACGAAGGTCTTCTTCGAATTTTTGAACTTTATATTATACTGTTTGTCTTCCACTATTTTTAAAACATATGGATATATAATTATGCAAATTTTGCCTCGCACTAGGCCATGTCATAGCTCATGGCTCTAACTTTGAAAACTCCACCATCTTTTGAAAATGATATGCTTTGAAAAAGTACTTCTCGTGGAACTTGCTTCTAAACTCGCTCCATGTCCGCACATGAGTTGTTACGACCTTCCTTTTCACTGTTTGCCACCATATATCTGCTTCTCCTTGTAGTACAAACATCATCATCCAAACTCTCTGGTCCTTTGGGCAGTCCATAGCTTCAAGAATTTTCTCCCCTTTCTTAGCCAATCTTCTTTTATCATTGGGTTTGAAGTTCCATTGAATACTGGTCGTTGAAAGTTTGTGAATTTCACTCGTAGGTCTACTCCACTGAGTTGCTCGGGCCTTGAAACCAGATTCCTCTGTCTCAGAGGAGCCTGAGCCGTGAGACTCGTATCCTGGTTAACCTTCCTTAAGCTTGATTTTTGGTGTCGACCTGCGTTTAAATGGACCGGATTAATGAGTTTCGATCGGTTGCCATGTTTTAGTGTCGTAATGACTCAAGATCTATACCTTAGCAATCACGCGAATGTGGTAATTCCAACGCCATGCAGTACGCTCCATTTCGATGCCCAGATCGAAAGATGTGCATCCCATTAGAATCAACGGATGGCACGCATCGTACATGTGCGAACACATACGTCGAGCCCCTTAGTAAAAAATATATGGAATTGTAAAACATCACTTTCAAATAAAAAATGATATAACACATTTACGCCTTAACCCATACCGTGCCATGCCTATCTTACGTCTCCTCGCCTTTATATTTAATGATGACCATGCCGTCCTTGCGTATAAAACCATCTCCCATTCATCTCAACAGCCGCATGAAAGAAATCGAAAAGAAAAGAAACAATACAGAGAAAGAAAATATATAGTTGAACGAGAGATTAGAGGAGATTAGGGAGAAGGAAAGACGATCTCAACCGTTCGTATACACCCTGTTTTCGAATCAACCATTGAGGTGAGTGCATGGGTTGTTTACCCATTGTCTTGATGTTGAGCCCATCAAATGGACTCCATCTTGACATATATGTGGATATTTATGTCATTTTTCCTTTTTGATAAAAGATGGGTCCCACCTGTCCATGATACCCAACGTGGCCAACGTTTGGTCCACCTTGATGTGCGTAAGATCTATATATATGGGTCTCAAGGCAGCGGAAGCTCATTCAATGGCTAAAATTCCTTATTTTCTTTTCTATCTCCATTCCTCATTTCTTTAGTTTTGAGGATATCCAAACTTTGATAGGGCCATCATGAGCTGGCTAACCTCATAGATGGAGTAAATCAGTTAGTGGAACCTACTTATGTATTTACAAAGAATTAAAAAAAAGGGATAGTCACTGCCAAAGACATGCAAAAGGTGTCTACTATCATTAGGTTGAGTGAAGTTTTTCATTCATAGCCATGCCTTAAAGCATGTAGTAATTCAAACTGTCCATCTTCTTTGCTTGATCATTTTATGGTTGAAAGCCAAATATAGGGTAGATTCAGACCTCACGTGGGACACACAGTAGGAAATAGTGGTGACATTAATGCTCACTGTTGAAACCTTCCTAGAGATTTTTTAAGGCATTTATTGACATGCTTGTACGTCCATGTACATGACGAAAACACAAAAGGAAAGAGGTGGCTACACTCGTGAGACCCACTTATTGTAGGTGTGGCATCCAAGCCATCTATCTATTTTTCTTGGCCATTTTAGGCCTTGGTCCAAATAATCAGCCTGAATCGGATCTCGGATGGGCCACACTCTAGGAAACAGTTGGGACAGAGATGTAACATTGAAATCTTTTTAAGTTTGATATCCACCCAACCTAGTTACTTTTGACCCACCATGACATATACTTTGTATCCATTCCATTCATTTATATTGTAAGTTCATTTGAAGCCATGGGTCCAAATCTGAGGAAAATTCAGATCTCTGGTGGACCATACCACTAAAAATTATGTTTTCCACTATCGAAACCCTCTAGGGTCATTTTAAAATCTTCATCAAAATTTATTACTTGCAGGTTTCTTTGGGCTAGCCTTGGGCTGTCCAATAATGGACAGACTAGATCGTCCAAATCGAGCCCCACATAGCCTTGGGTTGTCCAACCAGGGGTACCACTCGTGGGACTCACCTTGGTGTATATTTTGTATCTATGCTGTCCATATATTTGCCCCTATTATTTTAGGGCTAACAACCAAAAATCAGCTAGATATACTTTTCAGGTGGATCACAACATAAAAAATAGTGGGGATAGTGACGTCCACTATTGAAATCTTTCCAAGACCCAGTTTGCTACATGTGTCTCATCCAGCCATTCATCCATTTTTCCAGGTCAATTCTAGGCATGGGCCCGACCAACAAAGAAGGTAGATCCCAATCTTAGGTGGACCCCCTCCACAAAACATCATGGATTGAACGGCTACCAATGGAATCAATTGGGTCCACCGTAGTTGCAGTATGTGGGGTCCCAACATGATGCTTATTTACCACCAACCTATTGATAAGGTCACACCGACTTGAGTTAAGGGACCACATATAATGGATCCCACCACAAGTATGGAGGAGTGTGGTTAACCATCGTTAAAAACTTCCTTGGCGGATCTTCATGTTGTATTTTATTTTATTCATACTATACATTCGGTAGCGGGTGTCACACCCCAAACTCAAAAACCGGGCACACAAAATTCCTGATCACCGAATCCAGTACTAACAGCCTCCGTAGTACCCCATTCTCGGCTCCCAACACACATATACCAGGTTCTGATCCTGGGATCCTATAAGGAGGATTTTCAATATAATTTTGTTTCATAATAAGCATAACCCACGAACAATAACAAGAACACCATCACAAAATCCATTATAGTCAAAATCTTTAAAGTATAATGTATAAGGGAAATACAATGATAATATCGGGACTCCAAAAGTTTGGTTGCACGCTCTTGCTCCTACTCAGCTATGTCTTAGTGTCACCTATATGCAATGGTCATGCATAAGCTTATAGAAAGCTTAGAGGGTGGTGAAAGTGTGTGTGCAAGGTAGAAATGCAAGTATGTAATATTAGAGTAATGTGGAACATTGGTAAGTCCATGAATGCTATCAGCCGTATCGAGGCTATGCGATACAAGGCATGAATGTTATCGGCCACATCAAGGCCATGCGATATAAGGACTATATGGCCACCGTCATATGCGAGATGCAGTTCAAGCATGCCAGTCCTCATCTGAATTCACATATCAATACAGCTCATCTCTGGGATATCACCGGGGTTTGATACACTCTATACCAGATCGCCACCCCAACTGGATGTGCAACCACGCAAGTGGAAGAGACCTCACTACCCACCTAACTAGTAGTCTGCCAATATCTACCTGGCATGTCCGTAGTGGACCCATTTACGAGCTGGTCAGACTCAGCCTAGCGTTGCCCCCTACCCTCAGTCGGGTAAGGTCACACCCCTTTCCATCTGACCATGACACAGTGGGAGATATGGCCTAATGGTATTCGGCACTCGTGCGCTCTTACCTCCACTCGGTCTTGATGCTAGAGCATCCTCTTGGTACCATAAGGGTTTGGGGACTTTCACCCTAGGAAATCTATGGCGCCCCCGTGCTTGAATAAGTATTTTCAGTATCCAATCCTGCCGTCCATGCTATACCTACAGAGGCTACAACCCTGATGTCACCAAGGTATATAGAAATCATAACACACAATACAAGATGCATGAGTCACACAATCTAGTCATGCATCAATCCTGCATGTACTGTGCGCTTATGTGGGACAACTCCTCCTATCAGGGAGTCCCATAAACAACCTGCCCAATGACATAATACTATGATTAGTCACTCCTCGTAACAAGCATGCAGATGATGCGTATAGGCATGTATCATGATGCTATGCTATTACATACTCTTAGTCAGAATTAATAATCGGCCTATAGACATGGTGGGGTCCACAGAAGGACAGTGGATCTGATCTATAATGTGAAGATCGGTCCTCAATAGTGGATATATCAAATCTGATACTACATATTCATCCATCTTTAGTAAGGGTGAATCACACAATAAGTGGGCTTCCTTACCCACCTTATTATAAAGTCGGCTGGGCTATCAATAGGGCCCAAAAGATATAAATGGGCTAGCATTAGTTGGGGCCCAATAATTTGGGATAACCCAAAAAGGTGAGATGGATCATACTTGTACTAGTGGGGGCCCATCAATTTGGGTTAGCCCACAACAAGGGGAGATGAGAGCGGGCCTAACAATGGGCCCTAGGGAGGATTACAAGGTAGGCATTTAACCACCATTGCTTTTACAATGTGGACATCTAACCATCATTGCTCCCAAGGCAAGGCCCGTAGAATCTATCTCATGATGGGGGCCCAAGGCCTTATACTAGCTAGGACAATAGTTGAGCATCATAAACATTACTATATACATCATGGTGGGTTTACACATCATAATGGCCTCACCACATAGGCCTCTCATATATCACATTGGGCCTCACCATATGGGACTCATACATAACATTGGGCCTCACCAAATGGGCCACATATACATCACAATGGGCCTCACTCAAGGGCCTTATACATATCCCATTGGGCCTCACACAAAGGCCTCATATTCATCATAATGGGCCTCACCAAATGGACCACAAATTTATCATATTGGGCCTCACACAAGGGCCCATGGGTTAGTCACAAGGGATGGGTAGCGTGTGTATCACATACAACATAGTCAACCTAGTGGGCTTGATGGGGCAGCCCACATAGTCCAGAAAATAAATGGACAGGATGCTCAATGTACACAACAAGGTGGGCCTGACAGGTTAGCTCAAAGGTCTAGAAAAATAGATGGACAAGGTGACCACAATACATACATCAAGGTGGGCCTATTGCATCATAAAGTGGGCCTTACCTGGACGGCCTGGATATAATATACACATCGTGGTGGGCTTGCATAGCGGAGATGGGGCCCTACACGTCCAACAATTGGACAGACGGTGTGGTCAAAACATACCTCGCGTGGACCCCATGTCACATGGACACTGTGGATATACATCATGGTGGGGTCCATGTCCAGCTGGACTAGACAACATGGATGGCACACGTACAACATGGTGGGCCCACTATTGAGCATAAAAAAATAAAGATAGAAAAGATCAAAAGATAGAAATTATAAGAAATATGTAAGTAAAGATGGAATGGAGTGTATGATCATATGATTGCACGGGTCAGCACAAACCATATCGGTTGCACGGGACCGCTTAAACAACCATATCGGTTGTGCGAGCCACGCAAAGGGGTGTATGTGTTGTTTTGCTTGAATGGTTAGATTTGATGTAAGGTGGGCCCCATGGCACAAAGATCGCTGGTTCGCACGTGTGGAGGTCTATAAATACCCCACTCGCCCTCTCATTTGAGAGGTCGAAGATTTTGAAGAAGGTCAGAGCTCCGAAGAAGAAGAGAAGACTGAGGGTACATAAGATAAGGGATGCAAAGGTTTGCACCGACCCGTGCAATAGTGCTGTTGCGTGGCCAATAATGATCAAGAGCTATCATGCTGCTGAAATCGTCGATCTTCAGTTCTCCTTTTGCACAAGGATATGAGCTCAAGAAAGAGAAATTAGATGATTGAATCCGCACAATATTCCTCTTAAAGGTATGATAAAATCACAAGTCGAAATGCTGCCAGATTTGATATTCAGATTCAATATTCGAACTCTGTTAATTTCTGTATTCTAAATAATCTATCTCACAATCAAGGAATATCCAAGGATGTAAATGAACTCAATATTAATAATACGATGATTGTTCTTTATACACTCTCTTTGTTACAATTGAATAAGATAATCTCCCAAATCAAATGCATTTGTTTCCTATCCGAATCGAAGCCCCCTTCAAGTAACTATATAGGAAAGGAGGTTCTTACCCTTTCCAGAAGTTATTGATGAGGTCATTGAAGCACTCCCTATATCGTGTTTGGAAGTGACAACAGATGATTGGCGCCAGCCTTTCGTAGATCACCTCAAATATGATATCTTGCTGGAAGATCTAGCAAAAAGATAGCAAATCAAGCAGAGATTGAGCAGGTTCATCATATGTAGCAAAGTGTTGTATAGAAAATCTTACAATAGGATGCTGCTGCATTGTCTAGATGAACAAGAAGCAAGTCAAATGTTACGGGAAGCTCACTTCGGGGAATGCGGGGCACATCAAGTTGGCTAAAATTTATTCCATCGGATACATAGAATGGGGTATTACTAGCCTACAATGTTCAAAGATGCAATAGACTACGCGAAGCGATGCCACGAGTGTCAGATCCACAGAGATGTCATACATCTTCCCTCGGAAGATCTCCATTAGACAGTTACTTCTTGGCCTTACTTCTTAGCTGTGTTAAAAGTTCAGTATTCACCACTCATTTTCAACACCTTACTATCCACCGGCTAATGGATTGGCGGAGGCATTTAATAAGATGATAGTGAAGATACCGAAGAAGACAGTGACTGGAAATAAGCGTGATTGGGATGAAAAGTTGCAAGAAGCATTGTGGGCTTATAGGACTACCCACCGAACGACAACAAGAGCAACACCGTAGTCATTGGTTTATGGTGTAGAGGCTGTCATCCCGATTGAAACACAGGTTGTGTCACTTAGAGTGGCAGTGCATTAGTCAATTACAGATGATGAAAATGTAAAACTAAGGCTAGAAGAATTGGAGCTACTCAATGAAAAATGATTGGTAGCTCAGCAACGGTTACAGTTATACCAGGCAAGAATATTGGCCACCTTTGATAAAAGGGTCAAGTATCGCTCTTTCAAGAAAGGTGATATGGTACTGATGTTGAAAAGACCGATAGTAGTCACTCGCAAGACAGGGGGCAAGTTTGAGCCCAAATAGGACGGGCCATACATAATAAAAGAAGTATATTCCAATGGAGCATACAGAGTCATAGATCAAGATGGACAGGGTATTAGTATACTGGTCAATGCTCGCTTCATCAAAAGATATCGTCCTTGAGGATAGTTACATTTTGATCCAGAAGATTATTAGAATAATGCTTCTATATCAAAAGGGGGCACGAACAAGTGAAGCCATGTATTCTTCTTCAGATGAATACATAAAGAAGAAATTTTCAAGCATATCAAGATTACATATCAGTGATTATTATAAAGAAAATTAACTATCGCTATCATCATCAAATAAGCTTTGCAGGAATTTTACTGAAATTGGTATCATCACCAGGTTGATATATTATTATAAACATGGCATGAATATCGTCAAAGACATTATCAGCAGCGGTGATGTATCAATCAAGACATCTATAATTATCATAACAGCGATGGCAGCTTATCATTAAGGCAGCCTAGCCAAGCTTATACGACCAACTATGTATAAGGCCTATCACCATTATTATTCAGGCAGCAGTGAGAAGCCAGTGACCCTAAAAAGCCCATATAGGCCATCATATGCATACCTATGCGGGCAGCGGACAGAGCCAGCGACTAAAAGCCCTAAAAGGCCAAAAAGTCCTCAACGACCAGTCACGCGTGAGACTAATGCCATATGTATAGCTTTCTATTAGCATCGCGGGAAACGAATGAAATTGCCCTCCCGTGAATGGGTCCGACCTTACAGATGAAGAAAAAGTGGGCTACAGCATGTGCTCTTTGGCATCGTCCATAGATAGGCCAACCATGGGTAAGACCCCCCTGATTCCTGGCTTGATTTCAATGGTAACTCATGAGGACAGGGTTTCTATAAAATACCCCCCTCATTGATAGACTGGTGGCCTTGGATTTGGTATCCCAAAGGTAGCCTTGTGCGCCCCGTGAACTCTAGAGAGTTATACGGCCAACCCCGTGCGTAAATCCAACCGAGTTCATGGCCCCGGTAGCTTTACTGGGCCTCTCTGATGGATCGCAGTTTGTGAACTCCACAGGCTGTGAAAAGTTCAGCGAACTCATAAGAGTTATAGAAACCATTCACGTGAGACCTGACTCCAACTACTTATGAGTCTAAAAGACTGTGTTGCTCCACTACTCAAGAACTTAAACTGTGTTGCTCCACTACTCAAGAGCTTAAACTATGTGGCTATCTGACTAAACTAAAATCTAGTTTCGGCTATTAAAGCAAAGTTATATAGGAAATCCCATACTAACAAGCATGATAAAAAAAAAAGAAAACTCTCAGAAGAAATTAGTATTCCAAAACATTGAGATGCATTTATATGTCTTGTAGTTCAAACGAAAATTACATCTAATCATAAAAGAAAATAAGAATAAAGTCTTTACAACTCTTCTGCCATGCCTAGTGTTGCCAAGTATTTTTGCAAATCTTCTATGAGTTAAACTTGAGATGCAACGTGTTTTATTTTAGCCTCAAAGATAATTTTTGCTTGATCAGGAACACAGGCTAGTTTCCTCTCCAAAGAGGCAATCAGTTCTTCATTTTTAATCAGCTCAGATCATTCGACGTCCGCAGAATGAATATTCACCTGCATCTTCTCCTGGATACTCTTTATATTTAACTCCTCCTACTAAATTTCCTTATTCAGAAGAGAAATCTGATTCTGAATATTTGTTATGTTATCGATAGAGGCTTTTAGTTGATCTTGGAGGGATAACTGTTCTTAATCATATCTGAAAATGACAGAAGCAATTTGGGAAGCTTTCTCCTTAGAAGATGCCAGCTGTCTTCCATATTCCAAAATCTCCGGAGCAACAACTGTTCTTTCTGCTGATTTTAACGCGATAACCAAATTATGAAATCTTAAGAGAGAATCGCGTAAAGGAGAAACATTAAGTTTGGTAATCCTTGCAGCACTATTCATGACCTCTATAGCAATGTTTAGATCTGACCATTGATTGACATGTTTAAACATATGGACAACTGCCGACATGGAATTCCTCATTAATGTTAACTTATACGACGGGATTTTCTTAAAAGACAACAGATCGAAAACTGTGGCTGCAGAATTAGAGCTAGCTGTGCCACTCCGAGGAGGGTTTCTTACAAAATAGTAAAGGGGAGAAGTTATAATAAAGCTATGAAAGAAAATGACAAAGAATCATAAAATGAAGAAGGAAACGAATTATACCTTCTGCAAGAACTTGAGCAGCGGGATATTGTGTCTCTTTGATAGAAGAAGGACAGGGTTCCCTGATATCTGTGAAAGAAGGGGCTCTAGCTTCGGTACTTAAATCAATAGTTGCTGGAGTCGGTAAGTTAGTGGGTTCCACTAGAAAAATAATCTCACAGGCTAACACCTTCGGTGTTACAAGGGGAACCAAGGAAATTCTCGTCGGAGCCGATGGTGCTTCAAGAGGAAAATCTTCAGGAGTACCACCTGTTTTACCATCAGTAGCATGAATACCTTAAAAAAAACAAAGAAAATAACAATAATGATAAAGTAGTAATAGCAGGTAGATGATTAAATGATAAAATTGTAGGAAAATTTTACTTGGTGAATATCCATATTCACCGTAATCCAAAGGTTCCTCATCTTCCTCTTCTATTGTTGAAATGTTTGTAGGAACATCAGCAGTAGAAGGACCTTCAGTTTTGACATTTTGAGGAATCAATGAGGGATGCCCTTCATCAACAGGAACACCTTCCATAACAACATCATTATCATCATCCTCATCATTGATATTAACCTCTCCTTCTTCAAAATCATCATCATCATCATCATCATCAGCTTCTTCATCATCTTCCTTAGTGTCATATTTAATAGAAGCAATATCTTTAGACAACGAGGCTGAGCTTTCTTCATCTAGTTCTCCTTCCTCTATTTCTTCAATTACGACCTGTTTCCCTTTAGAAGGGGAAATCTTACTGCTTCCTGGTCGAAGGTTTTTATTGATTGGGATTGGAGAGACTGAGGCAACAACTCCTTCTTGAGGAGGAGGAGAAGCCTGAGAACGCATTCGAGACCTCGTCATCGGAGAAGATGGACTAGGATGAATGGGTCGAGGAGAAGGAGCAAGAACCAGAATATCTTGGGAAGCAGCAACATTCTCTTGAGTAGGAGAAGAAATTTCCACCACCTCTTAAATTACTTTATCAGAATGATCCCGAAGGACTTTTTTAAAGTCCATAATAACCCCATGAGCTATCCATCCTTCTAGGGTGTTAATGGGTTTTCACTCGTAAATTGGATCATCCACGGATATCTTCCTGCAGAGGTGACCAGGAAAGGGGGCATGGCTCGTCTCTGGCACAAAGCCTATTCCTTCTTCAAATTAATGGCCTTTAAGCTTTAGCAGTGAAATCCAGATTGGCCCAGTCATAGGTAAGCATTTATTAACAAGATATGATTGATGCACCCACCACCTCATGTGTAAGGCTCATATCCTAGTCCGTACCATTCCTTAGACTCTTGCGATCCTCCCCATCGAATTTTGACGACTCGCAACCTACGTTTGTGCATGATCCTAAGTTGCATCTTATCTATCTGATTTGACTCGACCCGAGACTTGTACCCTAGCAACCGCACCATCGCCGCGGTTCCAATGCCGCGTCTCGCGCACCGATGCGATACCGAGGCTAGGAGTTGTGGGCCCATGTTTATTTCAAGGAAAACGCCGCTCATTACAAATCCCAAGAGAATCTCTACCATCCATCACATCAATTAATCAATCACAAGTCAAGTACACAACCCATCCCTCTCTTACCAACAAAGCATGCCACCCATCTCTCTCCCATTCCCAAAGTCAACTCTCTCTCTCTCCACCCATCCCTCTCTTACACAACCCATCCCTCTCATCCCATCCTTCTTACAACACCATTTCAATCTATCCCTCTCTCATTCTCTCTACCATTTCCAAGCTTCCGTGAGAGAAAAATTCTAAGGAGAGAAAATAGAAGGCCCACTTCCTAACCCCTCATCTCACCATCCAACCCTTCAATATTCATCATCCACTCTTAAAGAAGAAGCTTAGGAGCTAAGGATTCTAAGGAGCTAAAGAAGAGGACCATCGGTGGGTGTTTTGTAGGATTAGATTTTAATTTTTATGATGGACCAAGTGGGGCCTACCGATTGATGGTATAGATCCTATTTGGGACCCATTTGATATATGCTTTGTATCATGTATAGGAAGGGTTCATAGTGGCAGAGTCCCTCCCCTCCACACGTCTCTCTCTTTCTCTCTCTCTCCCTCTCTCTCTATCTTTCCTATTTTCATGGACCGCACCTTAATCTGATGTGCGTGTGGTGCATCCATACCGTCCAGACTCGACGAGCAGATGGGCCAGGGGCTGCTAGAGGGCTGCTGTCCAGACCGTCCAGCAGGCTTGGACGAAGGGAGGAAATAAATATCAGCTTGATCTGGACCTCGGTGGCCCACCCACGTGGCACCACCTGGACGCATGTATTCTCTCCACACCGTCCATTTGTGTGGACCCACCTTGATGATGAGTTTCATCCAGGCCGTCCGTCCGCGGGATGTTCATATGCCTGGATGAAGGAAAACACATATATATGCTTGATTTAAAACTTTTTAGTGGGCCATACGTGTGCCATCCACACCGTTCATTGCCTGGACGGTGGGACCCCCCAACGTCAACAAGTTCTGTGGGTCCCGCAGGATGTATATGTTTTATCTCTACCGTGCAGGGGATTTTGGACGGTTTGGATCCAACTAATGCATGTGCTGGCAGCACGTAGCCCCACCATAATGTAAGTGTTTTATCAACACCGTCCATCTACTGGTGGGCCAGCAACCCACCAGCTATATAGCTACTGCACTGACTTCAGCAAGGCTTGTGGGCCTGATCATGAAGTATATATTATATGCCAGTCGTCCATGTGTGTGGGACCCACTGTGATATATGTATTGTATCCTACATGTCATCCATCTGTGGAAACCCCACCTTGATGTGTGTTGGATCCACACCGTCCAGGGTGGGTCCCAGCAGCTGCTGTATTGAAGTCAGCAAGTTCTGTGGGGCTGACCATGATATATGTTCTATACATGCACACCGTCCATCTTGACGGTGCTGCATGGGCCACCCCATGATGCATGTGTTCTTTCAAACCGTCCATCCTCTTTGCGAGCTCATCTTAAGGCTTGAGACAGAAAATAAGAAAGATCAGTCTATCAGGTGGACCACACTACAAAAATCAATAAAGGATGATCGTCTACCATTGAAACTCGTTCAGGATCTCAGAAGTTTTGGATCAATATGAAATTCATTTTTCCTCTTAATTCAGGTCTTTGTGACCTTATGAATAGATTAGATGGAAAATAAACGTTATGGTGGGCCCTGTGAATTTTAAATAGTGAAAATCATTATCTCCACTGCTATTTATGGTATGGTGCAAATGATCTTTCAATCATTATCTCCGCTACTATTTATGGTGTGGCCCATGGGATGTGGCCCACTTGATGTATATGAGGCCCATATAATGTGGCCCATTATGATGAATATGAGGCCCATGCAACATGGCCCAATGTGATGCATGTCAGGCCCTTACGTGAGGCCCAATATGATGTATTTATGGCCCTTGTGTGAGGCCCAACATGTTGTATATGTGGCCCAATGCGATGTATATGAGGCCCTAGTATGAGGCCTAATGTGATGCATGTGAGGCCTAAAGCGATGTATATGTGGACCGATGTGATGTGTGATTCCACCATGATGTATGTAATAATGTTTATGATGGGCTATGCCTTGGGAGCAATGATGGTTTGATGTCCACATTATAAGAACAATGATGGTTAAATGTCCACATTGTAACTCACCCTAGGGCCCATTGTTAGGCCCATTCTCACCTTCCCTTAGTGGGCTAACCCAAACCGTTGGCCCCAATGATCGTTAGGCTCATTCTTGATATGAGTAGGCCGTCTAGGTCCTTGATATGAGGAGAGTACATCATCATCATATAACATGCTTAATATAGTTTTATGATCCATGCCCATGCACATCATATTTATGCTTGATATGAGGAGTGATTGATCATTGCACATGCCATTGGGTGGATTATTATGGGACTCCTGGATAGGAGGAGTTGCCCATATGAGCACGCGGTACGTGCAGGATTGTTGCATGACTGGATAGTATGATACATGCATCTTGCATTTGTATGATATGATTTCTGTATGCCCTAGTGACATCAGGGCCATAGCCTCCACAAGCACATCGTGGATGGTAGGTTGGACACCGAAAATACTGTTACTAGCATTAGGGCACCATAGATGTCCTTGGGTGAAAATTTCTAAACCCGATGGTACTAGAGGATGACTCCAACATTGAGACCAAGTGGATACATGTAACGCCCTGAAATTCGGGGGTCGAGCATAACTCAGCTCCCGAGTTTCAAAACATCACTTATGCAACATATTAAATAATGGATGTATGTTGTCTGTATGAGTGCATAAAATATGGAATAAATTAAGCCAAAATGCAAACAATATTTCAGGGATAAGTGAAAGACGTAAGTGGAAGACTTAAAGAAACATGTGTACATGTGCAAGTCCCTGAAATACGTATACTCTGCCAGGTCATAATTACAAGTGTTGATTTCAAAATATAAGTATCAAAATGACATCATCTATTACAATTACAAGAAAACCCAGAATCCCCGCATATCAGGACATGGATCACATGAACCTGCCTGAGAACTGCATAAAAGAAAACGTGTCCTCATCATCCTCATACTCTTGCTCTGCCTCAGGGGTCGCGTCGTCATCTGCATCTAAAACAGGGTCTGGTTGGTGTTGAAACACCGTCCCAGAATGTGGGAGTGAGTGATCAACTCAGTGGAACTATACAGTAAAAGTTAACATGCTATTAAATCAATCAAGCAGTAATGATAAGGCAATACAATCAAACACGTCCTAACTATTCTTGTTAATGCAAGGATGTATGTAGGAATGATGCATACTCTCGCCTGCACTCCCTCAGCGTCTTCATCTTACGGTATGCATGACAACCTCCCGCAGTGCCAACGACTCCTACGCACATGCAATGCGGTGCTTGAACATGATTACCAGGTTGTTATTAGTCCTTTTCATACAGCAGGATTGGGAAGCTAAGGTACCTTCCTCATATCACTTTCCAAACAGTGATCCATTCTAGGGTCGTCAGTCCTAGACAATCTCATACGATCATATGATTTTAGGTCGCTGCAAAGGGCTTGTCACCAATCAATGCATGCCAATCATACCTTAGTTATTACCATAAAGCTCGTTGCCTCAATGTAGTAGCAAGGTATGCTCGAGGTCACTACAAAGGGCTGGTCACCAATCAATGTAGGACGACAACACGAATATAGTGTCCCATACCATCATAATCGGCTCACGAGTCTGGCGTGCTCACTGGTCACTACGGGGAGGCTCGTCACCTTAGCGTAGGCCGACAGCTCGACCACGATGTCCCATACCACCATGCCCGACTCATGAGTCTTAGCAGATCAAGGTACAATGGTTAACAGAATTGCATTGGTAAGTTTTATACCCTAGATTCAAACAATAGCATCCATACATGGTGTACATCCACCGGGACAATCGGGTTATTTGGCGAACTCGACTAGCACGAGCGCACGTTGAGTTGAATGACATAGAGTGCGTAAACACTCCGTGTGTCCAAACCACTGTCGACAACCCTAATACGACTCGGTTTCGTCAATCACGTCCTACGTGGCGAAAATGACCTCGGCCACGAACTCAAGGATTGTTACCGATTTCCTGGACTATTCCATAGTCCCAAACATGTTCAATTATAACAGAGATTCATAATAACAATTTAGAACAGTAATGGAACAACAATTTTAATCATACAATATGGAAGCATGTGATGAATATCAACATAGCATAAATTACACATAAGTAGTGCTTGAAGTTAAACAACAAAGAATGTGAATTGCATGTAGGAAATCCCACACATCCATAGGGTAGTTGAGAATCTCTTCTCAATGCCCATAATAGGTTAATATATTACACACTTAACCATTCATACATTTCTACAAACACTTAGACTACATAGTCCAACATATATGATGTATGTTGGTGATAACACACATTTGGACAATTCCTTTCGCCAAGGAGTTGACACACATACAACTAGCACAAGTACACGACAATTAATCATGGCAAACACATGTTCATATTTTATACGTATACGATACTTCCTACATATACATAGAATACACAAATCACAATATAACACATACATATCAGGAACACAAAATAAATATCATAGTTGGCATGTGAAATTTCATCCAAAACAATAATAAACCATTACCCAACATTGAAAGCCTTGAAAACCATAACCTATACGAATATAGTCCGCATCTTAAACCAGAAAAGCATAATAGATCTGATTCAGACGATGAGTCTTCGTCAATGGTGACTAGAAAACCTAAGGCAAGAATAGAAATGAGCTACATCAATACTTAGACAAGTCTAAGCTCTAAAACAGACTAGGATTTGATTAACTACCCAAGAATGAACTTAGAATCGCCGGAATAACGATTCAAAAGTGATGATTTAGGTATGCAGAACAACATGAAATAATCTCAAGATGATTCACCAACTTCTCTCTCACTTTCTCTCTCTTTTCCTCTCTCTTTCTTAGCTAGGGTTAAGAAATTCGTATGGAAAAGAGAGTGAGGGTTTTAAGGTCTTTATATAGGCCTAAAATAGATGAAAATAGCCCCAGGGCCAAGGTATACTTAGGTTATAAACAAATCAAGCCTATATTGGTCCAACGAAGCACTTCTGGTAGTCCTTTATCCACTTGCGGTCGGACTTAAGCTCACTGACCATGGATCTAGGTTAGGCTGAGTTTTCGTATTGATCGGATTTACAGATCAGCCGTCGCGGACCACTCTCAATTCAACGGTCACCGAAACTCGATCAGGTCCACCGGCACTAGGACATGCCAGGGCCATCTTCCCTGATCCGAGGGTGAAATTGGGTCAAAATCCAATGGTCAAAAAGCTTAGAATTGGCGCGCAACCAACACGACTTAGATTTCATAAATTATATTTAATTTCTCAGCTTTCTCACACTCTTTACTCCGGACTCAAGCAAAACGACCTAGGACATCATCTGGACTTGATTTTTGAGGTGATGGTCAAGCCCAACAAGATGACCAAAATTGTCTAAGATCGACGCTATTGGACTTTCGACGCGCGGTCCAGGTCCGATATAAAGTTTCCAAGTACTCTCGAGAGCAACTGGATTTAGCGTTGAATCCTAGATTTCAGGGTAACATAGCGTTAATGATTCTACAGGTTTTGAGTCCTGCAGATCAAATTTAAAGTGATTGGTGCTAATTTCACAAGCAATCGAGTTTAACGCTAATTAACCCATATTAACTTCTAAGGAAAAAATAGAGGTAGTACTCGAGTCTTAGCATGAAATTTTTCGGGTCATTACAATACATGAGCACACAAGGGCCGTATACCATTAGGCCACATCTCTCACTGTGTCATGATTGGTTGGAAGGGGGTGTGGCCTTATCCGCTAGAGGATAGGGGGCATAACTAGGCTGAGTTTGACCAGCTCATGAATGGGTCCACTATCGACGTGCCAGGCCAATATTGGTAGGTGGATAGTGAGGTCTCTTCCACTTGCATGGTTGTGCATCCAGTGGGCGGCGATATGGTGTATAGTGCACTAGACCTCGGTGATATATATATATATTTCAGAGATAAACTATATTGATATGAGGATTCAGATGAAATTTAGTATGCCTGATTTGCACCTCGCATGTGATATTGGCCCTGTAGGCCTTACATCGCATAGCCTTGGTACGGCTGATGGCATTCATGGACTTACTAGCATTTTCACATTACTCTGATATTGCATACTTGCATTTCTACCATGCGCACACACTTTCACCACCCTTTAAGCTTTCTATAAGGTTATGCACGACCGATATGTGCAGGTGACGCTAGGCCGTAGCTGTCCAGGAGTAGGATCGTGCTGCAGAGCTTCTGGAGTTTTGTCATTATTATCATTGTATTTCCCTTTATGTGCATTATACTCAAGTTTTGATCATGGTGGATTTTTGTGATGGTGTCCTCGTTATTGTTTGTGGGTTATGCTTATATTTATGCTTATTAAGAATCAAATTCATGTTCAAAATCCTCCTTGTAGGATCACAGGATCAGAACCTGGTATATGGGTGCCGGGAGCCGAGATTGGGTACTACGGAGGCTGTTGGTGCCGGATTTAGCGATCGAGAATTTTGTGAGCCCGGTTTTTGAGTTTGGGGCATGACATCATGTGACCGTACGAAGCGTGAGTGATGCGATTACTACCTAAAATTATGAAAGTACATCTGACTCGACCACCCAGTAGCTGCTTCCATTTCATCGCCCAATTATATGGGCCAGTTTCGTAGCTAAGCATTCTCCTTGTTACTAATCCGCAATCTTTTGGCACGGCTTGATCAAACCCAAATTGGCGAGTAAACTGACTTGGATAATAAGGCTCTCTCCAAAACTCTACTCCCTCTCTTAATGGGAGGCTAAAGGATCGAATCGAAAGGAAAAATGCTCTCTCTCCTGAAGTAAGCGATCTGGTGTCTACCTTATCTGTATTCTCTATGTAGTGATACAGGAAAAACTGGAAGAAATCAGTTTTATCAGTGTTTGAGATGGTGTTGACAATCTAATCGTATGATCTTCTAGCCATAGTCCTCTTTTGAAAGAACCATAGTGGGAGATGTGAAAGGTGAACATATGCCTTCTCTGAAACATCAAAAGTCCACAGAAAGTAGATACCTAGCCAGCCTGTGATTTAGTGCCAGGGAGTATAAATGGAAGAAGCACCAACAACAGGATTCTTTATATGAGATGCTATCTCTCCAAGAGCCCTATAAATTGAGCTTAGGATTGGAGGGGCAAGAGAATGTTTGTGGCCTTTCGTCATGGCACCAGCAGCAATAAAAACTGTAGGGTGGATAACATCTGCCCATTTTGAACTTAGAAGAACCACAACGCTTAGCCAATAAATGAGGAAAGTTGCAAGTTCTCCATCGAGGCTATATTCTGGACGCTCTGTTATCTTCTCGTGGAGATTTGTCAGCTCTTATGAATGGCAACCGCTGAATCTAAGAAAAGGGAGAGAAAAAGAACATATAGTGAGAAGTATGGAAATAAATATGCAATGAAAATGATTGGTTTATGAAGAAGAAGATTACCGAAGGACCCTAGTGAAATGTGCAAGCCAATGCAGTAGTGAGATCTTTTGAATGTTGGGAAACTTAGACATCTCTTTAAAGAGTTCCATGGTTGTTTCTGAAATCGAGGCCACTCGGCCAGGTGAAGAAATAAATGCCAATTTTCCCTTTGTGGGTGCGAATTCGTCGGAGAATTTTTTGGTCAGTGGAAGACCAGCAATTCGATGAAGATCCCAGAGGCAAATGCACATCTCGCCTACTAGAAGATGGAAGGAGTTGGTTGTGGGACACCAATAATTAAGGAAGCCTTTGAGGATGGAGGTCTCCCTGTAAAAATGTTGAGAAGTGACCTCTATTGCATTATATAGGTCAATCTTGATTAACACTTTGGAATGCTTGGCCACAATTGCCGTCACCCAGTCAGAGTAGTCGTCACGAGATGTCAAGAGGCCTCTGGTTCTGAACTCTTTGTTGCCCCAAAGTGATTTACGATCCCTGAAACGTTGCTAAAGTGTTTCATAGAAATGGGTCAGAAATAGGGCGTGAGGATTGTGAGAGGGAGTAAGGAAGATCATTGGATGGATGTTGCCAATTTGCTGTCTCGACTTCTTTGTTAGCAAGACCCCTTCCAAGATTCTCGGTTTCATGCCCCAAACTTGGAAACTGGGCCCACAAAATTTTCGATTGCCGAATCCGGTGTCGACAGCCTCCATAGTACCCCATTCTCAACTTCCAGCGCCCATGCGCCAGATTCTGATCCTGGGATCATACAAGGAGGATTTTCAATGTACATTTGTTTCATAAAAGCATAACCACAAGTTTACCCAAATCACGAAGGCAACATCATCATCACATATCCACTAATATAAACATTTGAATACAATGCTGAAAGGGAAATACATATGTCAAAAATCAAAGCTCCAGAAGTCCGCTGCATGCTCCAAGCTCAACGCTGTTGCGACCTGACACCACTTGCACGTATCTATCATGCATAAGCTTATAGAAAGCTTAGAGGGTGGTGAAAGTGTGTACACAAGGTAAGTGCCAAGTAAGCAATATTAGAGTAATCAGAGTAAGCGGAATACTGACAAGCCCATAAATAATGCAATATCAATAATACTAGTAAGTTCATAAATCATACAATATCAGAGTAATGCGAAAACATGTTGATAAGCCCACAAATACCATCAGCCTTATGCAGACTATGTAATGCAAAAATATAATAAACCAATATCATATACTAAGGAGGCAATGTAGATCAGCTATGTAATGCGAAGACATAGTAAGCCAAATATCAAATACCGAGTCGACGAATACCTTCAACCTTAATTAGGTTATGTAATATAGAAGTACAGTAAACTAAATGCTATGTGTTGAGGATGCAAAGCAATATGCAGTGCAAATGAAATGACCAAGCTGGAGTGTGAAGTCGGGATGATAGTACGTAGTATCGTAGGCTACAGGGTCCACCACAAGGGACTTCTATCCAAACCAGTCCCACACTTAAATTTGGATAGTTAAACTCAATGTGGTAAACTCTTGATCTCATGTTAGTCGCGCGCCCCAACCAAAATCTTGGCCATTACGAAGGTACACGTAACAAATAGTTGCGCACCACCAGCTCGAGTGGATAGTGAATGAAAGAATGAGTATGCAACTCCTGCTCAATAAATCCACATATCAGTATACTTCCTCTCTGAAAAATCACCAGGGTCTAGTACACTCCAAACCAGATTGTCGCCCCATCTTGTGCACACAAGGTGAGTGGAAGAGACCTCACTATCTGCCTACCAATATCGGCCTGGCTCGTCAATAGTGGACCCATTCCTCGAGCTGGTCAAACTCATCCTAGCTTTGCCCCCTCCTCTCGGGCAGGTAAGACCGCACCCCCTTCTAACAGATCACGAAATAGTGGGAGATGCGGCCTAATGGTATACGACCCTCGTACAATCATGCATCCACTCGTTCTAGACGTTGGAGCAACCTCTGGAACCAAAAGGGTTTAGGAAATTTCACCTAGGGATATCTATAGCACCCTATTTAGAACAGATTTTTAGTGTCCCATCTGGGCATCCATAATATGCCTGTGGAGACTACGGCTCGGATATCGCTAGGGCGTATGGTAGTCATATCACATAAATGCGAGATGTATGAGTCATACCATCCAGTCATGCATCAAGCCTACGCGTACCGTGCATTCATGTAGGGTAACTCTGACTATCAGGGAGTCCCATAAATATCTTAGCCCTATGACATATGCAATGATCAACCATATCTCATAACAAACATGTAGATGCTGTGGATGGACATGTATCATGATGCTATGCTGTCACATACTCATAATCAGCATCGATAATCGGCCTTGACCGGCCTTGACAATCAGAATTGGCCTTAACAATCGAAATCGATAATTGAAATCGGTCTTGACAATCGGAATCAGCCTCGATAATAAGAATCGACAATCGGAATCGGCCTCGACAATCGGCCTCTACAATCGGCCTCGATAATCGGAATTGGCCTAACAAAGGGCCTAAGGGAAGTTCACAATGTGGACATTTAACCATCATCTCCCATCAATGTGGACATTTAACCATCATTGCTCCCAAGGAGTGGCCCACATATAGCCAAACGTATTGTGAGCCCATGGCCTTATACAAGGGCCTAATACACATCACAATGGGCCTCATACAATCTCAATGGGAGACATACAAGTCTCAATGGGCCACCTACAATCACAATGGGCCGCATACAATCATAATGGGCCACATACAATCTCAATGGGCCTTACACAAGGGTCTCATACTATCAAGCGGGCCGTATCGCATGAGCCTTATACATCACATCAGGCCTCATCATATGGGCCTCATATAAAATACATCGGGCCGCATCACATGGGCCTAAAATATATCACTATGGGCTGCTCACACGGGCCTAATACACATCATTATGGGCCACATCACATGAGCCTAATACTCATCACTATGGGCCACATCGCATGGGCCTAATACACATCACTATGGGCCACTCACACGGGCCTAATACACATCACTATGGGCCGCATCACATGGGCCTAACACATATCACTATGGGCCGCATCATATGGGTCTAACACACATCACCATAGGCCACCTCACATGGGCCTAACACACATCACTATGGGCCGCTCACATGGGCCTAATACACATCACTATGGGCCTTATCATATGGGCCTTATATATACATCAAGTGGGCTGCACCATGGGCCTCATGTACATCAAGTTGGGCCTTATCACGTAGGCCACACAAACATCTCATTTGGGCCACACTTATGGGCCATACAAGCATTAAATTGGGCCGCACATACGGGCCATACAAACGTCTCATTTGACAACACATATGGGCCATACAAACATCTCATTGGGCCTCTTATATGGGCCACAAAATGCACCACAATAGTCCTTACATACATCAATTTGGGCCTCAATAATTAGTCCACATAAACAACATGTTAAGGTAGGCCCTGCATGTCCCAGATGGGCCCCACCAAAATGGACAGCTTGGGTCAACAAATACATCATGTGGGGGCCACGTGGATGGGTGACATGAACATACAATACCTCACAAGGTGGGCCTCACGTTGGCAGCCAAGACAGGTGGACCGCGTGGCTGCAAGGTTCATCAAGGTGGGTCCCACCATCAGGACAGTGAGATCACATCGCATACATCATGGTGGGCCACACCCATCTAGCAAACAAGGTGGACGACATGGCTAGATTCACATACATCAAGTGCGGCCACACGCCACACATCCAGATGGACAGTGTGAATAAAACATATAGATTAAGGTGGGTCCCACCTGCTCACATGTGTCACACGTGTGGGGTGGGCCCACCATACAAAACAGATGGACAACATGTAAGAAATACATACACCATGGAGGGCCCCACCCATCCATTGTCCAAACGGGTGGCATGGGTTACAAAATACATAAATCTAAGTGGGTCCCACCTACCCACACGTGTCACACATGTGGGGTGGGCCCACTCCATCCATAGATGGATAACATGAATAAAACATATACAGCAGGGTGGGTATCCATGTCCCTCACCAGGGACGTTGTGGATATAATATATATAATATATATAAATCAAGGTGGGTCCCACCTACCACATGTGTCACATGTGTGGGGTGGGCCCACTCCATTAATAAATGGACGACGTGAATACACAACATACATCATGGTAGCCCACAGCACATCGTCCAAACGAACGGTGTGGACAAATACATCATGGTGGTCCTCACAGCAGCACCGTACATCATGTGTACAACGGATACCTCAAGGTGGGCCCCACACGGGTGGCCGTAAAATACATACATCATGGTGCCACCGAGCTTGCTGATGATGATATAAGAGCTAGACAGTTTAGATAAAATACACATCATCAAGTGGGCCCCACCCCACACGTGAAGAACATGTGGGTGGGTCCCACGTCCATCAAATGGACGGATAGCGTGGCTATAGATCACACACATTGAGGTGGGGTCCCATTGTCTAGCAGCTGGATGGTGAGGATGAAACCCATACATACATCCAAGTGGGTCACACACCGTCCAGGTGGATGGGTAGATAAAACACAAAATCAAGGTGGGTCCCATCTCACACGTGCAACACGTGTGGGCTGGGTCCCACATGCCACAATGGATGGAGGTAACACATACATCGAGGGGTCCTACAGTACCTGCTGTGTTAGTACAGTAGCTATTGCTGCTGGGCAGCAATAGATGGATGGTGCAGATTAGGTGGGTCCCCACGCGTGGACACCACATATCATCAAGGCGGACCCCACGTCTGATGACCAGTGTGGGTAAAACACATACATCACACAGCCTCAACGCCTAGATGGTGTGGATTTCACATGTACATCGCGTGAGGTCCACAAATCAAGCTGATATTTGTGATTCCCTTCATCCAGGGCCTGTCAAAATCCAGCAGCAAGGTGGGCCTCATGATTAAATGGTCTGGTTCAGGTGGGCCACACTCCATCACAAAAAGGGAGAGAGAGAGAAAATGGTGGAGATGGGAGGAGCTCTACCACTATGAGCTCATCCGTAAACATGCATACATCAAGATGGATCTCAAAATAGGTGGGCCCTACATAAAAAACCACAATCTACAACTACGAACACCACCTTTGATCTCCTCTTCCTTCTTCCACTGATGCATGCTAGAGCTCCAAGGGGACGATTTCAATGGTTAAGATGATCTTTGGATGGTGGGATTGGGTTGTAGGGAGTGAGCCACACTAGTTTCTCATCTCCTTAGAAAACCATGGACATTGGGTGCTTGGGAGAATAAGAGAGAGATGAGAGAGAGAGAGAGCTTGTAAGAGAGAGAGGGATGGGTGAGTGATGGGTTGTGATGGGTGAGAGATGGGTGATGGGCGATGGATGTGTACTTGGTCTTTGGGGAGGGTGGTTGTACTTGGGGATGGGTGTTACACTTTGACTAGTGATGTGATTGATGGGATTGATTTGATTAGAGATTCTCTTGGGTTTGCAAATGTATGGCGTTTTCCTCGCACTGAACGCGGGCCCACATCTCCTAGCCTGGGTATTGCCTCGGCGCGCGAGACGTGGCATTGGAACGACGATGATGGGGTAGTTACAAGGGTACAAGTCTCAGGTCAAGCTGACTCTGAAATATGGGATATGACTCAGGGTCGAGCGCAAATGTCGATAACAGATTGCGGGTTATCGAAATTCGATCGGGAGGACCGTGGAAGCCTATGGAATGGTACAGTCTAGGATACGGGTCTTACACTTGGTTCCCTTGATAACCAGGATTCTGTGTAGGCCAATTTTTTCCTGTCCATTTGGTCTGAAGGCTCGCAATTCAGAATGGACTAGTGACAGTGAAGACTTAGATGGATTATCATCATACCCTGTCTATGAGGGCTATCAAATTTCATAATACCCTCAATGACTCAGACTCCTTCCTAGGAGATCTGGAGTCTCTTCTTATTATGCTCTTTAATCTTTTCCTAAAACTGCTCAGCCTTGTTGCAGCGGGTCTTCTTCGATCTAGATGGTGGGGGAGTGTCTTCTCTCATTGGCGATTTCTGACTCATCACGGCAAATGAGTCACTGTCTTCGGCCATTCATCCTAGTCGAAATCTCGGCCATGTCTTGGCGGCTGTTTAATCTCACCTAGAGATATAGCCCTATGGATGGGAGAAGGTAGTGTGGTGATCCGGTCTGTAAAATTGAAAGTGGGGAGTATGGGCTCCTTTATAAGCGGGACGCTTGTTGGTAGTCTTGAAGCGCTTGCTTGGCAATTGATCGGGAGATGGTGATGGATCAATGACATGGGCAGATGAAGGGTTTGGCAGGTCCAGGTGAGAAGGTTATGCAGTAGGTGGTTTGACGAGGCAGTAAATCCTCTTGGTGCGGGCCATAGTGGAGAGGAGCTTGTTATTTCTGAAAGAAAAGGGTCTGAAAAAGTTAAGTCTGAGAAATTTTGCAAGGGGTCATTTGTGCGGGCTCGCGCAAATAAAATCAGTTACGCGAAGTAGCGCAATGTCCAGAAAGCTTGTGCAAACAGAAAGCCTATTGCGTGGGGTCACGCAAAGGATATCAATTGTGCAAGGAATTATAGAAGGGTAAAACTTCGCTAGAAGAAAACAGAAGGTGGGAAATGAAGAAAGGCTTCTGATATTTATAGGGAGTATGACCCGAGTACAGTACTCAGGAGCCCTTTGCACAGGTGCGCGCAATAGATAGCAAGAAGATTGTTCCCGATTCTTTGATTATGAAGAACAAAGAAAGGATTAAGGGGGCATCTGTTGAGGCATAAAAAAATAAAGATAGAAAAGATCAAAAGATAGAATTAGAAGAAATATGTAAGCAAAGATGGATGGAGTGTATGATCATATGATTATGCGGGTCCGTGCAAACCATATCGGTTGCGTGGGACCACGCAAACAACCATATCGGTTGTGTGAGCCGTGTAAAGGTGTATATGTGTTGTTTTACATGAATGGTTAGATTTGATGCAAGGTGGGCCCCATAGCACAAAGATCTTGGGTTCACATGTGTGGAGGTCTATAAATACCCCACTCCCCCTCTCATTTGAGAGGTTGAAGATTTTGAAGAAGGTCAGAGCTCCGAAGAAAAAGAGAAGACTTGTCACGCCCCAAACTTGGAAACTGGGCTCACAGAATTCCCGATGGCCGAATCTAGCGCCGACAGCCTTCGTAGTACCCCTTTCTCGGCTCCCGACACCCATATGTCAGATTCCGATCCTAGGATCCCACAAGGAGGATTTTCAGTCTGATTTTTTTTTTCTGTAAAGGGGCATAACCACAAGCATAACCAAGTCACAAAAACAACATCACCACATATCTACTATATCAAAAACTTTGAGTAGAATGTAGAAAGGGAAATACAAGATGATCAAAAAGCTCTAAAATAATCTGCCACCGCTCCTACCTCAGCGCTGCTGTGATCCGACGCCACCTGCACGCTGAAATTATGGTAATGACCGCTTTAGTTGAAGTGGGAATATGCCAATATGTCCTAGAGGTGGGTGAATAGGACTTTTTAATATTTTATGGTAATTTAAAATCTTATTAAACTTATCCTGAGAAAATATGCATATATCAGGATTTCTTTAAAGCAACTCTAATGGCTTCCAAGCCAAATAGAGGATCCAGTCATAATACTATTTGAAAGATGAACAAGATGCAAATCATAGATTATGATGGATGTGCCTGTGTGTGAGGTGTGATATTAGATAAACAAATACAAAACCATTTAGGGAAATCATACAAGTAATCAAAGACAACTATCAATCTCAAACACAATTGTTTTTATAGTGGTTTGACTACTTGTCTACTCCACTTCCGGCAGACACACTCAACCCTTAAGTGTACTGGATCTCACTAAAGGAGGTTTCACAACAGGTTCACCTCAAACCAGAGGTTTTAAATCAGGTTCACCTCTGACCAGTACAACCTACACTTAGGCTAACACAACGTGTCTACATGACATAGTTTATGCTCCCATGAGCAAGGGTTAACACACATCACCCGACTTTTATGCCATACAGGCCAAGGATCCACTCAAGGAACCTCACCAGTTTATGCTCCCATAAGCAAGGGTCAACACAAAGCACCCAAGTTTTAGACCACACAGGTCAAGGACCTACATAAGGACTTAAGAGTTTATGCTCTCCACAGAGCAAGGGTCAACACAAAGCACCCTGACGTACACTCCCGCCGGAGGCCTCTTATGAGGACTTGCAAGCGGTGAGAAACACCTTAGACCCAATCCTATAGAAGGAATGATCACAAGGGTTCTCTGGACTCTAATGACTTACAGATAAGTAGATGAGCCCCATTCAGCGCGCTGATGAAGATCTCCTCCTTTGAATCTTCAGTTCATTTGAACTGCAACTTAGGAGATGTACTAATACATGGTGACAGGTTAGGTCAAGGTTATGATGGAATCCTACTCTATTAAATGTTTTCCTATAAGGAAGATAGAGCGATTCCAATCATCTAGGCATTCAAGGCATCCTAGCTTAATGATTTTTCATTAAAGTGGTAGCTGCAAGATCCTTGAATATGGAAGTTCATTCCCCAATCCACTCTATTGAATGTCAATGATGAGGGTGGATTGGAGGATGAACTTCCATGAGAGAAAAGACTTAGGGTATATGATCTAGGGTTAAACACTCAAAAGAACTCTCTATTTTCTCTACCAACAACCAAGGGCAAGCTCTCATTAAATAGGCAAAAGGTTCTAACGGATATAAAATGGTCACATTTTTGATAGAGTTCGATATCATCGAGCAGGGTCGATATCATCAAGCGTATACTCTCGATAGCATCGACTGGCCGGTCGATGACACGAACTCAATTGTTAAACGCTTTTGAAACCTTTTGCCAGCTGGTCGAGGAAATCGAACGCGCATCGATGTCATTGGATTTTGAACTCCGATTTCATCAACATGAGGTTTGATTCCTTGACATTTGAAAATGTGAGAGCACTTGCCTTTGAAATATTTCAGGTATATGATATGATCGGGCATCACTCATTATCATCAAAATTTGAATATCGATGATATCGAGGGAAGTATCGATTCATTGATAATTCCAAGGAATTTTCTTATAAGCTTGCTGGACAGTTTTTGTCCACTTTCGATGACATCGACCATTCCTCGATATGATCGATATTTGAATATCGATTTTATTGAGTGACCCTCGATTCAAGAAAAAATAACCTGAAAACTTGTTGGATAGAAATGTGTCTCAATCCCATATCATCGAAGGGCTTCCGATATCATCGAGATTTGAATTCCAAGGGTATTGAGGAGCTCTTCGATATATTGAAGATTACATGATTTGCCTTAACAGTACTTTTGGACACAACAGACCAAATGTCGATTTTATCAAGTCAGCTCGATGGACTTGAGATTCAAACTTTGATGATATCGATGAGTCCATCGATCCATTGATAATTCAGTTAGATATCTCTGTGGTTGCTGGACATCTTAGGTCCTCATTTCGATAAGATCGATTGAGCTTTAAGGATATCGACAACAAGGTTCGATTTCATTGAACCACTTATCAATAAATCGACAAAGGTAGAAAACTTAAAGATTTTCCTGAAGTTTGAAAAAGTTTTCTAACCAAAAACCTTAGGGTGTTTTATATAATTTTAAGGGTTTTAATTACTTGGTGTTTTGGGACATGGGATGTGAGGCTAAGATTTACCTGTGACGAGTTCGGGTACACATCCAGTTGAGGCAGACGCTTGATCAATCTTCCTATGAGGCTTCTTTGTCTAGCTGACTCAACGCTCACGCTAATTGAGAAACCATGGCACTTTCAATCTCCCCTTTTGTCAATTACGTGACAAAACACCAAACACCCTAGAACAACTTCTCGACAAACCACCCTAAATCGTGTGTACATGAACTTTACACAATTTTACAAAGCTATCTAGTGCACACACACACACACATTCGTAGATGCTCCCCCTAACAGCAATCTCTCCCTATCTTAGCTGCTCCCCTTAACAACAATCTTCCCTTGTCTTTTTGCAGCTGCTCCCCCTAACACCTACACCACCATCCACAAACAAATACATATAATTTTGTCTTCGGGGTGTGGATTTGTTCTCCCCCTTTTTGTCAGTCATTGGCAAACAATAATATAATAATGGATATTGATTGAGGTTGAAGCATATGGGAGAACCAAAATTCAGATAGGATAAGCATAATAGATAGATGTAAAAGAACATCTCGTTACAGAAAACATGTATGCATATTAGGAAAAAGAAGAGTAGTGTAGTAAGCAGATAATATGGAGATAAAGATCAAGCATCACACACCTCACACACCATAGTCGATATAAACAAGATAAAACAAGGGATCACAAAATTTAAACATGGAAGTAAATAGATACGAATTATAACTAGCTATAAAACACATTATCTAAAATATGTACTGCCCTAGGTTGGTAGTAGTATGACCTCCATCCCAAACCAAAATAAAAATCAAGCCCATTCATGGGCACCCAAAAGCAAACACAAGTATCTAGCCCATCCATGGGCATAAGAAAAAAAAACTTGTTAGACTATGCAGGTTAGTAATCTATCACATACACTCATGTGAGCATAGGGCATTCAAAAAGATACCAATGCCCATATGCGGAGATGAGAGTAGGGTGTATGTGACAGCTCCTGGATGACAACATTATGGCGGAGGAGCAGAGGAAGATGGTATTGTTTCGTCGCGACGGCAGGTGATCAGATCTACTAATTGCTTCACTGACTGCTGCACCCCATTCACCAAACATTCCAGGACAATGAACCTGGCATTCACAGACTCCTTTAGCTGGGTGACTTCTCGCAACATCACTCCAATCCTATCCTGATGTAGCTTGAACCGTTTAGCACGCCCTGGGTTAGATGGAGACGGAGTTTGTTGGGGTGTGAGTGGGTCACCTTCCGCCATTCCAGCGCCTTCGGCTTGAGCAACGCCTTCACCACCTTCTCCTTCTTCATGAATTCCTTCCTCTAGTCGGTCTTCAGAAAATTTGTGGAACTTTAAATCCATTCTTCTAATGTTGTTCTTATTGATGTGTTGAAGAGGAAGTTCCAGATCATTTATTGTTAGAAGACCGATCGCATTGCACACAGTGTGAATGATCCAAGGATAGGGCAAATGCACATCCCAAGAAGTATGAATCGCATATACTAGCTAATGAACAATTAGGGTAGGAAAGTAGATTTTGATCCCTATGGCTACAGAATAGATATCATGGCCATGAATCCAGTGAGGTCAACACGATTAGTACCTAGAGGATATATGTTGGAGGCGAAGATGCTATGTAGAAAATGATACCGTAGTTCCATGAATTTTTCTTTTAGCTCATTACCTTAGTACCAGGGAATATCACGACCGTGACAGAGAAATTTTGTAACCATGGACCGGGTTTCAACATTCTCGAGGTCCATGTTTGGGAGACCGACAAGCGACAGAGTAAGGCCAAGGATGTTTGCAAAGGATGCAGGAGTAATTTCTACATCATCACCATCAACAGAAATAGTGATAGACAGAGGTTCAAGCATGGGAGAGTGACTGGATGCAAAGAAGTTGTAGGTCCTCTCATAGTGACACGGATCACCAAAATCAAGGAGGGGCAGCCAGTCAATTTCGGTTAACATGGGTTCCAAATTATATGGTTTTAGACATTCCTTATCAACCCTCCTAATTTCAAGAACTAACTTCCTTCTAGTGTATTTGGCGAACACCGGATTGACCCTAGAAGGAGGAGGGGCCGGTGCTTCAGATTAGGACCCACCACGCGATGTCTGCCTTGTGCGCTGGCAAGTAGGAGTCTCATGTTCAGGAGCCCTTGCCCTTTCCTTCAGGGCAAGAATCTTTTGCCTGGAGTATTTTGAAGATTCTCCAGGACCAGACAATTTCCCTTTGTCTTTTCCCATTTTCTGATACTCACGGAGAGAGACTTGAGGAATCTGGGGATAAATGGATAGAAATTCTCTTGAAAATCTGGATATACCTAAAAGTGCAAGATGAAATCTTGATCTAAGGAGGAAATGAAAGGGGTATTACCGGATTTGAATGATGTCTAGGACTCCTTGATGAAGCTTCGTGTAGACCAGCTAAGAGGAACGAGCGGAGAAGAAAAAAATGATTTTTGGAAGTGAAATGAAAACTTCCTGCTCGTCCGTCTTTTATCAGGCAGCATACTTCAATATCATCGAACACTATTTTAATGATATTGACTCAATTCGACGTTATTAAGGATGTCTTCGATAACATTCTTGATCATGTGACTCTTCCCATTCCAAAGAGGTGTCGATGATATCAATTCTTGGTCGATTTAATCGAGAGTCCACATGATTTATCGACAGACATATCGAAGGTGTATATTTTTTATTTTTTAGCATTTCGACAATCTTTCATGTATAATATAATATCTCTTTATATCGACCACTATACATAGCAAAAATTTGTACAAGCATTGTACATCTAAAGTTATAAACATCAGGATGTTTATATACAAAAAGATTGAGGTGAGGAACCTCAGATGTATCGTTAAAAGTTCATCAAAATTGTATCTTTTCAACATCTATCCAAATCTAGATGCAATTCCTAGATATGTTTTTCCATGCTCAAATGTTTCTAGGCCTATGGATTAGTCCTTCCTTTGCATTTAATGATGTAGCAGTGGTTATTTGTGCAACAACCCTTCATCACTGATTTACCTGATAAGTTTAGGATTTTGGATTCCTATTTGTTGAATGTAACCACATGCTCATTGTCACATATTTGAGAAATGCTCAGAAGATTATGCGTTAATCCTTTTATGCAAAAGGCATTCTCATTTTTGAGCATATTTATTCCTTTGATAATTCCTTGTCCAATTACCTTAGCAGTGCTTCTGTCTCCATAGGTGACTATCCCATCATTATGATCTGAATAATTTGAAAGAAGGGATTTGTCACCTATGACATGTCTTGAGCATCCACTATCCAGGTATGACTTAGTATCATTGCCTATTATATGATTTGAGTGAGTAACAAAGCAATTTTTCTTTTCTTTCACTACCCATTTTGTGACAGGATTTTTAATTGTGGTAGTTTTAGTTTTTTTAATCAAGTTGGGAAACTGAATCATGTTTCCTTGTCTCACACATTCATTTATTTTCATGTTTAATTCTACCACCTTATTCAATAACTCCTTCGTTCTGTTAGTCATTCTGGGTGGTGATGGATATGTATTTCTTCTATCCATATTCCTAGGTGGACTCCTGATATTTTGTATTGTTTTTCTGGTAGGTCTGTGTTTACCAGTGTGATTTTGACTAGAATTGTGTTGAGTCCTCCTAGGTGACATGCATTCAAACTTATAATGACCAGAGTCACCACATGAATGACAAACAAGAGTAGTTCATGTTTTACTTCCTGAAGCAGCAGATTTTTCAGTCATTGGTGCTGCATTTCTAGTTTTTGTTTTAAACTTATCATATCCTAAGCCACTCTTGTCTTTTATGGGTCTTCCCATACATAAGAGTTTTTCTAATTTCTCACCACTCTGGGAAAATTTATAGTTTAGCTTAGCATATTTTCTGGAGCTTAGCAGATTTTCTAGATTCTTCTAAATCAAACAGGAGTGTGTGATTTTCATTTTGAAGGAGCATGTTTTTATCTTTTAATAGCTCAACCTATTTATTTAGTTTTTCAGACTCGGATTTAAGGAAGATATTGATTCTTTCTAGTCTATCATTATCTGAGTGATATTGTTGTAAATCATTAATTAGGTGTGTATTGATTTCTAATGTTTTATCTAGATCTTTTTGCAGCAGTTCATTTTTATTTTCAGTTATTCCAAGTCTTTTAAGGATATTGATGCTATGAATGTAGAGTTGATTGTAAGCATCCTGTAGTTTATCCTGTTCTTCTTCTTCCTTCTCAGTTTCCTCATCATCTGATGGAAATGATTTAGTGGCTTGCGGTTCTTCAACATTCTCGGTTTCGATGGGAATGGTTGAGGCAGTGGAGACCATAAGAATTTTTAGAGATTTCTGGTCTCCATCGCTCTCTGAGTCGCTACATTCTGAGTTTAACTCTTCCGTGTCATCCCATGTGGCTGCCATTGCTTTCCTTTGGTTTTCCTATTCAGGCATTCGGCAGAAAAGTGTCTAAACTTTCGACAGGTATAGCATTGTGGTTCCTTGGTCTTTTTACCACTTTTGCCTGTAGAGTGTTTGTTGTCCACCTGTCTTCCTTTGAATGGACGACCACGATTTTTTTGAAAGAACTTTTTGAACCGTTATGCCAACAAGACTACTTCCTCATCTTCATTTTCTCTTTCACTTTCAATGTCCTCATTAGTAGTATTCTTTGAAGTTTTGAGGACATTTGTTTTGGATTTAGGAGTTTGTTTGAAGTGTAGTTCAAATGTTTGTAGGGAACCTACTAGTTCTTCTACTTTCATTTCATCTATGTTTCTACACTCTCCAATGGTTATTACTTTGGGATTAAACTGTTCCAATAATGATCTTAGTATTTTCCTACAAATTTTTGGGACCAAAATTTTCTCACCTAATCCACTCATGGAGTTACAAATGATGTTTAGTTTTGTGAAAAAATCCATGAAGGTCTCATGCTCTTCCATTTTGGGACTTTCAAACTGTGATGTTAGGAGTTGTAGTTTAGATCTCTTCACAGTGCTTGTTCCTTCATGAGTTGTTTCCAACAAATCCCATGCTTCTTTGGCTGTCCCACACATGCTGTTTTGATTGAAAACTTCTTGGGACACAGCATAGTAGATAACATTCATAGCTTTAGCTTCAAATGTTTGTTTTTCTTTATCGAATGTGGTCCACATTTCTTTGGATTTTGGTTTGGTGATAGTTGTGCCATTTTCAAGTATTATTTGTTCAATTGGTGGCACATATCCTCTTTCAACAATGTCCCAAACATCATGATCTAAAGATCTCAGAAAGTAATTGAAAAGGCCGAGCTAAGAGTCCTGAGGGGGGGAGGGGGGGTTGAATAGGACTATGCCAAATTAAAAATTAAATGTGGAATTTAAACAAATATAAATAAAGATATCACTTAAACAATTCATAATGCAAAAATGTAAAACAATCTCATGTGTACAAGTATTGAGAGGTTGATACAGATGTTGTTCTAAGGACAACCTTACGCCAAAAACCAATGGCTTATGGTAGGACAACCTAATTTCTAGAATAGTCTGTGTATCTAAATATCAAACCGATATAGAGGAATAAAGAAAAAAATAGCAAAGGAAATAACTAAGCTATTATAACATTCCACACTTGCATAAAAGAAATTACAACATTCTCCACAAATGCGTAAAGAGAAATTACAACATCCACAAAATGAAATATTTAATCAATCACCATAAGACCAGAAATTATAGTGGTTCACTTGTGTGTACACCAATTATTTAGAAAAATAGCCACACAACTACTCCACTCCTAGTATCCTCACACAATGGATATTAGCATTCACTATGAAAATAGGTTTTTCAAGGTTTACCTAAAACCCTCACAATTGTGTCTTTCAAGTGGGCTTACACAATTCAAAAACCCCACACTCTGAGTTTTCTGGATCACCTCAGACAAACCAAAAGAAAGAGATTTTTCTGGCACAATCTCAAAGAAATTAAAACAATGAATTTACAAAACTATAAAATACTTATCTGGATATTCTCCTTCTGATGCAGCCCGGAAGAACCAATTCGGAGTAGAAGTTCAACGTAGAAGTTCAATGTTCATACTCACTTGTGAAAAGGTTCTAAGTTCTAAACTGATTTTAAATTAAATCACTTAAATCACCTTGGGCCAGCTTGATTTGATTTTGATTCCAAGAAATTGGAATACTTTCATTCCCTCTTTCAAATAAAATTGGAATGCAAAATATAAAATCAAATGCAAAAAGCTAATTAAAGAGAATATGAAATAAGAACTAGATAGCTTAAAAATATCACTAACTTATCTCTCAGAGTGGTGTATCGATTTTACTAGAATTGGATATCAACCTTTGAAATTCAAGCTCTATTATTAAGTGCAGAAATCACATCTACAACTGGTCCTAAGGTCGGTTCGACTGGTCGAAGGACTAACAAACTTTTAAAAATTTGGGCGTGATAAGATCAGACCATTCCAAGATTGGTCGAAGGACCTGCTCGACCGGTCGAGTGGCCTCCACGACCAGTCGAGTCTTGTCCATGACAAGTCGTGTGGAACTCAAATTAGTTGCTGGACTTTGAGTCAAGCCTGCAGGACTGGTTGTGCACTGTTCACACGACCGGTCGAACAGTCTCCAGGACTGATTGACGCTTTAACAAAAAATCCCAAAAATAAGTAACAACCTTAGGACTGGTCGAGGATTTCTTAGACTGGTCGAGCTAGTGTTAGCACTAGTTGAACTTAGTTTAAGACTAGTCGAAAAACAAACTATGCACTTATAAAATGACCCAATTAAATTATGTATTCAAAATGACCTATCCTATGGTCAATCTAGGGTCATTCATACCTTATAAGCAATATATGAACATTGAATCTTCTTTTGCTTTAGTTGATAGTCGTTATTTAAAGTTCATGAAGCTTGAGATCTTGACATATGATGAAGCTTGAACTTGAGACCTTTTGAAGTTTGAAATTGAAGTACTTGACTTGTATTTCATCTTGAGCTTTGAGTACCAAAGTAAAGAACTTTGTCTTGACATGGTTGAAGCTTTGAAACCTTTAACTATTGAAGCTTGAACTAACACTTGGTGTTGTACTTGAACATGAACATGTAATCTTGCTTTTGAAGTTCTTGAAGTAAAGACCTTTGATCTTGTACATGAGATGCAATGTCTTGAATTTCTAGATAAGCTACACAAGACAAATTCCAAGAGGTTTTGGCACTACAAAATTCGATAATAATAGGAGCTTGACGACATAGCACTTACAGTAATGCATTCTAGCCTTCCAGTATGCATAATTTGATCTATCAGATACTGGAGGTCTAGTGACCGATGAGCCCTCTCCTTTGGCCATATTACCAACTTCACTCAAGATCATTATCTAGGCGGTGAAGCCCTTAAGAGAGACTGTCTCTAATACCAAATAAAATTGTGGTAATGACCGTTTTAGTTGAAGTGGGAATATGCCAATATGTCCTAGATGGGGGTGAATAGGACATTTTAATATTTTATGGTAATTTAAAATCCTATCAAACTTATCCTGAGAAAATATGCATATATCGGGATTTCTTTAAAGCAACTCTTATAGCTTCCAAACCAAATAGAGGATCCAGTCATAATACTATTTGAAGGATGAACAAGATGCAAATCATAGATTATGATGGATGTGCCTGTGTGTGAGGTGTGATCTCAGATAAACAAATACGAAAGCATTTAGGGAAATCACAGTAGTAATCAAAGACAACTATCATATAGATGCAAGGCCTACGTAGTCAAATGTCATATGCAAGATGCAATGCAAGCATGCCAGTCCTCATATTAAGTACATATATCAGTAGAGTTCCTCTCTGGAATATCACCGGGGTCTAGTACTCTCCACACTGGCTGCCACCTCCCTAGCTGCACAACCCAGCCAGTGAAAGAGACCACACTATCTTCCTGACTAGTAGTCTGCCAATACCTACTCGGCTCATCGATAGCGGATCCATTTGTGAGCTAGTCAAACTCAGCTTAGCTTACAACCCCCTTACTTGGGTGGATAAGGCCACACCCCCTTCCAACAGACTACGACACAGTGGGAGACGCGGCCTATTGGTATTTAGCACTTGTGCGCTCATGTATCCACTCAGTTTAGACGTTGGAGCGTTTCCTGGTACTAAAAGGTTCTGGGACTTTTACCCAAGGACATCCTATGTACCCACAGTGATAGAACTAAGTATTTTTGGTATTCAATCCAGCCATCCACGATGTGCCTGTGGAGGCCACGGCCCTGATGTTGTTGGGGCGTACAGTGTCATGTCACACAAATGTGAGATGCATGAGTCATACCATCCAACCATGCATCAAACCTTCATGTACCGCGCGATCATGTGGGGCAACTCCGTCTCACAGGGAGTCCCATAAATATCTCAGCCCAATGGCATATGATATGATTAATCATTCCTCATATTAGGCATACAAATAATGTGTATAGGCATGTATTATGATGTTATACTAAGAATGTTCTTAATATGTCCTACTAGACTAAGTACACTAGCATGGTTATCAGATATAAACAATAATCAGCCAAATACATGGCGGGGTCTACAAATGGATGACAGATCTAGTCTGTAACACCTCGGTTCTCAGCACCTGAGTACACTACCCATTTCCTAAAAATTCGAGTGTTAACCTTTAAAGGTGGCTCAAATATCACGTACATTTTTTTGTCTTATCAGAGTTAACAATTTTAGTGGGATAGAAACAATTCAGTGTAAGAGGGAGTCCAAATATACATAACCCAAATTTCAAGTGGTTGCCTAAAAACTTATACATACCAATGTCTTAACTTATTATAAAACATGATAGTACAAATTAAAATAAACCGAAATCAGGAAAGATAGTCGTAAGGTCCTTTGACTCCTCCTAATCCACATGAACACTGTATGTACATCATCTATGTCTCCTGCACACTAAATACGGTTCGATAGCGTCAATGGCTATCGCAGTGAGGTATACCTCTCAAGATTTATCGTATTATCAAGATAATTAAGCATAGTTAACAAGGGCAGTGAAAAACAAATAGTACACAATAATTATCATGAAAATTAGATAAGGTTCATTAGATGCACATTCATTAAATAAATTTTACCAAGATAATCTTGTTTAAATGTATGGATGCATGAACGTGATCAAAGACCTGGGGATGCACATCCAGCTGGTAAAAAAAGTTGCCTAAGGAGAACTAGCCACCCGAAAAAGTACTCAAAGGTACGTCCAAGGAGAACCAGTCACCTGAAAAAGACTGATATATAGATTGCCCAAGGAGGACTAGTCACCTGTTGAAAGTACATAAAGGTACACCCATTGAGAACTAATAACCCGGAAAAGACCAAAATACTATATAGATCGCCCAAGGAGATCTAGCCACTCGAAAAGGACCAAAATACTATATAGATCGTCCAAGAAGATCTAGCCGCCCGAAAAAGTACTCAGGGTACGCCCAAGGAGAACTAGTCACCCGAAAAAGACCATGATAATATATAGGTCGCCCAAGGAGATATAGCCATATGAAAAAGTACATAAGGTACGCCCAAGGAGAACCAGTCACCCGGAAAAGACTGCATGCCATAAAAATGCATGATTAACCCAACCATTATTATTCTAATTTCAGACAATTAATTTAGGAAAGCTCAAAGGTCACTATGGGGGGTTTGTCACCCAGCATAGGTCGACAACTCAGACATAGTGTCCCATTCCACCATCTCTTGCTCATGAGACTAACAAATAGGATGTTTTAAAGGTAACCTACACAACTAGTGGCCAATTATAGTTCTACAAGTGGGACTTAACATCACAAGGTTATACGAAGACGATCTATTAAAGCCTCATAGGGCAAGTATCCCAATAAGCCGCATAGGGCAAACAGTCCATCCCAAGGATGTGATAAAAAAGGATTATCCCTAAAGCCACTTAAGCAACAAATGATCCATAAATGGTAATTCCATTGTATAATTTTATTTAATCCATTTTTCAAATGACCACTAATTCGAGGACCTTTAAATACACCATACAAAACTCACAACGGGTAAAACAAGTCATGTACGATATCAATAGTATTACACATATAACGTGAGATATTTGAGATCTGTCACATGTTCAAATAATTGAAAGTAAATCAAACGATCAATCATTTATGAAGAATCATTCAATTAGAAATTAACATTTAATAGCAATATATTACGCAATCAATGAAATAAACAGACTAAGTTAACTTTCAAGATATAGAGAAGCTTGAAGGGTGGCCCTCACCTTAAGATGTGGATTCATTCCTTCCTTAATTAGGGATCACTAAGGGGCACTAAGTGTCAACTTTAGCCTAAAATACCATAATTGACTGGTTAGGGTCTAATGAATGTAAATGTACTCCAATGGTTATGTATCTAAATATGGAAATTAGGAAACCCACTTTCCACATTTAATTCAGCAAATTAACATATATTTGTTGGTGGAAAGCTTAATTGGATGGTTCAAGAGATTATTTACCTTACCACTTCGAGATGACCTAAGAGTGCACTCAAACTAGGTTCCAAGAGGATTCAATTAATTAGACTTGTATAAGGAATTCAGAAATCCAACATTCAATCCAAAGATGGCTCAATAGTGTTAATTAAACTACAATTGATACTCTAATTTGGGGATATACGACTAACTCACCTCAAACAAGACGATCACTCCGTTGATTGAAAGAGGTAAATTCTAATGAGGAGAAGAATGATTTTACCTACAATCAAAACATTAATGATTAAAAATATCCCTAATTCAACTCTTAATTTAGCTTAGAGGAAGCATGGATTTAACTCAACGAGTTAAAAACTCTGCCCACTTGGTGTGTCGCTTTGAGATGATCTCCCTCTTTTCTCTCAATCTCTCTTTCTTATCTTCCTGGTTCTTTTATTCTCTATCTCCTTCCTTATTCATTGGGATGACTAGGTGAAGCCCTGAACTCAACCAAAACAGGGCCGATATCAGGGTGACTCGGTCCAGACTCAACTTTGTAACTCACTCGGGTTGAGCGGACAACACTTCCCGACTTCCTTCTCTATTTTCTTTTTTTCTCTTTCCTCTTCATTTTCCTTTCTTCTTCTCTATTTCCTGTTGAAATGAACTGTCCAACCAGTTGGCTGGACTCAGCAAGACCCGACTCGACGACAACTTCCCGAGTCAGATCTCCCTTTCTCTTGTTACTCTTCCCTTCTCTCTTCTCCTTCCTCTATCTTCCTTTTCTTCTTCCTTCCTATGTTCTTGCATGATTAAGCGAGTCGGAACTTGCCTTAACACTCCTCAAACTCGGTAGATTCAGACTAAGTCTCGGTGTGTAACATCTTAGAAAAATCCATACAAAGACCTAAGTACCATCTCAGGCAGAAATTGCTAAGGACCGAATCCTTTAGAAATTAGACAAAAATTAATTAAGTATTAAATTGAATTAATTGGTAAATTAACTTGAACTATTTTCTATACGAACAATAAGACCTAAAACCAGTAGAATCGCTAACTCTACATTACCTAAAAATTTAGGATCAATCTTAAAACCCAGTTGCTCTCGGGAGCACATTGAAACTCTGTATCGGACCTGGACCATGCGTCGAAAGTCTGATTACCGCAAAACTTTATAGTTATGACCGCCTTACTGGGCTTGACAACCATCTTAGGAATTAAGTCCAAATAGTATCCAGAAATGCACAACTTGAGCCCGGAGTGAAGTGTGTGAGAAACGTGAATATCTCTAGAAATAGACTCAAACTTAAGTGAATTGGGCCGTTCGCTTGCATGCCAAATCTAAGGTTTCAGACCATCAGATTCTGACCCAACTACACCCTTGGATCAGGGAAATTTCCCTACGCATGTCAGTATACTTGTGGCCTTGATCGAGTAACGATAACCGTTGAATTGAAATTGGTCCTCCACGGTTGATCTGTAAATATGATCGAACCGAAAACTTAACCTGACATAGATCCATAGTCAGGGAACTTTCTCTGTACTGTATGCAGGAAATGGACCTCTATATGAGCTTCGTTGGCTCGAAACATCCACCCTTTGGCTATATCCTATGTATACCATGACCCTGGGGCCATTGACATCAGTTCTGGGCCTATATAAGGGCCTTAACCCATCCCTCTCTCACTCCATACGAATTTAAAAAATCCTAAGAGAGAGAAGAGAGAAAAGAGAAGGAGAAAGTGAGGAGAAGTGAGAGAGAGTTGGGGTTTGCTGCCGGGATTCGATCCCATCATTCCACGTGCCAAATCATCCCTCTTGTATCACTACACCGTCAATTTTGGTTCCATTTTTGGGTAAGAAATCCAAACCCTAACCTGTTTTAGGTATCTAAGTAAATGAATCAATGAAATAACTAACCTATTTCGTGTTTCAAGTAGTGTTGTGCCGTAAACAAGGGCGTAGTGATCGAACTAAGTTCGATACGAGTTTATCGACAGAAGGTGCAGACTATAAATGTTTAGGTTATAGTTTTCAAGGCTTTCAATGTCAATTAATGATTTATGACTGACTTGATTGCTATCACATATGCTTAGATGCGATGTTTTCCACGTATTACATATATGTATGAATTATGTTGAAATTAATGCATTCTATGTGTTTGTTGAAATATTTGTATGAATATGGAATTATGATTTATGCTTGCCATGATTGTTGTTTGGGAATACATGATTGTTGTATGTGTGACAACTCCCTTGCGAAAGGATTTGCTATAATACATGTTTTAACTAATTTATTACATGTATGTGATATGTGCAGTCTAAGTGTTTGATAAAATACTTGAATGAGAAAATGCTTGTTGAAATGTATTTAATGAGGGTGTTGAAAAAGCATTCTCAATTCCCTTATCTATAATTACAGTTTCCTTCATGTAACTTATCTTATTACTACGTGATTTATGGATGAAATGCCAATGTATAATAACATGTGCACTATGTGTTGTTGAAATGCTTAAATGAGATTTATATTTAGATTGGTTATTACATGCTGTCTTGGACTATCACATGTGAAGGCTACTATTTTGGAGTGTGATTGGGGCTACGATGTAGTCCAGGCAATCGGTAACGACTTTCAATCGAGTGGCTAAATTAGTTTAGTTACCATGGACACGTTTGATGAATCCGAGTCGTACGGTGATTATCGACAGTGGTTAGGCCGCAATGAGTGCGTATGCACTCTATGTCGATTAATTCAATGTGCACTCGTACCGGTCGAGCTTGTACAGTAATCCGATTGGCCGAATGTATGTTCACCATGTATGGACGCTACTACTCGAATCTAAGGTACCAACTTACTAGTGAAAATCCTGTTTAACCTTGGTACCACGATCCGCCAAGACTCATGAGCCAGGCATGGTGGTATGAGACACCGTGGTCGAGCTATCGGCCGACGCTGGGGTGACGAGCCTCCCCATAGTGACCAGTGAGCAACCCAAACTCGTGAGCCGAATATGATGGTATGGGACACTGTATTCGAGCTGTCGGCCTATGATGAGATGACGAGCCTCTCGTAGTGACCTTGAGTATATGCTAGGACTACATTATATGCTTGGACTACGTTAAGGTGATGAGCCTTTTCATAGTGACGTTGAGTATAAAATAGGCCTACCTCGGCGCAGCCTGGCTGTGGTCCCCAGTTGGGTTGGTAACGAGCCTTCAAAAATAGACTGCCATTTGGTAGGGCATTGGTGGTGTGACTCAAGTATGATTTAAGCCTACGCCGATGTGACGAGCCTCCCGTGCAACTTATAGTGTAAACTCGTGAACTTGCCTATCGTATGTGATTAACTAGGATTGACGACCCTAGATGGATCATCCTTTAGGTCAATGATATAAAGGGAGGTACCTTACCTTCTCAAACCTGCTATATGAATAGGTCTAATTAAGAACTTGGCTAATCACATACATGCACCGCATTTCATGTGCCTTTGGTGTTGGAGTTGAGCACAGTGGGAGTGTTGCATGCACGACCGTGAGATGATGTCGAAGAGGGAGTATAGGTGAGGGCATATATCATTAATACATATCATCCTTACATTAACCAGAGTATTTAGGAATGCTTGTTGTATTGTTTTATCATTACTGCTTGATTGAATTGATAACATGTTAACCTTTGCCTTATAGCTCCACTGAGTTGATTACTCACTCCCACTTTGAGATGGTGTTTTAAAACACCAACTAGACTTTGTTGTAGTTTCAGGTGACAGTGAGGCTTACGAGTTGGAACCAGTCTTCTACGACGACGAGGAGTTCTCCTACTTGTAACTCTCTAACGGGTCTATGTAGACCTGGAGTTGCGTCACCGAGGCTATAGGGTTATGGATTAGATGACATTACACTTCATCATTTTGTATATTTTGGAATGAAAAATGTAATTATTTAACCCGATATCATGTTCATGCTCTGGGGACCTACAACCACTTATATGCTTTATATACTTATCACAGTCTTCCACTTGCGTAATCCAATTGTCTTTGGAGTATGATATGCTAATTTGGTATTATCCCATTCATGTTTAATGCACTAATATGGACAACATTTAATCATCATTATCTATGTTGCATAAGTGATGCGTTGGAACTCGGAAGTTGGGCATCTGCTCGACCCTCGATTTTCAGGGCGTTACACGGTGCGGCATGGCAATGGTCGCCCTGCTCTCTCTCTCTCGTCTCTATCTTCTGATCTTCTTTTTCTATTTCTTCTCTTTCTTCCTTCTTCCTCACTCTTTCTCTTACTCCATTAGGGAGATAGACACAGTGCTGGACTCGGCTAGGGATCGCGCAACTCATATCGAGTCGATTGATCTCAGTTCAGCGGCGTGAAACTCGATCCCCTCTCTTTTCAAAATTTCTTTCTATCTTTGGAATGACTGCCCTAAAAGGAAGCCTTTTATAAGGCTTTATTAAGCTACTTCTAGATGTTTCTTCTCAACTAATCGTTTAATTAGTTATGAGCTAGTGTGTTAACTTGTAAGCACTTTCATGAGATAATCATGGCCGTTGATCGCATGATAAAAAAATTTGATGTTATAGATGGCTATCTGATGTGTTGGGCCACCAGATGAATGATTTAGATCAAGGAAAATGGCCCATGATCGGATGGTGGGTTTGCTGGCCAGACCGGGAAGATAACTCCATTGTCAATGGTAGCTTCTCAAGGGTTAGATGATCTTATGATCTGATGCATATGGACGATCTTGATATGCTTAGTGATTATTGTAGAAACGGGACCCGTATGCTTCAGTGATCATACGAGGTGATCCCAATCCTTTTCCAGACTGTCAATCGACATATTTAGATGATAATTCGACGTATTCCACACTCAAATGACCAGAACGTGTAAATATACGTGAGTTGGACTTTGAAAATGCCTCAAACAGACTTGGGGGCCTAAACGGTACAAATCGAGGGGAACCACGATGGACCTCATGCATTTTCGGCACCTCGGGAGGGGGATGCCATCGCCCCTAGGGCGAGCCCTTGCCCCCTGTCCAACGAACGACGATGGCATCGCCCCAACGGTGAGGCCTCACCGTCCGCGGACATCGAGCCTATCGGGCCTCGCTGGGCCAGTCGGGTCGGCACTTATACACACTAGTGAGGCCCATGAAATCGTGTGGGATCCCTTATATCCATTCCATTTGCTTCATTTCCTTCTCCTACACCCCTCCAAGCATTCCAAATCCCCTAAAATTCCATCTTTCTTTCTCAAATCTCTCCCCTATCCTCACATCATCTTCATTTTCTTCATTCCATGCACACCTCCCACCATGCCTTTCAAACCCATCTATTATCTCCCTCATTTCCTCCCATTTGAGTACATAAACCCTACATTGTGTCTCAAAAATCTCAAAGTCCAACAACCCATTATATCCCTCCACTTAATTTTACTGAAATGACTCTTTTCAAGCTCGTGGCAACGATTTTCTCACTTTTCACACTTCTTTCTCTCATGGGGAAGAAGAGGGCTTCCATGGATGAAACTGGGCCTAACCACCCTACCTGTTCGAGGAGGCAGAAAAGCACCGAAGCAGGTTCAAGCGTCGATCGAGAGATCAGGATGAAGCGAGATCTCAATCCATAGCTTCCTCTCTCGAGAGCTCTACTGGTGGATATGGCACATGGAAGATTTCAAGGCCGTAGGGTCCTCTTTAAAGTGCACATGGACTAGAAACTGTTTGGGCTTTATCTGGCGATGGATCTCCTATTAGACACCGGACGGGGTCCCATATTTGAGGGCAAGTCTCATGCAAATGGAAGCACTGTCCGAGCCTTCTACGCCCATATACGAGAGCCACTACTGGAGCCTCTATAGTTCTCTATCCCCATGGGAAGGTGAAGAGCCATTGTCAATGTGGGCTTGATAGCCTGAATCATGGGGATGCTGCTTAGTGAGGTTCATGCTAGCGAGAAGAACCTCAGGAGTGCGCGTGAAAAGGATCGCCATACGTGATTTCTTTGTGGCTGACTGGTCCACTGAAATCTAGGCAATTACCTCTTGGCATCCAAGATGACTCCTGACTTCCACTTGTTCCACCACATCTTCACGCATAATGTGTTTCCTAGATGGAGCAATCGCAGCGAATGCACGTATGTACTACTACAAATAGTTCAGACCGCCTGCACTCCTAGGATAAGCATTTCACTCCCATTCGGCCGACTTATATGTAAGCTTGCTCATGAATTCGGCTACAAACTTGGCTCAGAAAGGCTTGCACCGATCCATTTCATCAACGACACCACTCTCAACAACATGAATATGGGGCCACGACAACGTCAGGCCCGACTCGATGAGAGTGAGGATGAGATGGGAAATGAAAAAGAAGAGAGTGATGAAGAAGGCAGAGATGAGATAGAGGAAGAAGGCGAGGAAGAGGAAGTGCAGGAAGAGGAAGAAGAGGAGGCCCAAGACACTGATGAGGGCTCTCCTCCTTTTGCACATGAGCGCGACAGTGATTTGACTGCTATAGAAGCCCGCTTGGCTCATATAGAGGAGGGCGAGGTCACCCTGCAACAGGAGGTCAGTGAGACCTGGGCCAAGCTTAAAGAGGGCCAGGCCTCCATGAAATAGAAATTCAAGAAGGTGTTTCACACCTTGAAGGCTATCCTGTGTTGCCTATAGGACAAGGGTGCTCCTCCTCCATCACCAGATTCTGACGACTAGTCCCATGTTGTAGTCATCTTTGGGTTTTCTTTGCTTTTCTGTTCCCTGTGTTATAGCCTTAATAGGCTTAGTAGTAGGGTAGGTTTGATGGTGTGTTTGGTGTTTAAGGCTTGATTAGGTTAGCTCACATGCGTTTCTTGTCATGATTCATGTAAAGCTATATCTCATGTATTGTAACAAATTTTGTTAAATGAAATGCAGACAGCTCCTTTTGCTAAGAAATGTGTAGAATGCTTGAGAAATTGAGTGTTGTTATGCAAAATCTTACACGTGTTGCACCATATGTTGTATATAGGGAATACTACCTAAGGCCACATGGAGTAAGGCACGTCTTACACTTGGCGACTCGATTGACGGGGTACCTCCCCTCAGCGATAGCCTTACGGACCACAGTTTGGGCCCAAATTACGAGACTATGCCAGATTCTCAGCCGGCCATTAGCCCCACAAATGGGTCAACACATGTTGCACCACTGGCTCCTAAGCAGAACCGTGCGTCTACTTCGACGCATCACATGCCTCAGGCGGCTTCTCCCCCTGATAGGCTGGAGCAGATGATGTTCCTTATGCATCAGCAACAATAGATTTGGACCACTATTGCTGAGACCCTTACCCAGAACATGAGTGTGGTTCCACCTGCACCATCTGTGCACCCTGCTGGGAATGTGGGTGGCGGAAGCTTATTTGAGAAATTTTAACGCTTCCGACCTCCCACTTTTGTGGGTACTCACAGACCCGAGGAGGTCGAGTATTGGCTTGACCGCATATCTAAGATGTTGAGGCCGCTGCACTGCACTGAGGTAGAGCAGGTCGAGCTAGTCATATACATGTTTGAGAAGGAGGCCAGTCTCTGGTGGGATAGCATCCTACGGACGGTGCCTACTGCGTATGTGTGGACATGGAAAGCTTTTAATACATGCTTCCATGAGAAGTATTTCCCTCTCACCTACCGTAATGAGGAGGAAGAGTTCCTTCACTTTCGACAGGGAGTGATGACAGTGACAGAATATGAGAATAGGTTCACGGTGCTGGCAGATATGCTCCTTTGATCCTAGCAAAAGAGCTGATGAAGAGTGGCAATTTTCTGAGGGCTTGCGGCCTGAGATCCACTCGAAGATGTGTTGTGCTAGCATTAACAACTATGCTGAGCTAGTGAGCATGTCCCTGCGAGCTGAACAGGATGGGGATAGATTATCCCATACACATGTGCCCATGGTTCCTAGGCCTCGACCAGACTTGTCGAGCCGACCGTTCCTCAGTAAGAGGCAGTGAGCAAATTCTCCTCCTCGGCTTATGGCTCTACTGACATAGCCAAGACTACCTGATATATGGTGCACCTACTGCAAGAGGTCGGGCCATGTTGGTACCTACTGTTTCACTAGGATGAGGGACAACGGCTTTATGCCTCCTTAGAGGATCAACTGGCAAATGCCACCAGCTGTCTCAGCTCCACCTCTACATTCGGTACTACCTGCATAGCCTTCTTACAGGCCACCTGCACCTTTATATAGGGCACCTCAACGGCCTATGGCACCACAACCGAACCGTTCTAACAGGCGTGAGTACATGCGGTTGCAACTGAAGCGTTTGAGTCAGTAACTATAGTACCTTTAGCCTTCGAGGTCACTGCCCACATCTAAGGTACACCCGTATTTCTATTGGTGGACACCAGGTCCATTATTTTGATGATATCATGTTTTATGGTCAACCGCTTAGGGCTGAATACGACCCCTATGGTTGGGGTGAGAGTTATCGCAGCAGCAGAAACTTTTACAGATGCCATTAAGTTGTGTAAGGGTTGGTTGATAGATTTAGGGAGTAAAACAATATGCATTGACTTGATTGTCACCATGATATACCATTACGACATCATCCTCGGCATGGATTAACTTACTGAAATGAGGGCCGAGATTGACTGCGAGACCCGACTGGTGAAGGCACACGGACCCGAAAACACGACCTTCACATATCCCGTTCAGGTCAGTTGCCCCTTCTGGGTCCTTTGCTATTTTTCCCTATTGAAAGATCATAATGGTCCGAAGCTTGGAAACAAGCCTGTAGTCCAGGACTTCTGAAAAGTATTTAAGACGATACTTGGATTACCTCCTCAGCACGAGATCGATTTTACTATCGACCTTGTGCTCCGTGTGACACCTATTTCCTTACCCATGTATCACATGCCTCCATGTGAAATGAAGGAATTGAGGAGACAGACGGATGACCTGTTGGAGTCAGGTTTCATACGGCCTAACGTGTCTCCTTGGGGAGCACCTGTGTTGTTTGTAAAGAAGAAAGATGGTTCGTTGCGATTGTGTATTGATTATAGCAGGTTGAACCAGGTGACAGTGAAGAACAAGTATCCTTTGCCCAGGATAGATGATCTGTTCGACCAGTTGAAAGGGGCACAGTATTTCTCGAAGATTGACTTACAGTCAGGGTATCACCAGTTGCGCGTCAGGGATGAGGACATGTAGAAGACAGCATTCAAAACCAGTTTTGGGCACTACGAGTTCCTTGTGATGTCATTTGTACTCATGAATGCACCGACCATGTTTATGGATCTGATGAACTGGGTGTTTCGGCCCATTTGTACCGATTTATCATCGTATTCATAGATGACATTCTGATATACTCTAAGAGTCGGGAGGATCACAAGGAACACCTGCGAGCAGTCTTTGATACGCTTAGGAAGAACCAGTTGTTTGCCCAATACAAGAAGTGTGACTTTTGGAAGGAAGAAGTGAAGTCCTTGGGACATGTGGTGTCCAAGGAAGGCATAGCTATGGACCTTGCTAAGGTGACTACAGTTTAATACTAGGAGCAGCCCGGTTCGGTTACTGAAGTGAGGAGTTTTCTTGGCCTGGTAGGCTACTACCGTCAATTCATTAGAGTCTTTTCCAAGATAGCCAGACCGTTGTCTCAGCTCACTTGGAAGGATCTTAAGTTTGCCTGGAATGAGAAGGCAAAAGCAACTTTTCAGGAACTAAAGGACAAGTTGACGTCCGCCCCTGTACTAGTATTGCCAGAGCAAGGGGTCAAATATACGATATACATCGACATGTCTCGTGTTGGTTTGGGTTGTGTCCTTATGCATAAGGACAGGGTGATCACATATGCATCGTGATAGTTGAGGAAACACAAAGAAAACTACCCTATTCATGACCTGGAGTTAACAGCCGTCATCTTTGCATTGAAGCTCTGGAGACATTACCTCTATGGAGAGGAGTTCGAGCTCTTTTGCGACCACAAGAGCCTCAGATACATATTCACACAGAGGGACTTGAATATGAGGCAGTGACGGTGGATGGAAACCTTGAAGGACTTCAAGTTCAAGGTCTCCTACCATCCCGACAAGGCCAACCTTGTGGCAGACGCGTTGAGCCGCAAGAAGACTATAGCATTTGTAGCTCCGCTAATGATTGGCGAATGGAACATAGTAGAGTTTATGTGAGACTTTAAGCAGAAGCTTACGGTAGAGGAACCCTTTGAGAGTGTCACACACATTCGGGTATAACCACTTATCGATGACAGGATTATTACGGCTCAGAAAGATGATGAACTATTAGCAAAGATGAGGGAGTAGGTGAGCGATAGTGTAGACTCGGAATGGAGAGTTGGTACAGATAGGGGTTTACGTTATCACGGCCGCCTATGCGTCCCAAACTTTCGTGACTTGAGAAAGGAAGTTCTCGAAGCTGCTCACAATTCGAAGATGGCGATGCATCCTGGTAGTACGAAGATGTATCGAGACATGAAGAGGTTGTACTGGTGGGACAACATGAAGGCCCACATCGCAGATTATGTGTCCCATTGTCTCACGTGCTAACAGGTCAAGGCAGAGCATCACTGACCTCCACGACTGCTTCAGCACATGCCCATAGCAGAATGGAAATAGGATTTCATCTCTATGGATTTCATTTCAGTATTACTGAAGACGAGGAAGGGGCATGACTCCATTTGGGTGATTGTGGACCGATTGACGAAATCGGCTCATTTCCTCCCTATTAGAGTGTCAAGCTCAGCAGACGATTTGGCCAGGCTATACATCAAGGAGATAGTATGTCTGCATAGAGTTTCTATGGAGATCGTGTCGGATCTAGATACGCGATTCACATTTATCTTCTGGACTCATATCCAGGAAGCGATGGGTGTAAAACTAAAGTTCAGTACCGCGTTCCACCCACAGACGGATGGGCAGATGGAACGGGTGAATCAGGTGTTAGAAGATATGCTGCGAGCTTGTGTGCTTGATTTCAAGGACAATTGGGATGACTGTCTTCCTTATGCTGAGTTTGCCTATAACAACAGCTTTTAGTCAAGTATTGGCATGGCCCCCTACGAAGCGTTGTATGCGCGCCCCTATAGTGCACCACATTGTTAGGCAGAGGTTGGCGAGAAGAGTTTGATTGGCCTAGAGTTAGTGTAGGTGACCTCAGAGAAGATCGACATTATCAGGCGTCGACTTCTTGCAGCACAGAGCAGGCAGAAGAGTTAGGCCGATATGAGGGAATGACCACTAGAGTTCGAGGTTGGGGACCATGTACTCCTGAAAGTTTTCCCATGAAGGGAGTCCTCTGGTTTAGCAAGAAGGGGAAACTCACGCCAAGATTCATTGGCCCATTCTAAATACTAGACCGAGTGGGTGTGGTAGCTTACCACCTTGCTTTACCCACACCACTCATAGGCGTGCACAACGTATTTCACATATCTATATTGAAGAAATACGTTCTTGACCCTTCCCATATTATCAAATGGGAGCAGGTACAGTTGAGTGAGGATGCTACTTATATACTGCAACCGATACGTATTTTAGACCGGAAGGAACATGTGCTGCGTAGTAAGGTTATCCCACTTGTGAAGGTGCTATGGACACACCATACTGAGGTAGAGGCTACTTAGGAAATAGAAGCCGAGGTCCGAAAGAACTACCCTCAGATTCTCGAGGAGTACAAAAAGGTAATAATTTTGAGGATGAAATTTTTCTTTAAGGGGGGTAGATTATAACGTCTCGAAAAAATTCGTACAAAGACCTAAGTACCACCTCAGGCAGAAATCACTAAGGACCGAATCCTTTAGAAATTAGACGAAAATTAATTAAGTATTAAACTTAATTAATTAGTAGATTAGCTTGAACTGCTTTCTCTACGAACTGTAAGACCCAAAACTAGTAGAATCGCTAACTCTATATTACCTAAAAACCTAAAATTAATCTCAAAACCCAATTGCTCTCGGGAGCACATTGAAACTCCGTATCGGACCTGGACCATGCGTCGAAAGTCCGATTACCACGAAACTATACAGTTATGACTGCCTTACTGGGCTTGACAACCATCTCGGGAATCAAGTCCAAATATTATTTAGAAACACACAACTTGAGCTTGGAGCGAAGTGTGTGAGAAACGTGAATATCTCTAAAAAATAGACTCAAACTTAAGTGAATTGGGCTGTTCGCTTGTAGGCCAAATCTAAGGTTTCAGACCATCAGATTCTGACCCAACTACACCCTTGGATCAGGGAAATTTCCCTATGCATGTCAGTATACTTATGGCCCTAATCGAGTAACGATGACTGTTGAACTGAAACTGGTCCTCCACAGTTGATCTGTAAATCTGATCGGACCAAAAACTTAACTCGACATAGATCCATTGTCAGGGAACTTTCTTTGGACCGTATGTAAGAAATAGACCTCCAGATGAGCTCTGTTGGCTCGAAACAGTCACCCTTTGGCTATATCCTAGGTATATCATGGCCCTGGGGCCATTGGCCTCAGTTCTGGGGCTATATAAGGGCCTTAACCCACCCCTTTCTCATTCCATACGAATTTATAAAGCCCTAGGAGAGGGAAGAGAGAAAAGAGAAGGAGAAAGTGAGGAGAAGTGATAGAGAGTTGGGGTTTGCTGCCGAGATTCGATCCCATCGTTCCACGGGCTGAATCATCCCTCTTGTATCGCTACACTGGTGATTCTGATTCTATTTTTGGGTAAGAAATCCAAACCCTAATCTGTTTTAGGTATTTAAGTAAATGAATCGATGAAAAAGCTAACCTATTTTGTGATTTAGGTAGCCATCGAACTGAGTTTGATACGAGTTTACTGACGGAAGGTGCAGACTATAAACGTTTAGGTTATGGTTTTCAAGGCTTTCAATGTCGGTTAATAATTTATGACTGACTTAATTGCTATCACATATGCTTAGATGCGATGTTTTCCACGTATTACATATATGTATGAACTATGTTGAAATTAATGCATTTTATGTGTTTGTTGAAATGTTTGTATGAATATGGAATTATGATTTGTGCTTGCCATGATTGTTGTTTGGGAATACATGATTGTTGTACGTGTGACAACTCCCTTGCGAAAGGATTTGCTATAATATATATTTTAACTAATTTATTACATGTATGTGATATGTGTAGTCTAAGTGTTTGATAAAATACCTGAATGAGAAAATGCTTGTTGAAATGTATTTAATGAGGGTGTTGAGAAAGGAGTCTCAGTTCCCTTATTTATAGTTACAGTTTCCTCCATGTAACTTATCTTACTACTACGTGATTTATGGATGAAATGCCTATGTGTAATAATATGTGCACTATGTGTTTGTTGAAATGCTCAAATGAGATTTATATTTAGGTTGGTTATCACATGTTGTCTTGGACTATCACATGTGAATGCTATTGTTTTGGAGTGTGATTTGGGCTACGATATAGTCCAGGCAATCGATAATGACTTCCGATCGAGTGGCTGAATCAGTTTAGCTACCACGAACATGTTCGATGAATCCAAGTCATACGGTGATTATCGACAGTGGTTAGGCTGCAGTGAGTGTGTATGCACTCCATGTCGATTAATTCAACGTGCGTTCGTACCGGTCAAGCTTGTACAGTAACCCGATTGGCCTAATGTATGTTCACCATGTATGGACGCTACTGCTTGAATCTAAGGTACCAACTTACCAATGAAAATCCCGTTTAACCTTGGTACCACGATCCTCCAAGACTCATGAGCCGGGTATGGTGGTATGGGATACCGTAGTTGAACTGTCGATTTACGCTGGGGTGACAAGCCTCCCCGTAGTGACCAATGAGTAACCCAAACTTATGAGCTGAATATAGTGGTATGGGATACTGTATTCGAGTTGTTACCTCCGATCAGGTGACGAACCTCTCGTAGTGACCTTGAGTATACGCTAGGACTACGTTAAGGTGACGAGCCTTTCCATAATGACCTCGAGTATAAAATAGGCCTACGCTGGCGCAGCCTAGCTGTGGTCCCCAGTCGAGTTGGTGATGAGCCTTCAAAAATAGACAGCCAGTTGGTAAGGCGTTGGTGGTGTGACCTCAAGTATGATTTAAGCCTACGCCGAGATGACGAGCCTCTTGTAACAACCTATAGTGTAAACTCTCGAACTTACCTATCGTATGTGATTAAGTAGGATTGATGACCCTAGATGGATCATCGTTTGGGTCAATAATATAATGGGAGATACCTTAGCTTCCCAAACCTGCTGTATGAATAGGTCTAATTAAGAACTTAGCTAATCACGTACATACACTACATTGAATGTGCCTTTGGCGTTGAAGTTGAGCATAGTGGGAGTGTTGCATGCGCGACCGTAAGATGATGTCGAAGAGGGAGTGCAGGTGAGGGCATATATTATTAATACATATCATCCTTGCATTAACCAGAGTATTTAGGAATGCTTGTTGTATTGCTTTATCATTACTGCTTGATTGAATTGATAACATGTTAACCTTTGCCTTGTAGCTCCACTGAGTTGATTACTCACTCCCACTCTGAGCTAGTGTTTTAAAACACCAACTAGACTTTGTTGTAGTTTTAGGTGACAGCGAGGCTTACAAGTTGGAACCAGTCTTCTACGACGACGAGGAGTTCTCCTACTTGTAACTCTCTAACGGGTCTATGTAGACCTGGAGTTGCGTCACCGAGGCTATAGGGTTATGGATTAGATGACATTACACTTCATCATTTTGTATATTTTGGAACGAAAAATGTAATTATTTAACCCGATATCATGTTCATACTCTGGGGACCTACAACCTCTTATATGCTTTATATACTTATCACAGTCTTCCACTTGCGTAATCCAATTGTCTTTGGAGTATGATATGCTAATTTGGTATTATCACATTCATGTTTAATGCACTAATATGGACAACATATAATCATCATTATCTATGTTGCATAAGTGATGCGTTGGAACTCGGGAGTTGGGCATCTGCTCGACCCTCGATTTTTAGGGCGTTACACGGTGCGGCATGGCAATGGTGGCCCTACTCTCTCTCTCTCTCTCGTCTCTATCTTCTGATCTTCTTTCTCTTTCTTCTCTTTCTTCTTCACTCTTTCTCTTCCTCCGTTAGGGAGACAGACGCAGTGCGACTCGGCCAGGGCTCGCAGCAACTTGAACTGAGTCGATGATCTCGGTCCAATGGCATGAAACTCGATCCCCTCTCTTTTCGAATTTTCTTTCTATCTTTGGAATGGCTGCCCTAAAAGGCAACCTTTTATAAGGCTTTATTGAGCTACTTCTAGACGTTTCTTCTTAACTAATTGTTTAATTAGTTACGAGTTGGTGTTAACTTGCAAGCACTTTCAGGAGATAATCATGGCCATTGATCGCATGGTAAAAAAATTTGATGTTACAGATGACTATCTGATGTGTTGGGCCACTAGATGAATGGCTTAAATCAAGGAAAATGGCCCATGATTGGATGGTGGGTTTGTTGGCAGCGGGGAAGATAACTTCACTGTCAATGACGACTTCTCAAGGGTTAGATGATCTTATGATCTGATGCATATGGGCGGTCTTGATATGCTTAGTGATTATCGTGGGAATGGTTGAGATTGTGCCAGCGCGCAATGGTTTACATGAAAGTGAGATTCTTTCTACTGCACTCTTTTGTAGTTGAAACAGAAAAACCCTAGGGAAACTTAGGTTGTGTGGCTGAGATCACTCATAATGGAGGGTGGAGATAGAAGGAAAGCTTTCCACGTGGTTTGCCAGCTCGAATGTAACAGAGAGTTTCCATTTCGAAAACCATGTACACGACCCGTTTGCACCAGCAATCATGCACATGTACATATGTTTCGCGGTGCGGGAAAATCTCTGTTTTGGTCAGATTTCTCGACCGGACTAGATGGACGGTTCAAAAAATCCGTCTGATCTCAGATGGTGGCCCAAAATTGAAACCCCAGATAGCATTTTTCACATGCCGTTGCTAGTAGGAAAAGACAAAAATCTCTCCTTTTTCCTATTTTAATCAGGTCAACACGATTTGACCATGTTGACGAGTTCGGTGAGTTGCGGGAGCACCACCCTTGGTGTACATAAAACATTTGTGGGGTCCATTGTGATGTATTTAATCAATTCACTCTACCTACATGTTTTTAACTGATCATTTTAATGAGATATGCTAAGGGATGCTAAAGGTGGGACAAATTTGAAGCTTTGGCGGGTCACACCAAGCAATTTCATCTTACTTTATTGGTTTATATTGATCCGGTGGTCAAATTACTTCTAGCTTGGACCTCAATTGTCTTGGAAGTCGTTCCAATGATCAGACCACTTATTCTATGAATTGTGGTTATTATAGTGTTTTTCATATTGTAATTTACTTACTTATTTATTATTATTATTTATCCTTATATTTAACATGTGGGACCTACACTTCGTGGTAGGTACCTTAAGTTTTAGGATTCTTATTATATCAACGGGCCACATTTCATGATTTTAAATTTTATTATAATTTGTTATGGAAATTGTGGCTATACCCGTCTATCAAAGTGGTTGAGATCTTAGAAATAAATTTCTTTAAGGATGCGATGGTCCATCTTAATATCGACTAATGGACGGTTTGATCAGTGGATACAAACTACTCTTGATGGTTAGATTGTTGCACAGTTGAGTTTATAGGCTGATCTCGACATATTTAGGTGTGATATCACATGCCTCAACGGTTGGATTGTTGTATGATTGAGTATATAGGTTGATCTTGAGGCCAATTATGTGATTGGCCTTGTTTCATGGCTAAGATGAGAATTGTTCGTATTGCTTATATGTTATATGCATGTCGTACATCCTTGTTTAGACCCACACTTAGGATGGTTGTATATGGTCGTGAGTTGCACCAAGGTCTAGGTCTAATGTTCAACTATTTGTATGATTTAGATTGTCACGAACGTCTTCATTTGATTGACATGAATTAGGGGAACATGATTTGTTTTGATCTAGGGTTAACGATCATATAGTACTAAAGTTTCATTTAAGTATCCCGTAGGGCTTTTACAACTAATTAAGTGATGGTGTATAGTAGGTTGTTATTAACCACAATTAAACAATTGAGATGGGCGAATTAATGGTGGTGGACAACATAGTTTATGTGCAAACCTTCGCACAAGTATGCTTATTTAAATTATAATAGTAACACCCGAGTACTGGAAAGTACGGGGTGTTACATAGCCCAACCACCAAGATTGGGCTCTAAGCAGTAGAAATACCAACCTGATACTGCGTATTCTTCCATTTACGGCAAGGGTAATAGGGAAGGTGAAACTAGGTACAACAAGTGGGCTTCTTCACCCTAAATCATGCAATGAACCAGGCCTTTCTATGGGCCCGATCTATGCATAAGGTGGACTCAAGGTTAGGATAATTACTACACGGCATGGTAGAAAGCTCCATCATCAATGGGGGCCCAACGGTTTGGGTTAGCCCAATGGGTATTACTAACTTAAGTGGGGGCCCAACAGTTAGGGATAGCCCAAGGGGGTAAAGGTGGAAGTGGGCTTATAGTGGGCCCTAGGGAGGTTTACGACAGTGGACTTTTAACCACTATTGTCTAGGTGCGGTCCATTTAGAAATCGGAATTGTAATCGGGCCTTTGACCCTCCAAATACCTAGGAAATGGATGGGTCGCAGGCGGTGGGGTCCATGGCCTAAAATGGATAGACGACGTATATATAACACTTACATCATGGCGGGCCTCATACAATTGCAATGGGCCCACATACATCACGTTGGGCCTCATACACGGGCCGCATATACCTCACAATGGGCCTCAAATACATCACTATGGGCCTCACCACTTGGGCCTCAAACACATTATAATGGGCCTCATATATGGGCCTCAAATACATCACAATTAGCCTCATCACCTGGGCCTCAAACACATCATAATGGGCCTCAAATACATCACAATTGGCCTCATCACCTGGGCCTTAAACTCATCGCAATGGGCTACATCCATGGGCCTCAAATACATCACAATGGGCTGACAAGATGGGCCCCACCAAATGGACAGTGTGTATGCAACACACATCACAATGGCCTGCTGGACGTCCAGCCCATTGTTTCCTGTAGTGTGGATCATTTGAGATTTGGATCTATCCCATTTCCCATCCCATGGCCTAAAATGATATGAAAAATTGGATGGATGGTGTGAATACAACACCTACATCATGGTCCCACTGTCCACATCTAGCAATGGACTGGACGACATGGATGAAACACTTATATCACGGTGTGCACCACCATCTAGCTGCTGGACGGTGGATGCAACATGTGCAGCATCCAGATTGGGGGGGGGGGGGTGCATGTCCTATGGACGGATGGTTTAAATATAACACATACCTCTGATCAGACCCATAGAACTTGTTGATGTCCATGCAGATGGACGGTTTAGATATAGAACATATACATCAACGGTGGGTCCCACCGTCCAGCCATCTGGATAGTGTGGATATAGCCATATACATCAACGGTGGGTCCCATAAAACTTGGGTCCCACAAAACTTGCTGACGTTAATACAACAGCTATATAGCTGGTGTACACCAGCCAATCAACATCCATGCAGGTGCGTCCCACGTGGGGCCCACTAGATATACATATATATGTATATATGTGATGTATATATTATATTATATATCATTATATATATATATTGAAAGATCCAGCGTCCGGGACATCCATTTGACAGACGATCTAGATATGAATTCCATGTGGGACCCACCATCCTTGCTGTTGGACGGTGGAGTCACATGTGGAGATCAAGTGGGTCCACACAATCTAGACAGTTTGGATATAACACACACCTCATGATCAGACCCACATAGCTTGCTGACATTAATACAACAGCTATATAGATGTTGTAGGATACTCCAACCAATCGGCTTAACAGCATGGTGGTTCCCACATGTGGCCCACCGGCTTAGATAAGGCTGATAATTGTGCTTTCTTGTTTAGGCCTACCATCTGGATGGTTAGGATGAACTTGTCTAGCAGGTGGGGTTCATACAAGTGGATGACATGGATAAAATACGTACATTACAGTGGGTCCACGTGGTGGCCTACCAATGCCTAGATCAAGTAGATATTTGTATTTTCACCTCCTCTAGGGCCTTTAAAAAAAAGAGGCAGCAGCAAGGTGGGCCTCACGGTCGGATGGTGGTGGATCTTATCCATTCATCAAGGTGGGCCATAACAGGGAAGAGAGAGAGAGAGAGAGAGAGAGAGAGAGAGAGAGAGAGAGAGAGAGAGAGAGATGTGCCGTGGAGGGGAGGGGCTCCGCCACTATGAGCCCTCCCTAGGTGGGCCATGTAAATACAATACATACATCAAAATGGGTCCCAAATCATATGGGCCCTAAATCATAAAAAGATCAACAATGGAGATCCCTTCCCACAAAAAATGTAAGGTCTAGATGACCTTTTCTCAATAGAAAAATAAACATCATGATGGGGTCCATGGAGGATGGCCCCATTATGGGATGAACATATGAATCATGGCGGGCCATCGGCCACACCTAGGGTCCAAAGTGAGATCCATACCATCAATCGGTAGGCCCCATTTGGCCCATCATCAAAGCAAAAATATAAGCCTATAAAACACCCACCGATTGCTAATCTTCATGGTTCCTTGGCTTCCTTAGCTCCTAAGCTCAACCTTTAATGGTGGAAGATGAGAATTGAAGGGTTGGATTAAGAGTTTTGAGGATAGGAAGTGGGCCACACCTAGGTTCTCCTTAGCTCTTCTCTCCTTGGACGGTTACTTCTCTTAGGTTGCTTGGGAATGGGTAGAGAATGAGAGAGAGAGAGAGAGAGAGAGAGAGAGAGAGAGAGAGAGGATGTTGTAAGAGGAGGTGACATGGAGGGTATGGGCTCTCTTGACTTTTGGGGGCATGGGGTATGGGTTGCCTTGACTTGTTGGTAAGAAAGGAATGGCTAGGTATGGGTTCATTTGACTTGGTGAAGAGAGAGGTATGGGTGAGTGATGGGTTGTGATGGGATATACTTGACTTGTGATTGATTGATTGATGTGATGGATTGTAGAGATTCTCTCAGGATTTGCAACGTGCGGCGTTTCCTTGAATTAAACGCGGGGCCACAACTCCTAGCCCGTGTATCGGATTAGTGCACAAGACAACCACGGTGAAGGTGCGGTCGCAATGGTACAAGTATCGGGTCAAGTTGATTCAGATTCACAGGATGCGACTTAGGGTCAGGCGCAAACGCTGATTACAGGTCGCGGGTCGCTGAAATTCGACAGGGAAGATTGCAGAAGCCTAAGGAATGATACGGTCTAGGATACGAGCCTTACAAGACTGAAGGTATAGAAGACAAGGAATGCAAGGGTTTGCGCCAACCCGCGCAATAGTGCTGTTGTGCGACCAATAATGATCAGGAGCTGTCATGATGCTGAAATCATCGATCTTTAGTTCTCCTTCTACACAAGGATATGAGCTCAAGAAAGAGAAATCAAATGATCGAATCCATACAATATTCCTCTTAAAGAGATGATCAAATCACAAGTCGAAATGTTGTCGGATTTGATATTCAGATTCAATATTCGAACTTTGTCAATTTTTGTACTCTAAATAATCTGTCTCAGAATCAAAGAATATCTGAGGATGTAAATGAACTCAATATTAATAATACGAAGATTGTTCTTTATACACTCTCTTTATTACATTTGAATAAGATAATCTTCCAAATCAAATGCATTTGTTTCTTGTTCAAAACACCCACACACCACCGTCCAAGGACAGACGGTGTGAATGTACAATACATACGTTGAGGTGGGTCGCACCGTCTAGAGTGCTAGACAGTGTGGATAAGACCCATACATCATAGCTGGCCCCACGTAGCACCGTCCAGAGATGGACAGTGTGAATATACAACACATACCTCAAGGTGGGCCCACCCCCACACGTGCAACATGTGTGGGGTGGGTCCCATGTCTTGAAAACGGATGGGCAGCATGGGTAATACCCATACATCGTGGTGAGGTCCACACGTTCTCATGGACGGCCGGATATAAAATACATACAATGAGGTGGGTCCCACTGTCTAGTAGGTTGGACGGTGTGGATTCCCCTCCCCAATAGGGCCACGTCCAGGGATGGACAGCTTAGATGAAAAACATACATCAGGTGGGTACACACATGTGGCCCACCCGCTTAGGATAAGCTGATATTTGTATTCCCTTCATGCAGGCCTGTCTAGACGGACAGGCAGTAAGCCCATCCGTTAGAGAGTCCAGTAAGGTGGGCCCATCTCGAGAACGGCATGGATATGATACATACATCACAGTCGGGTCCATTAGGGTGGGCCACACGGCCCCGAAATCACACCGATATTTGTGTTTTCCCCCCTCATCTAGGCTGGCCCGAAATGGATAGCAAGGTGGACTCCACCAATTAGATGTCCGGCCCATCTGAAATTTGCTTGATGTCCAGAAAATTCTGGACGGTGGATGTCCCATACATATATCATCAGGTGGGCCACACATCACCATGAAAGAAAGGGAGAGAGAGAGAGAGAGAGAGAGAGAGAGAGAGAGAGAGAGAGAGAGAGAGGTAGCCATGGGAAGGAGGAGCTCCGTCACTATGAGCTCCTCTCCTAACATTACAACATATACATAAATGGGGCCCAAAAATAGGTGGGCCATACACCAGAAAAATTTGGTGGGGAAATACTATTTCGACCGCATAAATCAGGGCCTAGGTGGCCTTCATGCACTAGGAAATTAAATAACACATCATGGTGGGGTCCATGGAGAATGGCACCACCATGGATTCATACATGCAAGCTAAGATGAGTCATTAGCCACACCTAGAGGTCGAGGTAGGATCCTCACCATTGATTAGTGGGTCCTAGCTGCCTCATGCTAGAAAAATTAGAAAATCCATGTAAGAAAACAAAAATCTAATCTTAGAAAAGCACCCACCTTGGATCTTGATGTCCTTCTTCCACCACCATGTTCTAGAGCTTTAAGGGATGAGATTCAATGGTCGAGATGGGGTTCGAAGGGTTGGATTGGGGGTACTAGAGAGAGGGAGTTGCTAGATTTTTGGAGAAGGGTGGGATGTTGGGAGCTCTCTCTATTGCTAGAGAATGAGAAAATGAGTAAGAAAGGGAGGGAAAGAGATAAAAGTGAGAGAAAAGGTGGTAATGATTGCTAGCTCTCTTAGCTAGGCAATCATTAGATGTGTAAGAAGCATGGGAAAGAAAAGGCATCATTACTAGCATGCTTGAGGCTATGGGTTAGGGTAGGGTGGCTATATCTAGGGTGATGTCATCACCCTCATGATTACCTAGGGAATGGTACCATATGGGATAGGTGGGTCCCACAACGTGCGGTCACGACCATTATAATGCGCTGTCCACATCTAATGATCTAAGCGTCAGATTGGCGCACGAGATGCATTGTCAGAACCGCAGCGATGATGCGGTCGCAATGACATAGGTCTCGGATTGAGTCGACTTGGGTTTATAGGATGTGACTTAAGGTCAAGCATAAATGATATCTATAGGTCACGGGTTACCGGAATTCGACCACGAGGACCACGGGATCCTACTGAATGACAAGATGCTAGGATACAGGCCTGATAGCTCTCCCCTCTTAATATAAATTTCATCCTTGAAATTTACTATCACGGAGAACAAAACAAGAAGGGAGAGAAATAATGGCATCGCATATATAGATATATCAATTAATATAATACAAAGCACGATATAAGCACAATCAATCTACAAAAAGATGGGGATATCGCGCTCTAATCAGCCTTGCACTCCCAAGACGCCTCATCAATAGAATGTTGACCCCACTAGACCTTCACCAAAGGAATGACCTTAGTCTGGAGGACCTGCTCCTTCTGATCAAGGATGCGAACTGGCTGCTCAATGTAGGAAGCATCCTCACGGACCTTAAGAGGCTACCAATCAATCACGGGAACGATATCTGACACACACTTTTGCAGCATCGAAACATGAAAAATGTTATGGATGCCAGAAAACTGAGAAGGTAAGGTAAGCCTATAGGCCACGACGCCAACGCGTCCAGTGATCTCAAAAGGTCCAATAAATTTCGAGGTAACCTTGCCCTTTGCTCTAAATTGAACTACGCCCTTCATGGGAAAGACCTTAAGATACACTCTGTCCCCAATAACGAACTCTAAGGGACAATGTCGGCAATTAGTAAAACTCTTCTGCCGGCTTTGAGCTATGCGCATCTTCTTCTTGATGATGTTGATAACCTCTGATGTCTGTTGCACAAGCTCGGGGCCTAGGAGATGGTGCTCCCCAACCTCGGCCTAACAACTGGGAGATCTATATGGCTTGCCATACATGGTCTCGAAGGGAGCTATACCAATAGTCGCCTGATAGCTGTTATTATATGTAAACTCAGCTAGACACAAATGCTCATCCCAGTTACCTTAGAAGTCGATCACACAAGCCTGAAGTATATCCTCATGAATCTGGTTAACCCTCTTGGTCCGCCCATCAGTTTGTGGATGATACGCGGGTGCTGAATTACAAGGTAGACCCCATAACCTTCTGGAAGCTCCTCTAAAACTGAGACGTGAACCTCCGGTCTTGGTTAGAAACGATCGAAACCTAAACACTGTGTAGTCTCATAATCTCATCAATAAATAATATGGTAAGCTAGTCCAAAGACCAAGTCACACGAATCGTGAGAAAATGTGCGAAATTCGTCAGACGATTAACAACAACCCAGATGGCATCATGACCGCGCTGAGTCCTCGGCAAGCCCATGATAAAATCGGTAGATACGTGCTCCCACTTCCACGTCGGGACGCTCAACGACCATAATGGACCTGGGGCTCTCTGATGATCGGCCTTGATATGCTGGCATGTGTCATACTCGGCCACAAAATTAACGATCTGACACTTCATCCCTACTCAAAAATACTGACGCCTCACATTGCGGTACATCTTCGTCGAGCCAGGGTGGATAAAAAACCTTGATTGATGTACCTCAGTCATAAGATCTCTATGCGACTTGGAATATTCGGGACACATAATTGGCCTCTAAAGCGAAGTCAAACATAAGAACCAACTTGCCAATCTGACAGACTCTCAGATGTTGCATCTGCTCGATAACTCTAAAGTGACTCGTCTGACTACTGAGCCTCGATCACCCTTGTGACAAGAGAGGGTTGAGTCGATAGGCTCGATAACTAAACGATAGAAGACTAAAAGTCAAACTCGAAGTCATACGTTGCAATATCCTCTAGCATCTTCCACTTTTGAAATCATCGTATGCACCACAAGGCCTCGTGGTTGACGGCTGAGGGCATCTGCCACCACGTTAGCCTTGCCCGGGTGGTACTGAAGATCAAAATCATAGTCTTTCAGGAGCTCCATCCAATGTCTCTGCCTCATGTTCAGCTCAGACCGAGAGAATAGATACTTCAAGCTCTTGTGGTCGGAGAAGAGCTCGAACTTAACCCCATAGAGATAGTGCCTTCACACCTTAGTGCGAAGACGACTGCTGCCAGCTCCAAATCATGCATGGGGTAGTTCAGTTTATGGACCTTGAGCTGGTGAGATGCATAAGCTACCAGCTTCTTGTGCTACATCAGGACAGCACCCAAGCTGACATGCGAGGCATCAAGAAACACTACAAATCCATCAGTCCTAGAGGGAAGCGTGAGGATAGGAGTGGACGTGAAGCGGTCATTCAGCTCCATAAATATTCGCTCATAGGTGTCACTCCATACAAACTTTACGCCCCTCTGGGTCAACCTAGTCAGTGGTGCTATGATACGGGAGAATCCCTTGATAAAGCGTCGATAATATCCCGCTGAACCAATGAAACTGCGGATCTTGGATGCGTTAGTGGGCTGGCCCCACTGACGCACTGCATCAATCTTTGAGGGGACCACTGCGACAGCCTCCCTCGTTACCACATGACCGAGGAACTTCACCTCCTTCTGCCAAAACTCACACTTCTCCAGCTTCGCATATAGCTGGTGGGCACGGAGGGTCTGCAACGCAATCTCCAAATGCTGCTTGTGGTCCTCATGAGTCCTTAAATAAATCAGAATGTCATCGATGAAGACCACAACAAACTGATTGAGATAAGGACAGAAGACCTCGTTCATCAACTGCATGAAAATGGTGGGCGTATTGCTCGGTTCAAAGGACATGACCTGAAACTCAAAGTGACCATAACGGGTCCTGAAAGCTGTCTTCGGGATGTCCTCCTCTCAAACTCGAATATGATAATAACCGGATCACAAGTCAATCTTTGAAAAGAACTGTGCACCCTACAACTGATTAAATAAATCATCAATCCTCGGGAGTGGATACTTGTTCTTGATCGTGACCCGGTTAAGCTCACGGTATTCTACACAAAGCCTTAGCGAGCCATCCTTCTTCCTAATGAATAGTATTGGTGCTCCCCATGGTGAACTGTTCGGACGAATGAAAACCAACACATGCAACTCGTCCAACTGCTGTTGCAGCTCCCACAACTCCATCGGTGCCATATGATAAAGGGCTTTCATGATAGGCGCGGTACTGGGCATAAGATCAATCTGAAACTCAATATGCCGACACGGTGACAATCCCGGAATCTCCTGGAATACATTAAGAAAATCACAAACCACTGACAACTGATTAACTGCTACGGGCTCCTCTACTGCATATGACATCAAACAAGACAGCAGCTCTCCTCTGCAATGAACTAGAACTGTGGCAAGCCTGGTATACAAAACGTGACTATCCTCGCTGAGCAGTCCAAGATAGCATGGTACTCAGTGAGTCAATCCATGCCCAGGATGATGTTGAACTCCAACATCGGTAATATGAGCAAATCGGCGGGCAAAAAGGTCTCCTCGACCAAGACAGGGCAAGACAAACAACATCGAGCTAGCATAGCGATCTTCCCCAAGGGTGTCGATACGGACAGACCCTCACTAGCGGACTCTGTTAGAAATCTAGTTGAACAACAGGAATCCTTGGACATAAAGGAGTGCGAAGCACCAGAATTAAACAAAACTCAGACGATACATGCAAAGATAAGAAGAATACCCTCAATGACCCCTCTTGAAGACTGCAGGTCCTACTGAGTCACATAGCATCTAGCCTGAGCTAGATGGGGAGGTTCCCGTCCCCTCTGAGGTCCTTGCTATTGCTACTGTTGTGGAAGCCTATACTGCTGTCTAGGCTGCAGTTGGGGCCTCTCGACAGAGGTGAATGCGGTCGCTACTGCTGCAGTGGGGACTGTTGTGGTACTCTAGATTGTTGCTGCTGTTGAGGACGGGGGCACTCTTGCTTACAATGTCCTACTCCACCGCACCCAAAATAGGTCCTTGCAAACAGCCTTTGGGGTGGCACTGGAGTTGTCGTTAGTGCTCGGTGGGTCATGCGTCTCTTCTACTATCGAAGCTGCTGCTTGTGGGACCCACCGGAGGGGGCCTACCTCTTCCGATCTCTCCTCTGATCATGATCGCTCTATGTGTCGGCCCACTCAGCCTCATAAATCTGGGCCCTCCATACTACCTCGTCAAAAGTTGGGAGCTCATGCCCAACAACATGGCCTTGGAGACCGTAATGCAAGTCGTTCTCGAAATGGTGGGCCTTCCGTCCCTCATCATCAACTAAGTACGGCACAAATCTGGATAGCGTGACAAAGCTAGCCACGTACTGAGCCACGAGCATATCTCCCTACACCAGGGTCTAGAACTCTAATGCTCACTGCTGTCGAATGTGGTCAGGGAAATACTGTCGGTCAAACTATCCACGAAATCTTCCCATGTCCAAATAAAATCAGGCCCTGCAGCATGGGCAATAGAGGTCCACCAATGCTCGACCTCACCCTCAAGTATATACACTACCAATGGGACCTGCTACTGGGTTTTCATCTCATGGTCTCAAACATCTTCTCCACTCGGGAGCGCCACCTCTCTGCTGCAGTCGGATCGGGCTCTCCCTAGAATTGTGGCGGATTGAGCCGAAGAAAATCTCATAATAGGGTGCTCGCACGCTCCTACTTTGTGTACTCCAGGGTCTCAGCGGGGCTCCTACCCTACCCTTGGAGGGCAGCTGTCACAGTCTAGAGCATCCGCTACAACTGATTGGCATTAACTAACATAGTAGGGACCGCGCTGGTCTCGGACAGAGGCGTAGGATCTACAGGGGTCTTAGGTGTGGGAGCAGGAGGCTCAGGTGGGGGAACGGGAACTGCGGGTGGCGGAATAAGAATCTTAGGTGAGGGAACGGGAAATGCGGGTGGCGGAATAAGAATCACAGGCAGTGGAGCGGGAGTCGCTCGGGTCGCTCGGGCGCCTCAGGTGCCACACGTGCCTCGCCTAGGAGGCATAGTCTACAAAAGGAATAAAGGGTGCCTATCAGCCTTGAGAACCCTCAAAGGCTGAGACATTAGGGAACCAAACTAGAAGATTACATACTCGGAACCTAATCGTCCTAAGCCTGTAGCAGACATGTGATATTGTTTTCAGTTATTCCTAAGTTATGCTCTGATACTAACTCCTGTCACGCCCCAAACTCGTAAACTAGGCTCACAAAATTCTGGATCGCCAAATCTAGCGCCGACAGCCTCTGTAGTACTCCATTCTCGGCTACTGACACCTATATACCAGGTTTTGATCCTAGGATCCTGCAATGAGGATTTTTAATATAATTTTGTTTCATAATAAGCATAACCCATGAACAATAACAAGAACACCATCATAAAATCCACTATAATCAAAATCTTTAAAGTACAATGCATAAGGGAAGTACAATGATAATATCGGGACTCTAAAAGCTCGGTTGCACGCCCTTACTCCTGCTCAGCTATTTCCTAGCATCACCTGCATGCAACGGTTGTGCATAAGCCTATAGAAAGCTTAGAGGATGGTGAAAGTGTGTGCGTAAGGTAGAAATGCAAGTATGTAATATCAGAGTAATGTGGAACACTGGTAAGTCCATGAATGCTATCAGCTGTACCGAGGCTATATGATATAAGGCATGAATGCTATCAGCCACACCAAGGCCATGCGATGCAAGGTCTACATGGCCACCGTCATATACGAGATGCAGCTCAAGCATGTTAGTCCTCATTTGAATCCACATATCAATATAGCTCATCTCTGGGATATCACTGGGCTCTAATACACTCTACACCAGATCACCGCCCCAACTCCACGAGCAAGCATGCAAGTGGAAGAGACCTCACTACTTGCCTAACTAGTAGTCTGCTAATATTTACCAGCACGTCAGTAACAGACCCATTTATGAGCTGGTCAGACTCAGCCTAGCATTGCCCCCTACCCTCGGGCAGGTAAGGCCACACCCCCTTCCAACCGACAATGACACAGTAGGAGATGCGGCCTAATAGTATTCGACACTCATGTGCTCTTACCTCCACTCAATCTCTATGTTGGAGCATCCTCTTGGTACCATAAGGGTTTGGAAACTTTCACCCTGGGACATCTATGGCGCCCCCCTGCTTTGACAAATATTTCTAGTATCCAATCCTACAGTCCACGCTATACCTGTGGAGGCTATAGCCCTGGTGTCGTTAGGGCATATGGAAATCATAACACATAATGCAAGATGCATGAGTCACACAATCCAGTCATGCATCAATCCTGCGTGTACTGTACGCTCATGTGGGACAACTCCGCCCATCAGGGAGTCGCATAAATAACTTGCCTAATGACATAATGCTATGATTAGTTACTCCTCGTAACAAGCATGCAGATGATGTGTATAGGCATGTATCATGATGCTATTCTATCACATACTCATAGTCGAAATCGATAATCGACCTATAGATAAGGCGGGGTCCACAGAAGGACAACGGATCTGATCTATAATATGAAGATCAGTCCTCAATAGTGGATATACCAAATCTGATCCACATATTCATCCATCTTCAGCAAGGGTGAATCACACAATAAGTGGGCTTCCTTAACCACCCTATTATAAAGCCGGCTGGGCTATCAATAGGGCCCAAAAGATATAAATGGGCTACCATTAGTGGGGGCCTAATAATTTGGGATAACCTAAAAAGGTGAGATGGATCATACTTGTACTAGTGGGGACCCATCGATTTGGGTTAGCCCACAATAAGGGGAGATGAGAGCGGGCTTAAAAATGGGCCCTAGGGAGGATTACAAGGTGGGCATTTAACCACCATTGCTTTTACAATGTGGACATCTAACCATCATTGCTCCCAAGGCAATGCCCGTAGAATCTATCTCATGATGGAGGCCCAAGGCCTTATACTAGTTAGGACAATAGTTGGGCATCATAAACATTACCATATACATCATGGTGGGTTTACACATCATAATGGCCTCATCACATAGGCCTCTCATATATTATATTGGGCCTCACCATATGGGCCTTTCATACATAACATTGGGCCTCACCAAATGGGCCACATATACATCACAATGGGCCTCACCCAAGGGCCTTATACACATCCCATTGGGCCTCACACAAAGGCCTCATATTCATTATAATGGGCCTCACCAAATGGGCCACAAATTTATCATATTGGGCCTCACACAAGGGCCCGTGGGTTAGGCACAAGGGATGGGTAGTGTGTATCACATACAACATAGTGGGCTTGATGGGGCAGCCCACAGTTCAAAAAATAAATAGACAACATGCTTAATGTACACAACAAGGTGGGCCTGACAGGTTAGCCCAAAGGTCTAGAAAAATAGATGGATAGGGTGCCTAGAATACATACATCAAGGTGGGCCTGTTGCATCACAAAGTGGGCCTTAGCTAGATAGCCTAGATACAATATACACATCGTGGTGGGCTTGCATAGTGCAGATGGGGCCCTGCACATCCAGCAATTGGATGGATGACGTGGGCAAAACATACATCACATGGACCCCACGTCCCATGGACGGTGTGGATATACATCATGGTGGGCTCCATGTCTAGTCGGACTGGATGGCGTGGATGAAACACGTACAGCATGGTGGGCCCATGCACCACCGTCCAAGGACAGATGGTGTGAATGTACAACACATATGCTGAGGTGGGTCCCAGCATCCAGAGTGCTGGACAGTGTGGATAAGATCCATACATCATAGATGGACCCATGTAGCACCGTCTAGAGATGGACGGTGTGAATATACAGCACATACCTCAAGGTGGGCCCACCTCCACACGTGCAACATGTGTGGGGTGGGTCTCACATCTTGAAAATGGACGGGCAACATGCGTAAGACCCATACATCATGGTGGGGTTCACACGTCCTCATGGACGGTTGGATATAGAATACATACAATGAGGTGGGTCCCACCATCCAGTAGGCTGGACGGTGTGGATTCCCCTCCCCAATAGGGCCACATCTAGGGATGAACGGCCTGGGTGAAAAACATACGTCAGGTGGGTCCACACGTGTGGCCCACCTGTTTAGGACATGCTGATATTTATATTCCCTTCATGCAGGCCTGTCCAGACGGACAAGCAGTAAGCCTGTCTACTGGATAGTCCAGGAAGGTGGGCCCATCTTGAGAATGATGTGGATATGATACATACATCACAGTTGAGTCCATCAGGGTGGGCCACATGGCCCCAGAATCACGCCGATATATGTGTTTTCCTCCCTCATCTAGGCTGGCCCGAAATGGATAGTAAGGTGAACTCCACCAACTGGATGTCCTGCCCATCTGAAATTTGCTGGATGTCCAGAAAATTCTGGAAGGTGGATGTCCCATACATACATCATCAGGTGGGCCACACATCACCATGAAAGAAAGGGAAAGAGAGAGAAAATGGTAGCCATGGGAGGGAGGAGCTCCGCCACTATGAGCTCCTCTCTTAACATTACAACATATACATTAATGGGGCCTAAAAATAGGTGGGCCATACACCAAAAAATTCTAGTAGGGAAATCCTATTTCCACTACATAAATCAGGGCCTAATTGGCCTTCATGCACTAGGAAATTAAATCACACATCATGGTGGGGTCCATGGAGAATAGCCCCACCATGGATTCATGTATGCACACTAAGATGGGCCATTGGCCACACCTAGAGGTCGAGGTAGGATCCTCACCATTGATTGGTGGGTCCTAGCTGCCTCATGCTAGAAAAATTAGAAAATCCATGCAAGAAAAGACAAATCTAATCCTAGAAAAGCACCCACCTTGGATCTTGATCTCCTTCTTCCACCACTATGTTTTAGAGTTCTAAGGGTTGAGATTCAATGGTTGAGATGGAGTTTAGAGGGTTGGATTGGGGGTACTAGAGAGAGGGAGTTACCGGATTTTTGGAGAAGGGTGAGACGTTGGTAGCTCTCTCTCTTGCTAGAGAATGAGAAAATGAGGAAGAAAGGGAGGGAAACAGATAAGAGAGAGAGAAAAGGGGGTAATGATTGCTAGCTCTCTAAGCTAGGCAATCATTAGATGTGTAAAAAGCATGGGAGAGAATGGGCATCATTACTAGCATGCTTGGGACTATGGGCTAGGGTAGGGTGGTTATAGCTAGGGTGATGTCATCACCCTCATGATTACCTAGGGAATAGTGCCATATGGGATAGGTGGGTCCCACAACGTGCGGTCCACGACCATTATAATGCGCGGTCCACATCTAATAATTTAAGTGTCGGATTGGCACACAAGATGCAGTGTCGGAACCGCAACGACGACGCGGTCGCAATGGCATAGGTCTCAGGTTGAGTTGGGTCAAATTTGTAGGATGTGACTTAAGGTCGCATGCAAATGATATCTAAAGGTCACAGGTTGCTAGAATTCGACCGGGAGGACTATGGGATCCTACGGAACGATGAGTTGGTAGGACACAGGCCTGGCAGCGGGACCCACAATAATATATCTATTTAACCCACACCATTCATCTATTTGGTGTGATCATTTTAGGCCATGAACCCAACATTCAGGCCGACCCATAGTTGAGATGGGTCATGCCATAGGAAACATTAGTGTCAATGATGCATATTGTTGAAACCTTTCTATGGCCACTTTGATGTTTATTTTCCATCAACTTGTTGATGAGGTGGTGTGACTTGAACCGTGGCTTGACCCATACATAAAAAGCAGATCCATGGCTCTAATGGACCTCATCATGTGAGGCAACAGTAGCAGAATACCTACCATTGAAATTCATTTCTAAGGGCTTACCATGATGTTGGTTAACATCCAGCTTGCTGAAGAGGTCTCTCAACCTACATGAAAAGATCATACGAACACCAGCTTGGTGAAATTAGTAGCTGGGCCCATATGTTACATGTGTACCAACTCCACATTGGCATTGTGTTGTACATATTTGATCCACACCCTCCATTTAGTGGCTAAGTCGCTTGTGCAGCATGGGCTTATCCTCATTATCCATCCCTATTGCAAAATCATGTTAGGCATGAGCCCAGGAGTATGACAGATCTAAGGGATAAAAGTGGGTCCCACCATTTAAAACAGTGGTGACCGTGGCAACCACTGTTGTAAACATGCCAGAGTCTGTGGTAAGCCTACCATGTCCATTTTTCTTAGACAGAACTTGACCCACCATGATGTATATGTTTTATCTAAACCCTACATCTGTTTTACTAGCTCATTTTATGCCCATATGCCCAAGTACTGGGCTGATGAAAGTCTCAAAGAGGATCATGTCACATGGATATTTAAATTTCTACTAAGACCATCATTTGGGTCTACGCTTCTTATCTTAAGCTATTGAATGTGGATTATCACATATATTATGCACCTTACATTATATACATGAATGAGAATATGTGTGTATGTGTCAGGATTGGTAACATGCTAGAATATTCAGCCCTAATAAGGTCGACACTAATAATATGCTTAATACAAATCATACCATGCTAATTCATATACTACACGCATCATCCGTATGCCTGTTATGGATTCTGATTGATCATATCATACGCCTTTCAGACTGATATACTTAGGGGACTTGTATGAGACACATTACCCGCATGATCATCATATGACTTGATGTATGACTGGAAGTGTGATTCATGCATGCCGCATTATGTATGGCACATTGCATCTACTCCCTAGTGACGCCAGGGATGTAGTCCTGCAGCTAAGATGTGGCTAGCGTATATTAGTATGGATACAAAAAACTATTGAGGTTACATGGCATTACAGGCGTCCCTGGGTGAAAGCCCCTAAACCTTATGGTACCAGTAGGATGCTTCAATGTCTATACTGAGTGGATTCATGAGTACATGAGAGCTGGATACTAGTAGGCCGCGTCTCCCACTTTGTCGAGGTCGATTGGAAGGGGGTTTGACCTTACCTGCCCGGGTGAAGATGGCTATATGCTAGGTTGAGTTTGACCAGCTTATGAAATGGGTTCTCTGTCGGCGAGACAGGTGGGATTTTGTATACCACTGACGAGGCGGATAGTGATGTCTCTTACACTCGCTTGGTCTTGTGCATGATGGGTAGCAACCAGTATCGGAAGTGTATTAGACCCTGGTGATGATACAATTATAAACTGTTATGAGATGTTGATTAGACACCAGGATTAATGTGTAACATATGGTAACCATACATTCATGTAGCACTCGAGATTGTAGATGTGTAAATATAATTTGGTGTTATACAATCATGGGCCCTATCCCCAATAGGTATGGAACTATTCGGGATCAAGAGTTTATCATCCTGGAATTACTTTACATGTTAGGTATGAGACTAACATGTGTTGTAACCCCAGGTGTGAGGCCCCTATCGGCATACAATACTACGCACTATACCTTGTTCCTTCATCATGCATTTTCATATTGCATATCTGTATATGATAATTAGCTCGATAGGTGTTTTACTTTGTAGAACCTTGGTATGACTGTTAACATTCATGGACTTGACAACATAGCTCTCCATCATTTCTGCATACTCTGATATTGTTATAATTGTCATACCTATTGTGCACGCACACATGCACTCTTTAAGCTTCGTAGTATGCTTACGCACGTTGTTTATGTGCAGGTTCTGCTAGACAACAATAGTAGTGAGCAGGAGCAAATGCCTAACCTTTTAGAGTTTTTTATATATGTATTATATTTCCCTTCCAGTATTGTACTCAAATCCTTTTATAATGGATGTATGTGATGATGTTTGGCTTATGGTACATTCATGGTTATACTTCCCTAAAAAAATCACCCTGAAAATTAGCCTTGTGGGATTCTAATTTCAGAACTTGGCGTAAGCTAGGAACTGAAATTAGGGTGCCACGGAGGCTGTTAGCACCAAATTCGGTTTACAGTGAATGAGCGCCGGAAATCAGATTTGGGGCGTGACATGACCCATGTTAGATATCATCTTCATTTGAATCGTACTATGCTCTTCTTGCTACTTCATCATGACCGCCAATCGAGTAACTAATCCAAATGCAGCATCCCATGGATGGGAACTAGGTCTAATAAAATTTATGCATATAATGGTTGGTGAAGTGGAAGTTACTCATTCAATCTAGCACTACCCGAATTTCTTGCTGGAGGGGCATGACTTTTCTGTCTCCTCTCCTTTTTTGCATTTTCATCTTGTTCTCTTACCGGTATTTTGGATTCTAGTGGTGTATTTAGGTTAGCCGTTGGTTCATGATGAATAACTTTGCAAGTCTATGTGGCTATATCTTGGTGTTGGGGCACAAAATCAGAGAGAAAAGAAGTGGAAAGAGTAAAGAAATTAAGGTGGGAAAGAACAGAGGAGAGAAATTTTCAAGGAAGAAAGAGAAAGATCCATTGCGTGTGCACAATGGATGTGTTGCACGGGCCATTACGCGGCACAATGAGTCCCTACTTAGGGGCGTGCAATGGAGGAAGGTGGCATGTGGATCGAGGCCACATGTATGAAATGCCTATAATACCCCTTCACCCCCTTCATTTCATTCATTCGTAAGTGCTGAGCTCTAGAAGACTTCCAAAGACCTCTGGGATTTTGCCTGAAACACTTCAAGTATCCCATAGGGGAAGAAGAAGGAGGAGTGCAGGGAAATTCCCTGTTGCACGAGGGGCGTGCAACAAGGAGTCAAGGTGCGCCACGCAATGACTCTGTTGCAGGTGCAATCACCCGTAAGGACTGTGCATGTTTTGTTATTCATGCATTGTTTGCAGTGATCCACTACGAAAATCCAATATATATCCCTCAAGATCATTATTTCAGGCGAACTAGAGGAGAAATAAAGGATTACTAAAGGATTCTTAGATCCGTGCAATCCCTCTTTCATAGTGATGGATACACCGTGAGCCAGAATGCTGACAAAATCATTATTCGTTTGCCTGATATACTTTGTATTGGAATCAAGGGAAAGATGAGGATGTAAACGAACCTTTGAATTAATAAAATATCTGATGATGATTGTTCTCTCATTCTTTCTTTGTTATTATTGAATAAGATCCCCTAATTGAAATACATTCGTTTCTTTGCGAAACAAAATGGTGACTCCACCAGGGATTCATTTATTCAATACTAACTTAGAAATTATTCAAAGGACTTTCATCATCACTTGGCGTCATTATGACACCAAAATGGCGACTCTCAACGGGAACATCCTCCCCTTCATCTTCAATATAAAGTATAATTTTTCTTAGCCTCTGTCATTAATATGTCATTGTTCGCCTCAAGAACTTCAACTTCTCTTTGATCGTAATGGCCTTTCTCTATAATCAAATAGTTTTCTACTTCAGTCCGACTGGGTTTGTCATCAACTATATGCACAATGAGCCAACATCACCCAAATCTTCGAATCGGAAGATTCAGTCAGTTTCAATCGCAAACAACAAACCACAGGTCATGACCAGGGTAGTCTCTGCACCACCACTACCACAGGATGATAAGGAGGGATGGATTGTAGTACCACCAAGAAGTTCTAAGACTCGGTCTCCCACAACCATAAGTCCGGTATTGTTACAGACAATTCAAGGGCCAGTAACACGTAACACAGTTAAACGAAACCCTGCACTAGCCCCACCATCATTATACTTGGGGTAAAGCAAAGCCATTTCTTTTACCCCGTGACACTTTCTAACTCTCTCGGTCATCATTACTCAGTGGACCAGGAAGGAGAAATGAAAATCACTTATAATAAGTAAAGAACTCTCTATGAAATCTCGTACATCTATGCATCACGAACACCATCGCCGTGAGCCCACACACTAAAGTCACTAAAATCTTGTGAAAGCATTAAGGGATCTAATCGGGATTCATTTTCTCTAAATTCTCCTGGAACAACGTATTGTTTGTCCACTCGCATGATGGGACAGTCAGTAAGTAGAGAAGCTACTGTCTATATGGCAGGTATAAGCCAGAATCAAGTGTCATCTACAGATGAGCGTTTGGCCGAGATGGCTCGTGCACAGACGATTCTTATGGAAGAGTGCAGGAATCTTAGAGAAGCACTAGCTACTTTAGCTCACAATGTAGCCCAAGTTGTAATCCCTCCTGTAATGGCCATTATAAATGGTTAGGAACAATAGCCAGAAGGTTCATAACCACCCAGGGCAAGGTCACATGGGTCAACCCCCATAACACGAGCCGTAACATAAGAAGAAATATGACAGGTGGTGGCAGAAATCGTCAGGACTGAAAGAGACCGAGAACACCCCAGGAGATTTTGGAATAGAACACCGTACCCTCATGAACTCGAAGATGTACCATACCCTGTAAACTTCGAACATCTGGACTTTCAGAAATTCAATTGAGATGGATCCCTAGAAGAACATCTCATACACTTCATCACTACCATGGGAAACTTTTCAACGGTTCCACAATAATGTTTGCAGTTGTTCGGATCATCTCTAACAGGGAAAGCATCTCGGTGGTACTCTAGCCTAACACCTGAATCTATACGTACTTGGGACCAAATGCAGGATACTTTCATGGCAAACTTTTTCTCATCCGACCTGGATGTCAGTATTACCGAATTAGCTTTCGTGCGGCAAAGAGAAAAGGAATCGGTGGAAAAGTTCATTGATAGATGGAAGACTTTGGGGGCATCATGTAGAAAGTTACCCAAAGAAAAGGATCAAGTTAAGATGTGTTTAAATTTGATGAAAATGGTAATTGCATTTGGCTTGGCAAGTGGCGATATATGTACTTTTCGCGATCTTGCTACAAAAGCTCATACACTTGAAATTATGACTAAGAAAATGCCAGCCTTCCAAAAGGAAATGATGCGGCGAGGCTTAGGTCGGCCAATGGAAAATGTAGTTGACCAAGAGAAGGGGAGGGAAGACCCCCATAACCAATGAAGGATAGAAAGAAGGGAAGATACAAGTCATTATAGGCGTCAGGAAAATGATAAGCAACCCAGACCATATGACTTTCATGAAGGGTACATGTTCGAAAAAGAAGACGTTTTGCTAATGATGAAGCAAATATTAATTGTCAGGACAATCGAGCTACCCCAGTCTAAACGCCCAGAAGAAGCTAAGATGACAAAAAAAAAAGAATTACTGTCATTATCTGTAACACCCCGAACTTTTCAATACCCGAGTATTGAAAGTTCTCGAGTGTCACCATGAAGTTCAACTTAGTATGTACATGTGTACGATACCAATTTAGCTATCTTAACCTTATATCTATTCTCCAACATGAATCTGATCATTGAGAATGATCTTCATCCATAAATCAAGCCATCCAACCGTTGATTTTAAGACAAGATCATCATATGTTTAAGTATCCCCACTTGTCCATCATAACCAACCATTCAGTCAACTATCTACTGATAGGTAAAGATATCTGATCGTTCACTTTTAGTTTGGACCACCTGATCATAGTAAACTAACTACTTGATATCTGCATCCGCTTGTACATATATCAAAACAAGATTCTGATCCATTCATCTTGTTCACCACTTATGAATATGCTTAACCCACCATTAAAACTACAACATGAGAAACTTACACATGTGAACAAGTCACTTGAATCTAACGGTATACATGTTCTATCTTTGGATAACTCTAAAAACCCGCTTGTGATCATCTGTTTACAAAACTAACCACATACCCACTTACATACATGATCAGATTACTAACCATCAAGTTTTTCTATTTTTCACATGTCATCCAACCATCCTTTATGTTGGTTGATATGTGTACATTCCCTTAATTAATTTGGTGAATAATTCTTTATTCATATTGATTTAGATATAAGTTCTTTTGTAAGAAATACTTAGAAACATGCCAATGACTATGTAAAACAATTAGATTTCCTAAAACTCTCATATCAACAATAATTATGAAAATGCCATTAACCTAGACCCATGAATTCTAGATCACATGGTTCTTATGATCTGTTTGATGTGAAATTTTATACCATACCTATGTATTATAAATTAACTATACATGTCAAATTTCAGCCCTTAAATCGTTGTAAAAGTGACCCAATTGACAAATCAACCCCTTAATCGTTGATTTTGGTGTCTATTGAGTGAAAAAACCCCGTGGGTAGTCATAGTAGGATATTTCCCTTCATATGAATGACTTAAATTACCCATAATATGGATGAAGTGTGAAATATGAAGACCCCACTTTAGTAGGCTTTTCCTTTGGCGCCAAGAGGCTTACCAACTCCTTATAAATCTGTATATTCCGATTTAACCACTTCCTGCCGTTCATCATAACTCAAATTTGGACCATACTTTGGTCTCATATGAGTACAAGATTATATAAAATTTAGACCTCGATCTATGATCCTATACCGTTGAATGTTGAAGTCAGCTCCTTCATTTTAGTACAAAAGGTGAAATTTTATATTTAAGCTTTTTCCACCATCGATCAACCACCAAATTTTGTCCAAACGTTTGCCTATCCTAAATACACATTTCTCCCAAAATTGGGCCCTAATCATTAAGTGTAGACTATTAATTGAGATCAAGTTTGTTTTAGCACCTATTAGAAAAATCATATACCAATTCTGAATTTTTATTTTCAAAATCTCAAATTTTCCCAAAATATTTTTTTTCGTGAAACTTAACAATTTATTCAAACTTCTTAAAATTTTCAAGATGTCAACTTTATTTTATTATCTCAAAAGCACCATTTTATTTTCAACTTTTAATTTTCTTTTTCAAAATGATACTTTTTTTGGTCAAAATCTCAGTGTTTTTTTTAAATCACTTTTTAAAAAAAAAAATAAATTCAATATGGCAATTTTTCTTGAACATTTTTTTTTTTTTTCCAAATTCATAATTTTTTTAAACTTTTAAATTTTCCTTTCCAAAATGTCTGTTTTTTGTCAAAATCTTGATTTTTTAATCTCATTTTTTATCTTCAAAATTTCAATTCTTTCGACCTTTTCTAGTTTCTTTTTAAAAATATTTTTTTCTAAACTTTTCAAATTTGTTTTTTCCTAAAAAACTCAATTTCTGTTTCAAAATATTTTCTTTTTTCAAAGTTGTCAAAAATTTCATAAATTTTTTAATTATTTCATTTTTATTTTTCAAAGTATATTTTTTTGATATCTATTTTTTTTTCAAAATTATCAAATTCACTCAATTTTTTTCTTCAAAATCTTGATTTTTATTAAATCACAGTTTTTTTTTTTTTCCAAAATCTCAAAATTTCTCAAACATTATTAATTATTATTTTTAATTCTCAATAATTTTTTTCAAAATCATAATTTTTTTTAAACCTCTCAATTTTCTTTTTCAAAATGTCAATTACATATCAAAATATCTATTCTTTTTAATCATAAATTTTTTCAAACTTCATTTTGTAACATACAAAGGATGTATGGTAGAATTTTTTGAGTGATATTCCAAAGCATTTAAATATCAATTTTAAAGCAAAAAAAGAAAAATTAATAATAGTTTCCACTCATTTGATATAAAAACAAAACAAAAAAATTGTTGCATTTAATCAATTGACACAAAAATAATCTTAAATACAAATAAATACAATTAAAGCATTGAAATTCTATTAAAAAAAACACTTCTTAGATTACAATAAAACAATTTACCACCATATTCTATTAAAAAAAGTGCAAAAGTCAATTTACGATGGACCCTTATCCATCACAAAAGCAAATAAAATAAGGGCCGCATCTTGCGACTGACCAGAATCCGTCCACAAAAAAAATAAAATTAGAGGGGCAAAAGTCAATTTACGACAGACCTTGATCCGTCGCAAAAGTAAATAAAATATGTTACTAGGGGCGGTATGTAAGACCCATATCCTAGCTCATACCATTCCTTAGGCCTCCGCGGTCCTCCCAGTCGAATTCCGGTGATCCACCATCTGTTATCGGCATTTACACGCAATCCTGAGTCATGTCCCGTATTCTAGAGTCAGCTCGACCCGAGACTTGTACCCTTGTGATCCGCCATCGCTGCGGTTCCAATGCCGTGTCTCATGGCCGAGGCGATACCTAGGCTAGGAGATGCGGGGCCACGTTCAGTTTGAGGAAAATGCCATGCGTTGCGAATTCTGAGAGAATCTCTATAACACATCACATCAATCAATCAATGTACAAGTCAAGTAAATATCCCATCACACCCATCCCTCTCTCACCCAAAGTCAAAACAGCCCATTCTTAACCCATTCCTTTCTCACCAAAAGTCAAGAGAACCCATCTCTTTTCATCCCATCACCACTCCTCCCTCTCTCATTTTCTCATTTCAAGCAAATCCCAATGGGAGATCCACGTCCAAGCTTCCCATGAGAGAGCTTAGAGTGTGGCCCACCTTTCTAGCCCAAGATCTTCCATCTCCACTGTCCAATCTCCATCATCCTCCGTTAAAGTCAAAGCCGAGGAGCTAGGGATTTCATCGAACCAAGAAGATTGAATGGTGGGTGATTTTATGTTTTGATTTTGTGATTTAAGGGCCCACTTATGGTGGGACCCATCTTGATGTATGCATTAAAAAGGGAGGGCCCATAGTAGCGGGGTCCCTCCCCTTCTCACTGATCTCTCTCTTTCTCTCTCTCTCTCTCTCCAACTCTCTTGTGATGGGCATGGCCCACTAGATCCACACTGATGTGGACCCATTGTGATGTATGTATTTTATCCATGCGTCCAACGAGTGGGTCCACCTGGCTACCTGTCTAGATAGGCCTAGATGAAGAGAAAATGCAAATACCAGCCCCATTTTGAGTTGAGGTGGGCCACACATGTGGACCCACCTGATGTGTGGACTGCATCCACGTTGTTCGTCCATCTAAGCCATGGACCACACCATGATATATGTGTTTATCTCCACCGTCCAGATTTCTGGGTACAGAGAATCTTAAGATAAGATTCTCTGAAATACCATCTATCATATACAGATCTTAACTATTGATTTGATTAAAGAAAAGTGGCCTTTCAGGCCTTCCCTTTCCTAAATCAAAGATTCTTTAAGCTCCTTTATCGGATATTAGCTCCTTGAAGCCCTACGCTTGCTTCTCAACATTTCATGTGTTCTAGAAAATGTTGTAACTCAACAAAAGTCGTAACAAAGGAAATTAGCTCCTACGCCCGTGCGCACACGCGCTAAGCAACTGTTATAAGGGTATCCCAGAGGTGAACAGAGCTGGCAATCCGCCCTCCCTCGGGGGAGGTTGGTTGCCCTTCTGATGACATGTCGGGACTCCTGACAGCGGTTATACTGCGATGTGGCTCCATACGGGATACAAATTTACTCGTGTAACAGTTGCTTTTTGCGTGGGTTATGATTGGTTGTCGACTATAAAAAATTTTCATTTTTTTTTGGACGCACTATCTACGCGCACAGGCATACGCGCTTACGCGCGGGCGTACGTGCGCACGTACTATATACGCGTGTGGATACACGTGTAATTGGGAAGCACCTTCGGCGGACTGAGCTACAGTTAAGTAAGGGCGGACTAAATCATATCATATCCGAGGTAAAGGAGCTAATATCCGATAAAGTAGCTTAAATGAGCTTTGATTTAGGAAAGGGAAGGCCTGAAAGGCCACTTTTCTTTAATCAAATCAATAGTTAAGATCTGTATATGATAGATGGTATTACAGAGAATCTTATCTTAAGATTCCGGCTATGATTGGCTAGCGCAATTCCTCAAGCTAAGGAGAATACCTAGTCATCAGGCACTGTGCTTTCCGGGGACGGGGAGACGGGACTCCTGACAGTGGTTATACTGCGACGTGGCTCCATACGGGATACAAATTTACTCGTGTAACAGTTTCTTTTTGGTGGGTTATGACTGGTTGTCGACTATAAAAAATTTTCATTTTTTTTCTGGACTGGCGCGCGCACTATCTAGCGCGCGGGGATACGCGCTTATGCGCGGGTATACCTGCGCTAGGACGAGGTTAGCTCCACCTCTCGTAGAACGAATCATGTCGTAATCCGCCTTCAGCCGTCATTGCGAAGCCTTACCAGGGCTTGCTAGCCGTAGCTACGTTGAGTTTGAGAATGTATTTTGAGTTCGAAGCGGTCCAGCTACGCCTCTCACAGCAAATGAGACAAATCCTATCTAATTTCCAATGTAATTCACCTAATACTTAGTCAAATACAGTTAATTAGCAAGGATTGGGGAACTTCCTATTGATTTGATTAAAGAAAAGTGGCCTTTCAGGCCTTTCCTTTCCTAAATCAAAGATTCTTTAAGCTCCTTTATCGGATATTAGCTCCTTTACCTCGGATATGATATGATTTAGTCCGTGGATATGAGTAGCATGAGATAATATGATCATTGAACTTCATGTAGGAACTTGTCCGAGGGGCTACCGTGAGATAGGTTAACCCCTTGCAACAAATTCCGATACGCACGAGGGACTCTTTGTACGAAACGACTATGATTGGCTAGCGCAATTCCTCAAGCTAAGGAGAATACCTAGTCGTCAGGCACTGTGCTTTCCGAGGACGGGGAGATGGGACTCCTGACAGCGGTTATACTGCGACGTGGCTCCATACGAGATACAAATTTACTCGTGTAACAGTTGCTTTTTGCGTGGGTTATGACTGGTTGTCGACTATAAAAAAATTTCATTTTTTTCTAGACTGGCGGGCGCACTATCTACGCGCGCGCGTGTTCCAGAAAATGTTGTAACTCAACAAAAGTCGTAACAACGGAATTTAGCTCCTACGCACGTGCACACATGCACTAAGCAACTGTTATACGGGTATCCCGGAGGTGAACAGAGCTGGCAATCCGCCCTCCCTCGGGGGAGGTTGGTTGCCCTTCTGATGACATGTCGATGTTAGTATAGAGAATCTTAAGATAAGATTCTCTGAAGTACCATTTATATGCGCTAGCCAATCATAGCCGTTTCGTACAAAGAGTCCCTCGTGCGTATCGGAATTTGTTCCAAGGGGTTAACCTATCTCGCGGTAGCCCCCCGGACAAGTTCCTACATGAAGTTCGATGATCATATTATCTCATGCTACTCATATCCCACTCAGAATGGTTATTGGACAAGAACGAGGTCAGCTCCACCTCTCGTAGAACGGATCATGTCGTAATCCGCTGGTTACTGGACAAGGACGAGGTCAACTCCACCTCCCGTAGAACGGATCTGTCGTAATCCGCCTTCAGCCGTCGTTGCGAAGCCTTACCAGGGCTTGCTAGTTTGTAACCCCACCGTCTAAATCAGGTCCCCACAATGATGTATATTTTGTATTTCCATACGTTTAAACACTGGACGTGTGGGGACCACTGGATATGTATAGTAATAATAATAATAATAATAATTAATATATATAATATACAATAATATATATATCTGGTGGGCCCCACATGGGACCCACCTATATGGAGCCGGATTGGCTGGTGTACGTCACACGCTTGGCTGCTGGATCGTCTCCAGCAAGCCTGTGGGCGCCATAGGATGTATGTGTTACATTCAAACCGTCCATTTGGAGGGCCTCAGCAGCACACAGTTACTGTGCGTGATGTCGACAAGTCCCTGTGGGGCCACGCCAAGATGTATTTGTTTCATCCACACCGTCTAGACCATCTGGATGGTGCTGGATAGGTTGGACGGTCCTGTGGACCCCACTTATGATATATGTGTTTTATCGTGCTGCAACAATAGCCGTGGGACCCACGTGTGTGTGGACTCCACAGGATGCATGCATTGTATCAATGCTGTCCATCTGTTTTACTCCACGCCGCCCACCTGTTTTGTAATCCCCACCGTCCAGATGGCTGGACGGTGGGCCAAACAGTGATGTATGTTACAATCCTCACCGTCCAGTACTCTGGATGGTGGGACCTCTTGCCACATGTGTGGGGGACCATCATGATATATGTGAATATCCACACTGCCCAATATTGCTAAATGGTGGATGTGCTTTAGCTGGTATACCTCACACCAGTTATATTATTGTTGTAGCCTATGTGGGCCCCATACGTGATGTTTATGTTAGATCCAAACCTTTTGTCCATTGGTGGGCCACCCTGATGTAATTATTCCATCCATACCGTCCAAATGGTGCTGGACGGTGCTGGACATTGTTTGAACAGTGTTGTCCAATGTTTAGACCATACTGATTTACATGGATAACGTTTGGACGGTGCTGATTTGCACATCTAATGTTGGATAGTGCTGATCATCATTAGTGGCCATGTGCCCCATAGAGTGATAGTGTACAGTGATACACATGTTACACTTGCAACTAGTGAAATGATTTTTTGGTGTGGTCCAAGCCCATTTGAGACCCATTGGTGTAGCCCATCCATGAGACCCATCTGCCTTGTATTTGAGGCCCATATGATGGGGTCCACCTCCTTGAATCTGAGGCCTGTAGGCAAGGCCCATCGAGATGTATTCATGGCCTATGGGCAAGGCCCATTGTGACATGTATTAAGCCCATGACATGTGGCCCTTTTTATATATTTGAGGCCCAGATACGTAGCCCATTTGATGCATATGAGACCCATGCGTAGGGCCCACATGTTATATATTTAAGGCCCATGAGTAGGGACCACCTGTTTTGTATATAAGGCCCATTGATGCGGTTCGCATGATGTATATGAGGCCCATTAGTGTGGCCCATTGATGCGACCCACTTGTTGTATCTGAGGCACATGGGTCGTAGCCCATTGAGATGTATTCTTAGCCCATATGTCGTGGCCCATTGTGATGTATCGGCCCATTTGGAAAGGCCCTTCAGCCCATGTATTATGGCCCATTGTGATGTACATGAAGTCCATGAGCGGGGCCCAATGTGATGCTTATACGGCTCATGATTGAGGTTATGAGCCCACTATATGTTTAGCTCTATATAGGCCACTGCTTGGGAGCAATGTTGGTTAAATGGCCACATTAATGGGCAATGATGGTTAAATGTCCACATTGTGACCTTCCCTTAAGCCAATTATTAAGGCCGATTCTGATTGTTGAGGCCGATTCTGATTCCGATTGTCGAGGCCGATTATTGAGGTTGATTTCGATTCCCATTATTGAGGCCGATTTTGATTCCAATTGTTGTGGTCGAATATTGAGGTCGATTCCAATTCTGATTATCGAGGTAGATTATTGTGGGCGATTTCGATTCCAATTGTCGAGGCCGATTCTGATTGTTGATGCCGATTGTTGAGGCTGATTCCGATTCTGATTATTGAGGTTGATTCTGATTATTGATGCCGATTCTGATTGTCGAGGCCGATTTTGATTATCGAGGCCGATTTCGATTATTGAGGCTGATTATCGAGGCCAATTTCGATTATCGAGGCCAATTGTTGAGGCCGATTCTGATTCTGATTGTCGAGGTCGATTCCGATTATCGAGGCCGATTCTGATTGTCAAGGCCAATTTTGATTATCGAGGCCAATTGTTGAGGCCAATTCCGATTCTAATTGTCGAGTCTGATTATCAAGGTTGATTCTGATTGTCGTGGCCGATTATCAAGGCCAATTCTGATTGTCGAGGCCGATTTTGATTATCAAGGCCGATTATCGAGGCTAATTTCGATTGTTAAGGCCATTGTGTGTATAATGGCCTGTATTTGACACCCATTATGATATATATTCAGCCCATGTTTAAGGCCCAATGTGATGTATATGAGGCCTATGTGATGAGGCCTATTGTGGTGCATTTAAGGGCCAGGCGATGGAGCCCATTGTGATGTATATTAGGCCCATGTGAGAGGTCCATCATGATGTGTATTGAGCTCTTGAGTGAGGCCCAGGTGTTGAATATTAAGCCCTTGTGTGAGTTTATGGGTCCATTATATGTTAGGCTTTATGTGGGCCATTCCTTGGGGGCAATGTTGGTTAAATGTCCACATTGTTGAGGCTAATTGTTGATGCTGGTTATTGATACCGATTATGAATATGTGACAGCATAGCATCATGATATATGCCCATATGCATCATTTATATGTTTGTTATGAGATGTGATTGACCATTGCAAATGCCATAGTGCCGGTGGTTTATGGGACTCCCTGATAGGCAAAGTAATTCCACATGAGCGCACAGTATGTGCAGGATTGATGCATGATTGGACTGCATGACTCATAAATCTTGCATTGTATGATTGTGATTATTGTACACCCTAGCGACATAAGGGCCGTAGCTTCCACTGTCATGTTGTGGATGGCCAGATGGGACACTGAAATTCTGTTATTAGCATTGAGTTACTATAAATGGCCCTGGGTGAAAATCCCTAAACCCTCTTAGTACCAGAGGACGCCCTAACATTGAGACCTAGTGGATATATATGAGCGTATGAGGGTCGTATACCAGTAGGCCACGTCTCCCACTGTGTCGTGGTCGGTCGGGAGGGGGTGTGGCCTTACCCGCCTGAGGGAGTAGGCATAGCTAAGTTGAGTCTAACCAGCTCGTAAATGGGTCTGCTATTAATGAGCCGGGCCAGTATTGGTAGGCGGATAGTGAGGTCTCTTCCACTTGATGAGGTGGAAAGCTGGTGTGGAGTGTACTAGACCCCGGTGATGATCCCAGGGATGTACAGTATTGATACGTGGACTTATTGAGAAGGAGTTGCATACTCATTCATTCATCCATTCACTATCCACTCGGGCTGGTCGTGCACAACTATTTGTTACGTGTACCTTCGCAATAGTCAGGATTTCGGTTGGGGCACGCGACTAACCTAAGATCAGGAGTTTACCACATTGAGTCTGACTATCCAAATTTAGGAATGGGACTGGTTTGGATAGAAGTCCCTTATAGTAGATCTCATAGCTTGCGATACTGCGTACTATTATCCCGACTTTATATTCCAGCATGGGCATTCCATTTGCACTGCATATTGCATTACATCCATGGAATATGGCATTTTGGGTTACTATATTTCTGAATGGCCTAGATACGATTGACGATACTCGTGAACTCTTCAGGAATTGCATATTGCATTGAATCCTTGACATATGATATATGGTTCTTTGTGACTCCTCATTTGCATAGCTGATCTACATTGCTTCCTCAATATATAATATTAACTTATTATGTTTTTGCATCGCATATCCTTACTATGGCTGATAGCATTCATGGACTTACCAGAATATTTTCGCTTACCCTGACATCGTATGATTTATGGCATTGTATTGCATACTTGACACTTATCTTGTGCACACACTTAAACCACCCTCTAAGCTTTCTATAAGCTTATGCATAATAGATGCGTGCAAGTGATGTTAGGTTGCAACAACATTGAGCTTGGAGTGTGTAGCGGTCGTTTGGAGCTTTGATTTTGATATATGTATTTCCTTTCAGCATTGTACCCAAATGTTTATATTAGTGGATATCTAATGATAATGTTGCCTTTGTGATTTGGGTTGGTTATGCTTCCTATGAGATAAATGTATGTTAGAAAATCCTCCTTGTAGGATCCTAGGATCGAAACTTGGTGTATGGGCGCTGGGAGCCAAGAATGGGGTACTACGGAGGCTATCGGCATCGGATTCGGTAATCGGGAATTTTGTGAGCCTAGTTTCCTAGTTTGGGGTGTGACACGGTACTTTGCGATAAACCAAAATCTGTCGCAAAATCTTAATATGCGACCAACCGAATCTATCAAAAATTTTATTTTAGCGACGAATTTTGGTCCGTCACTAAATCCTGCCACTTTTAATTGCCATAATTTTTACAAAAAAATTGGGTGCAACGAACTTTTTCATTAGCGACAGAGTCAGCTTGTCGGTAAACCAAGCCTTTTATTTTTACAACGAACTAAATCCATCATAAATTCGCGATTTTGGTGTAGTGGCAAAGGCAATTTATCATTTACGGCAACATTGAGAGACCAAATAGGCCAACCATGTGTAAGACTTATGCTATGGTGTCAATTCACCAAATATTATGCGGGCAGCAGTGGAAGTCAGTGGCCCTAAAAAGCCCACGAAGGAGATCACATGCTTAGACCCATGCGGGCGGTGGAGAGAGCTAGTGACTAAAAGCCTAGGCGGCCAAAAGTCTATGTAGGCCAACCACGCATGAGACCAATGTTATCTGTATAGTCCTATGACAGCACCATGGGGATGGGTGAGAGAAAATGCCCCTCTATGAATAGGTCAGACCTTGTAGGAGAAGAAAAAGTGGGCTGCAGTGTGAGCTCTTTGGTTCATCCATAGATAGGCCAACCATGCGTAAGACTCCCTAGGTTGCTGGCTTGATTTCAGTAGTAACTCATGAAAAAAGGTTGACCTCTAAATGAGATCCCCTTCATCGATGGACCAACGGCCTTGGATCTGGTACCCAGTCAGGTAGCCTTGTGAGCCCCGAAAACTCTAGAGAGTTACCGTGGTCAACCCTGTGTGTAAAACCTATCGAGTTCACTGCCCTGGTAGCTTCACTGGGCCCCTTTAATGGATCACGGTTCGTGAACTCCCCTGTTGTTGTGGTTTAACGAACTCCTAAGATTACAGAGACCATTTCCATAAGTCCACCCACTCCAACTACTCAAGAGTTAAAACTGTGTGTGCTCCAACTCTCAAGAGCCTAAATTGTGTTTGGCGCCTTAAATACTAACTGAACTCCAAAATAGTTCCACCCATTAAAAATAAATACCATATAGAGCATACTAATAAGAATGCACTACTATATTATATTTTCAAGTCTCGGAATATATCAAAGCATACAGTCAGAATGTGACATGTGAAATATTTTGCATGCGTAAACATTTGTAAGACATTCATGAACATGTGTTGATATGAAACATTCATAAACATCTTCTATTATGGAGCATTTATACTTAGAATCATCTATGAAAATGACATTGAAACCATGAAAAGAATACTGAAATTTTATGTATAAGGAAATGTCAATACACGTTAACCACGAAAAGCATAACAACTCTTCATGAACACCTAATGTAGTCATAATCTTTGTAAATCCTGTTTGAATTGCACTTGAGTAGCTATAACATTTAATTTGGTATCAACAATGAGTTTAGCTTGATCAGGGGAATCAGCTAATTCCTGTTCTAAAGAAACTATGACTGCTTCATTATTCAAAAGCTCTAATTTTTCAAGATCGGTTATTCGGGCGTTATCCTTAATGTCAGCTTCAATTCTGCTTGCCCTTAATTTCACCTCTTACTTCTGGGCTTCAAGATTAAGTATCTGCTCCTTGAGGCTGGCTATATGTCCGTCAATGGTTATTGAAGTATGCTTTGTAATTTTCAGTTGCTCCTGAAGAGAATCGCGTTCTTTATCACAACCTAAAATTATTATTATGGTCTTCGAAGTCTTATCTTTGAGTAACAACAACTCCTTTTGGCAATCCAATATATCTTGAGTGATAATGTCACGCCCCAGGCTCGGTGATCGGACTCCCAAGGAACCCGATAGCCGGTTCCGGCCATAACAGCCTCCATAACACCCCATTCTCGGCTCTTGAGATAGGATTCCGATCTTCGGATCGTACAAGGAGGATCTCCATATCACAATCCCAATCTAATAGAGCATACCTAAGATCATAGCAAGTAAATCTCAGAAATAAACCAAGGAACACACTGTAAAATCCACTAAGAATTTAAACTTTATAGGTACAAGGTTCAAAAGGAAATACATAATACAGAAAGAGGGAAGGAAAGGTCAGCAATAGGTCCTCACCTCGCGCCAACCAAATCCACAGCTCCTCCACTACTACGCTGACCTAGGGTCTCCTGCATGCTTCGGTCGTGCATAAGGTTATAGAAAGCTTAGAGGGTGGTGAAAGTGAGTGAAAATGGTGCACAGAAAAATAATAGGGGATGCAAAAGGGTAACATGATCAATGCCAATATCACTACCCTTACCCAGACTAAGCCATGAATGAAGGAAGCCATAGAAGGCTATGCAATGCAATAAGGCTTATACAGCCGATACCAATGCAATGTGAAGTAATGCTAATGCTCATAACCAGTCCACATATCCCATACAGTTCCATTATAAGGAATATCACCGGGGTCTAATGCACTATAGGATGACTGCCACTCTTAAGACCACACAGTTAAATGAGCATAAGAGACCACACTACCCCCCTGTGGACAGCCAATCACCAGCAAGGCTCGATGTTAGCGGACCAACTCACGATCTGGTCAGACTCATCCTAGTAATGCCCACTCGCTCAGGCGGATAAGGCCACATCTCATCTCAACCGACTATACGACAGTGGGAGACGCGGCCTAACGGTGTAAGGCACTCGGGCGCTCATAATTTTCACTCGGTCACGGCGTTGAGGCATCCTCTAGGTACCTTTAAGGTTTAGGGGTTTTCACCCAGGGATATCCTATGCACCCCAAATGCTCAAATAATATATTTCTGGTGTCCACATATGGCCATCCATGAATACCCTGTGGAGGCATGACCCTGATGAAGCAAGGGCGATAATATCCATAAGATGTGATGCCAAATGCATGAATCAGGCATACCAATCATGCACTAGCTCCAAGCACTCAATGTGCACAAGAGGGGAAAACTCCATCCCTCTATCATATCAACCCAATGACCACACACGAATACAATCCAACCACTCAATGATGCATATGGGTCATGAGGGTGAAATAGGTATGCCATACGGTGATGATGACGTGGAATACACTCCTTCCTGAGGAGGGATCAAGTCTAGATATATAGATAGATACTCTAAAGAGAAATCCTCAAGTGGGGGCCCAATAGATTGGGGTAGCCCACAAGGCTAAGGAATATAATATATAAGCCTAGAAGGATTAGCAATCCTAATAAGGGTCTACAGTGGGCCTTTAAACACCTATAGAAAACCCATGAGCCTACCTTAGGATCACCAAGGAGGACAATCAACCTCAACTGGTTCCCAAGAGGCAGCCTGCCTCAAACCAAATACGAATCAAGGCCCAAGGCCTATACCAATCATGGGCTTAGAGGACAATCATACAAAGCTCAACTCATAGGCAACATTGTGGGCCCATAAGCAAGGTTTGGGCCCAAACATAACAGTCATAAACCCACATATTGTGGTGGGCCTAATGGGCAGCCCGGTAATCCATCAATAAGGTCAGTCCTTATACTTAATTCAAGTGAGTTGGGCCTCACAACTTGGCCCAAGTACAAGGTTATTTTGGTGGGAAACTAAGGGAACGACTACTTGCATATTACGGCCTACAAACCCATCACAATAAGTAATAAATATAGGCCCAAAGTCAAGGGGCTATCTAGAAATTTTCAGGACAAAAGGGCCTAGGGAAATCCAACAATTAACGATGAATATTGATCCAATAACAACCCAACTGGAGTGGGCCTCAAGTGTGCATTAATTTAGCCCAAAGGTACATTAGGAAAAAGACATGATATGTGTTTAAAACATTCCCAAATCTGGTGGGCCATGCTGCCCCAAAACATACAATTTATGGGCAGCAAGTTTGGGCATGTTGCTGGAATTCCAGCCCACCTGCTTCTGGGCTTGCTGGAGTCCAACAATAAATGTTAATTTATAAAATTATAATTCCCTGGTGACCCACACACATCACTATGGGCCCCACCAGATAAATGGAGTGCATAAAACACCTAAATCAGGTGGACCATGCTGCTAGAATGGATGTCTAGCAACAGCCCAATGGGCTTGGGCGTCTTTGCTTGGGAGGTCCGTGGGGCCATGGATGGCTGCCCCAATGGACATCAAATTGGGTCCCATATGTGGACGTCCCATAGGGAAGTGGCCACGTCCCATGTGGACCATAATCTAGATGAATGACGTGGATATAAAATACATCATGGTGGGCCGTTTGGGGTTGGGACAGCCAGCCATGGCTGGATGCCAACCTAGCTGAAATGTCTAGCTGTGGCTGTCCATCCAGCAGTAATTTCTCCCATTTTGGTTGGAAGGGTGGTGGCCACACCCCAAGAAGGGTCCCAATATGCTGGACCACACAATGGGCCAATAAGGAAGCTTAAAACCCAAGCAGAACATGGAAAAGCAACATGGATAGCAAGGTAAAACAGAATTTCTGCTACACCAAATACATTGCTGTCTATGCAATGTTTACCCAAGAAAGTGGGCCCAATCTATGCCTAGAAGGGGAGGGGTCAATGGATAGTATTTTTCTCATAAAATACATCAAGGCCGGCTCCACAAAAGTGGCCCACCACTCGAAAAAACCAAGTTGAAATCTATATTTTCCCTTCATACCTTAAGGTTGGACAGTCCAGTAAGGTGGACCGACCACCCCTATGGGCCACCCTTTTTGGGTCCCATTGCATGGACAACCTGAGGTGGAATTTGGGGTATTATAAGGTGGGGTCCACTACTCCAAGGTACACCCCATATTAGGGAAGAAAGGGGGTCCAAAAAATGGGCCAATCCTAAGCCAAAATTCTGCTACAATAGTCCAATAAATCTGTCCCAAAATTCTGGGCAGCCGTATATGGTTGGATATTCCAGCCCATATCTGGGATTATACATCGATCCAAGGGTGGTGTGGCCTTCCTTGGTGGGCCCCACTGTGTCAAAATCAAATTCCCAAGCCACTTCAGTTGCATCATCATTTAAGGTAGTAAATGGGACACCTAAACCATTGGTATAGGTGGGTATGAGCGTCCACCATAGCTAGATTTTCTAAACGATCCAGGCCCACTAAGTGGGCCACACACATTATCAGTAAAAATAAAAGAAAATAGAGAGAAGAGGAAGAATATCCCGGCCATAGGGAGAAGGCTCCGCCACTATTGAGCCTTCCCCATGACAATCATACCCACACATTTCATTCATATACATATTACATCATGGATCTACATCATGCATGATCTATATTTAAGATGAATGGTTGGGATGCCATCCCAACCATGATGTAAGGGTTTAGATGACCCATCATGCTTAAGAAATTTGGAGAAACCTCTATGATGGGGTCCATCAAGGAGAAACCCCATGCATGGGACATGCATGCATAAGATAGGCCATTTGGCCACATCAAAGGGATTGTGTAGGATCTCCATCATTGATTGGTGGGTCCTGCACTTCCCAAATGAAAGGAAATAAGAAGATTTATTCTAGAGAAATGAATTTACACATGTAGAGGAGCACCCACCTCTTGATCTCCACCAAAACTATATCACCTAGCTCCAAGTGCTCCAAGGAAGGTAAATTGATGGTTGAGATGGGTCTTTAATGGAGGGATGAGGAGGAAATAAGAGGAGAAGTGGCTGGAATGGTAGGGGGGCTGGTGGGGATGTCCCAACCATCTCTAGCTAGGGAGAATGAAAATGAGAAAGAGAGGAATGAGAGGGAGAGAAGGGAGAGAGAAGGCGTAGTAGTATGGTGATGATTGTAAAATGGCATAGGGAAGAAAAAAAAATCTGATTTTCTCTAGAAATGAGGTGCTTGGTTAGAGAGTCTTATGATGAGCTAGCAAAAAGGAAAGCCTAAATGGAAGTTATGAACTAGGGTTGTGTAGTGTGTGAGTAGTGGGTGGTGTAAGATATGGGAGTTTGGGTGGTGTGTGTAGGAACTTGTGCATAGGGAGGGGCCATGTAGAAAAACATGTGCACCATCCACAAGACGCATCATCGGAACCACAACGATGATGCAAACAAGATAGCATAGGTTTCGGCTCGATCTGGGTCAGGTCTACATGACCAGACTAAAGGATGACCGCAAACATTATTCAAGGGTCGCAGGTCACCAAGATTCGACCGGTAGAACCGCGAGTCCAAGAGAAACGAAATGCACACACATATACACACATGCACTAGTGTTAGATCTTACAACCCTCCCCACCAACAAAGAAATTTAGTCCTCAAAATTAACCAAATCCAGGACAAAATGCAAGGCAGAACACCACCATCATATAACAATCATCAAAGAGAAGGTAATGCATTCAATCACATATCAATCAATCATCAAACAAATGGGGATAACGCTGTCTAATCTCAGCCTTGCATTCTCAAGATGCCTCGGCCTCTGAATGATGACTTCACTGCACCTTCACCAAGGGAATGACCTTGGTCCTAAGAACCTACTCCTTTCGATCAAGAATACGAATTAGCTGCTCAATGTAAGAAGCATCCTCATGGACCTTGAGGGGCTGCCAATCAATCACAGGAATGGTGTCCAACCTACACTTCCGCAACATAGAAAGATGGAACACATCGTGGATCGTAGACAACTCAGAAGGTAAGGAAAGCCTGTAAGCCAGATCACCCATGCGCTCGGTAATCTCGAAAGGCCCAATAAATCTCGGGGCAAGCTTGCCCTTCACACCAAAGTGAACCACGCCTTTCATATGTGGGACCTTGAGATATACCATGTCCCCAACTGCAAACTCGAGGGGTCGACGTCGACGATCAGCAAAACTCTTCTGCCGGCTCTGAGCTGTGCACATCCTGTCTGATAACATCAATAATCTCTGATGTCTACTGCACAAGCTCGTGACCTAGAAGACGACGCTCTTCAACCTCGGTCTAACAACTAGGAGATCTACATGGTCTACCATAGAGTGCCTCAAAAGGAGCCATGCCGATAGTCGCTTAATAGATATTATTGTACACGAACTCGGTGAGGCACAAATGCTCATCCCAACTACCTGCAAAGTCAATTACACAAGCTCTAAGCATATCCTCAAGGATCTGGTTGGCCCTTTCGATCTGCCCATCCGTCTGTGGATGGTAAGCGGTGCTGAGATGCAAAGTGGACCCCATCGCCTGCTGAAAACTCCTCTAAAATTGAGACATAAATCTGGAGTCTAGGTAAAAAATGATCGAAACTGGAATGCCGTGAAGTCTCACCATCACCTCGATGAAGATCCTCGCCAACCGGTCCATAGTCCAAGAAGCATGCATTAAAATGAAATGTGCTAACTTCATCAGATGATCAATGACAACCCAGATGGTATCATGACCGCGTTGAGTCCTCAGCAAACCTGGGATGAAATCTGTCGACACACGCTCCCATTTCCACACTGGAACGCTCAACGACTGCAAGGGATCAGGGGGTCTCTGGTGATCAGCCTTGACACACTGGCACATGTCACACTCGACTACGAAGCTAGTAATCTAGTGTTTCATCCCTGACCAAAAGTACTGAAAGTGCCCTAGTTTGTCAACTAGTATGAGCGAGTCAGCTAGACAGAGGAGCCCCATAGGAAGATTGATCAAACATTTGCCTCAACTGGATGTGTGCCTGAACTCATCATAGGTAAATCTTAGCCTCACATCCCATGTCCCAAAACACCAGGTAATTAAAACCCTTAAAGTTGGATAGAACACCCTAAGGGATTATGGTTAGAAAACTTTTTTTCAAAACTCAGAAAAATCTCTAAGTTTTCTACCATTGTCGATTTATCGACAAGTTGTTCGATAAAATCGAACCCTGTTGTCGATGTCCTCGAAGCTCACTTGATATTATCGAAATGAGGACATAAGATGTCTAACAACCACAAAAATCTCTGGACAGAATTATCGATGTATCGATAGAGAGTTCGATATCATCGAAATTTGAATCTCGAGTCCATCAAGTATACTCGATGAAATCGACATCGGGTCTGTTGTGTCTAAGTTTTGTTATGACAAATAATGTAATCTTCGATATATCGAAGAGCTCCTCGATATCCTCGAAATTCAAATATCGATAATATCGGAAGCCCTTCGATGATATCGGTCTAGGACACAAATCTATCTAGCAAGTTTTTCAGGTTGTTTTTTCTCAAATAAAGGGTCACTCAATAAAATTGATATTAAAATATTGATCATATCGAGGCATGGTTAATGTCATGGAAATAGGACAGAAACTGTCTAGCAGGCTTATAGGAAAATTTCTTAAAATTATCGATGAATCGACACCTCTCTCAATATCATCGATATTCAAATTCTGATGATATCGAGTGATGCTTAATCATATATTTTACCTAAAATTATTCAAAGGCAAGTCTCTCACATTTTCAAATGTCAAGGAATCGAACCTTGTGTTGATGAAATTGGAGTTTGAAATCTGATGACATCGACACACGTTCGATTTCCTTGACTAACTGGCAAAAATGTTTCAAAAGTGTATGACATTTGGGTTCGTGTCATTGAGCGGCCAGTTGATGTGATTGAGAGTATACGCTCGATGATATCGACCCTGCTCAATGATATCGAACTCTGTAAAAAATGTGACCGTTTTATATCCGTTGGAACCTTTTGCCTATTTAATGAGAGCTTGCTCTTGGTTGTTAGCTAGAGAAAATAGAGAGTGCTTTTGAGTGTTTAACCTTACATCATCTACCTTAAGCCTTTTCTCTCATGGAAGTTCATCCTCCAATCCACCCTCATCATTGACATTCAAGAGAGTGGATTGGGGAATGAACTTTCGCATTCAAGGATCCTATAGTTACCACCTTAATGAAAAATCATTAAGCTGGGATGCCTTGAATGCATAGATGATTAGAATCACTCTATCTCCCTTATAGGAAAATATTTAATAGAGTAGGATTCCATCATAACCTTGACCTAACCCATCGCCATGAATTGGTACATCTTCTGAGTTGCGGTTCAAGGAAGCTGAAGATTCTTCATCATTAAAGGAGGAGATCTTCATCAACGCGCTAAATAGGGCTCATCTACTTATCTGTAAGTCATTAGAGTCTAGGGGACCCTTGTGATCATTCCTTATGTAGGATTCGGTCTAAGGTGTTTCTCACCCCTTGCAAGTCCTCATAGGAGGCCTCTAGTGGGAGTGTACATGGGGGTGCTTTATGTTGACCCTGACTTTATGGAGAGCATAAACTAGTTAGAGGTGAACCTGTTTAAAACCTCCGATTAGAGGTGAACCTGTTGTGAAACCTCCGTTAGGTTCCTTGTGTGGATCCTTGGTCTGTGGGACCTAAAAGTTGGGTGTTGTGTGTTGACCCTTGCTCATGGGAGCATAAATTGTGTCATGTAGACACGTTGTGTCAGCCTAAGTGTATGTTGTGCTGGTTAGAGGTGAACATGTGTAACGCCCTGAAATTCAGGGGTCGAGCATAACTCAGCTCCCGAGTTCTAAAACATCACTTATGCAACATATTTAATGATTGATGTATGTTGACTGTATTAGTGCATAAAACATGGAATAGATTAAGCCAAAACACAGATATAATTCAAGGATAAGTGAAGAAAGCAAGCGGAAGACTTATAGAAACATATGTGTACAAGTGTAAATCCCTGAAGTACATTCACCAACCAGGTCGTATGAAAGTGTTACTTAACAAAATTACAAGTATCAAGTTACATCATTTAAATTTCCAAAAATAATCCCAGCATCCCGCGCATCAGACCAAGGCTCGCTAGAACCCGTCTGAAAACTGCATATAAGAGAAGGCAGCCTCATCATCATCTATCTCCCGCTCTGCCTCAGAAGTCGCATCCACATCTGCAACATCAGAACCTAAGACAGAGTCTGGTGGGTGTTTAACACCGCCCTAGAACGTGGGAGTGAGTGATCAACTCAGTGGAACAATAAGGCACTGGTTAACATGTTATCAGTTCAATCAAGCAATAATGATAAAGCAGAACAATTAAATAAATCCTAAGTACTCTTGTTAATGCAAAGATGTATGCAAAATGATGCGTGCCCTCACGCGTACACCCTCAGCGTCTTCATCTTACGTTACGCATGACACCACCTCAAAGTGCGCCTCATCTACAAAGCACATGCAAATGCGGTGCATGAATATGATTACTAAGTTGTTATTAGTCCATTTCATACAGCAGGATTGGGAAGCTAAGATACCTTCCTCATATCACCATCCAAACAGTGATCCATTCTAGGGTCATCAGTCCTAGACTTCTCATACGATCATATGGTTGTAGGTCGTAGCAAAGGGCTCGTCACCAATCAATGCACGCCTTTCATACCTTCGCTACTACACTAAGGCTCGTCACCTCAATGCAGTATCCAGGCATGCTCGAGGTCACTACAAAGGGCTCATCACCAATCAATATAGGTCGACAGCACGAATATAATGTCCCATACCACCATAATCAGCCCATGAGTTTAGTTGCTCACTGGTCACTACGGGGAGGCTCGTCACCCCAGCGTAGGTCGACAGCACGACCACGGTGTCCCATACCACCATGTCCGGCTCATGAGTCTTAGCGGATCAAGATACCATGGTTATTAGGATTTCACTGGTAAGTTCGGTACCTTAGATTCAAGCAGTAGCGTCCATACATGGTGAACATACATCGGATAATCGGGTTACTTAACGAACTCGACTAGCACGAGCGCACGTTGGGTTGAACGACATAGAGTGTGCAAACACTCCGCGTGGCCAAACTACTGCCAACAACTCTAATACGACTCGGGTTCGTCTAATACGTCCTACGTGGCGAAAGCAACCTCAACCACGATCATGAAGCAGATTACTGATTTCCTGGACTAATGCATAGTCCCAAACACATTACACTACAACAGATATATGAATTGAATGTAGAACAGTAAAGGAAACAACAACTCAAATCATGGTACACAAGCACTTGAGGAATATCAACTTAACATAAATGTAAGCATAAGTAATGCTTGAATTTAAATAACATGGAATGTAACTTGCGTAAAGGAAATCATGCACATCAATAGGAGTGTTGAGAATCACTTCTCAACGCCCGCAATAAGTGTAATAAGTTACACTTTAGATCATTCAGGCATTTCTACAAACACTTAGAATACATGGTACAACATACATGACGTATGTTGAAAATAAGCATTTGGACAGTTCCTTTTACCAAGGAGTTGTCATACATACATCTAGCATACATACATGACAAATAATCATGGTAAACACAAGTGCATATTTTATACGTATACGGTACTTTATACATACACATAGAATACACAAATCTCAATATAACACATGCATATCAGGAACGCAACATAAACATAACATTTGGCATGCGAAATCTCATCTATAACAAGAATAATCACTAATTGGCATTGAAAGCCTTGAAAACCATAACCTATACACTTAAAGTCCGCACCTTAAGCAAGGAAAGAAACACCGAACTGATTTAGACGAGTTGTCTTCGTCAACGGCGATAGAATATCCTAAAACAAGGATAGAAATGAGATACAACAACACCAAGACTAATCTAAGCTCTAACACAGATTAGGGTTAGGTTAACTTACCCCAAGATGAACTCAGAATCGTCAGAATAACGATTCAAAGTGAAGGTTCAAGGATGCAGAAGAATAGGAAAGAATCCAAGATGATTCACCAACTTCTCTCTCACTATCTCTCTCTTTTCCACTCTCTTTCCAAGATAGGGTTAGAGAAAATTCGTATGGAAAAGAGGGCTAGGGTTTAAGGACTATAAATAGGCCTATTATTGATGAAAATAATCCCAGGGCCAAGGTATACGTAGGTTATAACCAAAGTAAGCCTCTCTTGATCCAACGAAGCACTTCTGGTGGGCCTATAACCACGAAAGGTCGGACTTAAGCTCATTGACCATGGATCTAGGTCAGGCTGAGTTTTCGTACCGACCGGCTCTTCAGATCACCCGTGGCGGACCACACTCAATTCAACGGTCACAGAAACTCGATCAGGTCCACAAGCACAAGGATATGCCTGGGCCACCTCCCCTGATCAGAGGGTGAAATTGGGCCAGAATCCAACGGTCAGATAGCTTAAAATCATCGCGCAAGCGACACGACTCAGATTTCATAAAAACTTAATAAATTTCCAATCGTTCTCACACTCTTCACTCCGAACTCAATCAAATCGACCCAGAACATCACATGGACTTGATTTTTGAGGTGATGGTCAAGCCCAACTCAGTGACCACAACAGCCTAAGATCATCGCCATCGGACTTTCGACGCGCGGTCCAAGTCCGATCCAAAACTTCCAAAAATTCCCTAGAACAACTGGATTTAGCGATGGATCCCAGATTTCAGAGTAACATAGCGCTAACTAATCTACAAGTTTAGAGTCATGCAGATCGAATTTAAAGTGATTGATGCGAATTTCACAAGCAATCGAGCATAGCGCTAATTACCCTAAAAACAACTACTTAAGGAAAAATTAGCACAAAATTTCCAAGGTCGTTACAACATGATTTAAAACCTCTGGTTTGAGGTGAACTTATTGTGAAACCTCCTTAGTGAGATCCAGTACACTCAAGGGTTAAGTGCATCTGCCCGAAGGGGAGTAAACAAGTAGTCGAACCACTATAAAAATGACCGTGTTTGAGATTGCTATTGTCCTCCATTACTTATGTGATTTCCTTAAATACTTTCATACTTGATTATCTGAGATCACACCTCACACACACACAGTCACGTCCATCATAAACTGATTTGCATATTATTTATCTCTCAAATAGTTTTATGATTGGATCCTTTACCAGGCTTGAAAGCCAGTAGAGTTACCCTGTAGTAATCCTGATGCATGCTTACTTTTAGGATTAGAGTGATAGGATTTTAAATTGTCATAAAATATTAAAAAGTCTCATTCACCCCCCTTTAGGACATATTGGTATATTCCTACTTCAACTAAAGCCTTCATTACCACAATTTCAATTGGTATCAGAGCGGGTCTTTCTTAAGGGCTTCACCGCCTAGAGAGTGGTATTGACTGAAGTTGGTAATATGGCCAAAGGAGAGGGCTCATCGGTCACTAGACCTACAGTATTTTATGGATCAAATTATGCATACTGGAAGGCTAGAATACATTACTTTCTGAGATCTTTGGATCATGATGTTTGGGATATAGTTGAAAGAGGATATGTGCCACCAATCGAACAAGTAGTACTTGAAAATGGTATAGCTATTACCAACTAAAATCTAAAGAAATGTGAACAACATTCGATAAAGAAAAACAAACATCTGAAGCTAAAGCTATGAATGCTATCTACTGTGCTGTGTCCCAAGACATTTTCAATCAAATCAGTATGTGTGGGACAACCAAAGAAGCATGGGATTTATTGGAAACAACCCATGAAGGAACAAGCACTATGAAGAGATCTAAACTATAACTCCTAACATCACATTTTGAAAGTCTCAGAATGGAAGAGTATGAGACCTTCATGGAGTTTTTCACAAAACTGAACATCATTTGCAACTCCATGGGTGGATTAGGTGAGAAAGTTCCGGTCCCAAAAATCTGTAGGAAAATACTAAGATCATTACCTGAACAGTTCAATCCTAAAGTAACAACCATTGAAGAGTGTAGAAACATAGATGAAATGAAAGTAGAAGAACTAGTAGGTTCCCTACAAACATTTGAACTCCACTTCAAACAAACCCCAAAATCCAAAACTACTGTCCTCAAAACTTCAAAGAATACACCAAATGAGGACATTGAAAGCGAAAGAGAAAATGAAGATGAAGAAGTGGCCCTGTTGGCACAACAGTTTAGAAAATTCTTTCAGAAAAATCGTGGCTGTCCATTTAAAGGAAGACAGATGAACAACAAACATTTCACAGGTAAATCTGGTAAAAAGTCCAAGGAACCACAATGTTATACCTGTTAAAATTTTGGACATCTGTCTACTGAATGTTTAAATCAAAAAACTAAGGGAAAGGCAATGGCTGCTACATGGGATGATATGGAAGAGTCAAACTCATAATCTAGCGACTCAGAGAGCGATGGAGACCAAAAATCTCTGAAAATTCTTATGGTCTCCACTGCCTTAACCATTCCCACTGAAACCAAGAATGTTAAAGAACCATAAGCCACTGAATCATTTCCATCAGATAATGAGGAAACTGAGAAGGAAGAAGAAGAACGGGACAAATTACAGGATGCTTACAATCAACTCTATATTCATAGCATCAACATCCTTAAAAGAATTGGAATATCTGAAAACAAGAAGGAATTGCTCCAAAAAGATCTAGATAAAACTTTAGAAATTAATACACTTCTACTTAATGATTTATAGCAATATCACTCAGATAATGATAGACTAGAAAGAATCAACATCTTCCTTAAATCTGAGCCTGAAAAACTAAACAAACAGGTTGAGCTATTAAAAGATATAAACATGCTCCTTCAAAATGAAAATCACACACACCTGTTTGATTTAGAAGAATCCAAAAAATTTGCTAAGCTAAATTATAAGTTTTCCCAGAGTGGTGAGAAATTAGAAAAACTCTTAGGTATGGGAAGACCCGGAAGGATAAGAGTGGCTTAGGATATGATAAATTTAAAACAAAAACTAGAAATGCAGCACCAATGGCTGAAAAATTTGCTGCTTCAAGAAGTAAAACAAGAACCACTCCTGTTTGTCATTTATGTGGTGATTTTGGTCATTATAAGTTTAAATGCATGTCACCTAGATGGACTCAACATAATTCTGGTCAAAATCATATCCGTAAATATAGACTGACTAGAGGAACAATACAAAATGTCAGGAGTCCACCTACGAATATGGATAGAAGAAATACACATCCATCACCACCTAGAATGACTAACAGAATGAAGGAGTTAGTAAATCAAGGGGCTGAATTAAACAAGAAAACAAATGAATGTGGAAACACGATTCAGTTGCCTAACTTGATTAAAGAAACTACCACAGTTAAAAATCCTATCACAAAATGGGTAGTAAAAGAAAAGATAAATTGCCTTATTACTCACTCAAATCCTATAACAGGCAATGATACTAAGTGGTATCTGGATAGCGGATGCTCAAGACATGTCACAGGTGGTAAATCCCTCCTTTTAAATTATTCAGATCTTAATGATGGGATAGTCACCTATGGAGACGAAAGCACCGCTAAGGTAATCAAATAGGGAATTATAAAAGGAATAAATTCACTCAAAATGAGAATGCCTTTTGCATAAAAGGATTAACGCATAATCTTCTGAGCATTTCTCAAATATGTGACAATAAGCATGTGGTTACATTCAACAAACAGGAATGCAAAATCCTTAACCTATCAGGAAAATCAGTGATGAAGGGTTGTCGCACAAATAACCACTGCTATGTCATTAAAGGCAAAGGAAGAACTAATTCATATGCCTAGAAATATTGAGCATGGAAAAACAAGTCTAGGTCATGCATCTAGATTTGGATAGCTACTGAAATGATGCAATTTTGCTGAACTCCTAATGATAGATCTGAGGTTTCTCACCTTAATCTTTTTGTACATAAACATCTTGATGTCTATAATTTTAATTTGTACAATGCGTGTACAAAATTTTACTATGTATATTGTCTGATTCAAAGATATACTATACTATACAAGAAGGTTTGTCGAAGTGCTAAAAAATGAAAAATACTCACCTTTGATATGTCTGTCGATAAGTCATGAGGACTCTTAATTTAATCGACCAAAAATTGATATCATCGATGCCTCTTTCGAATGGGAAAAGTCACATAATCGAGAATGTTATCGAAGACATCCTCGATATCATCGAATGAGGTCCATCGATATCATCGAAACAATGTTTGATGATATCGAAGTGTGCCACCCGATAAAAAGGTGCTCGAGCGGGAAAATGGCATTTCACTTCTCAAGATCAATTTTCCTTCTTCCTTACTCATTCTTCTTAGCCGGTCTACTCGAAGCTTCATCGGAGAGTCTCAAATGTCCTTTAAATCTTGTAATACCCTTCCATTCCCCACCTTTCATCAAGATTCCATCTTACTCTTTTTGGGTATTTCCTATTTTTTTTTAGAGAAGTTCTGTCGTTCATCTCCAAATCCTTCTCTGTGAATATTGGCAAATGGGCAAGGACAAAGGGAAATCGTTCGGTCCTGGAGAATCTTTAAGATCCTCTAGGCAAAAGGTTCTTGCTCCAAGATAAAGGGAAAGAGCTCCTGAACATGGGACTCCCACTCACCAGCGAACATGGCAGACATCGCGCTGCGGGACCCAATCCGAAAGCACCGGCCGCTCCTCTAGCACGGGTGAATCCGGCACTGGGAAAATTCACCGGATGAAAGTTAGTTCTTGAAAGGAGGGTAGATAGGGAATGTTTAAATCTTTATAATCTAGAACCCTTGTTTCCCGAAATTGGGTGGCTACCTCTCCTCAATTTTGGGGGTCCCTGTCACTATGAATGGACCTACCATTTCTTTGCTTCCTATTATTCGCTGGTGTCTGATCCTCCGTCCATCACGGTTTTTGTTGATGGTGATGATGTAGAGATTACTCCTGTAGCAGTTGCAAACATCCTTGGGCTTACTCTATCATCAATCGGTCTCCCTGACATGGACCTTGAGAATGTTGAAACTTGGTCCATGGTTACAAAATTTCTTTGTCATGGTCGTGATATTCCCTGGTACCAAGGCAATGTGCTTAAAGCTAAATTCATGGAACCATGGTATTGTGTTCTTCATGGCATCTTCGCCTCCAACATCTATCCTTGTGGTACCAATCATGCCAACCTCATTAGATTTATGACCATGATAGTCTATTCCATAGCCACAAGGATCAAAATCTGCCTTCCTACCCTGATTGTGCATCAGCTAGTATATGCAATTCATACGTCTCGGGATGTTCACTTGCCCTATCCTTGGATCATTCACACTTTATGCAATGCGATTGGTTTTCCAATAACTAATGACCCGAAACTTCTCCTTCAACACTTCAACAAGAATAATATTCGAAGGATGGACTTAAAGTTTCACAAATTTCTAGAAGACCAACCCGAGGAAGGAATTCAGGAAGAAGGAGAAGGTGGTGCAGGCGATGCTCCAGCTGAAGGCGCTAGAATGACTGAGGGTGACCCTCTTGAGCCCTAATAAGCTTCGTCCTCATTTGAACCTGGGCATGCAAAAAGGTTCAACCTTCATCAAGATAGGATTGGAGCAATACAGTGAGATGTCACCCAGCTAAAGGAGTCCGTGAATGCATGGTTCACTGTCTTGGAACGTCTAGTGAATGGGGTACAGCAGATGGTGCAACAATTGGTGGATCTGATCACCTGCAGACGCGACGATATAACACCGTCCTCCTCCGCACCTCCGCCATAGTATGGACAGTTTGTATGGCATCACATCCACCTACTCTCATCTCAACATACGGGCATGGGTATCTTTTTGAATGCCCTACGATCACATGAGTGTATGTGTTGGCTTACTAACCTGCATAATCTGACAAGTTTTTATTTTTGATATGTATATGCCCATGGATGGGCTAGATACTTGTGGTTGTTTTTGGGTGCCCATGGATGGGCTTGATTTTTAGGATGGATGCCACTCTACTGCTAATCTTGGGTAGTATATATTTTTGGATATTTTGGATTATGGCTGGTTATAATTCACACATATTTATTGCCTTGTTTATATTTTGAGATCCCATGTTTTATCTAGTTTATATTGCTTAATGGTGTGTGATGCTTGATTTTTATCTCCATAGTATCTACTTATTTCACTGCTCTACTTGATCTACTATGCATACATGGTTTCAGTAATGAGATGTTCTTTACATCTATCTATCGTGCTTATGCTCCTTGCATTTTGGTTCTCCCATATTCTCTAACTTTAGTCAATATTAAATGTTATGTTATCCTTTCCCAATGACTGACAAAAAGGGGGAGAACAAATCCTCCCTGAAAGAAAAATTATGTGTATCTGTTTGTGGATGGTGGTGCAGGTGTTAGGGGGAGCAGCTGTAAGACGACAGGGGGAGATTGCTGTTAGGGGGAGCAACTACTAATGTGTATGTCTGCAAACTAGATAACTATGTAAAATTGTGTAAAGTTCATGTACACACAATTTAGGGTGTTAGTCTAGACATTGTTCTAGGGTGTTTTGGTATTTTGTCACGTAATTGACAAAGGGGGAGATTGAAAGTGCCCTAGTTTGTTAATTAGTGTGAGCGTTGAGTCAGCTAGACAAAGGAGCCCCATAGGAAGATTGATCAAGCATCTGCCTCAACTGGATGTGTACATGAACTCGTCACAGGTAAATCTTAGCCTCACATCCCATATCTCAAAAAACTAGGTAATTAAAACCCTTAAAATTGGATAGAACACCCTAAGGTATTATGGTTAGAAAACTTTTTTTCAAAACTCAAAAAAATCTCTAAGTTTTCTACCTTTGTCGATTTATCGACAAGTTGTTCAATGAAATTGAACCCTGTTGTCGATGTCCTCGAAGCTCACTCGATATTATCGAAATGAGGACATAAGATGTCCAGCAACCACAAAAATCTCTGTATAGAATTATCGAGGTATCGATAGAGGGTTTGATATCATCGAAATTTGAATATTGAGTCCATCGAGTAGACTCGATAAAATCGACATCAGGTCTATTGTGTCCAAGTTTTGCTAAGGTAAATCATGTAATCTTTGATATATTGAAGAGATCCCTGATATCCTCGAAATTCAAATATCGATGATATCGGAAGCCCTTCCCTTCGATGATATCGGTCTAGGACACAAATCTATCCAGCAAGTTTTTTAGGTTGTTTTTTCTCGGATTGAGGGTCACTCGATAAAATCGATATTCAAATATTGATCATATCAAGGCATGGTCATTGTCATCGAAATAGGACAGAAACTGTCCAGCAAGCCTGTAGGAAAATTACTTGGAATTATCGATGAATCGACACCTCCCTCGATATCATCGATATTCAAATTCCGATGATATCGAGTGATGCTCGATCATATCTTTTACTTGAAATTCTTCAAAGGCAAGTCTCTCACATTTTTAAATGTCGAGGAATCAAACCTTGTGTCAATGAAATCGGAGTTCAAAATCTGATGACATCGACGCACATTCAATTTCCTCGACCAGCTGGTAAAAGGTTTTAAAAGAATTTAACATTAGAGTTCATGTCATCGAGTGGCCAGTCGATGCGATTGAGAGTATACGCTCGATGATATCGACCCTGCTCGATAATATCGAACTCTATAAAAAATGTGACCATTTGATATCCGTTGGAACCTTTTGCCTATTTAATGAGAGCTTGCCCTTAGTTGTTAGATAGAGAAAATAGAGAGTGCTTTTGAGTGTTTAACCTTACATCATATACCTTAAGCCTTTTCTCTCATGGAAGTTCATCCTCCAATCCACCCTCATCATTGACATTCAATAGAGTGGATTGGGGAATGAACTTCCACATTCAAGGATCCTGCAGTTACCACCTTAATGGCAAATCATTAAGCTGGGATGCCTTGAATGTATAGATGATTGGAATCACTCTATCTCCCTCATAGGAAAACATTTAATAGAGTAGGATTCCATCATAAAGTTGACCCAACTCGTCGCCATGTATTGGTACATTTTCTGAGTTGCGGTTCAAGGAAGCTGAAGATTCTTCATCATTAGAGGAGATCTTCATTAACGTGCTGAATGGGGCTCATCTACTTATCTGTAAGTCATTAGAGTCCAGGGGACCATTGTGATCATTCCTTCTGTAGGATTGGGTCTAAGGTGTTTCTCACCCTTGTAAGTCCTCATAGGAGGCCTCCAGCGGGAGTGTATGTGGGGGGTGCTTTGTACTAACCCTTGCTCTGTGGAGAGCATAAAATGGTTAGAGGTGAACCTGTTTAAAACCTCCGGTTAGAGGTGAACCTATTATGAAACCTTCGTTAGGTTCCTTGTGTGGATCCTTGGCCAGTGGGGCCTAAAAGTCAGGTGCTGTATGTTGGCCCTTGCTCATGGGAGTATAAACTGTGTCGTGTAGACACGTTGTGTCAGCCTAAGTGTAGGTTGTACTGGTTAGAGGTGAACCTGATTTAAAACCTCCGATTTGAGGTGAACCTGTTGTGAAACCTCCTTAGTGAGATCCGGTACACTCAAGGGTTGAGTGCATCTACCGGAAGTGGAGTAGACAAGTAGTCGAACCCCTATAAAAATGACTGTGTTTGAGATTGCTATTGTCCTCCATTACTTATGTGATTTCCTTAAATACTTTCATACTTGATTATCTGAGATCACACCTCACACACACAGTCACATCCATCATAAACTGATTTGTATATTGTTTATCTCTCAAAAGTTTTATGATTGGATCCTCTACCAGGCTTGGAAGCTAGTAGAGTTACTCTGTAGTAATCCTAATGCATGCTTACATTTAGGATTAGAGTGATAGGATTTTAAATTGTCATAAAATATTAAAAAGTCCTATTCACCCCCCTCTAGGACATATTGGCATATTTCTACTTCAACTAAAGTGGTCATTACCGCAATTTCAAGTACTGCCTCCTCATATCTTTATGCATCTTTGTGGAGACCGGGTGAATAGTAAGTCTCGATCGGTGTGCCTTGGTCATTAGATCATGACACAACTCTGGCACGTCTGGGACACACAATCGGCCACTGAAGCGTAGTCCACCATCAGAACCAATCTGCTAGTCTGACTGCTTAACATATGCTGCCTTTGCCGGTACTCTTGAAGTGACTCGTCCGTCTGCTGAGCCTCGATCACCCTAGCAACCAAAGAGGGTTGAATTGACAAGCTCGAAAGCTGAACAATGGAAGAATGCAGACCGAACTCAAAGTCAAACTCTGAAACATCCTCGAGCATCTGCCACTGTCGAACCATCATCTATGCCACCAGGCTTTGTAGCTGACGGCTGAGCGCATCCACCACCACGTTCGCCTTACCCGGGTGGTACTAAAGGTTAAAGTCATAATCTTTCAATAACTCCATTCGTCGTCTCTATCGCACGTTTAACTCGGACTGTGAAAATAGATACTTCAAGCTCTTATGACTTGAGAAGAGCTCAAACCTAACCCCATAAAGATAATGCCTCCACACCTTCTGTGCAAAGACAACTGCTGCTAACTCCAAATCAAGAGTGGGGTAGTTCAACTCATGGACCTTAAGCTGGTGCGAGGCATACACCACTAGTTTCCGTGTTGCATCAGGACAGCACCCAAGCCAACTTTGGAGGCATCGGTAAATACGACAAAACCCTCACTCCCATCAGGAAGAGTAAGAACAGGAGCGGACGTGAGGCGGTTCTTCAACTCCATAAATACCTCCTCATAGGCATCACTCTAGACAAACTCGGCACCCTTCCGTGTCAACTAGGTCAGCGGTGCTACAATACGGGAGAAACCCTCGATAAATCGTCGATAATATCTCACCAGACCAAGGAAGCTACGGATCTCAGACGCGTTCGTGGGTTGGCCCCACTAACGCACTGCATCAACCTTTGAGGGGTCCACAGTGACACCCTCCCTCGTCACTACGTGACCGAGGAACTTCACGTCCTCTTGCCAGAACTTGCACTTCTCCAGCTTCGCATACTACTGGTGGGCACGGAGGGTCTCTAGCCCAATCTGCAAATGCTCTATATAATCCTCCTGGGTCCTCAAATACATAAGAATATCATTAATAAACACCACCACGAATAGATCGAGAAAGGGCTGAAAGACCTAGTTCATCAGCTGCATAAATACGGCGGACGCATTGGTTAGTCCGAACGACATGACCAGGAACTTAAAGTGACCATAGCGTGTCCAGAATGCCATCTTCGGAATGTCATCCTCTTGGACTCGAATCTGATGGTAACATGACCACAAGTCTATCTTAAAAAAGAACTGCACACCCTGCAGCTGGTTAAAAAAATCGTCAATATGGGTTATCGGGTATTGGTTCTTGATAGTGACTCTGTCGAGCTCGCAGTAATCCACACAAAGCCTCAATGAGCCATCCTTCTGCTTCACAACAATACCAAGGCTCCCCAAGGTAAACTATTGGGACGAATAAAACCCAACTCCCAGAGCTCATCCAACTACTCCTGTAGTTCTCTCAACTCCAACAGTGCCATCCGGTAGGGGGCCTTCAAGATAGGCGCAGTACCGGGCACCAAATTTATCTAAAACTCAACCTACCGATCGCGGTAAACTTGAAATCTCCTGGAACACATCCAGGTACTCATAAATAATTGACAGCTACTCAATACACCCTACCATGGAATCCTCGATGACATAAGCTAATAAACTTGGTAACGGCTCTCCTCTGAGCTCGACAACGAACTGGAATACTGGCAAGCCGGGAATATGAAATGTGACTATCCTCGTGGCACAATCCAAGATGACATAATACTTCGTAAGCTAGTCCATACCTAGGATAACATCGAACTCCGCCATTGGTAATACAAATAAATTGGCAGGAAGGAACATCTCGTCCACCCACACCGGGTAAGAAGGGCAACAATAGCTCAACACAATAGACTTCCCCATGGGAGTCGAAAAACTAAGGCCTCAGACGTGGACTCCGATGGAATATCGGTCGATCGGTAAAATTGCCCGGCCATGAAGGAATGAGAAGCGCCAGAATCAAACAAAACATGGGTAACACAAGCAGAAATAAGAAGAATACCCTCGACAACTTCGCCGGTTGATGATTGCGGGTCCTGACCCTGCGCTTGCTGCGCGAAATAGAATTTACCTTGAGCTAGAAAAGGAAGTAAGCCTGAAGACTGCAGATCCTGAGTTTGCGCCTGTTGAGAGGCAATGTATACTTGACCCAAGGACTGGGGTGGTGCATATCTCCTCGGCTGCTGCTGCTATCTTTGCTGTTGTTGTTGTGGCCACTATGGAGGCCTACCTGGTTGCCTCTGCTGCTGAGGAGGAGCCCTAGGAGAGGGAGCTGGAAGTTACGCTCGCTACTAATGCTGCTGCCAACGCTAAGGAGGATAAGGAGGAGGCAACTGTGGTGACCTCTGTTGCTGCAAGGGGAGAGGGCAATCGAGCCTCCGATGCCCAGTCTATCCATAACCATAACAAACACTAGAAAAAGGGCCAGAAGATAGAGCGGCTGGCTTTGCTGATGATGATGAAGCTGCTACCTGAGCCACAGGCTATTTAAACTCGGATCTGCCCCACCGTCTCTGCCGATGGTAATGACAGGAACTGCCGGCTGATGTTCTCCTCTTCCGGTCTCCACCGGAACTCTGCTCTCACGATCTCTAGGTCATGGCCCAGTCCTCCTCGTACACCAAGGCCCTATACATAACCTCATCAAATGTCCTCATACAATGGCCCACTACTCAGCTACAGAGCATGGGACACAAGTCGTTCTGGAAACGGCGAGCCCTCATATTCTCGTCACCGACAAGATAAGGAGCAAACCTAGACAAAGCCAAGAAACGGGCCTCATACTGGGACACCTTCATATCGCGATGGAGCCTCTGCAACTGGAACAACAAGCTCGGACAGGGGAATCTACGCTACAGGGGGTGACATCGGGACCTCAGGAGATGGGTCCTCAATAGTGGGAGCTGGATGCACTTGGGTAGAACGGGTCGCTGGAGCAGGATAAGAACCACGGCCACGGGCACCATGTCCATGAGTGCCTCGCTTAGGCGGCATCGTCTATAGAAGAAAAAAGACGACGACGCATAGGGTCAGAATATTGCAGGCTCAAACGAAGAAAAAGCTCTCGGGACAATACTTGTCCTAAGCTCGTAGCAGATAAGCAATGTTATCCCATGTTACTCCAAAACTACTTGCTATGCTCTGATACCAACTCCTGTCACACCCCAGAGTCGGTGATCGAACTCCCAAGGAACCCGATAGCCGGTTCCGGCTGTAACGGCTTTCGTAGCACCCCATTATCGGCTCCTGAGACAGGATTTCGATCCTAGGATCCTACAATGAGGATTTCCATATCACAATCCCAATCCAATAGAGCATACCCAAGATCATAGCAAGTAAATCTCAGAAATAAACTAAGGAACAACTGTAAAATCCACTAAGAATTTAAACTTTACAGGTATAAGGTTCAAAAGGAAATACATAATCTAGAGAGGGAAGGAAAGGTCTACAACAGGTCCTCTACTCATGCCAACCAAATCCACAGCTCCTCCGTTACTGCGCTAACCTAGGGTCTCCTGCACACATCAATCGTGTATAAGCTTATAGAAAGCTTAGAGGGAGGTGAAAGTGTGTAACAATGGTGCGCAAAAGAATAATAGGGGATGCAGAAGGGTAACATGATCAATGCCAATATCACTAGCCTTACCTAGACTTAGCCATGAATGCAGGAAGCCATACGAAGGTTATGCAATGCAATAAGGCTTATACAACCGATACCAATGCAATGCGAAGTAATTCCAATGCTCATAACTAGTCCACATATCCTATACAGTTCCATCATAAGGAATATCACCGGGGTCTAATGCACTAGAGGATGACTGCCGCTCTCAAGACCGCATAGTCAAACGAGCGTAAGAGACCTGTGGATAGCCAATCACCAGCGAGGCTCGACGGTAGCAGACCCACTCACGAGTTAGTCAGACTCAGCCTAGTAATTCCCACTCACTCAGGTAGATAAGGACACATCCCATCTCAACTGACTACATGACAGTGGGAGACACAGCCTAATGGTATAAGGCACTCAGGCGCTCATAATTTCCACTTGGTCACAGTGTTGAGGCATCCTCTAGGTATCTTAAAGGTTCAGGGGCTTTCACCTAGGGATATCCTATGCACCCCAAATGCTCAAATAATATATTTTCGGTGTCCACATACAACCATTCACGAATACCCCTGTGGAGGCAAGGCCTTGATGAAGCAAGGGCGATAATATCCATGAGATGTGATGCTAAATGCATGAATCACGCATACCAATCATGCACTAACTCCAAACACTCAATGTGCACAAGAGGGGAAAACTCCATCCCTCTATCATATGAAACCAATGATCGCACACGAATGCAATCCAACCACTCAATGATGCATATGGGTCATGAGGGTGAAATAGGTGCGCCATATGGTAATGATAACATGGAATACACTCCTCCTTCCCGAGGAGGGATCAAGTCTAGATATATAGACAAATATGCTAAGGAGAAATCCTCAAGTGGGGGCCTAATAGATTGGGGTAGCCCACAAGGCTAAGGAATACAATATATGAGCATAGAAGGATAAGCGGTCCTAATAAGGGTCTACGGTGGGCCTGTAACTACCTATAAAAAACCCATGGGCGTACCTTAGAATCACTGAGGACATCCAACCTCAACTAGTTCCCAAAAGGTAGCACGCCTCTAACCAAATACGAATCAAGGCCCAAGGCCTATACCAATCATGGGCCTAGTGGGTAGTCATACAAAGCTCAACTCATAGGCAACATCATGGACCCATAAGCAAGGTTTGGGCCCAAACATAAAGGTCATAAACCCACATATTGTGGTGGGCCTAATGGGTAGCCTAGTAATCCAACCATAAGGGCAATCCTTATGCTTAATTCAAGTGAGTTGGGCCTCACAACTTGGCCCAAGTATAAGGTTATTTTGGTGGGCAACCAAGGGCCCAGCTACTTGTATATTACGGCCCACAAATGCATCACAATAAGTGGTAAATATAGGCCCAAAGGTCAAGGGGACTATCTAGAAAGTTCCAAGATAAAAAGGCCTAGGGAAATCCAACAATTAACTATGGACATTGATCGAATAAAAACCCAACTGGAGTGGGCCTCAAGTGTGCATTAATTTAGCCCAAAGGCACATTAGGAAAAAGACATGATATGCGTTTAAAACATTCCCAAATCTGGTGGGTCATGCTACCCCAAAACATACAATTTATGGGCAGCAAGTTTGGGCCTATTGTTGGAATTCCAGCCAACCTGCTTCTTGGCCTACTGGAGTCCATCAATAAATGTTAATTTATAAAATTATAATTCCCTGGTGACCCACACACATCACTTTGGGCCCCACCAGATAAATGGAGTGTATAAAACACCTAAATCAGGTGGGCTATGCTGCTGGACTAGATGTCCGGTAGTAGCCTAATGGGCCTGGGCATCCTTGCTTGGGCGGTCCATGGGGCCATGGACGACTGCCCCAATGGACATCAAAGTGGGTCCCATATGTGGACGTCCCATAGAGAAGTGGGCCACGTCCCATGTGGACCACAATCTAGATGAACGATGTGGATACAAAATACATCATCGTGGGTCGTTTGGGGTTGGGATGGCCAGCCATGGCTGGATGCTAGCCTAGCTGAAACGTCTAGCTGGGGTTGTCCTTCCAGCAATAATTTCTCCCATTTTGGTTAGAAGGGTCGTGGCCCACACCCCTAAGAAGGGTCGCTGGACCACACAATGGGACAATAAGGAAACCTAAAGCCCAAGTAGAACATGGAAAAGCAACATGGACAACAAGGTAAAACAGAATTTCTGCTACACCAAATACATTGATGTCCATACATTGTTTACCCAAGAAAGTGGGCCCAATCTATGCCTAGAAGGGGAGGGGTGAATGGCTAGTATTTTTCTCAAAAAATACATGAAGGTGGGGTCCACAAAAGTGGCCCACCAGTCCCAAAAACTAAGTTGAAACCTGTATTTTCCCTTCATACCTTAGGGCTTGATGGTTTAGCAAGGTGGACCGTCCACCCCTATGGGCCACCCTTTTTGGGTCCCATTGCATGGACAACTTGAGGTGGAATTTGGGGTATTACAAGGTGAGGTCCACTACTCCAAGGTACACCCCATATCAAGAAGAAAGGGGGTCCAAAACATGGGCCAATCCCAAGCCAAAATTCTGCTACAACAGTCCAATAAATCTGTCCTAAAATTCTGGGCAACCATATATGGCTGGATATTCCAGCCCATATCTAAGATTATACATGGATCCAAGGGTGGTGTGGCCTTCCTTGGTGTGCCCCACTAGTGTCCAAATCAAATTGCCAAGCCACATCAGTTTCATGCATCATTTAAGGTAGCAAATGGGACACCCAAACCGTTGGTGTAGGTGGGTATGGGCATCCACCATAATTGGATTTTCTAGATGATCTAGGCCCACTAAGTGGGCCACACACATCATCAGCAAAAATAAAAGAAAAGAGAGAGAAGAGGAGGAACATCCCTACCCTATTGAGCCTTCCCCAAGACAATCACACCCACACATTTCATTCATATACATATTACATCATGGATCTACATCATGCATGATCTATATTCAAGATGAATGGTTGGGATGCCATCCCAACCATGATGCAAGGGTCTAGATGATCCATCATGCTTAAGAAATTAGGAGAAACCTCCATGATGGGGTCCATCAAGGAGAAACCCCATGCATGGGACATGTATGCATAAGATAGGCCATTTGGCCACATCCAAGGGATTATGTAGGATCTTCACCATTGATTGGTCGGTCTTACACTTCCCAAATGAAAGGAAATAAGAAGATCTATACTAGATAAAAGAGGTTACACATGTAGAGGAGCACCCACCTCTTGATCTCCACCAAAACTATATCACCTAGCTCCAAGTGCTCCAAGAAAGGTAAATTGATGGTTGAGATGGGTCTTTAATGGAGGGATGAGGAGGAAATAAGAGGAGAAGTGGCTGGAATGGTAGGGGGGCTGGTGGGGATGTCCCACCCTTCTCTAGCTAGGGAGAATGAAAATGAGAAAGAGAGGAATGAGAGGGAGAGAAGGGAGGGAGAGAGAGAGGTGTAGTAATATGGTGATGATTGCAAAATGGCGTAGGGAAGAAAAAAAAAATCTGATTTTCTCTAGATATGAGGTGCTTGGTTATAGAGTCTTATAATGAGCTAGCAAAAAAAGAAAGCCTAAATGGAGGCTATAGACTAGGGTTGTGTAGTGTGTGGGTAGTGGGTGGTGTAAGATATGGGAGTTTGGGTGTTGTGTGTTGGAACTTGTGCATAGGAAGGGGCCATATAGAAAAACATGTGCACCATCCCTAGGTGGGCCACATGATCATGATCAAGGGCTAGAAATTGAGATGCACAGAACTTATGATCTACACATCGAATGGACGCACAAGACGCGTCATCGAAACCGCAACAATGATGCGAATAAGATGACATAGGTTTTAGCTTGATTTGGGTCGGGTCTACATGACTTGACTTAAGGATGATCGAAAACATTATCTGAGGGTTGCGGGTCACCGGGATTCGACCGGTAGAACCGCAAGACCAAGAGAAACAAAATGTACACACATACACACACATGCACTTGGGTCGGGTCTTATAGATAACTACACTTTAAATTGTTTCTAATTGATAAAGAGAAGCACAAAAATGAGATAAAGAGTTGTGCAAGAGAGAGAAGTTGATATTGGCCATCCTTGAAGCATTGTCCAAAACTCCTAAGGTGGTGTCCAGGATAGGCCAATGTTCTGGATCCTTAAACATACAAGTAGTTGCTAACAAAGCACCCTTGATCAAAACAAGCATTTAGGGGGAGTTTTCTCCAATGATAGTGCATCTAAAACAGTGGCGATTGAGTTAGAACTTACAAAGCTGCTTGACGTTGGATTGACTGTAAACATATAAAAGAAGATAAGAGCGTGAGAAGTATGAATCTAAGAATATGCTATGAATATGATGTAAGTGCACCCTCCTTTGTACACTTATTTGTCAATCATGTGACTAGTTGTGCCTTGTAGTCGGATGAGTTCATTGGCAAATGAAGACTAGCGATGCAACTGGATCAGAAGCATCAAAGCCATATTGATGACAAAGAACTGCTTCTACGATCTTGACCTTGCAAATAGATGATCCCAACCCAAATAGGAATACCTACTTAGGTCATTTATTCTAATTCAATACCAAGTTCATATTTTATATCCTATAGTCTTGGCTTTTACATATTCCAAGTTGTTGAATGATTTATTGGACAAAAATAGGAAAATTTGTCCATTGTCGGTAGGACGAAGGTACCACCGAAAAGCACCTTCGGTACCACTGAAGATACCTTCGGTGTTACTGAATGGGCTTAAAATAGTCCAGCAAGCTTACTACGATAATTCAATGTCATCGATTAGATATTTTGGTGACACTGACTGCCACCGATGAATAAAGTTATGTCAGACCCATAACCTAGTATCCATTCCTTTCCTTTAGGTCCTGCGGTCCTTCTAGTCGAATTTCAGTGACCCACGACCTGTAGGTAGCATTTGTGATCATCCCTAAGTTTCACCTTGTAAACTCGAACCAATTCGACCCAAAACCTATGCCTTTGTGACCGCATCGTGGCCGCAGTTCCAACGCCGCGTCTCATGCGCCAATACGAGGTGTACATCAAAAGATGTACCCCGCACAATATTTGGACCGTTGATCATAAAGTGGGACCCGCTTTGTGCTTGTGCATGTTTTCCTAGATGGGTGACCTCACCCTAGCTACCTAGCCTATTACCTATAGCCCTAGTCTAGCCTAGCCTAGTGATGAGGGTCAAATATTACATATCAGACCCCAATTATTACCTGATTTTACGTACATGATAATGTTTAATGGAATATTTTAATTATATTTTTGTTATAGGATGAAATCAGGAGCGTTGATGGAAAAAGAGTACTACAAGCGTGGATTTGATGTTCCAAAGTCACCAGAGTAAGGGACGCACTCCAGAGAACTAAGACTGAAGAGTTTACATGCCAGGGACCCGAAGAAATCAAGCCGTTCAAGTTAAAAAGGCCCGAAAATGGTCCAAAATGCAAGATCACATGGTTCCCGCCATCCAATTGGCTCGAAACTCCATACATGGCCTGGAGGCCATAAATAAACCATACATATTAAATTTCAACCATTGGATATCTCGAGAAGTGGGCCAACGGACAGATCAGCCCATTAATCTCCAATTTTAGGCCCACCTACAATCTGGATATACTTTAAAATTGACCCAGACGGTTTAAATAAGATGAGAAATAGGATGGATGGATTGGATTTCTCTAAAGAATCACAGTGGACCCCATATGTAAAGCGTGTGTACATAGTGCACATGTACACTGCCTGTGCACCGAACGACCCTAAGTCGGTCAGCGCTGCTGACCCGACTTCCTTCTTTTCAAAAATGGCAATTGCCGTTTCTGGCACTGTGTAACGGACGGAAAGTCCATTTTTACGGACTGCTGTGGGCCCCACCGATAGCACTTACGTCTGATCCAAACCGTTCATCATGTAGAAGGGTTCAAGAGCTACAAAACCATGTTTACAGTTTGTGCTCATACGTACACACGTGTGAGATACAGAGGCCACAAGTGGACTGTCCTGTGACGTTCAAAATTGATTTTATTGTAATTTCTTCTATGGGTCGCATCAATGGATGTTCAAAACCATCCATATCTGACCGAAATTTTGTCGTGCATCCAATGGACGGGGTGGATTTCTCCAAAAACGCTTATGTGGGGCCCACCGAGCATCATAGCACCGGACGTGCGAAGGCTTATGCACGCCCGCAAAAAGCGAACTTCCGGGCGGTTGTGGCCCACCATCTTTGATCAGATGGAAGATCTGATCCGTTCATCATATAGACCACCCAAAAACGTCCTAGGAGACGTTGATTTTATGGATAAAGTGAAAAGAATGAGGGACTTATGCAGGTACAGAAGTTTGCTGCGAAAAGGGCTTTCGCTGCGCATACAACAGCTTTCCAAATCTGATTTTCTCCATTCCAGCCACTCCAGCAGCTATAAGAAAAGATGCAAAACGTAGACAAGGGAGGAGGAGAGCTAGGGAATAGATCCAGAGAAGAGAAAGAGAAGAAAAGAGAAGAAAAGAGAAGAAGAGAGAGAAGGATGTTCTCCTTATTTCAATTTTATTTTTCTTTCTTTTTATTTGAATTCATGGATTGCTAATCTTTTAGCTAGGGCTGAGATGAAGCCCCTAATTTGAATAACTCTTGTTATATGTTGATTTCATATGATTTGATTGGTTTCTTTCTCTAGTGTGCTTAAGAGAAATCTCCATACTTCTCCATTCTACGAGCTTAACCAAAGTCTAGTTATAGATGTTGTTTGGAATATTATTCTAAGCGCTTGTGTCTGACATGAACAGGTTCCTATAGAGGAAGAAACAGGAATCTCCATCTCTCCATGCCTGACCATGGATGGAAAGATGTGATCCATATGCTTTAAGGAATTATACATTCTATGTGCCCAACCAAGGACATAGAGTGCGCTTTATTTATTTTGACATCAATCTGAATTAGGGTGAATCAACAGGTATAACAAGCTTTATGATAATTAGGGGTGGATTCGAAAGTCCTCGTCTTCTCCTTGATTGAATTATTCTCGGTTATTTTTCCATTGATTTTTATTTAGTCTACTCAATTACTATCTCAAATATTTGTTGGATTAGTTAAGAAGAGTCTTTAATTTTGAATTGTGACAACCAGTCCTCGTGGGAACGATCTCGTAATACGTACCATATCTACATCTGATTCGTATACTTGCGAGTTTAAAATCATTTAAATCAGATTGGTTTAAATAAAACATCAAGTTTTTGGAGCCGTTGTCGGGGATTGTTTCGGTCCAATTGGATTTAGGATTCTCTCTTATCATAATTCATAGTCTTAGGTTTTTTTTTTACTAACTTTAGGTTAAATTTTTATTTTTAGAAACTAACTTATTTCCTGTTTTGTAGGGACCTGACATAAACTACTAATTTAGTAATCTCTTTCCAAATTTTTTTTTCTAATTTCTATTTTTAGAATTAGGGTTTTATTTTTTTTAGAAATTTTCTATTTCTAGGCTTCTTTTTTTTTTTAGAAATTTCCTATTTTTTAATTTTAGATTTTGATTCTTCTTTCAAGTAACTTTCTATTTTCTAGTTTTAGAAATTTTTTTTCCCTTTTTAGAAACTAACTTAGTTTTTATTTCTAAGATTAGAAACTTTCTTTTTTAGAAATTAACCGTTGCTTAGGATTTTTCTAGCATTATTTTAGGAAATTCAATTTTTTTTTTTTTATGTTTACAGGAATTGAGGAAGGAAGCTGCTAAATAAGATTGTCTTCAAAAGGAGGAGCTCTCAAATCTTCAGACATTCATCATCGCCTTTTTCGGGTTCTTCCTTCCAATTCTCATTTACATAGCTTTCTCTTATTTTTAGGAATTCATAACTTTTTCTTTTAGTCTTATTCATCTTAGGTTGCATCTTAGTTTAGTTTTCTTTCTTATATTGATAACATAGTTTATGCTAGGACGTAGATCTTTGAACATAGAACTAGCACCTTTTGATCCTGAAATAGAAAGAACCTTTCGTAGAAGATTTAGAAACATCCTATTTGAAATGGCAGAAGAGAATGGAACTAAAGCTCTTAGAGATTATTCAGCTCCTGTCCAATTCAATGCGCCTTCATATATAGTGTTGCCTGCCACCACGGCAGCATACTTTGAACTTAAGCCTGGGGTCATACAATTGTTGCCCTCCTTTTATGGTTCAGATAAGGAGGATCCATATCATCATGTGAAAGAATTCTTAGACATTTGCTCCACCTTTAAGTTCCAAAACTTTTCAAACGATTCGATCCGTTTGCGCCTTTTTCCTTTTTCTTTGAAGGATAAGGCGAAAGCATGGTTGAATTCTCTAGGAGTTGGGTCTATCACTACATGGGATCAACTGTCTAAGAAGTTCTTAAACAAGTTCTTCCCGGTTCACAAAACTAATGCTCTCCGTACAGAAATTATGAATTTCACACAAAAAGAGGGTGAGCACTTTCATGAATGTTGGGAAAGATGAAAGGATTTACTTCTTAAATGTCCACACCATGATTTTGAAAAGTGGCAACAGGTTCAATACTTCTATGATGGTCTGACACCCCAAAACCATCGCATGGTTGACGCCACCAGTGGAGGGTCATTCATGACCAAAAGTGATGTTGAAGCTTGGAATTTCTTTGAAACCTTGTGTAAAAACTCCCAGCAATGGGACTATTCAAATAGAGGTGAAAGAAGTCCTCAACCACTGAAGAAAGGGGGTATATATGAGGTAGGAGTCACGCCAGATCTTTATGCCAAAATTGATAGCTTGACAAAGAAAGTGGATGCTTTAATGTTAAACAATGGACCTCCATAAACAACTCAAGTCGAGTCATGTGCCATATGTTCTAGTCTTGCCCATCCTACGCAGTCTTGTCCATCTAGTTCAGCATTTCCAGATTTTCTCTCTGAACAAGTATATGCTATGAACACCTTTAGGAGAACTGAGAATGATCCTTACTCAAACACCTACAATCCAGGATGGGCTAGGCATCCAAATTTTTCTTGGGCAAAAGGACCACAACAAGGAGGACCATCTGGAAATCCTCCTATGCAACCTTACTCCCAAGTTGGCAGTCAACAACCTCAGCAGTTCTCACAGTATCAACAAGTGCCTCCACAATCTAGGAAACCATCTCTTGAGGATACACTCAATCTTTTTATGCAGAGTTCACTTCAATTTCAAAAAGACACCCAACATACTTTACTAGCTAACCAGCAGAGTTTACATGCAAATGCGCAATCCATTGCTAAGTTAGAAGTACAGTTGGGTCAACTTGCTGCCACATTGAGTGAGAGAGAGAAGGGCAAGTTTCCTAGTCAACCTGTGGTAAATCCAAAAGGACAGTATGAGATTGGCTCTAATTCAAACCAAGAACAATATCATGAGCAAGCCAAATCAATCATTACCCTTAGGTCCGGTAAACAGATCGAGAACAAAGTAGAGATGCCTAGGGAAGAATCAAAGTCCAATGCGGAAGATCAAAATGAAATGGAGAGACATACTAGTGCATCCAAAGTCCAACAACACTGACTCTCCAGGAACCACTCATGTGCTATCTTATGTGCCTAAAGCACCTTTTCCTCAACGTCTGGCACCAGTTAAGAAAGGAAATAACTTTAATGAAATATTGGACATGTTTAAGCAAGTGCAAATCAACATTCCGTTGCTTGATGCTATCAAGCAAGTTCCTGCTTACGCTAAGTTTCTTAAAGATTTATGCACTCAAAAGCGTAAGATGAATGTTCATAAGAAGGTCTTCCTTGTAGAGCAACTCAGCTCCATGATTCAACACAAGACCCCTCCTAAATTTAGGGATCCAGGAGTTCCTACCATTTCTTGTGTCATAGGAGAGCATAAGGTTCAGAAAGCGTTGCTTGATTTAGGGGCCAGTGTTAATTTGTTACCATATTCGGTCTATGAGCAGCTAGGACTTGGTGAGCTAAAACCAACTAAAATAACACTCCAACTAGCTGATAGATCTGTCAAGGAACCCCGTGGTGTTATTGAGGATGTGTTAATCCAGGTTGACAAGTTTTATTTTCCAGTGGATTTCATCGTTCTAGATACTCAGCCTGTCCAAAATCCTACAAGTCAAATCCCGGTTATCTTAGGACGTCCATTCTTGGCCACATCCAATGCAATCATAAATTGCAGGAATGGAGTTATGAAGTTGTCCTTTGGTAACATGAAGATCAAGCTCAACGTTTTCAATGCTGGACAACAAATGTCAAACTCGGATGATATATTTGAAGTGAACATGATTGAGAGTCTAGTGCATGACTCTTTCCTTGAATCTTCCGATGACGCTCTTGAGACTTGTTTAGCACATTTTGGCGTAGATTTTGACATAGAAACTTCCATCCAAGAAGTCAATGCATTGCTTGATTCTAATCCAGAAATGAATACAACAAAATGGAAAGCTAGAGTGGAACCTCTTCCACCTTTTGAGTCTAAACTGGTCCCATCTATTGAGAAACCACCCAAAGTCGACCTTAAGCAATTACCTGAAACTCTCAAGTATGCATTTTTAGGACCTTCTGAAACCCTGCCTGTCATCATAGCTGCTAACCTTGATAAAGAACAGGAGGGTAAGTTGCTTAATATTCTTAGAGAACATAAGGCAGCTATTGGGTGGACAATAGCGGACATAAAGGGAATAAGCCCCACGGTGTGTATGCATCGTATTCATCTTGAAGAAAATGCAAAAACATCGCGTGAAATGCAAAGGAGGCTTAACCCTAACATGAAAGAGGTCATTCGGGCTGAGGTGCTAAAATTGTTAGATGTTGGTATCATTTACCCCATTTCAGATAGCACATGGGTCAGTCCAGTTCAAGTTGTTCCTAAAAAGTCTGGGATTACGGTGAAAAAAAATGAGGATAATGAGTTAGTGCTGACTCGCATGACTACGGGTTGGCGAGTTTGTATTGATTACCGTAAACTGAACTTGGTCAGAAGGAAGGATCACTTTCCTCTTCCTTTCATAGACCAGATGCTTGAGAGATTGGCAGGGCACAACTATTATTATTTCCTGGATGGTTATTCCAGGTATAATCAAATTCCCATTGCTCCCGAGGATCAAGAGAAAACCACATTTACATGTCCTTTTGGCACATATGGCTATCGGCGTATGCCATTTGGATTGTGTAATGCGCCTGCGACCTTCCAACGATGCATGATGAGTATTTTTTCAGACATGGTTGAGCATTTTCTTGAGATTTTTATGGATGATTTTTTAATTTTCGGCTCTTCATTTGATGAATGTTTATACCATCTATCTCTTGTCTTGGAAAGATGTGAAAAAACGAACCTGGTATTGAATTGGAAAAAGTGTCATTTTATGGTTCAAAAAGGGATTGTACTTGGGCATGTTATTTCAAGTAAAGGCATTGAAGTTGATAAAGCCAAGATTGATTTAATTTCTAGTCTTCCTCCACCCAAAACGGTTAAGGAGATTAGATCATTCTTAGGGCATGCGGGATTCTACAGGAGATTCATTAAGGATTTTAGCAAAATTTCTCGACCCTTATGCAATTTACTAGCTAAAGATGTTGCTTTTGTCCTTAATGATGAGTGTCGGCAAGCTTTTGATAAGTTGAAGCATTTCTGACTTCTGTTCCAATCATCCAACCACCTGATTGGAGTTTACCTTTTGAGCTTATGTGTGATGCTTCGGATTATGCTGTTGGAGCCGTCCTAGGACAAAGATTGAACAAAATGTCTCATGTCACTTATTATGCTAGTAGGACTCTAAATGATGCACAGCTCAACTACTCTACCACTGAAAAAGAATTGTTGGCGGTGGTATTTGCTCTAGACAAATTCAGGTCGCATCTCATAGGATCAAAGGTTATAGTGTTCTCAGATCACGCAACATTGAAATATCTTCTTTCTAAAAAAGACGCTAAACCTCGATTGATTCGGTGGATTCTCTTGCTACAAGAATTCAATATTGAAATTCGGGATAAAAAGGGTTCCGAAAATGTGGTAGCCGACCATTTGTCTAGACTTGTCTTAGAGTCCACAGTGGATCCTTTGCCAATGAATGAGTCTTTCCCTGATAAACAACTTCTAACTATTTCTCAATTACCTTGGTATGCGGACATTGTAAACTATCTTGTTACAGGTCAACTTCCTTCTCATTGGACTAAATAGGATAAATCCAAATTTCTTGCTGAGGTTAAGCATTTCTTTTGGGATGACCCATACTTATTCAAAATTTGTCCTGATTAGATTATTAGGAGATGTGTGCTTGAGAGTGAGTTTCATAGTATAATCTCCTTTTGTCATGATCATGCATGTGGTGGTCATTTTGGTTCAAAGAAAACAGCTGCGAAAGTCCTACAAAGTGGATTTTATTGGCCTACACTATTTCGAGACACCCATGCCTTTTGCTCAACATGTGATAGATGCCAACGTACGGGTAATATTTCCCACAGGAACATGATGCCACTTACCAATATTCTCATTGTTGAAATATTTGATGTTTGGAGTATTGACTTCATGGGCCCATTTCCCCCGTCATTTGGTTATGTGTATATCCTTGTGGCCGTCGACTATGTCTCTAAGTGGATTGAAGCAGTGCCATGTAAAACGAATGATCACAGAATTGCGGTCTGTTTCTTGAAAGAAAATATCTTTTCTCATTTTGGCACTCCTCGAGCAATTATAAGTGATGGGGGTACTCATTTTTGCAATAAACCGTTTGAATCTTTAATGAAGAAATATTCCGTTACTCATAAAGTTGCAACGCCATATCATCCACAAACAAGTGGTCAAGTTGAGGTGTCAAATCGGGAGATTAAACAAATTTTAGAGAAAACAGTTCGCCCCGATCGTAAGGATTGGTCGCAACGGTTGAATGATGCTCTTTGGGCATATCGTACGGCGTTCAAAACTCCGATTGGAATGTCTCCGTACAGGCTTGTATTTGGGCAAGCCTATCACTTATCTGTGGAATTAGAACATCATGCGTATTGGGCCATCAAAACTTTTAATTTTGATTTGCACAAGGCCGGATCACACCGTAAACTTCAACTCAATGAGTTAGAGAAAATTCGAAATGAGGCATATGAGAATGCAAAAATTTATAAAGAGCAGACAAAAATCTTCCATGATAAATCAATTCTTCGCAAGACATTTGAACCGAACCAGAAAGTATTATTGTACAATTCCAGGCTACGCCTCTTTCCTGGAAAACTACGTTCGCGATGGTATGGTCCTTATCGAGTAGTAAAAGTATTCCCTCACGGAGCAGTTGAGATTCAAAATTTAACAGATGGGAATATCTTTAAAGTAAATGGTCAATGGCTGAAACCGTATTTAGATGATTTGGTGAACAAAGATGTTGAGGAAATTTATTTGGCGGACCCAGGTTATCAAGATTGATTAGTTCATGGTCCATTCTTGTCTGGCTGAAGACGTTAAACTTAGCGCTCCTGGGAGGCAACCCATCTTTTCATTTCATTTCAGTTTCTTAGTTAGTTAGTTCAATGTTTGTGGGTAGCATTACTGCAAACCCTCATGAGACTACAACTTGTCCACTAGGGGCAACCTAGGGGTTTAAAGGCTTGTTGCATATGCTAAATGCAATCGAGAGCACCTGCGAAAGTGGTATAGGTAAGATCTTCTTTTTGTGATGTTATTTTTATTATTTTGTTTTTGTTGATTTCTCTCTTGTGCTGACCCGCTCTTACGCTGATATCTTTCCATCACTCCTCTTTTATTTTCGTTGTCTCATGTGCATTGCATGTTTATTTCTTTTACATTGAGGACAATGTAGATTTTAGGTTGGGAGTGGGCGATTAGGTTACCTCATCAGTATTTTCTTGGTCTTGAGCACAAATTGTGAAAATTTTAAAATTTTTCTGGAATTTCTTGTGCATTTGAAGTGATTGTGAAGGATAAGGGTGATTTTAACATTGCAAGGTACAGAATGTCAGTAATTTATAACTCTTGGATTCAGCCATCCGTTAGATTTCACAGTTAAGTTTGAATTGTTAACCCATGATTAGAACTTTTAAACATTGATTGAGTCATGATCTCACATATCACATCTCGGTTGCACATTAAGGTCCCGTTTCAACATTGAATGATTAACTTGGTAATCACTAAGCATGAAAGGAACCAGCCTGAAATTTTTAGCTTCGGTCTATAACTAAGAATTGAGAGAAAGCGTAAGTCATATAATCTTCACTATAGGTTTGCTCCCTATAAGTGTAGATTCGATTCCCTATGGTTGTCATTTGAAAAAGTTAGGTGACAAGTTTTCGCCATAGGTTTGCTCCCTATAGGTGAGGATTTGATTCCCTTCCTTGGCGTTACTGTTCATAAAAAAAAAAATCAAAGGCTGATAGAATGAAAAGTTAACCTATCAGGCAAGTGTTGGTTTCAGTTGTCATGCATTCCGTTGTTAATTACTAATGATATCATGAAATTGACAATTGGATCTCTTAATGATAGTAAGCCGAGATTACACTATACGCTCGTAGAACTCAATGTTTAGAATATTCTAATTAATGGATTAATATTTTGAAATTGATTATGAAGTTTACCGTGAGCTTGATTCTAGAAAGAAAAATTCTGTGCACCGTTCATGAATCTTAAAATTCCCGCGCCTCGACGATCTGTTCACAAGTCACTCGGGTTCTCAGGAATTGTCTTTTATTTCTAAAATTATTTTTCACATGTTTTGCTCGGGACTAGCAAAATGCTGGTTGGGGGTTGTGATGAGGGTCGAATATTGCATATCAGACCCCAATTATTACCTGATTTTACGTACATGATAATGTTTAATGGAATATTTTAATTATATTTTTGTTATAGGATGAAATCAGGAGCGTTGATGGAAAAAGAGTACTACAAGCGTGGATTTGATGTTCCAAAGTCACCAGAGCAAGGGACGCACTCCAGAGAACTAAGACTGAAGAGTTTACATGCTAGGGACCCGAGGAAATCAAGTCGTTCACGTTAAAAAGGCCCGAAAATGGTCCAAAATGCAAGATCACATGGTTCCCGCCATCCAATTGGCTCGAAACTCCATACATGGCCTGGAGACCATAAATAAACCGTACATATTAAATTTCAACCATTGGATATCTCAAGAAGTGGGCCAACGGACAGATCAGCCCATTAATCTCCAATTTTAGGCCCACCTACAATCTGGATATACTTCAAAATTGACCCAGACGGTTTAAATAAGATGAGAAACAGGATGGATGGATTGGATTTCTCTAAAGAATCACAGTGGACCCCATATGTATAGTGTGTGTACATAGTGCACATGTGCACTGCCTGTGCACCGAACGAACCTAAGTTGGTCAGTGCTGCTGACCCGACTTCCTTCTTTTCAAAAACGGCAGTTGCCATTTCTGGCACCGTGTAACGGACGGAAAGTCCGTTTTTACGGACCGCTGTGGGCCCCACCGATAGCACTTACGTCTGATCCAAACCATTCATCGTGTAGAAGGGTTCAAGAGCTACAAAACCAAGTTTACAGTTTGTGCCCATACATGCACACATGTGAGATACAAAGGCCACAAGTGGACTATCCTGTGACGTTCAAAATTGATTTTATTGTAATTTCTTCTATGGGTCGCGTCAATGGATGTTCAAAACCATCCATATCTGACCGAAATTTCGTCGTGCATCCAATGGACGGGGTGGATTTCTCCAAAAACGCTTATGTGGGGCCCACCGAGCATCACAGCGCCGGACGTGCGAAGGCTTACGCACGTCCACGAAAAGCGGACTTCCGGGCTGTTGTGGCCCACCATCTTTGATCAGATGGAAGATCTGATCCATCCATCATATAGACCACCCAAAAACGTCCCAGGAGACGTTGATTTTACGGATAAAGTGCAAAGAATGAGGGACTTATGCAGGTACAGAAGTTTGCTGCGAAAAGGGCTTTCGCTGCGCATACAACAGCTTTCCAAATCCGATTTTCTCCATTCCAGCCACTCCAACAGCTATAAGAAAAGATGCAAAACGTAGACAAGGGAGGAGGAGAGCCAGGGAATAGATCCAGAGAAGAGAAAGAGAAGAAAAGAGAAGAAAAGAGAAGAAGAGAGAGAAGGATGTTCTCCTTGTTTCAATTTTATTTTTCTTTCTTTTTATTTGAATTCATGGATTGTTAATCTTTTAGCTAGGGCTGAGATGAAGCCCCTAATTTGAATAACTCTTATTATATGTTGATTTCATATGATTTGATTGGTTTCTTTCTCTAGTGTGCTTAACAGAAATCTCCATACTTCTCCATTCTACGAGCTTAACCAAAGTCTAGTTATGGATGTTGTTTGGAATATTATTCTAGGCGCTTGTGTCTGACCATGAACAGGTTCCTATAGAGGAAGAAACATGAATCTACATCTCTCCATGCCTGACCATGGATGGAAAGATGTGATCCATATGCTTTAAGGAATTATACATTCTATGTGCCCAACCAAGGACATGGAGTGCGCTTTATTTATTTTGACATCAATCTGAATTAGGGTGAATCAACAGGTAGAACAAGGTTTATGATAATTAGGGGTGGATTCGAAAGTCCTAATCTTCTCCTTAATTGAATTATTCTCGGTTATTTTTCTATTGATTTTTATTTAGTCTACTCAATTACTATCTCAAATATTTGTTGGATTAGTTAAGAAGAGTCTTTAATTTTGAATTGTGACAACCAGTCCTCGTGGGAACGATCTCGTAATACGTACCATATCTATATCTGATTCGTATACTTACGAGTTTAAAATCATTTAAATTAGGTTGGTTTAAATAAAACATCACCTAGCCTATCCTCACAAGACATGACGAGTTTTCTTCCCAAAAAGCAATGATGGGTTCTCTTTCCAAAACTCATTATCACCTTACACCCTCATCATTCTACTTCTACAACACTCCTTCTCCCTCTCTCTCTCTCCCTCATTTCCTCCTCTCCCTCCATTTCTAGAGAGGTTGGAACGTCTAACCCTCCCCCATTTCTCTAGCCCCTTTCTCCCTTGATTCCCATCAATCTAACCCTCCTACACCCATCTCCACCATTGAAACTACCCCATTAAAGCTAAATAACCTAAGGATAGAAGAAGGAAGAGCTTTGAGGTGGGTGTTCACCTAGAGTATATCTTCTGATTTTCTTCCTTAGATCTTTATCTTTCCTTCATGTGAGTGTGTAGGACCCACCAATCAATGTTGGAGATCCTACATGACTCCATGAGTGTGGCCGATGGCCCACTTTGTGCATGCATGTTGCCATGATGGGGCCATTCTCCATGGACCCCATCATGATGTTTTTCCTTTGATCTATAGTTTGTTGGGTTATCTAGACCCTAGATCCATGGTGGGGATGGTTGTAGGGCCCATGCATGCATGGAACCCATATGTATTCGATTGTATGGTTGTGATTGTTTGTGAAGGGCTCATAGTGGCGGAGCCCTTCCTATGGCCGTGATCCTCTCTCTCTCTCTCTCTTATTTTTCTGATGTGTGTGGCCCACCTGATGTGTCCATGCATCCAGACCATCCAGCTGTAGGGACATCCAAGCCCAAGCTGCTGGACGTCCAGGCCCATCATTGCTGCCCAACTTAGTTTGCATGGTTTGGATGGCCATTAAGCCTGATTGTATGGTTGGTTTTGGATGGGGCTTGGGTCTGGAGTATGTGTGACCCATCTAGGTGGACCCCACCTTGATGAATCTGAGATAAATCCCCTATCAACCACATTATGGGCTGGAATGGATAACAACATGTTGTTGTTTAGATTTCTGGCCCATTGCGATATGATTTTTGTATGGAGTTTAAGCTCTGTTTATAGCTCTTTTTCTCTTATTTTTTGGGGTTTTCCTCTGAGGTGTCGACCCCACCTTAATGTATGATGAAACCCACTCCATCCACCCTTGATTGGAGCCCCATGGAGCAGGCCTAAGAGGGTTGGACGGTCCAAGTTTCTGGACCATCCATCAGTCCTGCATGGAGGGAAAATATATATGTCAGTTTGATTTTTGGGGATGGTGGGCCACTCATGTGGACCCCACTTATTGACCATTCATGGGTGCATGTAATCCACCCATTTTCCCTTGATTGGGCAGGCCTGGGCCCACTCCATTGGGTGTACAAGATGGGGACAACAACATTCCAGCAATAGATTTTATTTTAAAAACCTTGCTGTCTAGATTTCTCCCCTTACCTTCCTTATGGCCCACCTTGGTGGGACCCACTTTTGGTGTATGTGGACCATCTAGACTGCCCATTTGGGGGGGTTACTATAGCTAGGCCAGCAGCCCACCTGCTGGATGTTCCAACTGGGCTGACGTCGAACAGGGGTTGGCTATTTCCCCCATGTGGCCCACCTTGATGGTGTGTGTTGTTCACGTCGTCCTCCCCTCTGTGTGGCCCACTTGGACGTGGTCCACCCCCTAGTGGGACGTCCATCTAGTGGGGCCCACCTTGGGTATTTGTGGGGTCAGCCGTCCAGGCCCCATTGGGATGCCCAGACCATTTGGGGTGCTGCTGGACTTGCAGTCCAGCAGCAGGCCCACTTTGATTAATGTGTTGTATCTTCACCTTTCATCTAGTGGGGCCCACTATGATAATTACATGCCATCATGAAGTTTATGTTCACTAAGAATTACCATCTGCTGGACCCCAGCAGGCCCAGGAAGTTGGGTGGGCTAGATGTCTAACAAAGGCCTTAAAAAAATTCTGTATATAGGTGGAAGTTGTGATGTTGTGAGGCCCACCAGATTGAGGGTGTTGTGTACTCACTCTATGTAGGTATTTTCCTGTGATTATTAGACTGCATTTGTACCTTGTGAGGCCCACCATTTTATCTGATTGTTTGAGGACCAAGACAATCCAGATTTTTGGACATCCAGCCTTGAGCCTGGTTTTGTGTATGGGCTGCTTACCTATTGTGCTGGACCTTGTGGGCTGATATGTTGCATGTAATTGGACCCTTGATTGCCCAGTCTTGGGCTGAATTGTAAGGCCTATCTTGGCAAATCTTGGATATGCCTTACCTATGTATTTGGGCATATGGGCTGCCCATGAGGCCCATTATAATGCATGTATTCATTGACCATGATACTTAGGCCATGGTTTGCCCCATTGAGCCCACGTTGATGTGTGTAGGCTTTGGGCCATTTCTTGAGGCCCATTATGTGGTATGAGATGTTATGGATTGCTGCCCATGTTCTTTTCATAGTTGTATCCGGGCCATGGGACTTGTTTTAGCTGGATTCTTGAATGGGCTGCCTTTTAGAGAACAATGGTGGTTAAATATCCACATTGTGAACCTATCTAGGCCCTTTATTAGGCTCATTCTCATCTATTGGGCCCATAGTAATGCTTACCTAGACCTTGTGGGTTACCCCAAACCGTTTGGCCCCCACTGTAGGTTATGCTTCTTAAATACCATGTAAAATTGTCTAAGTACCTAGACTTGACCTGTAACACCCTGGTTCTGAAAAGCCAAGGATAGTCGCTCCTCATTGAGAACCCGAGTATTACGTTATAAAATGGACCATCTAATTACCAGAAAATTTCATGAAGTAAAACAAGGCAACTACCATGTAAACTAGATTATCAAGAGTAACAATAAGAGAGTTCAATACAAGTAAAGGAAAGAAAAATGAAATCTCACAGTAGGGAGTTATTATTATAATTCAAACAAATTACAAAATCTGAAGTACAAAAGCAAGTAAATCCTAAAGCCCCAAAGGCTCAACAACATTCACATAGAGTTCTTCCTCGCCAAACTCCACCTCAGCCATCCCTGGAATCCCGTCATAGGGGTCTCCACCTGATCATCATACCTGAGTCTATTTGGTGTAACCTGTAAGTGCTATAGTTTATATCCCTGTAAGTTGTCAAATTTGTGGTGACAAAATCTCTGTTATGTTTTATATAACCTGCTTAAGTGAAGCTCTCTCAAGGATCAACATTCATGACTTCATGAACAAACTAAGCTCACATCAAGCAAAGCTCTCAAGTACAAGACTCAAGATCTTGAATGAAAGAACTGATCACAAGACAAGACTCTTGAATGCAAGAACTGCTCACAAGACTCAAGCTGAAAAGAAAAAGAAAGTACAAGGCAAGACTCAAGCTGAACTCAAGACTCAAGTTGAAAGTCAAGCTGAACTCAAGACTCAAGCTGAAACTCAAGCCACTTTCATGATTGAGCTACTTCAAGGTTTAGTCTACATCAAGACTTCAAGGCTCATTCTTCATGGTCTCTTGTTTCAATGTCCATACTTCATGATTGAGGTTTGTTTGACCATAGGATGACCTTAGAAGTAGGTCATTTCGGATACATAAGTCGAATGTTATTTTACATGTGATTGGTCTGTTCTTCGACCAGTCTTAGGTCTGCCGACTAGTCTAGACTTGCTTCGACCAGTCCTAAACATTTCCTGGATCGATCGTAAGTTTGTTACAAATTACGGATAAAATCTATTAGCCTTCGACTAGTCCTGGAATGCTCGACCGATCGTAGGAACAATGTTTCTGCATCTTGACCGGTCGTAGAATCTACGACTAGAAGTCAGCGAACCTTTGCGGGACCTACGACGATCGAAGGAAACCTATGACCGATCGTAGGTGATGTCGACGATCGTAGGAGGGCTACGACGATCGTAGAAGCAGTCAAAGTATATCCCGCCGGATTTTCAAATATCGATTACTTGACTAGTCGAAGAGCACTCTAGACGAGTCGAAGAACTGATCTTCTCACCTATAAATAGAGCACGAATCTCGGAAGAAATCATCGATTTAATTATAGTATTCAAGCCAATCTTCGTCGAACTTCCGAGAGATAATTCTGTGAGCTCCATCTAAGCTAAGTGTGCTTATTTAATATCTTCTTTCCTTAGCTTTATTTTAATTGATTTTGTTTCTGTTATTCCAATCTGATTTGAAAAGAGGAATCGTTATTCCCTTTCTTTGGAATCAAAATCAATTAAGGCAAGCCCTATTTGGTTTAATTTAAAATCAATTAGATCTAGAACCATTGTAATCGAGTGCTGGACATTGAACTTGGACATTCAATCATCTACTTTGATTTGGTTCTACCGGGCTGCTACAACGAAGAAGATATTCAGGTATTTTACATATTGTAAATTCCTTTCTATTATTTTGGTTTCTTTCAAGATTTGCCAGAAAAATCTTGTTATTTTGGTTATCTGAGGAGAGCCAGAAAACTCGGAAGTGGGGTTTTTAAATTGTGTAAGCCCACATACAAAGACACAATTGTAAGGGTTTTGGGTGAACGGGAAAACCTATCTTTAGTGAACGCTAATATCCCTGTGTGAGGATATTAGGAGTGGAGTAGCTTTTGTGTGGCTGTTGTAAATAGTTGGTGAACACACAGGCGAACCACTATAAACCCTTGTGTTGTGGTTGATTGTTTTACTCTTCTAATTTTTATTCTTTTTGTGGGATGTATGTATGGTGGTGAATATTGTAATTATTTCAAGCTTTGTGAGAATGTTGTAATAGCTTAGAATTTACTTTCTGCCATTCCTTTATAAGCTTGATTTTCAATTTCATTTGAAAGTTGTTCCAGCAAGGTTGCCCTGCCATTTTTATGGTGTATGGCTGTCCCTAGAACAATACATCTTTAATTACAAGTTATTTCATTTCAGTTTATATTTAATTCTGTATTCCTCTTCGATTTGAGACTTGATACAAAGACCTTTCTAGAAATAAGGTTGTCCTACCATAAACTCTGTTTTTGGTGTAAGGTTGTCCTTAGAATAACGTTTGTATCAACCTCTCAAGATCTGAATTTTGAGGTTGTTTTACTTTCCTGCATTGTTATTTATTTTGGCTATCATTTTCTTTATTATTCCGCTGTTATAAGTTTTTATTTGGCATTGTCCTATTCACCCCCCCTCTAGGACATATAGCTTGGCCTTTTCATAACCGCACGTTTGGGTGAGTGAAAACTTAGTTGGAACTTCCCACAAGTATTCATGCATATCATTTCATTCCAAAACAGTTTAAATTAACATATTCAAATTACAAGGAGACTAATCGTGAAATTATAAATGAATGTATGGGTGTATGAAAGTATGTACAGGTCACAGATCTGGGGATGCACATCCAGCTGTCAAAATAAAGGGTTGCCCAAGGCAAACTAGTCACCCGAAAAAATACTCATAGGTATGCCCAAGGAGAACTAGCCGCCCGAAAAAGACCATGCAGACCGCCCACGGTAGATTATCTACTTGGAAAAAGTCATGTAAGTAAGTGCGCCTAAGGATATCTCCTAAAAAAAATACACGGAGTATGCACGAGGAGTGTCTAATCCTGAAAAAGCCTCATGCAAAGAAAGAGCACCCAAAGTGGCACAAATGCACATGCTCTATGAGATCAACTGAAGTGCTAGAGCCTTCAAGAATTCAATCAGAGTGTGACTTACATTGGGCACTTGGAAAAGCTCTTATGTCATGCGTGAATGTCATGCATGTTGATGCTCATGCACATTCCATAGGATTAACAAGGTGGCCTTAATAGACGTTGCAAAGATGACAAGATATTAAACATCCAAGCATGATTTCAATCATAGATTCATCTACTTTCCCAAGGTCCAATGGAGGACCCAAATATGGCATTTCAAACATATTAGGATAGTAACGGGATTTCTACACATCTTAAGAAAAGGGATATTCATTGTACATCTCATGAGATGGAAGGAATATGGGCATCATAATTATTTTCTCTACTAATAAAACTATGTACAAATTGAGAAATTGCTAGGATAGCATAATGAATGCATTTCTAAATCCTAGTTACATGATTAGTAATCATAAGACTTAAGTGATAGAAGTTAATGAGATAACTTATGTTCACCACATCTAAATGAGAAACTAAAGAACGAAGTCATTATTTGTACTATTCTAATACTTCATTAAATTCAATTTGGAACTAATTTAGCATATATAAGGAGGTAATACAACAAACTTGGCATGGAAACAAGATTTATTGCCTGTTAGTGTAACTAGTAGAAATATGCATGTACATGATGATTTTAATTCGCTTCTTATAAGATATGTTAGAGTAATACAATTTAAGACATTCCTACTTGATTAACAATGTTGATTCAAGATTAGAGGAACCACAATCAATGTTTTCACACTTTTAATGGCTTTATACACTTAAACTTAAACTATATTGGAATTCAATGAAATGAGGAAACCATGTGGGATATCCCTCACCTTGGGTATTTTTTGATTTCTAACATTCATATGAGGCGAGTGTGTGATGATCCTAAAATCCAATCAATTGTAAGTTCTAACTCCTTATTTCAACTCATATTTATCTTAATAGCAAAAGAGAGTATATATTCTACTTGCTGGTTTGGATTGATCGAAGGAAGGGATGTCCTTCAAGGTAGATGATCCCAGATATATCCTGACTAGTAAACGACAGTTATCAGTGAGTTACTACCGAGTTGACTCGGTTGGAAACCGGACGAGTCAACATCACTGTCGAGTTGGGAGGAGATCGATTTACTTGAAGCTGGTGAGTTTTGCAGTTTCATATCTAAGTGGAAGTTGTCTTCCATTGTTAAAAAATCTCAAACCCCAACTGTAATAGCTGACTGAGTTGATATCTGGTTTGGATATCGAGTCAACTCGTTAACGAGTTGCTTGAGGTGGAGCTCACAGGGATTTTTTTCAGTGGTTGTCATTCTTCAAGTTGAGCTGCTATGAACGACACCTACTGCAGGTCATTTTGAGATCTCAGTAAGATGTTGCTGAGTTAAATCATTACCGACAGTTTGCAGGGGAGTTTGCTGGAAACGGTTTTGAGCTATACCTGCCGCAAGAAGTGGTTTCATATGATGGTTCAGAGGAGTCTGATTCAGTCCCTGTACGAGTTGGATTACATCGGAATGCTGATCTCGGGGGACAACCAACCTCAAGGACTCGTCAAAGCTTTAGGAGTTCAGGCTGGGACGATCGGGTTGGAACAAGTTAGTGCTAATCTGACCCGGTCCTGGCAGCACGTTGGTGGAGTAGCAGCTAGGAGTTGGTCTAGTCGTTTCAGGGAAATGACTCTGCCACTGCCTAGAATCCTCACCACAACTCAGTAGTGCTGAGTTGGGAGAATTCGCATAGGTGGATGATGGCGGTCTCGCTGAGAAGATCAAATAGTAGCTGGAAACTTTTCCAGCAGCTAGTTCTCTCTCACTCCTTCTTCCACTCTCCCTCTCCTTTCTCTCTCTCTATCTTCTCTCCTCAGTCTCAATCTTCTCTCAGCAGATCGACGACTCGGGCCGAGTCGAGTTGCTACCTGCAACTTGAACTAGCGGCGCCCAGAACTCTCCCTTTCCTTTTCTATTTCTTTTCTTTCTATTTTTTTTTTTCCTTCGGGATTCGCCCTAATGCACGGCTATATATAGCCCTTTCTATTTCTAGGTCCTTCTACGGCTAATCTCTGAGATTAGCGTGCTATTAACGCAAGTTGGTCGAGAATAGGTTGTCATCAGGGCCCCACTGCACATCAGATCTTGTGTAGCGGTCACTGATCTAAGCTCAGTTAGGTATTAGAGGGGGTGGGCCACACGATGATGTCTTAGATCGGAGAAAAGATTAGTTTTTAAGGTGGGTTTTACGGTTGGTTTGGGGGAGATGACCCATTAGTCATGGCAATTTTGAAATGACCAGGAGATCTGATGATCAGGGGCGTTTAGACGGTCCGGATGATGACCATGAGGCTTGTGGGTCCCGCTCTATAGAGAGATTGGGGCCACTAATTACACATCCCTTCAATACGAGAGGCGATTCGCACCACGGCAAAGTTGCATCAAAATTTCGGTTTGCCACAAGATTTTTGAACAGCTCTAGGTCGGACGCACCAGATTGACAGGAAGGGCTTTCTAGAAGATGAGGAAAGGCTGGGATCGAACTTTGCCAAAGATGGAAGTTATTCCTTCCGCTTTTGGGTGCGTAAGGAACTATTTCAGGAAAACCCAGGCCTGACTAGGACGTTATCTTGGTGCGTAGATGAGCTTCGAGCATTCTGGGCGAAAGGATTTTCCAGCAAGGCACTGCTGATGTGATTTTTTATCCCTCAAGGGCCGGGGATTTCTCCCCTTGGCGAGAGCCTTCGTAGAACACTGACCGAGTGGACATTTGTGCCTGGGTGTGGGTACTACCACGTGTAGCTCTAGTGTATTTATAGCTGGTGGGCCCCACTGATCATGATGGTCGGTCTTGATCATGGGGACAACACTTGGAGGTGGGCCGTTTCATGATGTCAGACGAACGACAATTTTTAAACGCGATCGCGGCGAGAAATCAGGTGGATTCCCTGATTTTTAAGTTTTCATCGGGTCAAACTTTGTTTGACCTGATATTTGATCCCGTGTTTGGCGAGTGTACATGGTTCTGTGTACACGCGTGGGTGAACATGGGGCCCACGTGATGATCAGTGCGATCCATGCCGTTCATTCTCTTTGGAAGTCTCATTTGAGGTCTTTGACCAAAGATGAGGCAAATCCAAGGTTCGGGTGGATCACAATAAGTGATTTGAGTGTTTTTCAACTGTCAAAGTTGTTCTAATTTACACTAAAGTACATGGTTTTTGGGATTTGTTTAAAGGATAATTAGCAGTGGGTTCAAGGGTCTAATAACTTGATTATGATGGTCAATGCTGGATTTCTATATCGAGTGACACGAGCCTAACAATGGATGTATTCAATGTTCTATGCCACCAATTCCCTGGCGATTGTATTCATTCCGGAGTACCTATAGTATGAAATTAGGGATTTTAAATAGTGGTGTTAAGTGATCTAATGGTTGGATGGATTGGTTATCGACAATAGGGTTTTCTAGTTTGATTAGAATTTGTTGTTGGTCATCTGGTTTACTTAGAGTGTTCAGTGTGGATTGTAAATCTTAGTCATTGCGACCTGATGAATGGAGGGTTTGATATTAGGGGTTTGTTATTAACGGTGGTTAGTTTATTTCGCTTACCAAGAAGATAGAGATCCTAGATGATATGTTAGTCTTACTTGAAATTCAATGGAGGGATGGTCCAATCTATGGATGACGATTGACGGTTGGATCATCATGTTGATGTACTCTTCGGTTGAAAGGTGAAGGGCCGGCTCGAAGTACCTTGTAGGTACGTTGTGATTGTCATAGTCTGAATCTAATGGTCAAGATGGATAGATTGAGGATAGCAAGATGGAGGTGTGTGGTTTAAATTACATATGTTCTCACACATGTATAAAGTTATTTTAGATATCTATTGTAACACCTGAGTATAGAAAATACGGGGTGTTACAATCTACCCCCCTTAAAGAAAATCTTGTTCTCAAGATTTGGTAATATGCATCCTAATGATTATCATGACAAGTAGTAATATCACATTGACTCCGCTATGTTCCAATTATGCTACCACATTTATAGATTTAAACAAATTATATCTAGATTTCTCAATGCAACTCTTATATCTATACTCTAGTCGAGTAGTGTATATTAGTTCTAGAGAATTTGAGATCTATCTACCAAAAGTAGGGATTTATTTAAGTACTTACTATAGTATCAATTTAGGATTACAAGTTCTAGGTGACAATTAACCATAATATGATAGTTTCCCATTTTCTAATTACAATTCAATTTTTCTATCTTCATGTACTAGTTTAACACAAGCGGATGGTTGCAGTGGGTTTGAGCCTGATACATCGATCCTCTACTTGCACAGAACAAAGGATTTACCGGTATCATTTCCTAATCCTAATAAATTTTCGATCTTCTGCTTGATCGGGGCATTGAGATCATTGAAAATTTTATAGGATATAGAATTTGGATCAAACCGCATATGCTTTACTTAAAATATCATTCCATCAGTTCGTGGTGCCGATTATTCTAGACACCTAGGAATATCATGAAATTTTCTATTTTCTTGATGAGGTTTCTGGAAGCCATGTCTACAAACCCGAATGCCCATCATATTCTCATTATGCAAAATAGTTACCTAATACATTATCAAATTGTTTCAAGATCAAAATTTCTACAGGAAATTTAAATTGAAATTTACTACATTTATCAAGATTCTCGAATCCAGTCCTAATATACCTAGCCTAAGGTTGAAGATTTACTCAAAATTTTATAACTTTACCTCTAGTTAGTTTAAGTGCTAAAATTTATAAGAAACTTTGTCTTTGTCTAGAAGGATGTATTAGAGAATTCAAATTGTAGTTCCTAATATGATTCTTAAGTTTGGGAAGTGCTTAAATTTGATCTAAAGTATAATATAGTAGGTAGAATGTTACCTACAATGCCTAAGTCCGTTTTACTTGTTAAGTGTTGTGACAATGTTATTTCCAACTAAGGAAAAAAATAATAATGAAAATACTAAAGATGTTCCTTAGAAGTTAGGTTCAAGGAATGTTCTTATTTGATCTCATGTGCATCATAGCAGTTATTTGTTCACACATCCTAAGTTCAGTTTCTAAGATTCAAATAACTAAATCTAGAAATTTCGAAGGAGCCTAAAATTTGTGCATCTCTATGTTCAAAATTTTCCTTAATTCTAAGGGAGTTTTAAATAAATTCAAATGGCTTTTCTACAAAATTTTCTAAGGGGCCGTAGTGTTTGGTTTCTAAGTTCAAACTAGTAATAGTCCATAATGGGAATCTAAATTCAATTTTTATCTTCAAACAACTAAACTTGAACTTTCCTACAGGGCCAAAAGTTTTGTGTCTATATGTTCACAATTTTCATAATTCCTAAGTAATTCCAATCAAGTTTGAATGGCTATCCTAATTTTTTCAAGGGAACTAAACCTGAAATCTCCTAAGGGGCCTAAAGTTTTACGTCTTTAATTTTGCAATTTTCCTAATTTTAAGGGAATTCCACATACATCCTAATGGTAAAAAAAATCAAATGGTACCAAAGTTTAAGTCTCTACATTCTCAAAATTTCCCTAAGTCTAGGGAAGATTCATCTAAGTTCCAGCACCTAATTCTAATATCTTAACTTAAGACATTTAAGGTTGGTATGAGATTGTTTCTGAAAGGCAAGGTTTGTTTAAACTCTCGCTTTGATACCATCTTGTTACACCCTAGTTCTCAAAACCTGAGGATAGTCGCTCCTCATTAAGAACCCGAGTATTACATTATAAAATGGACCATCTAATCACAAGAAAATTTCATGACGTAAAACAAGGCAACTACCGTGTAAACTAGATTATCAAGAGTAACAACAAGGGAGTTCAGTACAAGTAAAGGAAAAAAATGAAATCTCATAGTAGGGAGTTATTATTACAATTTAAACAAATTACAAAATCTAAAGTACAAAAGCAAGTAAATCCTAGAGCCCCAAATGCTCAACAACATTCACATAGAGTTCTTCCTCACCAAACTCCACCTCAGCCATCCCTGGAATCCCGTCATAGGGGTCTTCACCTGATCATCATACCTGAGTTTATTTGGTGCAACCGCACGTTTGGGTGAGTGAAAACTCAATGAGAACTTCCCGCAAGGATTCATGCATATCATATCATTCCAAAACATTTTAAATCAACATATTCAAATTACAAGGAGACTAATCATGAAATTATAAATGAATGTATGGGTGTATGAAAGTATGTACGAGTCAAAGATCTGGGGATGCACATCCAGTTGTCAAAATAAAGGGTCGCCCAAGGCAAACTAGTCACCCCGAAAAATACTCATAGGTACGCCCAAGGAGAACTAGTAGCCCGAAAAAGACCATGCAGACTGCCTGCGGTAGATTATCTACCTGGAAAAAGTCATGTAAGTGAGTGCACCCAAGGATATCTCTTGGAAAAATGCACAGGGTACGCCCGAGGAGTGACTAATCCCGGAAAAGCCTCATGCAAAGAAAGAGTGCCCAAAGTGGCAAAAATGCACATGCTCTGTGAGATCAATTGAAGTGCTAGAGCCTTCAAGAATTCAATCAGAGTGTGACTTACATCGGGCACTTGGAAAAGCTCATATGTCATGCGTGAATGTCATGTATCAAGATGCTCATACACATTCCATAGGATTAACAAGGTGGCCTTTATAGATATTGGCAAAGATCACAAGATATTAAACATCCAAGCATGATTTCAATCATATATTCATCTACTTTCCCAAGGTCCAATGGAGGACCCAAATATGGCATTTCAAACATATTACGATAGTAACGGGATTTCTACACATCTTAAGAAAAGGGATATTTATTGTACATCTCATGAGATGGAAGGAATATGGGCATCATGATTATTTCCCCACTACTAAAAATGTGTACAAATCAAGAAATTGCTAGGATAGCATAATGAATGCAATTCTAAATCCTAGTTACATGATTAGTAATCATAAGACTTAAGTGATAGAAGTTAATGAGATAACTCATGTTCACCACATCCAAATGAGAAACTAAAAAACAAAGTCATTATTTGCAATATTCTAATACTTCATTAAATTTAATTTAGAACTAATTTACCATATATAAGGAGCTAATACAACAAACTTGGCATGGAAACACGATCTATTGCCTGTTAGTGTAACTAGTAGAAATATGCATGTACATGAGCAATTCCAAATATATATAACATAATGATTTTAATTCGCTTCTTATAAGATATGTTAGAGTAATACAATTTAAGACATTCATACTTGATTAACAATGTCGATTCAAGATTAGAGGAAACACAATCAATGTTTTCACACTTTTAATGGCTTTATACACTTAAACTTAAACTATATTGGAATTCAATGAAATGAGGAAACCATGTGGGATATCCCTCACCTTGGGTATTTTTTGATTTATAACGTTCCTATGAGGCGTGTGTGTGATGATCCTAAAATCCAATCAATTGTAAGTTCTAACTCCTTATTTTAACTCATATTTATCTTAATAGAAAAAGAGAGTATATATTCTACTTACTGGTTTGGATTGATAGAAGGAAGGGACACTACAAGAAAACTGGCCTTTGCCGGCGGTCAAAACCGCCGGTAAAGGCTTTACCGGCGGTCAGGACCTTTACTGACAGTTGTGCTGGACGCCGCTAAATTATCAATTTTTTGCTACACTACCAGACTATAGGTCAAAAGCTACGGATAAAATCCGTAGCTAAAGATGACTATCTCACAGTACGACCGTAGCCATGGGATCTCACCCCTTTAAATCTTGTTACGGTTTAAATCCGTAGCTATAGAGATCACGGCTACCTAAAATCTGTAGCAATAGAGAAAATCTTTCTTATGAAAAAGTATTAAAAAAAAAGAAAAAAAGAAAAAGAAAAGGTGACCCACATGTATCCTAGTTTTTTTTTTTTTTTTTTTTTATAATTATACACCAATCTAAGCAGCTAATACCTTGGTTAATGTCAATGATCTCCTCATTGCCAATGATTGCCATTGTTTCTAAGGGACTGGTTTCTTCTGTCGATCTTTGGTGAGCTGTGTAGCTGCCATTGAGGTTCACTCTACTTGCCTTTAAACAGGCTGTAAGAGATTCTCTACCTTGTAGAGTGTTAACTGGCTTGCAGCGGGTGAGAAATTGCGGGTATGCCTCCACCTTGTAGACAACTCAGAATTTGGAGTTCTTGTTGAGCTTCCTTGGGAGTTCACCTTATACACATTAGTTGATGAAATGGATCTCTTATCAGGAGAAGACCAATCCGAGTCTACGGAACAAAAATCCGCTGAACTCTCAGCATTATCATTTGATAATTCCAGTTCATTGATTTTTCCTACAACAAATCAAAGGTAAAATGAGAATTGGTTGATGCCAATTCAGATCCAGCAAAATTCAGATAAAACCAAACAATAATTTAATCAAAACCAATTGAGAAATATTATGCATTCATCTGGCTGCAAGCAAGATCCAATCGAACTTGCTCTGCTTAAATGAAAGAACTAAAACAAGCTCAAATTGTTTGACCCAGAAAAGGTTCGGTTTCATAGTCTGCTGGACTGCCAAAGAAAGATGTTTGAGTGGAACAAATGGACCAACTTATTTTCAATTAGAACCAGCATCACCATCATCAAGGTTTACTACTCAAGGAGGTCTGCTACTCTGCTTAGGGTGAATCAGAATCCAAGTGGCCAATTCAAAAAACCAGCATCACCATGAAGGGCACTATCCCAACAGATTTGTTTCCATTTTTTACCGGTCGGTTAGTTGTAGGCGCAATCCTACTGCCATAGGATACGTCTCCATTGAAATATTTTAACCCTCAGCATAAGCTACCATGCGATACTTGGAATTTCTCCATCATTATAATTTTCACTGCCCATAAATTTAAAAAGAAAAAAATAAAAGAGTCATCTGTCAGGTCTTGAGCAAGGGGAGTCAAGAGTTAGTTTTGCACCATTTAGAAAATGGTGGTGAGACTTTAGACATACACATGGCATGCTTGTATGGCAATCCAGACCATCCAAATCTATGGATGGAGCACAAGTGCATAATAAAAAATCTTCACTGAGAAGATAACATTAACCATCAGATTTGTCCTTCCAAATTTGGACCATTCACTTTTATTTTTAACCATCTATCCATATGATATACATTAATTGGATGGTTAGGATTGCTTGATCAGTGTGATTTAGAAATGTCTGATTTTAGAAATGCTCCATCAACAATGAGATCCACAATATGGATGGTGTGTATAGCTGTAAATCAATCTGATATGTAAGGTGGATGAGTCACTGCCAATTTTTAAATGGTGCCAAAAAAAAAAAAAAACAAATAGATGCAATAGCTCTATTGAATTTACCATTTTATCCTAGAAAGTGAATTGTCTATCAGTGGAAGGAGAGTAATATATATGAATTCCCTTTCTATTTTCAAATCAGGTGGAGAAAGAAAATGAAAAAAAGAAAAGAAAAGAAAAGAAAAGTTGGGAGAGAAAAGTACGGAAAGAGAAGAGGGAAGTCTAACAACATATATAGAAAATCTGCTACACAAGAAAGAAATGCATCCACAACAGTCCTTGAAAATTCTGATTCAAGCTAAATTGTTGGATGTAGCTCGATGAGGCTGTTACCTGGCTCTGGTTTCTGAACTCCTCTGTTTCTCATTGCCTCTCTCACTCTTGTCATTCCAAGAGGCAAGCCTCCACCAAATGCAGCTGCAGCATTTCCCATCTATAGATTAAAAAGAAAGAAATGAAAGAAAGAAAATGAAAAATAAAAGAAGAAGATCATAAATGCATAAAAGTGAAATTGGACTGTTTTTCAGCGACATGGCCCATCTGCATTGGGTCAAAATAAATGAATGGCCCAGATCTTGTACAAGTGCCCCTCGAGTAAGAAGATTGAAGGCTTGATTAACTTACTTAGCTATGAATGTTTAGTATTGGATCATTCCTCTACATCTAATGCAAAAGCATAACTTTCTTACCTCTTATCTTTTTCAACTGAGCTTCCACAGAAGCCTTCTTTGTGTTCTCCCACGATCCAATCGCCGACAGCTTCTTCTGGGCCTGTTTAAAAGAGTTAGCATGTTCAATACCCCGGCATTGAGGAATGATCAAATCACTTCAACTCAATATACAAAAACACAAACAGGAAAAGCTGGAGAAAAAACTCAATTCAACTCAATTTTTTTTTCCCCTTCCTCAAAAGGCCATTGGCATTCAGATATTAACTTAGACATTTTGGCAATTGGTTAGTCCACCATGTGATATTAAGATACTCTACTTAGGCATCCTTGTGGCCCTCCATGTTTTGGATAGGCTTGATTTTGGTTTCTATGGAAAGTAAGAAAGAAGAACACCTACAATTCATGAATAACAATACAACACTAAGGAACATAATAGTTTCATAGTATAGTTCCCTATAATGTCTAAATAATTACCACCTAAAAAAATTGCTTACCATTACTAGTGCATGCCCTGATAGATCATCCTCCTTGAGAATCCTCTAAAGTGCTGGATGGTCGTCGCCCAATCTAGGCCTCCATTGATCCTACAAAGGATGCCACAGACTGGGAATTGTTTCAATTGAAATTTTCTCTTATTTTTCTCATTCCATATGCCCCAAATGACAGCAAAGAAGACACCATGCCACTGACATCTTCCAATGGGCTCCCCATGCACTCGCTGACTAGCTTTGAAATAGATGCGGGACAGCTCTGAAAGAAATGAAAAGCTCGATAAATACAATACTTGCTTGCAAATTGTAGTAAATGAAACATGTGGAGAAGATAACAAAAAAGAACTTAGAACTACTTAAAGATAAAAATAGTGAATGTTTGCTAGCTCACATGTACATTTCCAAAACATCACTTATGCAACATAATTAATGAATGATGTATGTTGACTGTATTAGCACATAAACATGGGATAGATTAAGCCAAAACGCAGATATGATTCAGGGGTAAGTGAATAAAGCAAGCGGAAGACTTATAGTAAAATATGTGTACAAGTGTAAGTCCCTGAATTACATATACAACCAGATCGTGTAAAAGTGTTATTTATCAAAATTATAAGTACAAGTTACATCATTTACGATTCCCAAAATAATCGATTCCCAAAATAATCATAGATCCCATGTTTCAACCCGTGCATACCCGTCTCGCGCATATAGGAGAAATCCTCGCTCTGCCTCAGCCTCGCTCTGCCTCGGGCGTCGCATCATCATTTGCATTTAAGACAGAGTCTGGTGGGTGTTTAACACGTGGGAGTGAGTGATCAACTCGGTGGAACAATAAGGCACTGGTTAATGTTATCAGTTCAATCAAACGATAATGATAAAGCGGGACAATTAAATAAATCCTAAGTACTCTTATTAATGCAAGTATGAATGCGGTATGATGCGTGCCCTCACGCGTACACCCTCAGCGTCTTCCTCTTACGTTACGCATGACATCGCCTCAAAGTGCGCCACATCTACAAAGCACATGCAAATGCGGTGCATGGATATGATTACCAAGTTGTTATTAGTCCAATTCATACAGGCGGATTGGGAAGCTAAGATACCTTCCTCATATCACCATCCAACAGTGATCCATACTAGGGTCGTCATTCCTAGACATCTCATACGATCATATAGTTGAGGTCGTAGCAAAGGGCTCGTCACCAATCAATGCACGCCTTTCATACCCTTACTACCACAGATCGGCTCGTCACCTCCTTGCGGTATCCAGGTATGCTCGAGGTCACTACAAAGGGCTCGTCACCAATCAATGTAGGCAAAGACGAATATAGTGTCCCATACCACCATAATCGGCTCACGAGTTTAGTTGCTCACTTTGGTCACTACGGGAGGCTCGTCACCCAGCGTAGGCCGACGGCTCGACCACGGTGTCCCATACCACCATGCTCATGAGTCTTAGCGGATCGGTACCATGGTTATTAGGATTTCATTGGTAAGTTCGGTACCCTAGATTCAAGCGGTGGCGTCCATACATGGTTAACATACACGGACAATCGGGTTAGTTGACGAACTCGACTAGCACGAGCGCACGTTGAATTGAGCGACATAGAGTGCGCAAACACTCGCGTGGCCAAACCACTGCCGCCAACTCTAATACGACTCGGGTTCGTCTAATGCGTCTCACGTGGCGAAAGCAATCTCAACCACGACCAAAGGGTCAATTACCGATTTCCTGGACTAAGGCATAGTCCCAAACATCCTACACTACGACAGATATTCATATGGAATGTAAAACAATAATGGAACAACCACTCAAATCATGGTGCATACACATCTGAAGAATATCAACTTAACATAAATGTAAGCATAGGAATGCTTGAATTTAAATAACTTGGAATGTAAATGCATAAGGGAAATCATGCGCATCCATAGAAGTATTGAGAATCACTTCTCAATGCCTGCATTTAGTGTAATCAATTACACGTAGATCATTCATGCATTTCTACAAACACTTAGCATTCATGGAACAACATACATGACGCATGTTGAAATACGTGCACTTAGACAATTCCTTCTTCCAAGGAGTTGTCATACATGCATCTAGCATACATACATGACCAAAAATCATGGCAAACATAAGTGCGTATTTTATACGTATACGGTACTTTATAAATACACTTAGAATACACAAATCTCAATATAGCACATGCATATCGGAAAGCAATGTAAACATAACATTTGACATGTGAAATCTCATCCATAACAAGAATAAATCACTAAGCTGGGATTGAAAGCCTTGAAAACCATAACCTATACACTTAAAGTCCGCACCTTAAGCAAAGAAAGAACCACCGATCTGATTTGCCTTCGTCAACGGCGCAAGAATACCCTAAAATAAGGATAGAAATGAGATACAACAACACCAAGTCTAATCTAAGCTCTAACACGGGTTAGGGTTAGGTTAACTTACCCCAAAAGAACTCAGAACCGTCAAAGGACCGATTCAAAGTGAAGATTCAAAGGTGAAGAAGAACAAGGAAGAATCGCGGTGATTCACCCACCAATCTCTCTCACTAACTCTCTCTTTTCCACTCTCTTTCCAGGCTAGGGTTAGAGAAAATTCGTAGGGAAATGAGAGCTAGGGTTTAACGACTATATATAGGCCTTAAAATGATGGAAATAACCCCGGGGTCAAGGTATACTTAGGTTATAACCAAAGTACGCCACTTCTGATGGGCCTATAACCACGAAAGGTCGGACTTAAGCTCACTGACCATGGATCTAGGTCAGCTGAGTTTTCGCTCTGCTCTTCAGATCAGTAGTGGCGGACCACACTCAATTCAACGGTCACGGAATCTCGATCAGTCCACAAGCACTAGGATATGCTGGGCCAACCATCCTGATCGGAGGGTGAAATTGGGTCGAGAATCCAACGGTCGAGAATGCTTAAAATCGTCGGCGGCTGACTCAGATTTCATAAAAAGCTTATTAAATTCCAACCGTTCTCACACTCTTCACTCCGAACTCAACCAAATCGACCCAGAACATCAGATCGACTTGATTTTCGAGGTGAAGACCAAGCCCAACTCAGTGACCGCAACAGCCTAAGATCATCGCCATCGGACTTTCGACGCGCGGTCTAGGTCTGATCCAGATCTTCCAAAAATTCCCCAGAACAACTGGATTTAGCGATGGATCCCAGATTTCAGAGTAACGTAGCACTCACTAATCTACACGTTTAGAGCCATGCAGATACAATTTAAAGTGATTGATGCGAATTTCACAAGCAATCAAGTAGAGCGCTAATTACCCCAAAAACAACTACTTAAGGAAAGATTAGCACAAAAATTCCAAGGTCGTTACAAAAATAGTGGATGTTTGCTAGCTCACATGTACATCTTCACATGCAGATGAGGATGTGGAATATACGAAAATCAGTTGGCCCCATTGTAGATAACCTATCCCAAAAACCAGGCTAGTTATCTAAAATGTGAAACTGGAAGATCCAAAACAATCAAAATCTCGGAAGATAAATTATCAACAGAGTAACTGCAAGTCTTTACTAGTGCTGGAATTGGCAGTCCCTAACAATTGATGAATAAATGCCCTTTCAGTTTTCAAACATCAAACCAAACTACCAAGTTTTCTCAGCTGAACAAAAGAGTAACTGCAAGTCTTTACTCGTATTTGTCTTTTTCAGAAATCTAGTTTGCTAAGTGCCAAAGGGTTGCATGCCAAAACAAGGTATTGTAGCAAGGAACAAATTGAAATTGGGTTGCATGCCAAATTCCCGAAGTAATGTTAAGGGGAGCCCACACAAGTCATTTGTACCTAAGTTTGTGGTATTGAAAATGTTTACACTTGATCATTTTCAATATACATGTGTGTACATGTGCTTATGTGTATGAGAAATGATGGCATCCGATCATAAGTTACCATCCACCTGATAGATAGCTTTCAACATGAGATCCACAATGTTTGGAGAACATGATATTAATCAATATTAAACAGACTGTAGACAATTCTGACATTGTTAAATTGAAGGACCAGTAAAACACAAACATCAAACCAAACTACCAAGTAGATAATCAATCTAAGGTTTTCAAAACACCAGGGTCAATTGAATGACCTGAAATTACAATGTATGGCCACATTAAAGGAGCGCCCAGATCTAGCCGTGATTTGCCCAAGGAGTGGCCCAATCTGGGTCTGATCTGACCCATCTAGGCGGCCCCCAAGGTGGTCCGCCTGACTGTTGGTTGGAGGCCACACATCTACATCGAGGTGGGTTCAATACGATCGGACCATTGGGTCTTGGATGGTTTAAATGCACACATACGTCACACGGGTCCCCACCGACTTGCCGATTAACATAGCAGCTATATAGCGGGTGAGATCACTAGCCCACCGTCCCGTATGTATCATGGTGGGGGGCCATGCATGTGGTCCAACAACTAAATGGATGGACAGTCTAGATTAGCAGACCCAAGCCAAGCTAAAGGCAGGTGGGTCCCACATGTGGATGGCGTGGAGGATGCATACATCATGATAGGGCCTTACGTGGTACCGTCCAGCAATGGACGGTGCTGATGTTCACCATGTGCGGGCTCCACAATCTGCTGATATCAAGGGCAGCGGTCGTCCAACAAATGGACGGCCCAGATATACATGAGGTGGGTCCATGCGTGTGGGACCCACCATCACTAGTTATATTGTGAATATATATATACACACAGACACACACACACACACACCATATATATAATCTCAAACGTACAGAGTCGAACGTCCCTTGCTGGACGGCCTGGATGACGTTCATATGTGGACGGTCAGAGAGACCCATGCAACCTGATGTGGCCCAGCGTCATCCCACCTGTGGTTTGGTGAGGCCAAGTGTCAGTGCAGCCCACCTGCATTTGGTGAGGCCCATGTTCTGCGCAGCCCACCAGCTGTAACCGTGTATGCATGTCGCCCCTGTTGCGGCTGTTTTGAAGACTGTCTCCGGCCCTGTTTTCATTTTTTGGCTTAAATAGACCCCATTGGAGGGCTTATTTCACCGCCTATCTGCGGCCAAACCATGGCCACTATCATGGTCTGATAGATGCCAGATCTCGGCCCCATCTGAGGGTGGTATCAGTCCATCATCATGGCTAGCTTCAGCCCAAGCAACAATCCCATTGAAAGACTGTGTTTAGCTAGATGGAAGGCTAGTTTACGGTCTGATGCAGTCGAGTTGGAGACCCGATTTGCAGCGCATCTCAGGCCATTGAAAGACTGTGTTTAGCACCCTGCATATCATCCATCACACCATGCCAGAGCATTAAAGTTTCTCTTATGACAGTCATATTCACTGAAGCTCCAATTAAACAAACATGTCAAAAACTTACGGGGTGGAATATCTGCTTACCTGCATAGAAACTGAACACAAGGGTATATATTGATCATCCACCTCTCTTACTACCAAGTAGTCCTGATGAAAATGCATCTACACTACAAGAAGGGGAAAAAAAAAAAAATTGTGGCTGCACCGATACGGTCTAGTATGAACGGCTGCCTACGTACCCAATGTTCGGAAGATTGGGATCAAGCCACTACGTAGTTCTTAATATTTAAATCAGAATATTTTATGCATAAGCAGAGAAAAAATCAAAACAAATCATAATAGAAATGTGTACCTTCTGTTACGCATAAGAAGATGAAAAGCTGAAACAAATCACAATATAAATCTTTGTAGATTAGTCAAGCAAAACTACTAACATGAAACAAACATTAGCTATCACAACCAACTGTCAAAATCAATTATTTTTGTTTTCAGAAATAACAAAAAGAGAGAGAGAGAGAGATCCCTCCATTTAGCTCAATCCATAGTTGTCACAACCTACAAAATAAAATAACAAGAAGAAATTAGTTAATATTTACAATCTTATATAAGTTCTATTGTATATGAAAAAAAATAATAATCTTACCAAACAACAACAATCAGGCCAACAAATACTCGTTCCAGCCGCATCCCCAATTGTACTGTACCGTCCATAGGGTCTCATCAAAGTCTCTTCACGTACAATTGCCACCTGAATATATACTTCCCAAAAACCATTTCCAAGTGGGAACCCGCCTACTTTTGTGAGCGGATCCTTACTCAAGACAATCCCTCTAGCGACAGTAACCCCACGGATACTAGTAAGAAGAACTTCGATTACGTCCTACAAATAAAAGTTACTATTTAACACAATACATTGCATCATTTGTATACCACATCTAATTAAGAACACAATAATCTCAAAACATAATAAAAGAACTATTTGATTTGTGTGAAAATTTACCCCGGTACTACTGCAAGTCGTAGTCAATGAGCAAGCAAAATCACCTGCAAACACATCTTTACATAGCACAAGTGCCAACCTGGCAAGTGCGTGGGATATCCAACAATGCATAAGGTGATCCCCACCATGCAGATGAATGCATACAACATAAGGATTGTATGGCTAAAAATACACTTGCCAAAGTGCCCATTCAACGTATAATTGTGGACCAATATGAATGCACCATACTGAATCCTAATTTTTTAGCACACGTGCTGCACATAAAGGTGCATCTGGAGAGGGGTGAGCATAGTAGCATCACCAAAACTCAGTAAACATAATATTAAAAACAAAAAAATACGAAGCTAATGAACAAGACCCTGCCCTATATCGGTTAAAAAGACACATTTTCCTCATGACGTTAACAGGTAACATAATGAGGAGAAATGAATGGCACTTAATACAAATCATATTTATTAATCTGTAACAAATCACTAAATTGATCAAAATCCCAATTGAATCAGTGCTGCAATTTTTATTTCAACAGAAAAGGACACAAAGTTTCCAACCAATTACAATGGGTCATGAATTCATCAATTGAAGTAAACCATAAAATTAATCCAGCAAATGTAAGGCAGATACCATTGATAGAGGCAAGTTCATTGGTTAAGATGGGATTTTGTAACTAATTCATGGAAATAGGTAGGTATTTAGCAATGCATACAAAGATGACACAATCACATATCACTTAATCAATTTCAATGACCTCAACAAGCCCATATCGTCCAAACGTAGAAAAAAATAATAAAGAAAAAGAAAAGGGAATCAGGCTATCCAAAACACATACCCTGTTCTGCAATCAAGTCATCCACCACCTTAGCTATCTATTTTTTAAAACACAGCATAAACCAAATGTCAGCAGCAGCCAAAAGGTAAAAGAAGTGTTGACTAAAAGCCCGTAATATTTAATGTCTTTTTTTTCCCCGAACCTTATTAAAATGCTCATACTGCCTGTTTCCAAGCCCAAAAACACCATATTTGAGGTTCTGAAGCCAGTTTCCCCTCTCATTCCCCTAAAAAAATCCAGATTTCAAAATCAACCAAACCAACAACAGAAATAATCAGTGTCTAATATCAAAAATATCCAAAGCATCCCGAAACAAAGATGATCAGACTGGAGGGGGAAGTTGATTTTTGTTTTCTATTTTTTCTAAATTGTTGCAAGTCATTGAGAATGGTTTAGTTTGAATTAATTGCCTACAACATATAAAATTTTTGTATGAGGTTTTCCTTATAAGATAGTTCTTTATCTTGTTACTATTTCCTTTTAGATCATGGGCCGAAGCTAACAAGCTCATGGCATGCGTACGTCGTGCATTCACTTGCCGTTGGTTCTAGCAAGGGTTGCGGTAGCAGTGGCAATTCTTTATGAGACGGAAATTTTAGTTTGCATGGTGTGAGCTGGCACAACCATAACTTGCTTAGTTTACAAGACTAAGCAAGGTGAATATGTGAAGCCAATTCATGATTTCCAAACAATGGTGAAAAACAGGGCATTGTTCCATAACATAAAAGTCACCATTGAGGAAAAAGTGGACATCGTTTTGAAAATAATAGCCGTTATTTAATTATAGGCCTTTTTCTGTTTCTATCACGAACTAAAGTGACCCATCCTTCATAATGGGTGATTAAAGGATGACCATTGCAAGTCATTGAGAATGGTAAAATAATAGAAACACCAAAATTCAGCGAATGGAAAGTTCAGGTTTAATATGGTTTAGACAAGTAGTAGACAAAGGCATCTTGAGATTAGGGCCCACTGTAATCTTTATTTGCCATCCAACCTATTGATTAGGTCAAACAGACCTGGACGAAGGGATCCAAAACTTTTCTAGCCCCATATCAGCATCTTCATGCAAATGAACCTCAAATGATCCAGACAGTTGATAAGATGGACCTACCGTGGAAAGATAATGACCCTCAGATTTTACATATTAGACAATCCCATCCAGCTCATCCATGGATTTTATTTTGTACCATTGTTATCCCTAGCAATTTATTTTTAGGCCACTGATTCAAGGGTTAGAATCATCCGATCTGGGAAGTTTTAATAAAAAGGAAGAGAATGAGTCGATCCATTGGATCTTTCAGGAAAAATAAAATAAAATAAGAGCTGATCCATTGGATCTTTCAGAAAAAAAAAAAAGAGCTGATCCAATGGAAAATGAACTGCAGAAATTAATTTTCACAATGAGCAGTCTATACACTGGACGGTCTTGTTACATCAAATGTGCACAAGTTCATCAAATGTGCACAAGTTCATAGACATTTTATTCCAAATATCAGTTCAATCACTCAATCATTTAAATCATTATTATGGACTTTCCTACCGCATCAAGTATCAGATCCACACTAATGCAAGACAATCAGAAAGGTTCAGCTCCAAACAAAACATCAATGCCAACTGATAGATGCAATGAGAAGGCAAAAAGGAATATAACCCTAAAGGATCCCTGGGAATAGTCATCTATTGCTCTACATAAATGCAATACTTCCAAAATTCAACCTCGGTTACATATCAGATGATGAGAATTTTGTCCAAATTTCATCACTTATTACATACAGAAGTACCAGTTAAGAAGCATGAAAAAAAAAAAAAAACAAAAACAGAGGAACCATTAAACCCAGTTAAAACCCACTGCTCATGACAAGCATAGAACCACCAAATTCACTCCCATGAGCTGAAGGATTGAAGGATAGAAGCCCACAATGGCTTTTATTTTAGGCAATGCTTGGTAGAGCTAAATCTAAATTACAGTAGGAACATGGCCTTCCCAGAGCAATTATTAAACCTTTTCCATGTTTTTTTTTTTTGAAACATAACAACAAGCTTCATTAAAGAGGCGTTGAGATAGCATCAAAAACTACAAACAAGAAGACACATGAGCATTGCCCAAAAGGAAAAAATACCACCAACTTGAATTCCAGTGGGAGCATGCCGCATCAATCAAGAGGTTGCAGGTCTGGCAACCAAGACCCGACACCTAAAATTTTAAGACTTTGTTTTTTTGTCCAAAGAGAATTCCCACACAACGAGAATAGCCAAATCAAAACCAAAACTAGCAGAGTCTTTACACGAGAAAAGAATTAATAGTCGGAGATTATTCCCCTACAACAACACATCTTTCAAGTCAACAATCTAATTATTGCAAATTTGAAAATTTGAGTAAATCTAATTATTGAAACTAAATCAAATAGGATAGAGACTCCTATATAGCAATTAACAGAGGAGAAACGGAACCTGAGATTCAAATCGTAGCTTGCTGATGCACCAGCTTCACCTTCTCTCTCAGGAACTGCCGTATATGTTCACGTTTCCAGTTGTCAATTCTGCAAAATCAAATACAGAAACCCTCAGTGCACAGAAAATAGCCTCAAGTTGGAAATCGCATCAAGAAAACGCATCTACAGAAGATCCAGTGCAGAAAATAGAAAAATTAGGGCAGAGATGGGAAAATCACCTGCTTATGATGGAATCGAAGGAAGATCGAGATCTCACAGAAAGCGAGCGAAAGATATCTAGGGTTTTTTTTTATTTTTTACCAACTCCTCCGATCTCCGCCGTGGAGATGAAGGAACACTTGAAACTTCAAAGAGTGAGAGGACAGCGAGCGGAGAGGGAGAGGGAGAGCGCACAAGAGGGAGTGGGCCGGAGAGGCAGAGAGAAGGAGGGAGATGGAGAGGGAGAGCACGCGAGAGTGAGAGGGAGAGGGAGAAGGAGAGCGTGCGATAGGGAGAGGGAGAGGGAAGGAGAGCGAGATGCAGTGGAGAGGGAGAGGCAGGGAGAGGGAGATACGGCGCAAGGGAGAGGCAGAGAAAGAGGGAGATACGGCTTTAGGGTTTTTTTTTAATAGCAAGGGACCCTTTACCCGCAGCTGTTAAAACGGGCTGCGGGCAAAGGGTAAGCCCATCAGTCGGCTAAACCGTATTTTGTTGTAGTGGGATGTCCTTCAAGGTAGATGATCCCAGATACATCCTGACTAGAAAATGATAGTTATCAGTGAGTTACTACCGAGTTGACTCAGTTGGAAACTGGGCCAGTCTACATCACTGTCGAGTTGGGAGGAGATTTACTTGAAGCTGGTGAGTTTTGCAGTTTCATATCTAAGTGGAAGTTGTCTTCCATTTTTATAGAAACTCAAATCCCAACTCTAATAGCTGACTGAGTTGATATCTAGTTTAGATATTGAGTCAACTCGTTAACGAGTTGCTTGATGTGGAGCTCACAGGGATTTTTTTCAGGGGTTTATACTTGATTAAGGAGTGGTCATTCTTCAAGTTGAGCTGCGGCGAATGGCACCTGCCGCAGGTCATTTTGAGATCTCAGTAAGATGTTGCTAAGTTAACTCATTACCGACGGTTTGCAGGGGAGTTTGATGGAAACGGTTTTGAGCTATACCTGCTATAAGAAGTGGTCTCATATGATGGTGTAGAGGAGTCTGATTTAGTCCCAGCACGAGTCGGATTACATCGGAATGCTGATCTCGGGGGATAATCAACCTCAAGGACTCGTCCAAGCTTTAGAAGTTCGGGCTGGGATGATCGGGTTGGAACGAGTTAGCGCCAATCTGACTTGGTCCTGGCATCACGTTGGTGGAGTAGTAGCTAGGAGTTGGTGTGGTCATTTCAGGGAAATGACTCTGCCACTGCCTGGAATCGTCACCGCAACTCAGTAGTGCTGAGTTGGGAGAAGTAGCAGAGGTGGACGATGGCGGTCTCACTGGAAAGATCGAACGGTAGCTGGAAACTTTTCCAGCATCTAGTTCTCTCTCACTCCTTCTTCCACTCTCCCTCTCCTTTCTCTCTCATTATCTTCTCTCCTCAGTCTCAATCTTCTCTCAGCAGATCTACGACTCGGGCCGAGTGGAGTTGCTACCTGCAACTCGAACTAACGGCGCCTAAAACTCTCCCTTTCCTTTTCTAATTCTTTTCTTTCTATTTTTTTTCCTTCGGGATTCGCCCTAATGCACGGCTATATATAGCCCTTTCTATTTCTATGTCCTTCTACGGCTAATATCTGAGATTAGCGTGCTATTAATGCAAGTTGGTCAAGAATAGGTTGTCATCAGGGCCCCACTGCACATCAGATCTTGTGTAGGGGTCACTGATCTAAGCTCGGTATTAGAGGGGGTGGGCCACACGATGGATGTCTTAGATTAGAGAAAAGATTAGTTTTTAAGAAGGTGGGTTTTATGGTTGGTTTGTGGAAGATGACCCACTGGTCATGGCAATTTTGAAATGACCGGGAGATCTGATGATTAGGGGCATTTAGATGGTCCAGATGATGGCCATGAGGCTTGTGGGTCTCGCTCTATGGAGAGATTGGGGCCTCTGATTACACATCCTTTCAATACGAGAGGCGATTCGCACCGCGGCAAAGTTGCATCAAAATTTCAGTTTGCCACGAGATTTTAGAGCAGCCTTAGGTCAGACACTCCAGATTAACTGGAAGGAATTTCTAGAAGATGGGGAAAGGCTGGGATCAAATTTTACCAAAGATGAAAGTTCTTCCTTCCGCTTTCGGGTGCGTAGGGAGCTATTTCAGGAAAACCCAGGCCTGACTAGGACATTAGCTTGGTGCGTAGACGAGCTTCAAGCATTCTGGGCGAAAGGATTTTCTAGCAAGGCACTGCTGATGTGGATTTTTTATCCCTCAAGGGCTGGGGATTTCTCCCCTTGTCGAGAGCCTTCGTAGAACACTGACCGAGTGGACATTTGTGCCTGGGTGTGGGTACTACCACATGTAACTCTACTGTAGTTATGGCCGGTGGGCCCCACTGATCATGATGGACAGTCTTGATCATGGGGACGACACTTGGTGGTGGGTCGTTTCGTGATGTCAGAAGAATGACAATTTTTGAACGTGATCGCAGCGGCAAATCGGGTGGATTCCCTGATTTTTGAGTTTTTATCGGGTCAAACTATATTTGATCCCGTGTTTGGCAAGTGTATATGGTTTTGTGTACACACGTGGATGAACATGGGGCCCACGTGATGATCAGTGTGATCCACGCCGTTCATTCTCTTTGGAAGTCTCATTCGAGGTCTTTGACCAAAGATGAGGCAAATCCAAGGTTTGGGTCGATCACACTAAGTGATTTGAGTGTTTTTCAACTATCAGAGTTGTTCTAATTTACACTAAAGTATAGGGTTTTTTGGATTTGTTTAAAGGATAATTAGCAGTGAGTTCAATGGTCTAATAACTTGATTATGATGGTCAGTGCTGGATTTCTATATCAAGTGACATGAGCCTAACAATTGATGTATTCAGTGATCTATGCCACTAATTCCCTAGCGATTGTATTCATTCAGGAGTACCTATAGTATGAAATTAGGGATTTTAAATAGTGGTGTTAAGTGATCTAATGGTTGGTGGATTGGTTATCGACAATAGGGTTTTCTAGTTTGATTAGAATTTGTTGATGGTCATCTAGTTTACTTAGAGTGTTCAGTGTGGATTATAAATCTAAGTAATTGTGACCTGATGAATGACGAGTTTGATGATTAGGGGTTTGTTATTGACGGTGGTTGGTTTATTTCGCTTATCAAGAAGATAGAGATCCTAGATGACGTGCTAGTCTTACTTGAAATTCAATGGAGGGATGGTCTAATCTATGGATGACGATTGACAATTGGATCATCATGTTGATGTACTCTTCGGTTGAAAGGTCAAGGGCCAGCTCGAAGCACCTTGTAGGTACGTTGTGATTGTCATAGTTTGAATCTAATGGTCAAGATGGATAAATTGAGGATAGCAGGATGGAGGTGTTTGGTCTAAATTACATGTGTTCTCACACATGTATAAAGTTATTTTAGATCTCTATAGTAACACCCGAGTATAGAAAATGCAGGGTGTTACACGACCTTGCTAAGAGGGGAGTACAACATCATCACATGTTATGCTTAGTTATCTTCATAATTCATTCCTATGTGCATCATATGTATGCTTGGATGAGGAGTGATTAATCATGGTATGTGCCTTTGGGCAGGTTGTTTATGAGACTCCTCGAGTGATGGAGTTGCCCTACATGAGCGCGCTGTATGCACAAGAATGATGCATGGTTGATTGGTATGATTCATGCATCTCCCATTGCATAACACAATTATTATTTATCATAGCGTCATCAGGGCTATAGCCTCCACAGGCACATTGTGGATGGCCAGATTTGGACACAAGAAATGCTTAGTTTTAGCACTGTGGGTACGTAGAATGTCCTTGGGTGAAAGTCCCAAAACCTTTTTGGTACCAGGAGATGCTCCAACGTCTAGACCGAGTGGAAATATGAGCGTCGGTGCTAAATACCATTAAGCCGTGTCTCCCACTATGTTGTGGTTGGTTGGAAGGAAGTGTGGCCTTATCCGCCTGAGTGAAGGGGCTGTAAGCTAGGTTGAGTTTGACTAGCTCTCAAATGGGTATGCTATTGACGAGCCGAGTAGGTATTGGTAGACCACTGGCGGATAGTGAGGTCTCTTCCACTTGCTTGGCTGCGCAGCTAAGGAGGCGGCAGTCAGTGTGCAGTGTATTTGACCCCGGTGATTTTTCAGAGAGGAACTGTACTGATATGTCACGCCCCAAATTCGGAAATCAGATTCACAGGAATTTCGATTGCCGAATCCGGTGCCGACAGCCTCCGTAGTACCCCATTCTCGGCTCCTAGCGTCCATACGCCAGATTCCGATCCTGGGATCCTACAAGGAGGATTTTTTTTATATATATATACATACATTTAACTTGTAATAAGCATAACCACAAGATTACCAAATTCACAAAGGCAAAATTATCACCACATATCCACTAATATAATCATTGAGTATAATGCTGAAAAGAAATACATATATCGAAAGTCAAGCTTCAGAAGACCGCTGCACGCTCCAAGCTCAACACTGCTGCAACCTAACATCACCTGCACGCATCTATCATGCATAAGCTTATAAAAAGCTTAGAGGGTGGAGTAAGTGTGTGCACAAGGTAAGTGCCAAGTATTCAATACAATGCCATCAACATACAATACCGGAAATACTAGTAATCCATAAATCGTACACAATCAGAATAAGCAGAAATACTGACAAGTCCATGAGTCAATCAATATCAGAATACGTAATATAAAACAACTATGCAAATGAGGAGTCATAAAGAGCTAAATATCAAATGCCTAGGATGCGATGCAATATGCAATTCCTAATGAGTTCATAAATAACATCAGCCGTATCGAGACCATATAAATGCCAAGAACACAGTAACCCAAAATGTTATATGTCGCAGATGTAATGCAATATGCGGTGAGAATGGAATGACCATGCTAGAGTATGAAGCCGGGACGATAGTACGTAGTATCGCAAGCTATGGGGTCCATCACAAGGGACTTCTATCCAAACCAGTCCCATACCTAAATTTGGATAGTCAGACCTAATGTGGTAAACTCTTGATCTCAGGTTAGTCGCGTGCCCAACCGAAATCCTGGCCATGCGAAGGTACACGTAATAAATAGTTGCGCACCACCAGCCCGAGTGGATAGTGAATGAATGAATGAATGAATGAGTATGCAATTCCTGCTCAATAAGTCCACATATCAGTACGGTTCCTCTCTAGGAAATCACCGGGGTCTATTACACTCCAAACCAGATTGCCGCCCCATCGCGCGCAACAAGGTGAGTGGAAGAGACCTCATTATCCGCCTGCCAATATCGGGCCCGGCTCGTAGATAGCGGACCCATTCCTCGAGTTGGTCAGACTCAGCCTAGCATTGCCCCCTCCTCTCGGGCAGGTAAGGCCGCACCCCCTTCCAACCGACCACGATACAGTGGGAGACGCGGCCTAACGGTATACGGCCCTCATGCGCTCATGCATCCACTCGGTCTAGACGTTGGAGCAACCTCTGGAACCAAGAGGGTTTAGGGACTTTCACCCAGGGATATCTATAGCACCCCATGTAGAACAGATTTCCGGTGTCCCATCTGGCCATCCACGATATGCCTGTGGAGGCTACGACCCTGATGTCGCTAGGGCGTACAATAATAACGGTACACAATGCAAGATGCATGAGTCATACAATCCAGTCATGCATCAATCCTGCGCATACCGTGCACTCATGTGAGACAACATCCGCCTATCAGGGAGTCTCATAACATCCTGCCCAATGACATATGCAATGGTCAATCACATCTCATAACAAACATACAGATGATGCGAATGGCATGTATCATGATGTTATGCTGTCACATACTCATAATCGGTATCAATAACCGACATCAACAATCGACCTCGACAATGAGGACATTTAACCAACATTGCCCCTAAGGAACGGCCACATAGATCCAAACATATAATGGGCCTACGGCCTCACATAAAGTCCTAATATACAACACGATGGGCCTTACTCAAGGTTTTAATACACATCACGATGGGCCTCTCACATGGGCCTAACATAGATCACAATGGCTCTATCGTCTGGCCCTAAAATGCATCAAAATGGGCCTCATCACATAGGCCTCGACAATCGGAATCGGCCTCGACAAATCGAAATTAAGCTATACAATCGGAATCGGCATATCGGTCACGTCAATCGGTAATCGGTCACGTCAATCGGTAATCGGTCATGACAAACGAAATCGATCGATAATCAGAATCGGTAAATCGGTCTCGACAATCGGGATCGATCGATAATCAGAGTCGGCAAATCAGACATGACAATCGGATCGATCAATAATCCAAATCGGCAAATTGGCCACGACAATCGGAGTCGATAATCGGTCTCGACAATCGGGATCGATCGATAATCAGAGTCGGCAAATCGGTCACGACAATCGGAGTCGATAATCGGTCTCGACAATCGGGATCGATCGATAATCAGAGTCGGCAAATCGGTCATGACAATCGGATCGATCGATAATCCAAATCGACAAATCGGTCATGACAATCGGAGTCGATAATCGGTCTCGATAATTGGGATCGATCGATAATCAGAGTCGGCAAATCGATCATGACAATCGGATCGATCGATAATCCAAATCGACAAATCGGTCACGACAATCGGAGTCGATAATCGGTCTCGACAATCAGGATCGATCGATAATCAGAGTCGGCAAATCGGTCATGACAATCGGATCGATCGATAATCCAAATCGGTCACGACAATCGGAGTCGATAATCGATCTCGACAATCGGGATCGATCGATAATCAGAGTCGGCAAATCGGTCATGACAATCGGATCGATCGATAATCCAAATCGGTCACGACAATCGGAGTCGATAATCGATCTCGACAATCGGGATCTATCGATAATCAGAGTCGGCAAATCGATCATGACAATCGGATCGATCGATAATCCAAATCGGTAAATCGGTCACGACAATCGGAGTCGATAATCGGTCTCGACAATTGGGATTGATCGATAATCAGAGTCGGCAAATCGGTCATGACAATCGGATCGATCGATAATCCAAATCGGCAAATCGGTCACGACAATCTAAATCGATCGGTAATCAGAATTGGTAAATCGGTCAATAATCGGAATCGGCGAGAATAGGCTGAACAAGGCCTAAGGAAAGGTTACAATGAGGACATCTAACCATCATTGTCCATCAATGTGGACATTTAACCAACATTGCTCCCAAGCAGTGGCCCACATAGGGCCAACGTATAATGGGCCCATGGCCTCACACAAGGGTCTCATACATCAAGTAGGCCGCATCACATGGGCCGGAACTACATCTCAATGAGCCTCATTATATGTGCCATAATCACATTACATCAGGCCTTGCCCATGGGCTTCGAATACATCACAACCCTGCACATGGGCCTCAAATACATCACCATACACATCACAATGGGCCACATCTCATGGGCCTGATACACATCAAGTGGGCTGCATATCGAGCCCCACATACATCACATTAGGCCACTGAGTAGGTGGGCCCTGCACGGCCAGCAAGTGGGCCATTTGCTTACACAGCAGGTGGGCCTCACCAGGTGGGTAGCGTGGGTGCAACATATACAACATACATTACGGCGGAGCCCACGTCACCATCCAAACATCGCCCATGTAAATCAATACTACCCAAACATCGTCTAGCACCGTCCAACACAATCTGGACGGTGTGGATGAAATGCATCATGGTGGTGCCCACCGTGGAGATACAACATAAACATCATAGTGGGACCCACATGTGCCATCAAGGAAGGCCCCCACAACTTGCTGAGTAGCCAGGTGTGCGGTACCCAGCCAACCCACATCCCACCATCCCATGGATTAGACGGTGCGGATGGAATGCATCATTACAAGGTGGGCCTCACACGCTGCCATGGTGGGGGTCCACGTCAATTGGATGGATGGTAGGGGTATAACATAGGTCTCACACATGTGGCCCACACACGCAACAGCGTGCCTACATGGCACCGTCCAGATGGACGGTGCTTAAGTAAGATACATGTATTAAAGGTGGGTCCCACATGGGGCCCACCAGATATAATATATAATATACATATTATATTGTATTATATATAATATATATAATATATAATATCCTACCATATATTACATATAATATATTATATAATATATAATACATATACATAGTCCAGGCCCTTGACGGCCTGGACACGAGACACACATCAAGGTGGGGTCCGCACAACCCATCTGATGGACGGCGTTGATGGGAAACACACATCAGGGCCCACGGTTCTGTCCAGTTGGACGGATTGTGTGGATATATAAGCATCACGTGTGGGACCCACGGATCTTGCTGACGTCCTACAGATGGACGGTGTGAGATTTTCACAGGTGCAGGGTGGGACCTGCAGGTGGGCAGCGCGGAGTACAGATACATCACGGTGGTTGCCACATGCGTGTGGGTCCCACATACGTGGCAGGTGAGGCTAAAATACATACCTCAAGGCCCCCAATTGATCAGTTGACGTCCATCAAGTTGGACGGTCTTGATATAACATGTACATCGCGATGGAATACCCCTGCACCATCCAACGGGTCCAGCACCGTCCAGATGATCGGGACGGTGTGGATGAAAATAATGCATCACGGTGGGGTACCCCTGCACATTCTCACGGTGTCCAGCATCGTCCAAAGCATTAGACGGTGTGGATCAAATTACATAAATCATGGTGGTCTCATGCAGCTTACTGACGTAAACAGCAGCTAGTAGCTGCGTGAGGCACACAAGCCAATCAAATCAAGGACGCTGTGCACACAGCACAAATACGGTGGGTCCCACCGTCCAAACAGTGGACGGTGGATGAGGTGCATCCGTTAGGTGGGTCCACATGCGCGTGGCCCACCATCCAATCATGCTAACACTTGTGTTTTCCTCTGTCCAGGTGATGGATGGTTAGATGGAACATACATCCTAGTGGGGTCCATGTCAGCATGGATAAAACACTACATCACCGTGGTGTTCTTGCTGTTGCTGGATAGATGGTCCAGCAGTGTCCCCTCTGCTTGGACGGTAGAAGGAACACATACAGCAGGTGGGTGCCCACCGTCCAGACTATGGACGGAAAGGATACAACATATTCATCATGTGTGGGTCCACGTGGTGGCCCACCAAAGCTTTGGATCAACTTGATATTTGTAATTTCCCTCATCTAGGCCTGTCCAAATGGACGGGCAGCAATGGTGGGTCCCACAATCGGACGGTGTGGATCAAACTCAACATGGTGGGCCACACACCTCATCAACATCATCACCAAACAAAGAGGAAAAAAAGAGAGGGAGAGAGAGAGAGAGAGGAAAACGGATGGTGGAGATGGGAGGGACCCCGTCACTATGGGCCCCTCTTTGATACAAGGCATACATCGAGATGAGTCCCACCACATGTGGGCCCTCAAATGATCAAATCCACACAACAAAACAAAGAAAAACACCCACCGTTTGCAAATCTTCTAGCCTCTTTGGTCTCCCCGAGCTCCAAGGGACGCGATTCAACGGTCGAGATTATCTTTGGAAGGTGAGGATGGGAGGTAAGAAGGTGGGCCACACAAGCATTTCCATGGAAGTCATGGACGTTGGGTGTTCTCATGGTGCTTGAGAGAAAAAATGAGAGAGAGATGAGAGAGAGAAAGAGGTTGTAAGAGAGAGAGGGATGGGTGAGTGATGGGGTGAGTGATGGGTGAGTGATGGGTGTACTTGAAAAGGGATGGGTGGAGAGAGGGAGAGTTGACTTTGGGTTGCTTTTTGGGTAATGTGACATGTACTTGATTGATTTGACAAATTGATGAGATTCTCTCGGTATTGCCACACGCGGTGTTTTCTTCGAACTGAACGTGGGCCCACATCTCCTTGCCTGGGTATCGCCTCGGCGCGCGAGACGTAGCATCGAAACCGCGGCGACGGCGCGGTCGCACGGGTACAAGTCTCGGGTCAAGCCGACTCTGAATAACGGGACATGACTTAGGGTTGCGCGCAAACCCCAATAACAGAATGCGGGTCGCCGGAATTCGACCGAGAGAACCGCGGAAGCCTATAGAACGGTACGGGTTAGGATACGGGCCTTACATGATATGTGGATTTGATATGAGGACTAGCATGATCGCATTGCATATTACATATGGCATTTGGCTATATAGGCCCTGCATCGCATAGCCTTGGTATAGATGATAGCATTCATGCTTAGTGTAGTGTAGCCTTAGGATGATTGATGGCATTCTTGCCTTGTATTGCATAGCCTTGTTATGGCTAGTGGTATTCATGGTCTTTTCAGTATATTCCACATACTCTGATATTGCATACTTGGCACCTGTCCTACACACTTAACCACCCTTTAAACTTTCTATAATCTTATGTATTATTGATGCGTGCAGGTGACACTAGGCAGTAGCTGAGCAGGACTAAGAGCGTGCCGAGGAGCTTTTGGAGTTTTATTATAGCCATTGTATGTTTCCCCTTATGCGCCTTGTAAAAGTTTTTATTCTTAATGGATTTTGTGATGATGTTCCTATGGTTATTATTTGTGGGTTATAAGCTTGGTTATGTTGATTATGACATAGACTTATGCTATAGAAATCTTCCTTGTAGGATCCCAAGATCGGAACCTAGTGTATAGGTGTCAGGAGCCGAGAATGGGGTACTACGGAGGCTGTCGGCGCCGAATTCGGTGAATGGGAATTTTGTGAGCCTGGTCTCCGAGTTTGGGGCGTGACAGGAGTTAGTATCAAAGCATAACTCGAGAATAACTCAAGACAACATCACATATCTTCTTCGAGCTTAGGACACTACTTGTCTCGAGTGCATACTCGTTTGATTTGGTTCTCTAACTTCTGAGCCTTCGAGGGTTCTGTTCTCAAGATTGATGGACGCCTTTGTTCCTTTTGTAAACCATGCTACCTAGACGAGGCATGAGAGGCACCCGTGGTGCTCGAGTAACTCGAGTGCATCCCGCTCCACCTCTTGAGGATCTTATTCCTGAGGTTCTCATTCCACCTCCAGTTGCTCTTGTTCCCCTGCCTGAGCTTGTTGTAGTTATGCCAAAGGCCCTCGCAGTCCTGCGCCTTCGCCTAAGGCCAGTGAAGCCCCTACATTCCCTACCATACCCGTTGAAGCAGAGCAGTTATAGTAAATGTTGCAGGCTATCACAGCCGCTCTCCATGGGCATGACAGAAATCAGTGGAGACTCTAGAGCAGACAGAGCAGGTACGCACGGGCGCTCTTTTACGAGACTTCCGTCAGTATGATTCCCCACGTTTCTAGGGTGAGTCAGACCTTGCAGCAGCTAAGTTATGGCGCTCCGAGGTGGAGAAGATTTTCGACACCATGCGATGCATGACTCGGCAGCGAGTCCCATTGGTGGTGTTCCTTCTTCAGGGAGAGGCTCAGCATTGGTGGGCATCCATTTCTCGAGTGGCTGAGCCAGATTTTGTGTGGACTTGGGAGGATTTTGTGGACCGGTTTGACCAAAAGTTCTTCCCTGAGCATGTTTAGCAACAACGTGCATTGGAGTTTGAGACGCTTGTCTAGGGGGACATAACCCTATCACAGTATGAGGCACATTTCATCTCATTGTCCATATTTGTGACTTATCTTATGGATGATGAGAGGTGGAAGGCTCGCCTTTTCGTGAATGGCTTGCGTCCCGCCCTCAGGAGTCGTGTGGTTGGACACTTGCTTACGATGTTCAATCAGGTTGTTCAGAGAGACCTGGTCTACGAGGATGATTGGGCCACCTTGTAGAGGACCGATGACTAGGGAGGAGACCAGAAGAGGAAGGCACCCTCCGGTAGCTCCCGTCAGCAGCAGCACCATTGGCGTACGACTCACTTAGGATTTCGAGCACTAGCAGTGCATCCAACATCATCTTCTGGACCATTCACAGGAGTTTTCTTTGGTTGTGGTAGAACGGGACATCGTAGGCACGAGTGTCCCCATCCTCAGCAGTAGCAGCAGCAGCCCCCACATTAGCCTCCACAGCAGCAGTAGTGACCACAACACCAGCCTCCGAGGCCTCCCCCGCAGTAGCAGAGGTAGCAGATTAGGTCACCGCAGTGGTAACAGCAGCAGTACAGACCGCAGAGGGGACAGATACCTCCCCCGCCTGCCTGGGGTAGATTTTATACTGCTTAATAGGACCCTCAGTCATCAGGAGGGGTAGTCGAGGGTATTCTTCCTGTTTCTGCTTACATCGCACATGCATTGTTTGATTATGGAGCATCTCATTCTTTTGTGGCTGAGGAGTTCTGCCGATCGACTGGTCTACCATTGGAGTCTGCTCACGAGAGTTTGTCGGTATCGACTCCCTTGGGGAAGACTGCAGTATTGGGCTAATTTTACTTGTCTTGCCCCGTTCTGATTGGGGATATCTTTCTACCTGTGGATTTGTTCGTGTTACCGATGTTTAAGTTTGATGTTATCCTAGGCATGGATTGCTTGCAAAGTATCATGCCGTATTGGACTACTCCACAAGGACAGTCACGTTCTGTATACTCAGCTTGCCGTTGTTCTAGTTCGTTGCCAAGCCTAGAGGAGAACCATTGTCTAGTTTGATGGCATGTGTAGTAGAGGAGTCAGTGGCTGTGAGCATTGATCAGTTGTTGATTATTTGTGATTTCTCCGACGTGTTCTAGGAGATTCCGGGGTTGCCGTTGCGCCGACAGATTGAGTTCCAGATTAATCTTGTGCTCAGTACCACGCCTATCTCAAAGGCCCCGTATCCTATGACACCGATGGAGTTACAGGAACTTCAGGAGTAGTTGGACGAGTTGCGGAAGGTAGGCTTTATCTGTCTGAGTAGTTCACCGTGGGGAGCCCCGGTACTATTCGTGAGGAAGAAGGATGGCTCGTTGAGGCTCTGCGTGGATTACAGCAAGCTTAACAAGGTCGCGATCAAGAACAAATACCCGCTCTCGAGGATCAATGATTTATTTGATCAGCTATAGGTTGCACAGTTCTTTTCAAAGATTGACCTGTGGTCCATCTATCATCAGATTCGGGTCCGAGAGGAGGGTATCCCGAAGACAGTCTTCCAGACGTGCAACGATCATTTTGAGTTTCAGGTCATATCCTTCAGACTGACCAATGTGTCTGCCGTCTTTATGCAGTTGATGAACGAGGTCTTTCGGCCTTGCATCAATCAGTTTGTTGTGGTCTTCAACAATGACATTCTGATCTATTTGAGGACCCGTGAGGACCACGAGCAGCATTTACAAATTATTTTGCAGACGCTCTATGCTTACCAGCTCTATGCGAAGCTAGAGAAGTGCGAGTTCTAGCAGGAGGAGGTGAAGTTCCTCGATTAGATAGTGATGAGGGAGGGTGTCGTTGTGGACTCCTTGAAGGTTAATGCAGTGAGTCAGTGGGGCCAGCCCACAAACCCGTCTGAGATCCATAGTTTTCTCGGTCTAGTGGGATATTATCGACGATTTATTGAGGGATTCTCCTGTATTGCAACACTGCTGACTAGGTTGACTCAGAAGGGTGCCGAGTTCGTCTGGAGTGACGCCTATGAGCAGGCATTTATAGAGCAAAAGGACTGGCTCACGTCCGCTCATATCCTCACTCTTCCCTTTGGGAGTGATGGGTTTGTTGTTTTTACTGATACCTCGAGAGTTGGATTGGGTGTTGTCCTGATACAGCACGAGAAACTAGTGGCTTATGTGTCACTCCAGCTCAAGGTCCATTAGCCGAACTACCCTACGCATGATCTAGAGTTAGAAGCAGTTGTCTTCGCACTGAAGGTGTGGAGACACTATCTTTATGGGGTTAGGTTCAAGCTCTTATCCGACCATAAGAACCTGAAGTATCTATTTCTCAGTCGGAGCTGAATATGAGACAGAGGCGCTAGATGGAGCTCCTGAAGGACTATGATTTTGACCTTTAGTACCACCCGGGTAAGGCAAACGTGGTGGCGGATGCGCTTAGCCGTCAGTCACGAGGTTTGATAGCACAGATGATGGTCTAGGAGTGGAAGATGCTCGAGGATGTAGTAGAGTACGACTTTGAGTTTGGTTTGTAGTCTTCCATTTTTTAGCTATCGAGCCTGTTGATTCAACCCTCTCTTATTGCAAGGGTAATCAAGGCTCAACAGACAGACAAGTCATTATAGGGTTACCGAGCAGAGGCCACATCCGTGGAGCAGTCAGATTGACAGATTGGTTTCGATTGTGGACATCATTTCAGAGGCCGATTGTGTGTTCCGGATGTGCCAGAGTTGCGTAGAGATCTGATGACCGAGGCACACCGATCACAACTTACTATCCACCCACTCGACAAAGACATTTACAATGATGAAAGAAATAAAGAAGAAATTGATGAAACAAATAAAAATGCAATTCAGGCTCCACGAAGATGTATCGCGACATGAGGAGGTAATATTTTTGGTCGGGGATGAAGTGCCAGATTTTCAGCTTTGTAGCTAAGTGTGACACATGCCAATGTGTCAAGGCCAACCAGCAGAGACCACCTGGTCCCTTGTAACTGTTGAGCATTTCATTGTGGAAGTGAGAGCATGTATCCACTGATTTTATCATGGGCTTGCCGAGGACTCAGTATGGTCACGATGTCATCTACATTGTCGTCGATCGTCTGACGAAGTCGGCGTATTTTATTCTAATTCGTGTGATCTGGACATTGGATCGGCTTGTGAGGATATTCATCAAGGAGATTATGAGACTAGATGACATTCCCATTTCGATCATTTTTTACCGAGACCCGAGATTCACATCTCAGTTTTGGAGGAGCTTTTAGTCTACGGGGGTCTATTTTGCAGCTCAGCACTGCATATCATCCGCAGACAGATAGGCAGATCAAGAGGGTCAACCAAATTCTTGAGGATATGCTTGGAGCTTACATGATTGACTTCGCGGGTAGCCGGATGAGCATTTACGCCTGGCCAAGTTCGCGTACAATAACAACTATTAAGTGACCATTAGCATGGCTCCTTGTGAGGCATTATATGAAAGACTGTGCATATCTCTTAGTTGTTGGATCGAGGTTAGAGAGCGGCATCTCTTAGGTCCCGAGCTTGTGCAACAGTCATCAGAGGTATTTGACATCATCAAGCAAAGGATGCGCATAGCTCAGAGCCGGCAGAAGAGTTTTTATGATTGTCGGCGTCATCCCCTGAAGTTTACAGTTAGGGACCGGGTGTATCTCAATGTCTTGCCCATGAAGGGCGTGGTTCGATTTGGGGCGAAGGGTAAGCTTGCCTCGAGATTCATAGGACCTTTCGAGATTACTGGGCGCATGGGCGCCGTGGCCTATAAGCTTGCCTTACCTTCTGAGTTGTTTGGTATCCACAACATTTTTCATGTTTTGATGTTACGAAAGTGTGGATCAGACATTATTCCTGTGATTGATTGGCAGCCCCTTGAGGTCCGTGAGGATGTTTCTTATATTGAGCAGCCGATTCGCATCCTTGATCGGAAGGAGTAGGTTTTGTGGCCCAAGGTCATTCCCCTAGTAAAGGTTCAATGGGGTCACTAGTTTGAGGCAAAGGCGTCTTCATAGCGGGAAGCTGATATTAGAGAGCGCTATCCCCATTTGTTTGTTGAGTGATTGATTATATTGTGCCATGTATTGCCTTGTATTTATTGCTATATACATGATGATGTTTTATCTTCTTCTTTTGTTTTGTCTTGATTATAGAAAATTTCGAGGATAAAATTTTTTATTTGGAGGAGAGAGCTGTCAGACCCATAACCTAATATCCATTCCTTTCCATTAGGTCCCGCGATTCTTTCAGTCGAATTCTAGCGACCCGCGACCAGTAGGTAGCATTTGCGATCATCCCTAAGTTCCGTCCTGTAAACTCGAACCGATTCGACCCAAAACCTATGCCTTTGCGACCGCATCATTGCCACAGTTCCAACGCCGCATCTCGTGTGCCAATACGAGGTGTAGATCAAGAGATGTACCCTGTGCAATATGTGGACCATTGATCATAAAGTGGGACCTATTTTGTGCTTATGCACATTTTCCTAGATGGGTGACCTCACCCTAGCTACCTAGCCTATTACCTATAGCCCTAGCCTAGCCTAGCCTAGCCTAGCCTCTCTTACAAGTCATGATGAGTTTTCTTCCCAAAAAGCAATGATGGGTTCTCTTACCAAAACTCATTATCACCTTACACCCTCATCATTCTACTTCTACAACACTCCTTCCCCCTCATTTCTCCCACATTTCCTTCTCTCCCTCCATTGCTAGAGAGGTTGGAATGTCCAACCCTCCCCCATTTTTCTAGCCCCTTTCTCCCTTGATTTCCATCAATCTAACCCTCCTACACCCATCTCCACCATTGAAACTACCCCATTGGAGCTAGATAACCCAAGGATAGAAGAAGAAGGAAGAGCTTTGAGGTGGGTGTTCTCCTAGAGTATATCTTCTGATTTTCTTCCTTAGATCTCCATCTTTCCTTCATGGAAGTGTGTAGGACCCACCAATCAATGGTGGAGATCTTACATGACTCCATGAGTGTGGCCAAAGGCCCACTTTGTGCATACATGTTGCCATGATGGGGTCCATGGAGAATGGGTCCATTCTCCATGGACCCCATCATGATGTTTTTCCTTTGATCTATAGTTTATTAGGTTACCTAGACCCTAGATCCATGGTGGGGATGGTATCCCCACCTTAGATTTTTTATTGTAGGGCCCATGCATGCATGGAACCCATGTGTGTTCGATTATATAATTGTGATTGTTTATGAAGGGCTTATAGTGGCGGAACCCTTCCTATGGCCGTGATCCTCTCTCTCTCTCTCTCTTATTTTTCTGATGTGTGTGGCCCACCCAATGTGTCCATGCATCCAGACCATCCAGCTGTAGGGACGTTTAAGCCCAAGCTGTCGGACGTCCAAGCTCATCATTGTTGCCCAACTTAGTTTGTATGGTTTGGATGGCTATTAGGCCTGATTGTATGGTTGGTTTTGGATGGGGCTTAGGTATGGATTATGTGTGACCCATCTAGGTGGACCCCACCTTGATGAATCTGAGATAAATCCCCCTATCAACCACATTATGGGCTGGAATGGATAGCAACATGTTGCTGTCTAGATTTTTGGCCCATTGCTGTATGATTTTTGTATGGAGTTTAAGCCCTATTTATAGCTCTTTTTCTCTGATTTTTTTAGGGTTTTCCTCTCAGGTGTGGACCCCACCTTAATGTATGATGAAACCCACTCCATCCACCCTTGATTGGAGCCCCATGGAGCAGGCCCAAGAGGGATGGACGGTCCAAGTTTCTGAACCGTCTAGCAGTTCTGCATAGAGGAAAAATATATATGTTAGTTTAATTTTTGGGGATGGTGGGCCACTCATGTGGACCCCACTTGTTGACCACTCATGGGTGCATGTAATCCACCCATTTTTCCCTTGATTGGGTAGGCCTGGGCTTACTGTGAGATCCGTATTCTAGCCCGTACCGTTCCTTAGGTTTCCACGGTCGTCCCAGTCGAATTCTGACGACCCGCGACGCGTAGATTGCAGTTGCACGTGACCCTGAGTCGTATCCCCTATTCCAGAGTCGGCTCAACCTGAGACTTGTACTCTATCAACCGTGCCATCGCCATGTCTTTCGCGTTGAGACAATACCCGGGCCAGGAGATGTGGGCCCGCATTCAGTTTGAGGAAACACTAGGCTTTGTTATCTCAAGAGAATCCATCACATCAAATGTCAAGTACACATCCCATCACTCCCATCACTCACACCCATCCCCAAGTACAATAACAATCCTCAAAGTCAACTCTCTCTCTTACACATCCCTTACATGTCAAGTATATCCATCACCTTTCACCTATCCCTCACCCATCACACCCATCTCTTACAACCCTCTCTCTCATTTCTCCGTCCATTCTCCCAAGCAACCATCCTAGTAGGAAAGCTTTCATGAGAGAGAGCTTTGTGTGTGGCCCACCTTCCTACCACTCAATCCCACCCTCCATAATCAATCTCAATTGTTGAATTATGTTCCATTGGAGCTCTAGCATACATTAGCGAAAGAAGGAAGAGGAGATCCAACGATGGGTGTTCATCATCTTGATTTTGATGATTTGAGGGCCCACATATGGTGGGACCCATCTTAATGTATGCATTATATAGGGAGGGCCCATAGTGGCGAGGTCCCTCCATCTACACTACCTCTCTCTCTCTCTCTCTCTCTCTTTCCCCTTTTGTGGCCCACCTTGATGTTGATCCACACCGTCCACCTATGTGGACCGTCGTGATGTATATGTTATTCTACACCGTCCAGATGCCCAGGATGGTGGTACCCACCTGAGTGCTTTCCAGCATGTGGGCCACCTTGATTTATGTATTTTATCCTAGCCGTCCACTGACTGGATGGTGGGCCCCACCGTGAGGGATGTCTTATAGCCAAACCGTTCATCTGGGCCAGTAACCTACTGGACCCATGTCAGTAAGCTCCATGACTCAGCATGGTATATGTGTTTCATCAATGTTGTCCATCTATTGGAATCCAAACCGTCCAATCTTAGGACGTCCAGGAGCAGTTGCTGCTGGACCGTTTGAAGTAGAGGCTGGTGGGTCCACACGTGTGGACCCACCTGATGTATACCTTTCATCCATGCCATCCAGTGGAGAGTGGAAATCCACCTTGATGTGTATCTTACACACAGTCCATCCACTTTGAATCGTGGGCCCACCCCACACGTGTGACATATGTGGGTAGGTGGGACCCACGTTGATGTATTTGTTGTATATCTGCACCATCCCTCTGGACAGTGCTTGTGAAACCCACCTTGGTGTATGTATTATATATTCACTCCGTCCACCTGTCATGACGTGGTGTGGACCCTATTGTGATATATGTGTCTTATCTGCACCATCCAGGGATTTGGATGGTGGACACCACCGTGATGTATTTGTTTCATTCACACCGTCCAGATAGTGTTGGACAATGTTTATATAGTGTTGATTTATATAGACAATGTTTGGACAGTGCTGATTTACATGGACAATGTTTGGACTGTGCTGATTTACATAGACAATGTTTGGACAGTGTTGATCATCATTAGTGAGCCATGTGCCCCATAGAATGATAGTGTATAGTGATACACATGTTACACCTGCAACTATTGAAATGATTTTTGGTGTAATCCGAGCTCTCACTTGAGGCCCATTGGTGCGTCCCATCCATGAGGCCCATCTTGATGTATTTGTGGCCCATCTGTTAAGGCCCACCTTAATGCAATTGCGGCCCATGTGATGAGGCCCATTGTGGTGTGTTTTAGGTCGTGGGACATGGCCCATTGTGATGTATTTTTGGCCCATTGGTGCAGCCCGTGGATGCGCCCACTCGATGTATACGAGGTCCATTGGTGCGACCCATTGATGCAGGCCACTTGATGTATATGAGGCCCATTGGTGCAGCCCATTATGCAGTCAACTTGATGCATATGAGGCCCATGTGGTGTGGCCCATTGTGATATGTATTAAGCCCATTAGACGCGGCCCATTGCGATGTATAAGGCCCATGTGATATGGCCCGTTGTGATGTTTTTGTAGCCCATTTAGTGAGGCCCATTGTGATGTACATTAGGCCCGTGTGAGCGGCTCATTGTGATGTATATTTAGCCCGTGTGAGCGGGCCATTGTGATGAATTTGGTGCCTAGATATTAGGCCAAATGTAATGTATACGAGGCCCATATGGTGAGGCCTGATGTAATGTATATGTGGCCCTCGAGTGAGGCCCATTGTGATATATGTTAGGCTCTTGTGTGTGGCCATGGGCCCATTATACGTTTTTCTCTATGTGGGCCAATCATTGGGAGTAATGTTGGTTAAATATCCACATTGATGGGCAATGATGGTTAAATGTCCTCATCGTGACCTTCCCTTAAGCCTTCTTAGGCCCATTCTCATCAGTTTCTAAGTGGGTTGACCCTAATTATTGAGCCGCATAGGAAGTCTAGTTTATTACACGATAGAGAGGGTAAGGAAGCCCACTTATTGCACTTAGACTTGGATCTACCTTCAGTAGGGGATATTGTGATGCTCCATCACTATGATCACATGTGGACGGATGCACGTGGGTGGACACTGAGTGGGCGGGGCATGAGCACCTGACCGAGCTACCAGTGATTGATAAGTTACTGTGTTGGCAGGCTATTATGCAAATAGTGAAGGCAAAACTTTGTCCCACATCGGGAGCATCATTCGATGTTGTGGTGGCTATAAGTTGGATTCTTTCCTTAATTATCGTGATGCGTTTTAAATCAGTGAGCCTATCTTGATATTTGGACTAGATCCACCGTCCTTCTGTGAACCCCCATCATTCGTATGCATGTTGTGATGGATGATTGATTAAAGCAGATGCCATTGGGCTGAGATGTTTATGGGACTCCTTGTGAGACGAAGTTATCCCCACATGATCGCGAGATATGCACAGGTTTGATGTATGGCCTAGATGAGGTTGATGGTATTCGCGGCTCTTCAAAATTGCATATTGTATTGTATCATTAGTATCTGATATTTAGCTCATTATGTCTCTGCATTGCATAGCCGACCTACATTAATTTCTCAATATATGACATTGGTTTATTTCTCTTCATCGCATATTCTGGATAAGGTTGATGATATTTCTATGGACTTGCTATATTTCTGCTTACTCTGATATTTGCATGCTTGGCACTTATCTTACGCACATACTTTTACCACCCTCTAAATTTTCTATAAGCTTATGCACGATAGATGCGTGTAGGTGGTGTTAGGTCACAGTAGCATTAAGCTTGGAGCATGCAGTGGACTCCGGGAGCTTTGATTTTGATATATGTATTTCCCATTCAGCATTGTACTCAAATGTTTATATTAGTAGATATGTGATGAAGATGTTGCCTTTGTGATTTGGGTATACTTGTGGTTTTGCTTATCTTCAAAGAAATTCATGTTGAAAATCCTCCTTGTAGGATCCCAGGATCGAAATCTGGCGTATGGGTGTTGGGAGCCGAGAATGGGGTACTACGGAGGCTATCGGCACTGGATTCAGCAATTGAGAATTTTGTGAGCCCGGTTTCTGAGTTTGGGCCTTGACAGACGATGGTATCAGAGCATAACTTGGGAATACCTAAGGATAAGATCACATATCTACTGATAGTTACCCTGTACTATGTGATTGCTGAGGAGTTAGAAAGATTAGATCCCCGAGTTCGAATAACTTAAAGATTTTCTGATATAGCTCCCTACCGTTGAGATTGTGAGGCTGCATAGTATTCTAGTTCCAATTGTTTTTTATCAGGATCCGAGGATTAGTGGAATCACATAGTGCTGATGAGGTGTCTTGGGAGCAAGAGGATGAGATTCATGGGCGTTATCCCCATCTCTTAGGTGATTGATTATGTTGGTATGTTGTGTTCTGACTATATATATAGCGATAGGATTTTTCTCCCTTGTGAACTATGTATTAGTAGTGCCGTATTTTAAATTTTGAGGATAAAATTTTTATTAGGAGGTGAGAGCTGTGAGACCCATATTCTATTCCCTACCGTTCCGTAAGCTTCTGCGGTCCTCCCGGTTGAATTTCGGTGACCCGCAATACGTAGATAGTAGTTGCGCTCGACCCTAAGTCGTATCCCATATTCCAGAGTCGGCTTGACCCAAGACTTGTACCCTAGCAACCGCATCGTCGTCGCAGTTCCAACATCACATCTCACGCACTGAGGCAATACCCAGGCCAGGAGATATGGTGTAACGCCCTGAATTTCGAGGGTCGAACAAAGCTCTATCCTGAGATTCATAACATCACTTATGCTTGTGGATGATGATATTCAGATTTCTTCCATGTTAATGAGGTAAGCATGCATGGGATTATACTAAACAACATATCATACTCTGGATTTAATGAAATTAAGCTAGTGTGGAAGTCTAAAACATATCTATTTAAATATGCAGATGTTTCACAAAACCTCTTTAAGCGTATGAGTATGTAACCGGGTTCAATATATACATGTATAGTTTCAAAATATATAAAAAGTGGTAGTGTGAATGTGTTCGACTAAGTCTTGATGCCTAATGTCCCCTGCGCAATGGTCCATGGTCTACATCGACCCGCCCGAGAGTCGGAAGTAGGAGAATTCCTCCTCCTCATCTAAGAAGTCTTGCTCTAGAGCATAGACGTCGTTTGTACCTGCATCTAAATTAGCATCTAGTTGGTGTTTTAAAACACCGTCCCAAAGTGGGAGTAAGTGATCAACTCAGTGGTTCTATAAGGCAAAAGTTACACATTTTATCAAGTCAATCAAAGCAGTAATGATAAAGCAATCATAAATAATCACTTCCTACTTACTCTTTTTAATGCAGAAATAGATTGTAAGTAATGATGCATGCCCTCACCCATCAATGCTCCTTCACACATGACTCGGACAGCCTATTTCACATATGACAACACTTCCTTAAATGGTGTAAATCCAACGCCTTTTTGGCACATCCTAATTAATGCAGTGTGATGCATGGTCATGTTAGCCAAGTAATTAATTATGCTTATTCACACAGCAAGTTTGGGAAGCTAGGGTACCTTCCCTTTTGACATTGACCCGAATCGAACATTAGGCATCAGACTACCGTAGTGGTCCTACTCCAATGTTTTAGAACTATCTAGGTTCGTCACTCCTAACTAAATACATATGAAAAGCAAGTTGCATGAAGTTGTGCTCGCAGAAACTACGGGGATGCTCGTCACCCCAACGTATGCTGACAGCATGAACATGGTGGCCCATGCCACCATGCCAGGCTCATGAGTCTTAGTTGCTCATTGGTCACTATGGGGAGGCTCATCACCCTAGCGTAGGTCGGCAGTTCAGACACGGTGTCCCGTACCACCATGCCCGGCTCATGAGTCTTAGTGGATCGTCGTACCATGGTTAAAGTGGATCTTTGCATTGGTGAAGGGTACCTTCAATTCAAGCAGTCATGTCCATACATGGTAAACACACAATAGGTCAATCGGTTCATTAGGCAAGCTCGATTGGTAAGGGCGCACGTTGACTTAATCGACATGGAGCACGTAAGCACCCCTTGTGGTGTAGCCACTGTTGACAATCGTCATGCGACTTGGATTCATCGAGTTTACCCAAGGTAGTGAGACTAATTTGACCACCCGAACAAGGACTTTTACCGATTGCTTAGGCTATGTTTGTAGTCTCAACCCTACTCAAATGTAGCTAAAAACCACGTGTAATAATTGAAAGTGCCTTGGTTTGTCAATTAGCATGTGTGTTGAGTTAGTCAGACTACAGAGCCTCATTTTTATAGTGGTTCGACTACTTGAATCTCGAGTCCATCAAAGGTGACTCGATAATATCGATAGACAGATTTTTGGCGCCCCTGTTTTTCCTTAAGAATATCATATATGCATCGATATATCGAAGCCTCCTCGATACCATCGAACTTCAAATCTCGATAATATCGGAAGGCTCTCGATGAGATTGGTCTAGGGTGCCAAGTTCTTTCAGCAAAAATATTTTAGGATGGTTTATCTATGATCAGGGGTCTCTCAATAGAATCGATATTCAAATATCGATGATATCGGTATAAGGTCGATTGCATCAAACAAAGACATAAACTATCCAGCACGCTTAGTGAGAAATCCACTGGATTTATCGATGCCTCGAATCTGATATCGATATCATCGACATTCAAATTCTGATGATCTTGATGGTCCCTCGATCATTCTTGAAAACCTGAAATATTTCATGTCAAGTCTCTCTCGCTTTCAAGTATCGATGAATCGAACCTCTCATCGATGAAATCGGAGTTCGAAATCTGATGCAATCGACAAGTGTTTCGATTCCATCGACCAATTGGCTAAAGGTTTCAAAAGCATATAACATTGAGTTTGTGTCATCGAGCGGACCATTGATGCTATCGAGAATATACGCTCGATGATATCGAACCCGCTCGATGATATCGAACTCTGTCATAAATGTGACCGTTTTATATCTGTTGGAACCTTTTGCCTATTTAAGAGAGCTTGTCTATTGTTGCTGGTAGAGAAAGAAGTGAGTGCTTTTGTGTGTTTCAAGCCTTAGATCATTTACCTAAAGCTCTTTCTCTCAAGGGAGTTCATCCTCCAATCTACCCTCATCATTGATATTCAATAGAGTGGAATGAACTTCGACATTCAAGGATCCTCCAGCAACTATCTTAATGGTAAATCATTGAGCTGGGATGCCTTGAATGCATAATCGGGACCACTCTATCTTCCTTTAAGGAAAATATTTTATAGAATAGGATTCCGTTCTAACCTTGACCCAACCCGAAGCCTCATATTGGTACATCATCTGTGTTATAGATCAAGGAAGTTGAAGACTCTTCATCAACAAGGAGGAGATCTTCGTCAACGCGCTGAATGAGACTCATCCACTTATTTGTATGTTATTAGAATCCAGAGGACACTTGTGATCATTCCTTTTTAGGATTGGGTCTTAGGTGTTTCTCACCCCTTCAAGCCCTCGTAGGTGGCCTCCAGTGGGAGTGTACGTAGTGGGTGCGTTGTGTGGACCCTTGCTCTGTGGAGGGCATAAACATCTAGCTAAAGGTTAACTTGTTTAAAACCTTGGGTTAGAGGTGAACCGAGTGAAACCTCAGGGTCTTATAGAAGATCCTTGGCCAGTGTGCCTAAAAGTGGGTGCGTTGTGTTGACCCTTGCTCGTGAGAGCATAAGCAGTCGACCTCAGTGTAGGTTGTAAAGGTTGAAGGTGAACCTAATTTAAAACATTAGGTTTGAGGTGAACCTCTATGAAACCTCCTTAGTGAAATTTGGTATACTCAAGGGTTAAGGGCGGTTACCGGGAGTGGAGTAGACAAGTAGTCGAACCACTATAAAAATGACTGTGTTTGAGATTGTTATTCTTTTGTTTGTGTGACTTGTGTTAATATTTTCATATTTTCATATCTGTGATCACACCTCACACACTTACATAGTTATATCCATCATAAACTAAGTTGAATACTGTTTACTTCTTAAATAGTTTGTGATTAGATCCTCTACCGGGCTTGAAAGCCAGTAGAGTTACTTTTGAGTAATCCTAATATGTGTCTGTTATTAGGATTAGTGTAATAGGGCTTTAAATAAATCATAAAACTTTAAAAGGTCCTATTCACCCCCCTCTAGGACATATTGACATATCCCTACTTCGACTAAAGCGGTCTTCACCGCTATTTCAATTAGTATCAGAGTGGGTCTCTCTTTAAGGGCTTCACCACGTAGAGAGTGTTCTTGACTGAAGTTAGGAATATGGCCAAACGAGAGGGCTCATCGGTCACTAGACCTCCAGTATTTGATGGCTCAAATTATGCATACTGGAAGGCTAGGATGCACTACTTTTTGAGATCTTTAGATCACGATGTTTGGGATATAGTTGAAAGTGGATATGTGTCACCAACTAAACAAATTGTACTTGACAGTGGCACAACTATCTCAAAACCTAAACCTAAAGAAAAGTGGACGGCGTTCGATAAAGAGAGACAGACTGCTGAAGCTAAAGCTATGAACGCCATCTACTGTGTCGTGTCCCAGGTATATTTAATTAAATAAGTATGTGTGGGACATCCAAAGAAGCATGGGATCTATTGGAAACAACCCATGAAGGCACAAGCACTGTGAAGAGATCTAAACTTCTACTCCTGACTTCACAGTTCGAAAGTCTCAGAATGGAAGAGCATGAGACCTTTATGGAGTTTTTCATAAAGTTAAATATCATTTACAACTCCATGGGTGGATTGGGAGAAAAAGTTCTGGTATCTAAAATCTGTAGGAAAATACTGAGATCACTACCAGAACGGTTTAATCCCAAAGTAATAACCATTGAAGAATGTAGGAATATTGATGAAATGAAAGTAGAAGAACTGGTAGGTTCCCTAAAAACTTTTGAACTACACTTCAAACGAATCCCTCAATCCAAAACAATTGTCCTAAAAACCTCAAAGCGAACAAATGAGGACAGTGGAAGTGAAAAAGATGATGAAGATGAGGAAGTGGCTTTACTAGCACAAAGATTCAGGAAATTCTTCCAAAAGAATCGTGGCCGACCTTCCAGTGGAAGATGGGTGGACAACAAACCTTCGACAGGTAAATTTGGTAAAAAGACCAAAGAACCACAATGCTATGTTTATCAGAAGTATGAACATCTGTCTACTGAATGCCCAAACAGAAAAACTAAGGGCAAAGCGATGGCTGCCATATGGGATGATGCAGAAGAGTTAAACTCAAAATCTAGTGACTCAGAGAGTGATGGAAACCAAAAATCTTTGAAAATTCTTATGGTCTCCACTACTCCAATCATTCTCAGTGAATTTAAAATTGAAAAAGAACAGCAAGCCACTAAATCATTTTTGTCAGATAATGAGGAAATGGAAAAAGAAGAAGAAGAAGAAGATCAAGACAAATTACAAGATGCTTACAATCAGCTTTATATTCATAGCATCAACATTCTTAAAAGACTTGGAATTTCTGAAAACAAGAAGGAACTGTTGCAAAAAGATCTGGATAAAACATTGGAAATCAATTCACATCTAATTAATGATCTACAACAATATTATTCAGATAATGACAAGTTGGAAAGAATCAACCTATCCCTAAAAACTGACTCATCAAAGCTTATCAAACAAATTGAATTATTAGAAGATGAAAATAGGCACCTCCAGAATGAGAATCACACACTCTAGTTTGACTTAGAAAAATCTAGAAAATTTGTTGAAATAAATTATAAATTTTCTCAGAGTGGTGAAAAACTAGAAAAATTGTTAGGGATGGGAAGACAAAGAAAAGACAAGAGTGGCCTAGGGTACGAGAAAACTAAAAAGAAAACTAGAAATAAAGCCCCAACATCTGAAAAACTTGCTACTTCAGGTAGCAATATGAGAACTTCTCCACTTTGTCATTTATGTGGTGATATGGGTCATTATAAGTTTGAATGCTTGACACCTAGAAGGACTTCACATAACACTGGTTAAAATCACATTGGTAAATTCACACCAGCCAGAGAAATACGAAATGACAAAAGTCCATCTAGGAAATACACTCATCCATCACCACTTAAAGGGAAAGACAGAATGGAATCATTGGATCAAGTGGGTGAGATAAAGACTAAATCTACCACAGTAAAGAATTCTGTTCCAAGATGGATAGTGAAAGAAAAACTGAACTCTATACCCTGAAATGTCAAGCATAGAAAAACAATTGTAGGTCATGCATCTAGATCTGGATATTTGTTGAAATGATGTAATTTTGGTGAGCTTCAATTGATATATCTGAGGTTCCTTACCTCAATCTTTTTGTATATATAAACATTCAAATGTTTATAATTTTGATGTGCATAGTACACAATTCTGCTTGGTATACTATTGATTCATAGAAGTTCTATCAGTATACTTGAAGGATCGTCTGAATGCTAAAAATGAAAAATCATTCACCAGAGATACGACTGTCAACATATCATTCCCGATTAATCGATCAAGGGTCGATATCATCGACAACCCTTTGGAATGTGAAAAGCCATATGATCGAAAATGATATCGAAGACAAGCTTGATAAAATTGATCAAGAGTATACCGATATCATCAAAACAAGGATCGATGATATCGACAGATGCCCCTCAATATAAGTCAGTGGAGCGCGAAAAAGGGATTTTATTCCAGGGTTTCCGGTTCTCCTCCCTTCGTGCTCCTCTCAACTGGACGGCTCGGTACATTGTTAGATAGCCCCAGAAGTTCAAAAATATGGTAATACCTTTATAATCATCAAGGGTTATTTTTTTTGGGTATTTCCGTTGGAATTTGTCCTATTTCCCAAATTGCTCAAATCCTCTCTTTATCCACATGGGAAAAGACAAAGGAAAAGTATCCGTTCCGGGTGAGTTATCGAGATCCACTCGACAAAAAGTACTTGCTTCAAAAGGAGGCACATGGGCCACGGAACGTGGGACCCCCACCCATCAAAGATCTCGACAAACTTCACGTTGTGGGTCCTAGTCTGAAACACCGGCACCACCTCCGGCTGAAGTACCTTCACAACCACCAAAATACACGGGTCGGAAGCTCATACACGAGAGAAAGGTAGACAGGGATTGTCTAAAGCCATACAATCTCGAACCCTTGTTTGCTACAATCAATTGGCTACCTGTTCTAGATTTCGAAGGGCCATGCCAACTCGAACGAACATACAACTTCCTTGCCGTGTGTCACTCACTTGTGTCGGACCCTCCGTCTATCATGGTCTCTCTGGATGGAGATGATGTGCTGATCACGCCTACTACAATGGCGAATATCCTTGGTCTGACAATGGCACCTGAGGGTCTCCCAGAAATGGATCTCGAAGATGTTGAAATTCAGTCCATGGTAACTAAGTACCTTTGTTATGGTAGGGACATCCCCTGGTATCAAGGGAATGCGTTGAAATCTAGGTACATGGAGCCAAGATTTCGAGTTCTGCATGGTATCTTCACAACAAATATATATCCCAGAAGTATCAACCGGTCCGATCTCATAGGTTTCATGACCATGCTAGTGTACTCAGTTGCTAAAGGGATAAAGATCTGTCTTTCAACTTTGCTTGTCTATCAGTTGGTAAATGCCATCCATACATCTAGGGATCTTCATCTGCCATATCCCTGGATCATAAACATGGTCTGCAATGCCATCGGCTTTCCAATGACCACTGATCCGGTTCTTCCTCTCCAAAGCTTCAACAAAAATAATATTCGAAGAATGGATTTGAAGTTCCATAAATACCCTGAGGATCCATCTGAGGAAGAGCTTCAAGCAGAAGAAGTAGGAGATGCAGGCGACGCTCCCATGGAAGGAACTGAAATGGCTGGAGATGAACCCCCTGGACCCAATCAAGTACTGTCAGCGTCAATGCCCGGGTATGCCAAACGGTTCAAATTAGACATGATTGGGGCAATTCAGAAGGATATCCACTCAGTGCACAAGAGACTTACTGTTTTGGAATAGACGATCGAAGGAGTGCAGCAGACAGTACAACAATTAGTCGAGCTGTTCACCTGTCGACGAGATGATACAGCACCATCCTCCTCGGCTCCATAAGTACTGATCTCTGGGCGCTATCATACACACTTCACTCTCATTACTGTGTATGAACATTAATATCTTTTTGGATGTTCTGCGCACTCATAAGTGTATGTGATCGCCCACTAACCTGCACCGTCTAAACAGTTTTTTTTTTTGTATATGTTACCCATGGATGGGTTAAGAACTGACGTTTAATTTTGGGTGCCCATGAGTGGGCTTGTCAATTTGGTTGGGAATTTACTGCTGTCTGGGGCAGTATATGTTTTGGATAATTTTGGAAATGGCTGATTATAATCCGCTCCTCTTTACTGCCATTCTAATATATGTGATCCCCTGGTTTATCTAGTATCTAATATGGAATACATGTGATCTTTTTTTTATATATATACTATTTTATCTGCTATATCACTGCTCTATTCTGTCTGATATGCATACATACTTGTTGCAAATGATGTTTGATTAAACTAACTCAATCATCTTATATCTATCTATTATATGCATATTCCTTTGAATGTTAGTTCTCCTAAATAAATCACACTTCAGTCAATATCAATTGCTATATCTTTGTCAATGATTGACAAAAAGGGGGAGAATAGTTCAAACACCTCGAATGGAAAATTGTAAATCTGCTTAAATGGTGTTGCAGGTGATAGGGGGAGAAGCTGCACTAAGAAAAGGGGAGTTTTGCAGTTAGGGGGAGCAAATATTAGGCTGTGTACATGGTTTCATTAGAAATTGTATAATTGTGTAAAAAGCATGTTCTCACAATTTAGGATGTGTTTGTCTAGATATTGTTCTAGGGTGTTTTGGTATTTTGTCATGTAATTGACAAAGGAGGAGATTAAAAGTGCCCTGGTTTGTCAATTAGCATGTGTGTTCAGTCAGTCAGACTACAGAGCCTCATAGGAAGATCAATTCAAGCGTCTGCCTCAACCAGATGTGTGGAAGCTTGCCATAGGTAAATCTAAAGCCTCACATCACATATCCCAAAACACCAGGTGAATAAAACCCTTAAAACAAGTTTCCACACATCCGATCTTAGGTGTTTCACACCCCTTCAAGCCCTCGTAGGAGGCTTCCGGGAGGAGTGTATGTGGTGGGTGCGTTGTGTGGACCCTTGCTCTGTGGAGAGTATAAACATCTGGTTAAAGGTTAACCTATCTAAAACCTTAGGTTAGAGGTGAACTGAGTGAAACCTCAGGGTCTTGTGGAAGATCCTTGGCCAGTGTGCCTAAAAGTGGGTGCGTTATGTTGACCCTTACTCGTGAGAGCATAAAAATGATTGTGTTCGACCTCAATGGAGGTTGTAAAGGTTAAAGGTGAACCTGATTTAAAACCTTAGTGTAACGACCTTGGAATTTTTGTGCTAATCTTTCCTTAAGTAGTTGTTTTTGGGGTAATTAGCGCTTTACTTGATTGCTTGTGAAATTCGCATCAATCACTTTAAATTGTATTTGCATGGCTCTAAACGTGTAGATTAGTGAGCGCTACGTTACTCTGAAATCTGGGATCCATCGCTAAATCCAGTTGTTCTGGAGAATTTTCGGAAGATCTGGATCGGACCTAGACCGCGCGTCGAAAGTCCGATGGCGATGATCTTAGGCTGTTGCGGTCACTGAGTTGGGCTTGGTTTTCACCTCGAAAATCAAGTCGATCTGATGTTCTGGGTCGATTTGGTTGAGCTCGGAGTGAAGAGTGTGAGAACGGTTGGAATTTATTAAGCTTTTTATGAAATCTGAGTCGTATTGCGCGACGATTTTAAGCTATCTCACCGTTGGATTCTGACCCAATTTCACCCTCCGATCAGGATGGTGGCCCATGCATATCCTAGTGCTTGTGGACTCGATCGAGATTCCGTGACCGTTGAATTGAGTGTGGTCCGCCACGGCGATCTGAAGAGCGGTCGGTGCGAAAACTCACCGACCTAGATCCATGGTCAGTGAGCTTAAGTCCGACCTTTCGTGGTTATAGGCCCACCGAAAGTGCTTCGTTGGATCGAGAGAGGCTTGTTTTTGGTTATAACCTAAGTATACCTTGACCCTGGGGTTATTTCCATCATTTTAAGGCCTATATATAGTCCTTAAACCCTAGCTCTCATTTCCATACGAATTTTCTCTAACCCTAGCTTGGAAAGAGAGTGGAAAAGAGAGAGTTAGTGAGAGAGATTGGTTGGTGAATCATCTTGATTCTTCCTTGTTCTTCTTCACCTTTGAACCTTCACTTTGAATCGTTCCTTTGGCGATTTTGAGTTCTTTTGGGGTAAGTTAACCTAACCCTAACCTGTGTTAGAGCTTAGACTAGACTTGGTGTTGTTGTATCTCATTTCTATCCTTATTTTAGGGTATTCTGGCGCCGTTGACGAAGACAACTCGTCTAAATCAGTTCGACGGTTCTTTCTTTGCTTAAGGTGCGGACTTTAAGTGTATAGGTTATGGTTTTCAAGGCTTTCAATCCCAGTTAGTGATTTATTCTTGTTATGGATGAGATTTCACATGTCAAATGTTATGTTTACATTGCTTTCCTGATATGCATGTGCTATATTGAGATTTGTGTATTCTAAGTGTATTTATAAAGTACCGTATACGTATAAAATACGCACTTGTGCTTGCCATGATTATTGGTCATGTATGTATGCTAGATGCATGTATGACAACTCCTTGGTAAAGGGAATTGTCTAAGTGCATGTATTCCAACATACGTCATGTATGTTATTCCTTGTATGCTAAGTGTTTGTAGAAATGCATGAATGACCTAAGTGTAACTGATTACACTAAGTGTGGGCGTTGAGAAGTGATTCTCAATACTCCCATGGATGCGCATGATTTCCTTTATGCATTTACATTTCAAGTTATTTAAATTCAAGCATTCCTATGCTTACATTTATATTAAGTTGATTATTCTTCGATGTGTATGTAACATGATTTGAGTTGTTGTTCCATTCTGTTTTACATTCCATATGAATATCTCGTAGTAGTGTAGGATGTTTGGGACTATGCCTTAGTCCAGAAATCGGTAATTGACCCTATGGTCGTGGTTGAGATTGCTTTCGCCACGTGAGACGATTAGATGAACCCGAGTCGTATTAGAGTTGTCGGCGGTGGTTTTGGCCACGCGGAGTGTTTGCGCACTCTATGTCGTTCAATTCAACGTGCGCTTGTGCTAGTCGAGTTCGTCAAATAACCCGATTGTCCGTTGTATGTTAACCATGTATGGACGCTACTGCTTGAATCTAGGGTACCGAACTTACCAGTGAAATCCTAATAACCATGGTACCTGATCCGCTAAGACTCATGAGCCGGACATGGTGGTATGGGACACCGTGGTCGAGCTGTCGGCCTACGCTGGGGTGACGAGCCTCCCCGTAGTGACCAGTGAGCAACTTAACTCGTGAGCCGATTATGGTGGTATGGGACACTATATTCGTGCTGTCGGCCTACATTGATTGGTGACGAGCCCTTTGTAGTGACCTCGAGCATACCTGGATACCGCAAGGAGGTGACGAGCCGATCTGTGGTAGTAAGGGCATGAAAGGCGTGCATTGATTGTTGACGAGCCCTTTGCTACGACCTTAAATATAAAATCGTATGAGATGTCTAGGATTGACGACCCTAGTATGGATCACTGTTTGGATGGTGACATGAGGAAGGTATCTTAGCTTCCCAATCCTGTTGTGTGAAATGGACTAATAACAACTTGGTAATCATATCCATGCACCGCATTTGCATGTGCTTTGTAGATGTGGCGCACTTTGAGGCGATGTCATGCGTAACGTAAGATGAAGACGCTGAGGGTGTACGCGTGAGGGCACGCATCATACCGCATTCATACTTGCATTAACAAGAGTACTTAGGATTTATTTAATTGTCCTGCTTTATCATTATTGTTTGATTGAACTGATAACATGTTAACCGTGCCTTATTGTTCCACCGAGTTGATCACTCACTCCCACGTTTCGGGATGTCTGAACACCCACCGGACTGTCTTAGTTGCCTGATCTTGCAGATGTGGATGCGACGTCGAGGCAGAGCGGGAGCTGGATGACATGAGGCTGCTTCTCTTATATGCAGTTTTGAGACGGGTTCTAGCGAGCCTCGATCTTGCGCGGATCTATGGGATTACTATTTTGGGAATTAAATGATGTAACTTGTACTTATAATTTTGATAAATAACACTTTTACACGATCCGGTTGTATATGTAATTCAGTGGATTTACACTTGTACACATATTTTACTATAAGTCTTCCGCTTGCTTTATTCACTTATCCTTGAATCATATCTGCGTTTTGGCTTAATCTATCCCATGTTTATGCACTAATACAGTCAACATACATCTCTCATTAATTATGTTGCATAAGTGATGTTTTGGAACTCGGGAGCTGAGTTATGCTCGACCCCCGAATTTCAGGGCGTTACAAGTTGGTATCAGAGCATGATCTGGATTAAACCGGACCTGGGTTATGGTCACACACCGCACGTTGTCGCCACTATAGTGTAATTGGGTGCGGGTCTATCATCGCTTTGTGTTTGTGCTCCGTAGTTTCTATCGGCGAAAGTTTTTTGAAAACCGTTGCCGAGATCGAGTCTGTACTCTTACCTGATCACACACAGCAACCCGAAACCTTTCCTAGACCCTCTATTAATGAGTGTAGATGGTCTATCTTCCCATTATTCATTTTTAAACCTTCCAGAAATCGCCGGTTGAACCAGATTTCTGTCAGAATGACCCGATAGGCTTCAAACTACACAAGGGGCCAATCGGGGCATTTTCTGTGGGACCCAGGGGGGGGACCACATCATTTGGACCAAGGAGGACCAGGAGGACCTCGCCAAATCGGCGAGGCATCGCCGATATGTCCAGAGACCGGCGATGCCATCGCCGATTCGGCGAGGGATCGCCGGCCCGGCCCGCCGGGCCGATCGTCCCTAGGCTCAATGTGGCCCACCCCTCCACGGTTTTCATTTTAAAACCCTTCCTTTCATCTATTTCCTTTACAACACCCACCTCCAAGCTTTCCTTTTCTTCCAAAACCTCTCCAAACTCTCTCAAATCTCTCCCAAATCTTCATCTTCCTTCCATTTTCGTGCAAACCCATCACTCCATTCTCAAATCTTCCATTCCATTGCTGATTTCTCCATCTTTCCCTCTCATTTGAGCCCTTTCATTCCCTTTTTGGCTCATAGTTGTGTGGAAGCTTCACCATCTTCCTATTTCTCTCTTTCTCTCATTTCTCATGGCCCTCTTTGAGATTGTGACGGCCATCTTTTCCATTTCTTCCCTTCTTTCCTTGATGGGGAAGAAGAGAGCGCCCGTGGATGAAGCCGGGCCGAGCCGCCCAACCCGTGCACGGAGGCCGAGAGGAGCCGCCGCGGCCGCCGCCAGCGGGCGAGTTCCAGACGAAGCGGGACCTCGATCCTCGAGTCAGTAGGACTTTGTTGGCGAAATTGTCGCATGTAGTCTATGAGGGGCGTAGAGTCCTTTTTGAGGCTCATGTTGATCCACGGCTCTTTGGTGAGTTCTTCTTGTTGGAGCGCCTAGAAGGGGCTGGTTGGGGTCCCTTGTTTGAAGGCGAGTATCGCGCGAATGCTAGCACTGTTCGAGATTTTTATGCCAACATTCTGGAGCCTTCGCTGGATCCTCTGCAGTTCAAGATTCCCTGTGGTAGCGGTCGAGTTGGAATTGTCAATGTTGCTTTGATATCCCGACTCTTGAAGGTGCCACTTGGGGAAGTGCATGCCAACGAGAAGAATGTGGACAGTGTGCGCGAGAAGGATCGTCGCACCCGATCCTTGTGTGGTCGTTTGGTTGAATGGCAGCCGAATAGGAGTCTTCTGGCTTCTTTCATGACGGACGACTTCCGCTTGCTTCACCACATCTTTACGTTCAATGTATATCCAAGGTGGAGCAACCGCAGCGAGTGTACGCGCCTGATGGTATTTTCTGTATCAGGTGGGGCAGGAAGCGAAGTTGTGTGTGCCGACGTACGCCCTGCGCCAGATTATTCTCATCGCTCGTTCGAGTAGACGGACCGAGTCTCTTCCTTTGGCCGCCTCATTTGCAAGATTGCACATGAGTTTGGCTATAGGCTTGAGGCAGAAGCCGGTCCCTGTTCGCTATATCAACTTGAGGACCCTTAAGCCGATGGAGGTTGGTTCCGGCTTGCCTCCGAGGGTGAGGCCGGGTCTGAGAGTAGTGATGATGAGAGTTATGCTGATGGTGCGGAGTCTGAGGAAGAAGCAGAGCAAGACGAGGAAGAGATTGAGGCACAGATTCGAGTGATCGCTCTCCTCCCGTGGTGCCAGAGCAGGGCGAGTAGACTGCCTGAGATGCCCGTCTTACACGGCTTGAAGAAGGGCAAGCCGCTTTACGCCAGAGATGGTTGATCTTCGAGGCTTGTTAAGCACAAGTTCAAGAAGATGTCCTGGACTTTGAGTCTATTCTGTGTTGCTTGCAGGATAAGGGTGCTCCGCCTCCATCTCCGGTTTCGACGAGTAGCATCGTCGTGGCCGTCTTTGCTTTGTTTGTGTTTTTCTTTCTCGTGTGTAGCCGTTGTTGGCTTGTAGTTGGAGTTGTTGTAGTGTTGTAGTTAGTGGTTGTAGTAGTTGTGGTTGTTTGAAGTGTTAGATGTTGTTGTTTTCATGCTTTTCTAGTCGTGATTCATGTATTGCTACACTACTTGTATTGCGACGATTTTGGTTAATGGAATGCATGTTGTTTGTTTTGGAGTTGTGCTGTTGTGTTGTTGTTGTGTGGATGGATTATGTGACTTAGAATCGACAAGTTGCATCCTTTGATTTAATGTAGGGATGCCTCCTAAGGGTTCGAAGACTTCGTCCTGTCTCTTGCTTGTTGGGGTTCCTCCCTTGAGCGATAGCGAGTCAGATCCACAGGTCCATCTTGCGTCGGTGTTGGGTCGACACCTATGGCTCCTCCATCACACCCTCGGTTCCCGAGCCGAGCCATGCACCTTCTTCTCGCTTCACCTGTTGATAGGTTTGAGCAGATGATGTTGTTGATGCGGCAGCTGCAACGCCAGCAGCAGCAGCAGCAGGAGTTCCTCTCCTCCATGGCCGGCATCTTTGCTCAGCAGGAGGGGCGACTCCACCTGTTTCACCTATGCCTCCATCCGGGAGTGCCAGTGTCAGTGCAGCGACACTTCTGAGCGATTCAGCGCTTGCGACCTCCTACTTTTGCGGGTTCTCAGCGAGGAGGCCGAGTATTGGATTGACCGCATCTCTAAGATGCCGAGGCCGCTTCACTGCTCTGAGGTCGAGCAGGTTGAGCTTGCCACCTTCATGTTTGAGAAGGAGGCCAGTTTGTGGTGGGACAGTGTGCTTCGCACTGTCGAGGAGGACTTCGTGTGGTCGTGGCAGGCGTTTGAGGCGCGCTTCCACGAGAAGTATTTCCCGGTGACGTACCGACATGAGAAGGAGAGTGAGTTCCTTCGCCTCCGCCAGGGAGGGTTGTCGGTTACGGAGTATGAGAACCGGTTTACTGAGTTGGGGCGGTATGTTCCTTTGATCCTGGGTGATCAACCGATGAGGATGCGGCGTTTCTCTAAGGGATTGAGACCTGAGATCCGATCAAAGATTTGTTGTGCTAGCATTTCTTCATATGCGGAGCTAGTGAGCATGTCCTTGCGAGCAGAGCAGGACGGAGATAGAGCGTCCCGCATGCGAGCACCGATGCCTCCTAGGCCGAGACCGGATTTCCAGGGTGCACCTTTCCTTGGCAAGAGGCCGCGTGTTGATTCTCCTCCGAGGCGTTCAGCGCCGCCCGCTCAGCAGATGAGAGTTGATCTGAGATGTTCTTATTGTGGGAAGGTGGGGCACTTGGACCGTTTCTGCTTTTCCCGTATGCGAGCAGGTGGTTTTACTCCACCGCAGAGGGTTAGCCGTCCGATGCCTCCGGTTATTTCTCCTCCTCCTCTTCGATCAGCGCCAGCTCATCCATCCCTGCAGTTTCTGGTTTCAGGCCACCTCAGCCGCCCATGGTTCCTCCGCCGAATCGTCGCAGCAGCTCGTGTTCATGCGCTTTCAGGAGAATGTCTGACTTGGTGCCGAGGTCCTTTGAGGTGACAGCGCATATTGAAGGTATTCCCGTTTCTGTGCTAGTGGATACAGGGTCCACTACTTCTCTTATTTCTTATGCGGCAGTTAGGCGTTTGGGTTTGAGATCTGTTCCTATGCATGGAGTGACGCTTACTACCGCTACGGGGATGTCCTCTGCCTTGGGCAAGCGTTGTATGGATTGTTTGGTCGATCTTTGAAGTGGATCTATCCGTGTTGATTTGCTAGTCGCACCGCTTTATCACTACGTTGTTATTATGGGTATGGATTGGCTCACGAGGATGCGTGCTGAGATTGATTGTGAAGCGAGACAGTGACGATCCATGGACCTGAGGGCGAGATTGTTACTTTCCCCGTTCAGGTCAGTTACCCTATTCGTATTGATTTTTATTCTTCTCTGTTGGAGAGTTCGGCCGAGTCGGCGTTGGTTAGTACGCCGTTAGTTCAGGAGTTTGAAGATGTGCTTGAGTCGATTCCTAGATTACCTCCTCAGCGTGAGATTGATTTTGCTATCGATCTTATGCCTGGTGCGGCGCCCATTTCCTTACCCACCTATCGGATGCCTTCGAGTGAAATGGAGGAGTTGAGGAAGCAGATAGATGGTTTGCTAGAATTGGGTTTTATTCGCCCAGTGTGTCTCCTTGGGGAGCACTGCTGTTTGTGAAGAAGAAGGATGGTTCCTTGCGATTGTGTATTGATTATCGCAGTTGAACTTCTGGTAATCGTGAAGAATAAGTACCCTTGCCCAAGATTGATGTCTGTTTGATCCGTTGAAGGGGGCACGGTACTTTTCAAGGTTGATCCTGCAATCGGTATCATCGATTTGCGTCAAGGATGGGGATGCGTAAGACCGCTTTCAGACCAGCCGGCCATTATGAGTTCCTTGTGATGTCGTTCGGTCGACGAACGCACCGGCCGTGTTCATGGATCGAATGAACAGGGTGTTTCGGCATCCTGTTTCGATTCGTCATTGTATTTATTGATGACATCTTGATTTATTCGGCGAGCCGGCAGAGCACGAGGAGCACTTAAGAGCGGTTTTGGGTACTCTTAGGGAGCATCAGCTTTTCGCACGAAGTGTGATTTCCGGAAAGAGGAAGTCAAGTTCCCGGGACATGTGGTGTCCAAGGAAGGTATAGCCGTCGACCTTGCCAAGGTAGGTGCAGTGCAGGACTGAGCCCGGTTCGGTTATCGAGGTGAGGAGTTTTCTTGGCCTTGCAGATATTATCGACGCTTTATTCAGAACTTCTCGAAGATTGAGACCGTTGTCGCAGATGACACGGAAGGATTTGAAGTTTGCTTGGAGTGAGCAAACAGAGTTATTTTCAGGAGCTCAAGGACAAGTTGACGTCCGCCGTGTGCTAGATTGCGAGAGCAAGGGGTTAAGTATATTATATATACCGACGCCTCTCGCGTTGGTCTGGGTTGTGTCCTTATGCAGAAGGACAGGGTGATTGCTTATGCTTCGCGTCAATTAAGGAAACACGAAGAGAATTACCCTACGCACGACTTGAAATTAGCAGCTGCCATCTTCGCGTTAAAGCTTTGGAGACATTACCTCTATGGTGAGGAGTTCGAGCTCTTTTGCGACCACAAGAGCCTTAAGTATATTTTCACGCAGCGTGATTTGAATATGAGGCAACAGATGGATGGAAACATTGAAGGACTTCAAGTTCGATGTTTCTTACCATCCCGGTAAGGCGAACCTTATGTGGCGATGCGTTGAGTCGCAAGAAGGCTTTGGAGTTTGCGGCTCCGATGATAGCAGAGTGGGAGATGTTGGAGTTCGTGCGCGATTTTGAGCGAAGCTTACGGTGGTTGAGCCGTATGAGGTTATCGCACACATTCGTGTACGGCCCCTTATCGACGAGAGGATCGTTGCGGCTCGGCAGATGATGAGCTTTTGGTGAAGATGAGGCAATGGGTTGGTACAGATGGGAACTCCGACCGGAGTGTTAGTTCGATGGGGGCCTACGTTTTCGTGGCGGTTATGTGTTCCCGACATCCCTGACTTGAGACGTGAGGTTCTCGAGTTAGCCCATAGTTCTAAGCTTGCGATGCATCCAGTAGCACGAAGATGTATCAGGATATGAGGAGATCATATTGGTGGGATAATATGAAGGTCCAGATTGCTGAATTTGTTTCTCGTTGCCAGCAGGTCAAGGCAGAGCATCGCCGACCTCCTGGGTTGTTGCAGCCCATGCCCATAGCCGAATGGAAGTGGGATTTCATCTCTATGGATTTTATTTCTGGGTTGCCGAGGACGAGGAAGGGATTTGACTCTATTTGGGTGATCGTCGATCGATTAACGAAGTCGGCGCATTTCTTACCGATCGAGTCACTTACTCGCAGACGAGTTGGCTAGGTTGTATATCAAGGAGATAGTGCGTCCGCATGGAGTTCCCCGAGATTGTGTCCGATAGAGACACGCATTTTACATCTATCTTCCGGACTCGTATCCAGGAAGCAATGGGTGTGAAATCGAAGTTCAGCACCGCGTTTCATCAAGCAGATGGGGAGACGGAGCGCGTGAATCAAGTCCTAGAGGATATGTTGCGAGCTTGTGTTTTGGATTTCAAAGACGGTTGGGAGATTGTCTCTTGTATGCAGAGTTCGCGTATAATAATAGTTTCAGGCGAGTATCGGCATGGCTCCCTTGAGGCGTTGTATGGTCGCCATGCAGAGCACCACATTGTTGGGCGTAAATTGGTGAGCGTAGTTTGCTTGGCCCAGAGTTGGTGGTGACTTCAGAGAAGGTTGACATCATTCGACGTCGACTTCTAGCAGCACAGAGCAGACAGAAGAGTTATGTCGATACGAGGCGTCGACCGCTTGAGTTCGTAGTGGGAGATCATGTTTTTCTCAAGGTCTCTCCTATGAAGGGAGTTTTGCGGTTCGGTAAGAAGGAAGGACGCCGAGATTTATTGGTCCATTTCAAGTTCGATCGAGTGGGAGCGGTAGCATACCGCCTTGCTTTGCCCACACCTCTTGCGGGCGTGCATAACGTATTTCATATCTCTATGTCAAGAAGTCGCCACGATCCTTCGCATATTATCGACTGGGAGCAAGTGCGCTAAGTGAGGATGCCACTTATGTCTGCGACCGACGCGTATTCGACAGGAAGGAGCAGGTATGCGTAGCAAGGTTATCCCTCTCGTGAAGGTGCTATGGACGCATCATGGCGTGGAAGAGGCTACTTGGGAATCAGCAGCGGTCAGGAAGACCTACCCTCTGATCCTCGAGGATTATATGAAGGTATGAATTTCGAGGACGAAATTTTCTTTAAGGGGGGTGGATTGTAACGACCTTGGAATTTTTGTGCTAATCTTTCCTTAAGTAGTTGTTTTTGGGGTAATTAGCGCTTTACTCGATTGCTTGTGAAATTCGCATCAATCACTTTAAATTGTATCTACATGGCTCTAAACGTGTAGATTAGTGAGCGCTACGTTACTCTGAAATCTGGGATCCATCGCTAAATCCAGTTGTTCTGGGGAATTTTTGGAAGATCTGGATCGGACCTGGACCGCGCGTCGAAAGTCCGATGGCGATGATCTTAGGCTGTTGCGGTCACCGAGTTGGGCTTGACCATCACCTCAAAAATCAAGTCCATGTGATGTTCTGGGTCGATTTGATTGAGTTCGGAGTGAAGAGTGTGAGAACGGTTGGAATTTAATAAGCTTTTATGAAATCTGAGTCGTGTCGCTTGCGCGACGATTTTAAGCTATCTGACCGTTGGATTCTGACCCAATTTCACCCTCTGATCAGGATAGTTGGCCCAGGCATATCCTAGTGCTTGTGGACCTGATCGAGATTCTGTGACCGTTGATTTGAGTGTGGTCCGCCACGGCTGATCAACGATCGGTACGAAAACTCAGGCTGACCTAGATCCATGGTCGGTGAGCTTAAGTCCGACCTTTCGTGGTTATAGGCCCACCGTAAGTGCTTCGTTGATCGAGAAAGGCGTACTTTGGTTATAACCTAAGTATACCTTGACCCGGGTTATTTCCATCATTTTAAGGCCTATATAGTCCTTAAACCCTAGCTCTCATTTCCATACGAATTTTCTCTAACCCTAGCTTGGAAGAGAGTGGAAAAGAGAGAGTTAGTGAGAGAGATTGGTTGGTGAATCATCTTGATTCTTCCTTGTTCTTCTTCACCTTTGAACCTTCACTTTGAATCGTTCCTTTGGCGATTCTGAGTTCTTTTGGGGTAAGTTAACCTAACCCTAACCCGTGTTAGAGCTTAGATTAGACTTGGTGTTGTTGTATCTCATTTCTATCCTTATTTTAGGGTATTCTTGCGCCGTTGACGAAGACAACTCGTCTCAATCAGTCCGGCAGTTCTTTCTTTGCTTAAGGTGCGGACTTTAAGTGTATAAGTTATGGTTTTCAAGGCTTTCAATCCCAGTTAGTGATTTATTCTTGCTATGGATGAGATTTCACATGTCAAATGTTATGTTTACATTGCTTTCCGATATGCATGTGCTATATTGAGATTTGTGTATTCTAAGTGTATTTATAAAGTACCGTATACGTATAAAATACGCACTGTGTTTGCCATGATTATTGGTCATGTATGTATGCTAGATGCATGTATGACAACTCCTTGGAAAAAGGAATTGTCTAAGTGCATGTATTTCAACATACGTCATGTATGTTGTTCCATGTATGCTAAGTGTTTGTAGAAATGCATGAATGACCTAAGTGTAATTGATTACACTAAGTGTGGGCGTTGAGAAGTGATTCTCAATACTCCCATGGATGCGCATGATTTCCTTTATGCATTTACATTTCCAAGTTATTTAAATTCAAGCATTCCTATGCTTACATTTATATTAAGTTGATTATTCTTCAGATGTGTATGTAACATGATTTGAGTTGTTGATCCATTATTGTTTTACATTCCATATGAATATCTGTCGTAGTGTAGGATGTTTGGGACTATGCCTTAGTCCAGAAAATCGGTAATTGACCCTATGGTCGTGGTTGAGATTGCTTTCGCCACGTGAGACGCATTAGATGAACCCGAGTCGTATTAGAGTTGGCGGCAGTGGTTTGACCACGCGGAGTGTTTGCGCACTCCATGTCGTTCAATTCAACGTGCGCTCGTGCTAGTCGAGTTCGTCAAATAACCCGATTGTCCGATGTATGTTAACCATGTATGGACGCCTCTTGCTTGAATCTAGGGTACCGAACTTACCGGTGAAATCCTAATAACCATGGTACCGATCCGCTAAGACTCATGAGCCGACATGGTGGTATGGGACACCGTGGTCGAGCCGTCGGCCTACGCTGGGTGACGAGCCTCCCGTAGTGACCGGTGAGCAACTTAACTCGTGAGCCGATTATGGTGGTATGGGACACTATATTCGTCTTTGTCGGCCTACATTGATTGGTGATGAGCCCTTTGTAGTGACCTCGAGCATACCTGGATACCGTAAGGAGGTGACGAGCCGATCTGTGGTAGTAAGGGCATGAAAGGCGTGCATTGATTGTTGACGAGCCCTTTGCTACGACCTTAAATATAAAATCGTATGAGATGTCTAGGATTGACGACCCTAGTATGGATCACTGTTTGGATGGTGACATGAGGAAGGTATCTTAGTTTCCCAATCCTGTTGTGTGAAATGGACTAATAACAACTTGGTAATCATATCCATGCACCGCATTTGCATGTGCTTTGTAGATGTGGCGCACTTTGAGGCGATGTCATGCGTAACGTAAGATGAAGACGCTGAGGGTGTACGTGTGAGGGCACGCATCATACCGCATTCATACTTGCATTAATAAGAGTACTTAGGATTTATTTAATTGTCCTGCTTTATCATTACTGTTTGATTGAACTGATAACATGTTAACCAGTGCCTTATTGTTCCACTGAGTTGATCACTCACTCCCACGTTTCGGGCGGTGTTTCACACCCACCGGACTGCACTTAGGCCCCGATCTTGCAGATGTGGATGTGACGCCCGAGGCAGAGCGGTGAGCCGGATGACGACGAGGCCGCCATCTCCTATATGCGCTGACGGGTTCTAGCGAGCCTCGGTCTGTTGCGCGGGATCTACGGGATTACTATTTTGGGAACTGAAATGATGTAACTTGTACTTATAATTTTGATAAATAACACTTTTACACGATCTGGTTGTATATGTAATTCAGGGATTTACACTTGTACACATATTTTACTATAAGTCTTCCGCTTGCTTTATTCACTTATCCCTGAATCATATCTGCGTTTTGGCTTAATCTATCCCATGTTTATGTGCTAATACAGTCAACATACATCATTCATTAATTATGTTGCATAAGTGATGTTTTGGAACTCGGGAGCTGAGTTATGCTCGACCCCCGAATTTCAGGGCGTTACACTTAGGTTTGAGGTGAACCGCTGTAAAACCTCCTTAGTGAAATCTGGTACGCTCAAGGGTTGAGTTCAGTTACCGGGAGTGGAGTAGACAAGTAGTCGAACCACTATAAAAATGACTATGTTTGAGATTGTTATTCTTTTGTTTGTGTGACTTGCATTAATATTTTCATATCTGAATATCTGTGATCACACTTTACACACTTACATAGTTATATCCATCATAAACTAAGTTGAATATTGTTTACTTCTTAAATAGTTTGTGATTGGATCCTCTATCGGGCTTGGAAGCCAGTAGAGTTACTTTTGAGTAATCCTAATATGTGTTTGTTATTAGGATTAGTGTAATAGGGCTTTAAATAAATCATAAAACTTTAAAAAGTCCTATTCACCCCCTTCTAGGACATATTGACATATCCCTACTTTGACTAAAGTGGTCTTCATCGCTATTTCAATAATTATCCCAGCATTTAACAAACAATCCATGTGGATTTCTCATGTGGGCATTTCATCAAACACATAGACCATGCTAATATGACATGCATTTATCAATTGATTTCATAGAGGAAATTTTACATATGCATAAGACAATCAAAATCCTACCTTAATACTCGTAGTAAATACAAATCATCAACAATTTTCTCATTTAGACAATTTATCAAACACATAGACTACGTTAGTTACAACATCTGGTTTATCAATTCTTTATATAGAGAGATTTACATGTATATGACAATGATGAATCCTAGATTAGCAATCATGGCAAGCACTAATCACTTTCTATTGCTCATTTAAACATTTCAACAAACACATAGGGTCCATCATTTATTTATCTCAGTTCATAGTGTATCTCATATATGAATCAACACATTTAAGACAATATGGTAGCAATCAAGACAAACATAAATCATTAGCTATCATGAAAGTATTGATAAACCACAACCTATACATTTATAGTCTGCACCTTTCATTAGTATGCTCGACTCGACTCGGACTCGGTCCAAATTCTTCGTTTCCAAAAATGAAACGTCGGGCACCTAAATGATGAAACTGGTTAGCTAGATTAATAAAAGCTATATGGGAGTTCTACATCGATATTAGGGTTGGTATTTTTTACCCGAAATCGTAGCCGAAAGAGGTTTGGTAGCGCAACGTGGCGGTGATTTGGCGGGTGGATTCGTGGAAGAAGGTTTCTGCAGCAATCTGCCAACGTTTGTCCTCCCTCGTTCCTCTTTTCTCCTTTCTCTCTCCCTTTACGGTTTGTGAAATTCGGATATGGGAGAGAGGGGGTGAAATGAAGGCTATTTATAGCCTCAGATGTGATGCAAATGGCCCTAGGGCCACTTTATAGATGGTTTATACCCTGTGGGTGGTTGTTTCTGACAAACAGGGCTCATAGAGAGACCCAAGACTCATCTACGTTATAAGGTACACTCCCTGACAATGGATCCATGCTAAGACCTGATTTTGGTGCAATCGGATGAGCCGATCGACCGTGGAGAGCCCGTGTTAGATCAACGGTCATACGTGCCCAATTGGGGCCACGGTTATACGGATGTGTGCAGGGAAATTTTCTTTCTCCATATGTGAAGTTTGGTCACAAACCAACGGTCAGAAATCCTCAACTTTGCATAAGAACGAATGGCCCAATTCACTTAAGTTTCAGTTCATTTTCTAAGGATATTTGCGTTTCCCATGCACTTCACTTATGGCTCAAGTTAGGCGTTTCTGGACAGTATCTAGGCTTGATTCCCATGATGATTGTCAAGCCCAGTAGGATGAACATCTTCCTATAATTTCACAGTTACCGGACCCTAGACGTGCGGTCTAGGTCTGTTATCGAGTTTCAATGTACTGCCAAGATCGACAAACCCTTGGGATTTCTCTTAGGTCCTAAGATGACATTGAGTCATGGTACTCATGCTTTTAGACCATCCCAATTGTGAAAATGGTGGCCTAAGCTTAATCCACCGATTATTTAGTACTTAACTAAATTCCATCTAAATTATACGATAGGATGTGGTCCTTGGGTTGTTCTACCTAAGGTTGTACTCAGGTGTTTGTACGAATTTTTACGAGACATTACATGTGGGTCTGCGTTCAGTTCGAGAAAAACACCGTGCTTTATAATCTCAAGAGAATCCATCACATCAAATGTCAAGTACACATCCCATCACTCCCATCACTCACACCCATCCCCAAGTACAATACCCATCCCCAAAGTCAACTCTCTCTCTTACACATCCTTTACATGTCAAGTACATCCATCACCTTTCACCCATCCCTCACCCATCACACCCATCTCTTACAACCCTCTCTCTCATTTCTCCATCCATTCTCCCAAGCAACCGTCCTAGCAAGAGAGCTTTCATGAGAGAGAGCTTTATGTGTGGCCCACCTTCATACCACTTAATCCCACCCTCCATAATCAATCTCAACCATTGAATCATGTTCCATTGGAGCTCTAGGATACATTGGTGGAAGAAGGAAGAGGAGATCCAATTGTGGGTGTTCATCATCTTGATTTTGATGATTTAAGGGCCCACATATGGTGGGACCCATCTTGATGTATGCATTATATAGGGAGGGCCCATAGTGGCGAGGTTCCTCCATCTACACCGCTTATCTCTCTCTCTCTCTCTCTCTCTCTCTCTCTCTCTCTCTCTCTTTCCCCTTTTGTGGCCCACCTTGATGTTGATCCACACCGTCCACCTGCGTTGACTACCGTGATGTATATGTTATTCCACATCGTCCAGATGCCCTGGACAGTGGTACCCACCTGAGTGTTGTCTAGCATGTGGGCCACCTTGATTTATGTATTTTATCCACTGATTGGATGGTGGGCCCCACCGTGAGGGATGTCTTATAGCCAAACCGTTCATCTGGGCTAGCAGCCTGCTGGACCCACGTCAGCAAGCTCCGTGACTCAGCATGGTGTATGTGTTTCATTAATGTTGTGCATCTATTGGAATCTAGACCGTCCAATCTTAGGACGCTGGTGGGCCCCACACGTGTGGACCCACCTGATGTATACCTTTCATCCATACCATCCAGTGGATGGTGGAAATCCACCTTGATGTGTATCTTACACACATCGTCCATCCGCTTTGAATCGTGGGCCCACCCCACACGTGTGACACGTGTGGGTAGGTGGGACCCACGTTGATGTATTTGTTGTATATCTGCACCGTTCCTCTGGATGGTGCTTGTGAAACCCACCTTGGTGTATGTATTGTATATCCACTCTGTCCACCTGTCAAGACGTGGTGTGGAGCCCATTGTGATATATGTGTCTTATCTCCACCATCCAGTGAATTGGATGGTGGGCACCACCCCATCAATCATGCATAAGCTTATAGAAAGCTTAGAGGGCGATGTAAGTGTATGTAATACCAGTACCAGAGGAAAATATCAGAGAACGCAGAAGCTTGGCATGAACCATGAACACTATCAATGCTACTAGTCATACCAAGGCTAAGCTATGACAATCATGAATGCAACAAGCCATACCAAGGCTATGCAATACATGCCAGTCCTCATATCAAGTCCTGTAATGCCCCAAAAATCGAGGGTCAAGCAAAGGCTCAACTCCCGAGATCCATCGCATCACTTATGCAATATAGATAATGATGATTAAATGCTGTCCGTATTAGTGCATTAAACATGAATGGGATTACACTAAATCAGCATATCATACTCTAGAGAGAGATAAATTAAGCAACCTGAAGACTGTGATAGATATATAAAGTATATGTGTGTTTCACGACCTCTAGAGTATGAGTGTGTTACTGGGTTGAATGTATACATGTTTTGTTCCAAAATATACAAAATGACAAAATGTGAATGTTCGACTAAATCATATAGTCCTTGTAATCCCGTCGATCAGTTCATGGTCTACATAGACCCGCCTGATAGTTATACATAAGAGAACTCCTCCTCATCGTCATAAAATTCTGGCTCTGCCTCGTAAGTCGTATCATCATTTGTAGATAAAATAAAGTCAGGTTGGTGTTTTAAAACATCGTCCCAGAGTGGGAGTGAGTGATCAACTTAGTGGTACTATAAGGCAAAGGTTAACATGTTATCAATTCAGTCAAGCAGTAATGACAAAGCAATACAATAATCAGATCCTAAGTACTCTTGTTAATGCAAGAATGGTATACTGTAATGATGCATGCCCTCTCCTGCACTCCCTCAACGACACCATTTCATGGTCGCACATGGCAACTCCCACTGTGCACTTCATCGCCAAAGCACATGCAGTGCAATGCATGATAGTGTTAGCTGAGTACTTATTTAGGCTTATTCATACAACATATTCGAGAAGCTAAGGTACCTCCCTTTATATCATTTACCTAAATGATGATCCATCTAGGGTTGTCAATCCTAGTTAATCACATTTGATAGGTAAGTTATAGGGCAAACTTGAGATCTTTCCGAGTGAGTTGAGACAACGGTCTGGCTATCTTGGAAAAGTCCCTAATGAATCGACGATAGTAACCTGCCAGGCCGAGAAAACTCCTCACTTCAGTAACCGAACTGGGCTGCTGCCAATCCTGAACTGCTGTCATCTTAGCAAGGTCAACAGCTATTCCTTCTTTGGACACCACATGTCCCAGGAACTTGACTTCTTCTTTCCAGAAGTCGTATTTCTTGTACTGAGTAAACAACTGGTTCTTCCTGAGAGTATCAAAGACTGCTCGCAGGTGCTCCTCGTGATCTTTTCGACTCTTGGAGTATATCAGGATTTCATCTATAAATACGATGATGAATCGGTACAGATACGGCCGAAACACCCGGTTCATAAGGTCCATGAACACAGCTGGTGCGTTTGTGAGTCCAAACGACATCACAAGGGACTTGTAGTGCCCAAAGCTAGTTCTGAACGCTGTTTTCTGAACGTCCTCATCCCTGACGCGTAACTGGTGATACCCTGACTGTAAGTTGATCTTAGTGAAGTACTGTGCCCCTTTCAACTGATCGAACATATCATCTATCCTAGGCAAAGGATACTTGTTCTTTATTGTCGCTTGGTTCAACTTGCGATAATCAATACACAATCGTAGCGATCCGTTCTTCTTCTTTACAAACAACACGGGTGCTCCCCAAGGAGATACACTCGGTTGTATGAAGCTTGCATCCAATAGATCATCGATCTATCTTCTCAGTTCCTCCATCTCTCACGGACGCATGTGATATGCCGATAGAGATACAGGTGTCGTACCTGGCACTAGGTTGATGGTAAAATCGATCTCGGGTTGAGGAGGTAATCCAGGTGTCTTTCTGAACATGTCCATGAAATCCTAGACTACTGGCGTGTTCCCAAGTGTCGGACCATCAACATTCTCTAGCAAGGTAGCATAACAACTAATGTGTTAGTACCAAATGACCTACACTGGGAAAGTGAAGATTGTGCCTTCAGGTCCATGGATTGTCACCAATCTGGTATCACAATCAATCTCTGCCTCATCTCCGTTAGCCAATCCATACTGAGGATGACATTCTAATGACACAACGGGGCAACAATCAGGTCAACGAGTACTGTTTTGCGTCCTAAGTCTATCAAGCAACCTCTACAAATCTTGGTGGAGTCTGAGAAGGTCCCTGTGGCGGTAAGGAGTCTCACCCCAATCATAGGAGTAGTTTTCAACACTAGTCGCTTGACTGCTGTGCATGATATTATCGAAATAGTGGATCCAGTGTCCACCAACAGAAATACGGGTGTACCTTGGATGTGGGTAGTGACTTTGAACACTAATGGCACTGTAGTTGCGGACTCAGACACTTCAGCGGCATGCGCATGTACTCGCGCCTATTGAGAACAGTTCGGTTGCAGTGCCATAGGTCATTAAGGTAGCCTAAATCGAGGTGCGGGTGGCCGGTAAGATGGCTGTGCATGTGGTGCTAATCGTAGAGGTGGAGTTGAGATAGGTTGCGGCATCTGATGGTTGATCTTTTGAGGAGGCGTGAAGCCGTTATCCCTCATCTTGGTAAAGCAGTACATGTCAGTATGGCCTGACTTCTTGCAGTAGGTGCACCACACGTCTGATCGCCTCAGATGGGTCGGTGGAGCCATAAGCCTAGGAGGCGAATTTGCACGTGGCCTCTTACCGAGGAATAGTTTGCTCGGCAAATCAGGTCGAGGTCTTGGACCCATGGGTACATGTGTAAGGGACAGTCTATCACCATCCTGCTCAGCTCGTAAGGACATGTCCACTAGCTCAGCATAGTTGGGAATGCTAGTGCAACACATCTTCGCACGTATTTCAGGCTGCAGACCCTCAGAAAATTGCCCCATTCACATCGGCTCATCTACTAGTATCAAAGGAGCATATCTGGCCAGCTTCGTGAACCTGTTCTCATATTCCGACATGGTCATCCCTCCCTGTCAGAGGCGAAGAAACTCTCCCTCCTTCTCATTGCGGTAAGTGAGGGGGAAGTACTTTCCATGGAAGCAAGTCTCAAAAGCTTCCCACGTCCATACGTACCCAGCAGCCACTGTGCGTAGGATGCTATCCCACCATAGACTAGCCTCCTTCTCGAACATGTACGTAACTAACTCAACCTGCTCTGCCTCGGTGCAGTGCAGCGGCTTCAGCATCTTAGAGATGCGATTAAGCTAGTACTCAACTTTCTCGGGTCTGTGAGTACCCACAAAAGTAGGAGGTCAGAAGTGCTGAAAGTGCTCAAATAAACCACTAGCATTCATGTTCCCATCAGGGTGCACAGGTGGTGCAGGAGGGATCACGCTCATCTTCTTGGCAAGGGCCCCCACGATAGTGGTCTAAATTTGTTGTTGCTACATCAAGAGCATCATTTGCTCCAACCTATCAGGAGGGGAAGCTGCCTAAGGCATGTGTGGTGTTGAGGTAGATGCACGGTTCCATTTTGAAATTGGTGGTGTAAAAGGTGTTCGCCCATTGGTGGGGCCACTGGCCGGTTGTGAATTCGGCATAGTGTCACTGTTAGGGCCCAAACTGGGGTTTGTGTGGCTATCGCTCAGGGGATATGCCCCGTCAAATGATCCGCCAAGTGCAAGACGTGTTGTATTCCGAGTGACTTTCGGAGGCATTCCCTATACACAACATAGGGTGCAACACATGTAAGATCTAGCATAACAACACTCAATTTCTTAAACATTCTACACATTTCATAACAAAATGAGCTTCATGCATTTCATTTAACCAAAATTGTTACAATACATGAGATGTAGTCTTACATGGATCATGACAGAAGATGCATATGAGCTAACCTAACAAAGCTTTAAACACTAAAACACACTAACAACTCTAACATGCTACTAAGCCTATCAAGGTTGTCACATAGAAAGTAAGGAAAATAAGGAAAATCCAATGACGACTACAATATATGACTAGTCATCCGACTCTGGTGATGGTGGAGGAGCACCCTTGTCCTGCACACAGCATAGGATGGTCTTTAGGGTGCGGGACATCTTCTTGAACTTCCGTTTCATATAGGCCTTATTCTCCTCAAGCTCTTGCTTCACTTTGGCTTGGGTCTCTCTGACCTCCTGTCTTAGGGTGACCTGGCTCTCCTCAATCTAAGCCAAGTGGGCTTCTAAGGCAGCCCGATCACGTTGGTGCTCATGTGTAGCAGGAGGGCCCCCATCAGAGTCTTGGGCATCCTCTTCTTCCTCTCCCTGCTCTTCCTCATCGCTTCCCTCTTCATCACTTCCTTCCTCGCCTTCACTGCCTTTCTCAAATTCTTCTTCCTCCTCCTCTTCACTACTTCCTTCCTCTTCCTCTATCTCATCACCATACTCATCAAGACAGGTCATGTTGTCGTGGCCCAATGCCCATGTTGTTGAGTGTGGTGTCATTGATGAAGTGGATCGGCACAAGCTCATCTGTGTTAAGTCTGTAACCAAAATCACGAGCAAGCTTGCATATAAGTCAGCCAAATGGGTGTGAAATATCTCCCCTAACAGCGCGTGCGATCTGTACTATCTGTAGAAGGATGAATGTTGGCAGGCATAGCTTATCTCCCTGCCCAACTCTGTATAGGAAGTCTACCATCAAACGTATGCATTCGGTGCAATTGCTCCACCTCAGATACATATTGTATGTGAATATGTGGTGGAGTAGGTGGAAGTCATGAGTCATCTTGGTCGTTGGGAGGCAATTGCCTCGCTTCAATTGGACCAATCGGCCGCAAAGAAACCGTGTGCAGCAATCTCTTTCTCGCACACTATTGAGATGCGATTCACTAGCATGCACCTCGCCACGTTCCATCCCCAATAATTCGAGCCATCACAGCTACATCGACTATAGCTTTCCGCCTTCTCATAGGGATAATGAATTGTAGAGGCTCTAGCAGTGGATCCCTTATGTGGGCGTAGAAGACTCGGACAATGCTTTCACATGTATGAGACTTACCCTCAAATATGGGACCACACCCGACTTCTAACAGGAGGTCCATCACTGGATATCACCCAAATAGCCTTTCGTCCACGTGTGCCTTAAAGACAACTCTACGGCCCTGAAACCTACCATGTCTGACGCCCGCCGGTAGAGCTCTTTCGAGAGAAATTTGGGGATTGAGATCCCGTTTCATCCTTCGCTCCTGTTCAATGCTAGCGCTGACATCGGTGCTTTTCTGCTTCCTTAGACAGGTAGGGCTGCTTGGCCCGGCTTCATCCATGGGCACCCTCTTCTTTCCCATAAGGGAAAGAAGTGTGGAAATCGAGAATATGGCGGCAAGTAGCTCAAAGAGTGCCATGAATGTAGAAAAAGGCTTGGATATTGAAGTGAATGGGAAGGTTTGGGAGATTTGACACACAAAGATGGGTTTGTGTACTCAAATGGGAAGAAATAAAGGGGATAGAAGGTAGTAAGAGATGTGTTTGAGGGAATGGTGGAGGTGGGTGCAAGAGATGGAAGAAGATGAAGTTTGTGGTGTATGGAATAGAGATTTGGAAGAGAAAATGCAAGTTTAGAGGGTTTGAAAGCTTGAAAAGGAGGTGAAATGGACAAAGGGAGGCAAAGGGGACCTAAATAGGGTGGTCCCACATGAAACCAGGCCCCACATGTGTGTGGGCGGGGCGGTGGGCTGCCGGACCCACGAGCCCGTCGCGGCCTGTTGGACTCGATCGCAATGCGCCGCAGTTGGCGCGATGGTACCGCGCCTCCCTGTGCTAGCCACAGTGTCACCTCCTAGGGGAGGTGGCCTCGCCCCCCCCTCCCCCCCCCCTTGGGTTCCAAAAATGTGCGGGGACCACTCTGGTTCCCCCTGTTTCGTGCGATTTGGACCCCTACGTCCGTTTGAGGTGATTTCGGAGTCTAAAGAATGCATATTCGCGCCTTTCAGATTTTTTTTCAAACGTGGATTCACTGAATTATCATCCAAACTCATCGATTGATGGTCTAGAGGGGATTGAGATCATTTCTCGTGGCCTCAGATGTATATGGGGTGGGTTTCAACTATTAGTTTCGCCCGTCGGTGAAACTTGGAATTCTACGTTCGTTTATATATTTTTATCTCCCCCACGTAAGTCAAAGTACATCAATGTACATTGTGTTACCATAACGCATGTCCATTTTAATCTAAATCATGCTCTGATACCAACTTGTAATGCCCCAAAAATCAGGGGTCGAGCAAAAGCTCAACTCTCGCGATCCGTCGCATCACTTATGCAACATAGATAATATGATTAAATGTTGTCTGTATTACTGCATTGAACATGAATAGGATTACACTAAATCAACATATCATACTCTAGAGAGAGATAAATTACGCAAGCGGAAGATTGTGATAGATATATAATGTATATGCGTGTTTCACAACCTCCAGAGTATGAGTGTGTTACTAGGTTGAATGTATACATGTTTTGTTCCAAAATATACAAAATGACAAAATGTGAATGTCCGACTAAATCATATAGTCCCTGTAATCCCGTTGATCAGTACATGGTCTACATAGACTCGCCTGATAGTTGTACATAAGAGAACTCCTCATCGTCATAAAAGACTGGCTCTACCTCGTAAGCCATATCATCATCTGCAGCTAAAATAGAGTCTGGTTGGTGTTTTAAAACACCGTCCCAAAGTGGGAGCGAGTGATCAACTCAGTGGTACTATAAGGCAAAGGTTAACATGTTATCAATTTAGTCAAGTAGTAATGATAAAGTAATATAACAATCAGATCCTTAAGTACTCTTGTTAATGTAGGAATGGTATGCTGTAATGTTGCATGCCCTCTCCTACACTCCCTCAGCGACACCATCTCATGGTCGCACATGGCAACTCCCACTGTGCACTTCCTCACCAAAGCACATGTAGTGCGATGCATGATAGTGTTAGCCAAGTACTTAGTTAGGCTTATTCATGCAGCAGATTTGGGAAGCTAAGGTACCTCCCTTTATATCATTTACCCAAACGATGATCCATCTAGGGTCGTCAATCCTAGTTAATCACATACGATAGGTAAGTTATAGGGCAACATCACCCCCGATTTGGAAAGCAGTGGATAGGCAAGTTCTCGAGTTTATACTCGAGGTTACTATGGGAGGCTCGTCACCATCCGCGTAGACCTATTTTATACTTGAGGTCACTACGAGGAGCTCATCACCTGATCGTATGCCGACAGCTCGAATACAGTGTTTCATACCACCCTATTCAGCTCACGAGTTTGGGTTGCTCACTAGTTACCACGGGGAGGCTCGTCACCCCAGCGTAGGCCGACAGCTCGACTAAGGTGTCCCATACCACCATGCCCGGCTCATGAGTCTTAGCGGATCGTGGTACTAAGGTTGAAACGGGCTTTACATTGGTAAGTGGTACCTTAGATTCAAGCAGTAGCATCCATACATGGTAAACACACAACAGGGTAATCGGGTTATTTGACAAGTTCGATTTGTACGAGCACATGCTGAATTAATTGACATGGAGTACATATACACTCCTCATGGCCTAACTATTGTTGATAATCACCGCACGACTTGGATTCATTGAACGTATCCGTTGTGGCGAGATTAGTTCGGCCACTCGATCGAAAACCGTTACTGATTGCCTGGACTACGTAGTAGCCCCAATCATACTCACATGCAATAGAGGATCACATATGTTACTCACATCAGCATTTAACGAACAACACAAACATAAATCTCATTTAAGTATGTTATCAAACACATTCGACAAGTTGACATACATACACATTCCACCCATAAATCATATAGAGACAATTTACAATACACGAAGAAAACTACTCATATGACTAAGGAGACTAAGAATCCCGTCTTAATACACTTAATAAGTACAATCCATCAACAAGATCTCATTCAGACATTTTAATGAACACTTTGACTACATAATACCACATACATGTACTAATCTGGTTATAGCATATATTATGACAAATCCTTTCATAAAGGATTTGTCTCACATACAATGAACATGTATTCTAGGTTAATAGGCATGGCCAGCATAAATCATAATTCCACTTTCATTCAAACATTTCGATAAACACATAGAATGCACTTTATACATAGTACACATACATGTATAGTTTATCAGATACGTCGTAACTAAGATCATATGGCAACAATCAAGTCAGTCATAAATCATTAACTAACATTGAAGGCCTTGAAAACCACAACCTAAACATTTATAGTCCGCACCTTTCGTCGGTACTCTCGTTACGAACTCGGTTCATACACTACGTCACCGTCTATAGCACAACGACTACCTAAATCACGAGATAGGTTAGATATTTCATCGTTTCCTCTATTTAAATCCCTAAAACAGAATTAGGATTAGGATTTCTTACCTAAAATGAAGTTGAAATGAGTTGAGTAGCTAGACGTAAAGGCGATTCGATGCGTGGAGTAGCAGAACTGAAGTACTGCAGCAAACTCAAAGGATCTCCCTTCGTTCTCCACTCTTTTCTCTCCTTTCCTCTCTTCTCTCTCCTAAGGTTAGAGAAAATTCGTATGGGATAGGAATGGGGTAGTTTAAGGTCCTTATATAGGCCTAGAACTAATGTCAATGGCCCAAGGGCCATGGTATACTTAGGTTATAGCCAAAGGATGTCTGTTTCGGGAAAACATGACTCATCTGAAGGTCCATTACTCGCATATGACATGGAGTAAGTTCCCTGACCATGGATCTAAGCCAGGTTAAGGTTTCGGTCCGATCAGATTTGTAGATCAATCGTGGAGGACCTATTTCAGTTCAATGGTCATCGTCACTCGATCAAGGCCACAAGTATACTAACATGTGTAGGAAAATTTTCCTGATCCAAGAGTGTAGTTTGGTCAGAATCTGATGGTCCATAGTCTTCAAATTTTTTCGTAATCGAATGGTTCAATTCACTTAAGTTTGAGTTCATTTTCTAAAGATATTCGCATTTCTCACACACTTTGCTCAGGGCTCAAGTTGTACGTTTTTGAATACTATTTGGGTTCGATTCCCGTGATGCTTGTCAAACTCAATAAGGCGGTCATAACCTTATAGTTTCGTGGTAATCGGACTTTCGACACACGGTCCACGTCCGATACGGAGTTTCAATGCGCTCCCGAGAGTAACTGGGTTTTGAGATTGCTCCTAGGTTCTAGGTAATGCTGAGTTAGCGATTCTAATGGTTTTGGGTCTTGCAATTCATATAGATAGTGATTTAAGATAATTCTCTGATTAATGTCGTTTATTACTTAATTAATTTTTGTCTAATTTCTAAAGGATTCGCTCATTAAGGATTTATGCTTGAGGTGATACTTGGGTCTTTGAACAGATTTTTTTGAGACCTTACAAGTCCACAAATCATATATAGTTCCACAATAGGAAAACAACTGGGGTCAAGTACACTACTGGTTGACTGCCGCTCTCTAAGACCTGCACAGTTAAGTGAGCATAAGAGACCTTACTACCCGCCTATAGACAACCAATCACCAAGAGGCTCGATGGTAGCAGACCCACTCATGAGCTGGTCAGACTCAGCCTAGCTATGCCCACTCACTCAGGCGGATAAGGCCACATCCCATCTCAACTGACCTCGCGATAGTGAGAGACACAACCTAACGGTATAAGGCACTCGGACGCTCATGTTTTCCACTCGGTCTCAGCGTTGAGGCGTCTTCTTTGTACCATGAAGGTTTAGGGGCTTTCACCCAAGGACATCCTAAGTGCCCTATATGCTCAAGAAATATTTTCGGTGTCCAATACGGCCATCCAAGATACTCCTGTGGAGGCTACGACCCTGATGAAGCAAGAGTGAATATAAACCATGTAATGAAATGCTAGATGCATGAATCATGCATACTAGTCATGCATAAGCTCCAAGCATCCCATGTGCAACAGTGGGGAACTCCATCCCTTTGGGAAGCCATAATATCTTGCCCAATAGCACAACCATGACCACACACACACAATCCCAACCAAGCACACAATGATGTATATGGGTCATGAAGATGAACAAGATGTGTCATGCGATGATGTACGATGTCGTACTCTCCGCCTGTCCAAGAAGGGACTAGGTCTAGGTACTTAGACAAATTTTCATAAGGAATCAACCTCTAGTGGGGGCCCCATAGCCTGGGGTAGCCTACAAGGCTAAGGAAAGACAATGACATGGGCCTAAGTAAATGAAACGGGCCTAGCTAAGGTCTATGGTGGACCATTAACCACTCATGAAGCAAGTGGGCCTACCTTGGGGCCACCAATGTGGACATTCAACCACTATTGTCCCAAGATGGTAGCCCATCACTAATCGATCACGGATCAAGGCCCGAGCCCAAACATCACCATGAATAAGAAATAGACAACCATAACACTCCACATACATTCATATTGGGCCCTAAATAAATGGCCCAAGGCCTATTCAAAACATAGGTCCAAAGGGCAACATTCATAGCCCAACCCATATGCAATACTATGGGCCCTTAAGGGAGGTTAGGACCCAGCATAAGGGTCACCAAATCCATATATTGTGCTGGGCCTAGTGGGCAACCCATTACCCCAACCACATGGGCAATAATCATGTTCTAGCCAAGCAAGTTGGGCCTACATTCTAGGCCAAGGTTATAGTTGATTTGGTGGGTAACCAAGGGCCCAACCACTCATATAATCTAGCCCACTAACCCAACACAATATCATGGGGAATATAACCCAAGAGTCCACTGGGCCTATCGAGAAAGTTCCAACCCATTTGGGCCTAAAGAGTCCAAAAATCTTATTACATACATGGACCCAAATAACTTAACTATGGTGGGCCTCAAGAGTGCATTAATTAAGAACCAAATTTGGGGATTAAAGGCATGAATTTATCCCTCAAAAGTCCTCAAACATGGTGGGCTACACTCCTTAAAACATCAGCCCAAAAGCCATGTACATTTATAACATCTTGCTGGATTTTTATTCCACTAGCTTTATGGGCCTGCTGGAGCCCAGAAAATCTTCATCTGATTGGGACATGAGTCCAGGTGGTCCAGCAATAAGGTCAGAGGGTCCCACCACATAGGATTGAACCCAACAACCTAAAGAAGTAGGTGAGCCACATTGCTAGACCAAAGTCCAGCAGTAACCCACCATGGGCGTCCCACAGTTAGGCCTAGGCTGTCCAATGGACTGGACGCCTACCCCTATACCAATGCACATGGTGGGCCCCACCTTGGATGCTCCACACCAAGGTGGGCCACGTCCAAGTGGGTCACAAAGTGAATGGACATGTGGATAAAATACAACATCATGGTGGGCCACAATCAAGGTGGATGGCCAACCTTGTTGGACATCCAACCAGGTGGGCCAATCCAACCCCTACACACTAAAATCCAGTGGGACAATTGGATCCAAATCTAGTTAGGTGGGTCCCAACAAGGGTGGGCCACCTTAGGAATTAATTTCATAATTTTACAGATATGATAAATATTTTTAAGAATTAGGACACCAATACATATCCAAAAATCTGGTTAGTGCAGAAATCCTACTGACGCCATGTTTGGCACCACATGGGGTGGGCTTAAGCTCATCCAAACCCCTGGAAAAATTGTGGGAAGGGTAGTAACACATGTGGAAAGTAAGTGGGGTTCACTGGGGGGGGCACTTACTCCAAAAAATATGCTAAACATACTCATTTCTATCATACAGTATTGTTGAACTGTCCAGAAATTTTTGGATAGTTAGCCCTCTTTGCCCCATCCCATGGACCTCAAGCATGGGGAAATGGTGTGGGCCCCATTCCACATCAAAGCGGGGTCCATACACTACAAAATCCCCAAAGAAATTTGGAAGAAAAGGACATTCAAACAGACTTAAACATCAGATCAAAAGTCATGTTCTAACTGGACTTGAAATCTGGACAGCAACATGTGTTGTCCATATTTTGGCCCATATAATTAAATCAAAGGGTTTATTGCCCAGATCCATCATGTGGGGTCCACCTTGATGGGTTAGCAAAATTTCAGACTCATGAGTTCACCATATCCTCCATGTAAAAACCATTTTGGAGGCCACCCAACCCATGCATGCATGGTGGGCCTGGACGACCAACAATGGTAGGCTTGGACGTCCCATCTTACAATGGGTTTGAGATGTTCTAACCTCCTTGGTGGGCCACACATCATCAGAAATACACAAGAAAAAAAGAGAAAGGGAGAGAGAAGCAGAGAGATCGGCCATTGGTGGAAGGTCTCGCCACTAATGGACCTTCCACACCACAATCCACACCTTCTACTCTGTTGTATGATACATGCATGCTATGATACATCAAGAAAACTTACTGAATGGTAGGGACACCTTCCCTAGATGCATGAAAAGGCCTAGATGCCTATGAGATGCAAGAAATAAAAGGAAAGCATCATGGTGGGTCCATGAAGAATAACCCACTATGGAATGGATTGTGTAGGATCTAGGACCTTGGCCTTTATCCTGGGAGCCATGTAGGACCTCCACCATGGATTGGTGGGTCCTACATGCTTCCATGCATGCTAGGAAAAGAAAGGAAGAAGAAGGAGAAGAGATGATCTTCTACGTTGCACCCACCTCTAAAGATGCCTTCAAAACTTCAAGGATGGTGTTTTAGGCTCCAAGGGAAGAAGATTCAAGGGTGTAGATGGGATTTTAAGGGCTAGATGGAGGGGAAAATGGGGAAGAAGGGGCTGGAGTAGAGAGAGAAGCTTGGACATTTTGGCTATGGAGGAAAAGAGGAATGGAAGAATGAGAAGGAGAGAGAGAGAGAGAGAGAGAGAGAGAGGAGTGTATATCTAGGTAATCATTTCTCTCCAAGCTAGGGAAGGGCAACCAAATGATGGTGCATTGGGGGTGAAGCCCAAGACACATGATTACCTCTATAGGAAAGGTAGCCTAGGCTAGGCTATGATGGGTTAGTAGCTAGGTAGAGTAGGCTAGGCATAAGCTTTCTAGGAAAATTTTGCTAGGTGGGGTCCACCTTGAAAAATGTGCAAGCTAGCAAGTGGGTCCCACCACATGATGCATGGCCAAGAAATGCTCGTATTGATAGGTTAAGATGCATATGCTGAATTTATGCATGAGACGCGACATTGGAACTGCGACGCCGATGCGGTCGCAATGGCATAGGTTTCGAGTCGATCCAAGTCGGATCTACATAACACGACTTAAGGATGATCGCAAATGCTATTCACAAGTCGTAGGTCGTTGGAGTTTGACCGATAGGACCGCAGACCTAGGGGAACGAAATGAATACTCGGGGTAGGGTCTTACAGCTCTCTCCACCAACAAAGAAATTTCATCCTCACAATTGTAAAAACCAGGACAAAAGGAAATGCATAAACATCATCTTACATATCATCAACAATCATAGGAGAAGGCTAATAATCAATTAGTAAACAAATGGGGATAGTGCTCTCAAAACTTTGCTTCACTCTCCCAAGACGCCTTGGCTTCCGAATGATGACCCCACTTCACCTTCACCAGGGGAATGACCTTGGTCCTGAGAACCTGCTCCTTCCGATCAATGATATGAATAGGCTACTCAATGTAAGAAGCATCCTACGGACCTCGAGGGGCTGCCAATCAATCACTGGGATAATGTCCGACCCACACTTCTGTAACATCGATATATGGAACACGTCGTGGATACTGGACAACTCAGAAGGTAAGGCGAGCCTGTAGGCCACAACGCCCATACGCCCAGTAATCTCAAAAGGTCCAATGAATCTCGGGCCAAGCTTGCCCTTCGCTCTAAACCGAACCACACCCTTCATGGGCGAGACCTTGAGATACACCATGTCCTCAACTACAAACTCGAGGGGTCAACGCTGATGATCAGCAAAACTCTTCTTCTGGCTCTAAGCTGTGCGCATCCTCTGCCTGATAATATCCACAACTTTGATGTCTTTAGCACAAGCTTGGGACCCAGGAGACGATGCTCTCTAACCTCGGTCCAACAGCTAGGAGATCTACACGGTCTACCATATAGTGCCTCAAAAGGAGCCATGCTAATGGTCGCCTGATAACTATTATTGTACACGAACTCGGTCAGGCGCAAATGCTCGTCTCAACTACCCGCGAAGTCGATCACGCAAGCTCTAAGCATATCCTCAAGGATCTGATTGACCCTTTTAATCTGCCTATCCATTTGTGAATGATCAGCGATGTTGAGCTGTAAAGTAGCCCCCATCGCCTGCTGAAAGCTCCTCCAAAACTAAGACATAAATCTGGGGTCTCGGTTAGAAACGATCAAAACCAGAATGCCGTGTAGCCTCACTATCTCCTCAATGAATACCTTTATAAGCCAATCTAATGTCTAGGTCACACGCATCAGAATAAAATGTGCCGACTTCGTCAGACAATAGATGACAACCCAGATGGCGTCGTGACCGCGCTGAGTCTTGGGCAAGCCTATGATGAAATCAGTCGACACGTGCTCCCACTTCCACAGTAGAACGCTCAACGGCTGTAAAGGACCAGGGGGTCTCTGGTGGTTGGCTTTGACACGCTAGCATGTGTCACAGTTGTCCACAAAACTAGCAATCTGGTGCATAGAAACATCTAGACTGCAAGAGCACATTGGATGATTGGATGTTGGTATGAATGATACCAGCCACTATATCCTTGGGCTATAACATCATGATAATAGCATAGCATAGGCATAATTTTCGAGTGGTCTCACTATATCAGAGCAATAACAAGTAACCTATGAAATGGTATGGAAGATTGGATGTTGGTACAAATGATAGCAACCAGTATATCCTTGGGCTATAACAGTATGATAACATCATAGCATAGGCATAGGTTTTGAGTGGTCTCACTATATCAAGCCTAACAAGTAACCTATGAAATAACTTTGGACGACATCACATATCTGCTGCGAGCTTAGGACAAGTTGTGTCCAGAGTGCATTTCCCTTGATTTGAGCCTTCAAGGTTCTGATATCAATGCGGCCATCACCTTTGTTCTTATGTAGACGATGCCGCCTAAATGAGGCACCCGTGGTCGAGGCACAAGAAGTAGAGGCACCAGTGATACTCAAGTGACCCGATCGACCTGAGCACATCCTGCTCCACCCATAGAGGACCCTGTTCCTGAGGCCCCTGAGCAGACCGAGCAGTTGTGAGCGAGCACACTATTCCGTGATTTTAGGCAGCACGATCCCTCGTGGTTTAGGGTTGAGCCCGATCCTTCTGCAGCTGAGTTGTGGTGCACTGAGGTGGAGAAGATTTTCAACACCATGCAATGCACCAGTGAGCAGAGAGTTCCATTGGTCGTCTTCCTTCTTCAAGGCGAAGCTCATTGTAATACTCTCAAAATCGGGGGTCGAGCAGAAGTTCAACTCCCGAGTTCCAACGCATCACTTATGCAATATAGATAATGATGATTAAATGTTGTCTATATTGGTGCATTAAACATGAGTGGGATTATACTAAAATAACATATCATACTCTAGAGATAATTAAGTTAAGCAAGTGGAAGACTGAGATAGGTATATAATGTATAGAAGTGTTTCTCAATCCCCAGAGTATGAGTATGTTACCAGGCCGAATATATACATGTGTTGATCAAAAATTTATAAAATACAAAATGTGAAAGTCTGACTAAATCATATAATCCCTGTAATCCCATCGATCAGTACATGGTCTACATAAACCCACCTGATAGTTATACATAGGAGAACTCCTCATCGTCATAAAAGTCAGACTCTGCTTCGTAAGCCTCGCTATTATCTATAGCTAAAACAGAGTCTGGTTGGTGTTTTAAAACACCGTCCCAAAGTGGGAGTGAGTGATCAACTTAGTGGAGTTATAAGGCAAAGGTTAACATGTTATCAATTCAATCAAGCAGTAGTGATAAAGCAGTACAACAATAATGTCCTAAGTACTCTTGTTAATGCAAGAATGATATGCTATATTGATGCATGCCCTTATCTGCACTCCCTTAGCGACATCATCTCACGATCGCACATGGAAAACTCCCTAAATGTGCGCTTCCTCGCCAAAGCACATGCAATATGGTGCATGATTGTGTTGGCCAAGTAATTTATTAGGCATATTCATACAACAGATTTGGGAAGCTAAGGTACCTCCCTTTATGTCACTTACCCACACAATGATCCATTTAGGGTCATCAATCCTAGTTAAGCATATACGATAGACAAGTTATAGGGCAACATCACCCCTTGATTAAAAGCAGTGGATAGGTAAGTTCACGAGTTCACAATTGAGGGCACTAGGAGAGGCTCATCACCTCAGCGTAGGCCTAGTTTGTACTCGAGGTCACTATGAGAAGGCTCATCACCTTAGTGTAGGCCGACAGCTCAAATACAGTGTCGTATACCACCGTATTCGGCTCACGAGTTTGGGTTGCTCACTGGTCACTATGGGGAGGCTCTTTACCCTAGCATAGGCCGACAGCTTGACCACAGTGTCCCATACCACCATGTCCGGCTCATGAGTCTTGGCGAATCTTGGTACCATGGTTTAAACGGGCTTTGCATTGGTAAGTGGTACCTTAGATTCAAGCAGTAGCGTCTATACATGGTAAACACATAATAGGTCAATTGGGTTATTTGACAAGTTCGATTTGTACAAGCGCTCACTAAATTAATCGACATGGAGCACATAAACACTCCATGTGGCCTAACAACTATTGAAAATCATCGTACGACTCGGATTCCTCGAGCGTATCTAATGTGGCGAAACTAGTTCAACCACTCAATTAGGAGCCATTACCAATTGCCTAGACTAGGTGGTAGTCCCAAACATACTCGAACGTAGTATATGGATACATGTGATATTCATAACAATATTTAACAGATAATTTAAATAAAATTCTCATTCGAGCATTTTATCGAACACATTGAACCTATTGTGATACATATGCATTTCAACCATAAATCGCATAGTAGTGAATTACATTACATGAAAGAAACTATAACTATGGACAAGGTAGTTGAGAATCCTATCTCAATACCCTTGTTGGAAGTAATTTACCAAACACTTTCTCATTCAAATATTTTATCAAACACTTAGACTACATAATACCATATACACAAAACTAAGTTAGTTATAGCATATATTTTGGCAATTCCTTTCATAAAGGAGTTGTCATACATACAACGAACATGTATTCCAGATTAATAGTCATGGCAAGCATAAATCATAATAGCAATTTAATTAAATGATTTCAACAAACATATGGAATGCATAATATATTCACATAGTGCACACATGTATAGTTTATCAAATACACCGTAACTAAGATCATATGACAGTAATCAATCAGACATAAATCATTATTGAAATTGAAAGCCTTGAAAACCGTAACCTAAACATTTATAGTCTGCACCTTTCATCGGTACGCTTGTTACGAACCTGGTTTGTACACCACGTCTTTGTCTACGGCACAATGGCTACCTAATTATTGAAATAGGTTAGCTATTTCACCGATTTCTCTATTTGGATTCCTAAAATAGATTAGGGTTAGTATTTCTTACCCAAAAATGGAGTTGTAACGAGTCGAGTAGCTAGACGTAAAGGCGATTTGATGCTTGGAGTAGCAGAACAGGAGTACTGCAGCAAACTCTAAGGATCTCCCTTCGATCTCTACTCTTTTCACCTCTTTTCTCTCTTCTCTCTGCTAGGGTTAGAGAAAATTCGTATGGGGAAGGAATGAGGTGGTTTTAGGTCCTTATATAGGCCCAGAACTGATGTCAATGGCCCCTGGGCCATGATATACTTAGGGTATAGCCAAAGGGTGATTGTTTCAGGCCAACGAAGCTCATCTGGAGGTCCATTGCTCACATACGGTTTGAAGAAAGTTTTTTGTCAATGGATCTGTGCCAGGTTAAGATTTCGGTCCGATCGGATTAGCGGATCGATCGTGGAGGACTTGTTTTAGTTCAACGGTCATTGTTGCTCGATCAGGGCCACAAGTAAACCAATGGGTGTAGGGAAATTTTCCTAATCTAAGGGTATAGTTGGGTCAGAATCTGATGGTCTGAAACCTTAAATTTAGTCTGCAAGCAAATGGCCCAGTTCACTTAAGTTTGAGTTCATTTCCTAAAGATATTCGCGTTTCTCACATACTTCACTCTAGGCTCAAGTTATGCATTTCTGGATACTATTTGGACTCGATTCCTACGATGGTTGTCAAGCCTAGTAAGGTGAATATAACCTTATAGTTTCACAGTCATCGGACTTTCGACGCGCGGTCCAGGTCCGATACAGAGTTTCTATGTGCTCCCGAGAGCAACTGGGTTTTGAGATTGATTCTAGGTTTCTAGGTAATGTTGGGTTAGCGATTCTAATAGTTCTGGGTCTTGCAGTTCATATATAAAGTGGTTCGAGCCAAATCCATCAATTGTTTAGTTTAAAACTTAACTAAATTCCACTCTAATTACAACAGAATAAGGTCCTAGGGTAGTTCTATGCCCTTTTTTGGCACTTTTAGTTAGTATATTATTTCAATTATTTTTTTATTAGTTCATCATCAAGTTTACTCTATCTCTACCAAATTTTGCTAGATTTTTTATTGTAGAAAAATTCTAAAAATTCTAGAAGTAGTAACTGTCTGAACTAATAATTTTTGGATAGTTGTCAAATCAACCTATATTAAACTATATGAAAATTTTTATTATATTTTTCACTTATTTTTATATGAAACTAGACTTATCAAGCTTCAATCTAGCTCTTGAATCACCTAAATCAGAGTTATATTGAGGGATATATGAATTTTTAAAGTCGGTCGAAGAGTGTAGAAAATCGCGGTGAGGATCCACCGAATTTCGGTGCACCGGTGATGCATCGTGGTCGGCGCGATGGCGCCACAGTTGGCTGTGCTGTCCGGTGGTGCTTTTGCCACCCGATATTTGAAATGGGTATATTTTGCAAACCGGAATGAATTATTCGACATGCAATATATGATTTTGGGGTAAGAGAAATGAGTTATTCGACATACAATATATGATTTTGGGGTAGGAGAAGCTGCTCTATCCAAATAACCTACTTATTTCATGAGATTATAAAACTTTAATGGTAAAAAACCCATTTTATTTATATATTTACTATTTATAAAAATATTTTAGTTTAAGTATTGTTCTTTATTATTTAAACTTTAGGATTTGTGTCTAATATGAAAGTAATTAGAAAAATTTAAAGAATAAGGTGGTGAAAGGTGAGATTTTTAAAGGAAATGGGTTGAAAAGGGATTTGAGACTTTGGGATTGAGTTCTAAAAAGTCAATAAGGAGTTATGATCGATCCATTACTCAAGAATGTCTAACTCTAAGTTGACAAAAATCTGGGATGTTACAATCTACCCCCCGTAAAAATAATTTCATCCCCGAAATTGGCTAAGGATAATAAGTAAAGATTTTATGATTTCATTTGCCTAAGCTTTATTAATTTCATCTCTCTGCGTACAGCACAGGAGAGCCTTAAAGGTGTGAGACATCTTCTTAAATTTCTGTTTCATGTAAGCCTGACTCTTGTTAAGCTTTTGATTCACTTCAGCCCGGGTCTCTCTGACCTCTTGTCTCAGGGCGACTTAGCTCTCTTTAATTTGAGCCAAGCAGGCTTCTAAAGCAGCCCGATCACGGTGGTGCTCGTGTGTAGCAAGAGGAGAGCCCCCATCAGAGTCTCAGGCCTCCTCTTCTTCTTCTTACTGCTCTTCCTCATCACTTCCCTCCTCATCACTTCCTTCCTCACATTCTTCATCTTCACTCCCCTCATCCTCTTCACTTTCTTCCTTTATCACATCACCATACTCATCAAGACAGGTTTGATGTTGTTGTGGCCCAATACCCATGTTGTTAAGTGTGGTGTCATTGATGAAGTGGATCGGTGCAAGCTCATCAGGGCCAAGTCTGTAGCTAAACTCATGAGCAAGCTTGCATATGAGTCGGCCAAATAGGAGTGAAATATCTCCCCTAACAGTGCACATGGTCTGGACTATCTGAAGTAGGACGTACGTAGGCAAACACAGCCTGTCTCCCTGCCCAGCTATGTATAGGAAGTCCACCATCAGACGAGTGCATTCGGTACAGTTGCTCCACCTACGATACACATTTTATGTGAATATATGGTGGAATAGGTGGAAATGTGAGTCATCTTGGTCGCTGGGAGGCAATTTCCTCACTTTCATTGGACCAGTCGGCCGCAAAGAAATTATGTGTGGCGATCTCTTTCACGCATACTCTTGAGATTCTTCTCGCTAGCATGTATATCTCCATGTTGCATCCCCATAATTCAGACTATCACATCTACATCAACAATGGCTTCCTGCCTTCCCACGGGTATAGTGAACTATAGAGGCTCTAGCAGTGGATCTCATATATAGGCGTAGAAGGCTCGGACATTGCTCTCACACGCATGTGACTTGCCTTCAAATATGGGACCCCACCCGGTGTCCAACAGGAGGTCCATTGCCAGATAAAACCCAAATATTTTTTCTTCCACGTGTACTTCAAAGATAACTCTATGGCCTTGAAACCTACCATGTCCGACGCCCGCCGGTAGAGCTCTTTCAAAAGGAGTTTGGGGATTGAGATCTCGCTTCGTCCTTCGCTCCATATCGACACTAGTGCTAGCCTTGACGCCTTTCTGCTTCCTTAGACGGGTAGGGCGGCTAGGCCCGGCTTCATCCGTGGGTGCCCTCTTCTTTCCCATGAGGGAAAGAGTGTGAAGAGGGAGAAAATAATGACTCGAAAAGAGCCATGGAGTTAAGAGAGCTTGCAAGATGAGATGGGTTGGAGGATTTTGAGATTTATGAGACATAAAGGTGGGTTTGTGTACTCAAATGAGAAGAAATACAATAGATTAAGGGTAGTAGGAGATGGGTTTGAGAAAATGGTGGAGGTGAGTGCAAGAAAGGGAAGAAGATGAAGTTGATTTGAGAACAGAAGGAAGATTTGAGCAGAAAAGTGAGATTTTAAGAGGTTTAGAGGGTTTAGAAGCTAGGTGGGGGGGATGAAATGAAGTAAACAGGGACATATAGAGGGCCCCACATGAATTTCATGGGCCCACATACGTGCAAAGAGGCGGCGGGCAGCCGGACCCGTGAGCCCGTCGCGGCCTGCTGGACCCGACCTCGAGGCCTCGCAGTAGGCGCGATGGCATCACGGTCCACTGGACCTAGGGTGGTGGCTCCGCCCTGGGGGCGATGGCATCCCCCTCCCGGGGTGTCGAAACTGTATGGGGGACCCCCCGAGTCCCAGCATTTTGTGTTGTTTGGGCCCCCGAGTCCGTTTGAGGTGGTTTCGGGTTCTATTTCACGCGTATTCAAGCTTTTTGGGTCATTTGAGTGTGGAATACGCTGAATTATCATCTAAACCCGTCAATTGACCGTCTAGAGAGGAATTGGAATTATCTCACATGATCATAAATGCATACAGGTCCTGTTTCAATGGTCAGTTTCCCCCGTCGGCGAAACTTGGAATCGTATATTCGTTTCTACATTTTATCACCCCTTCATTAGTCAAAGTATGTCAGTGTGTGTCGTGTTACCATAACTTAGGTCTAGTTTAATCTAAATCATGTTCTGATACCAACTTTTAACACCTTGAAAATCGGGGGTCGAGAAGAAGCTTAACTCCCGAGTTCCAACGCATCACTTATGCAACATAGATAATGATAATTAAATGTTGTACATATTGGTGCATTAAACATGAGTGAGATTATACTAAAACATCATATCATACTCCAGAGATAATTAAGTTAAGCAAGCGGAAGACTAAGATAGGTATATAATGTATAGAAGTGTTTCTCAATCCCCAGAGTATGAGTATGTTACCAGGCTAAATATATACATGTGTTGATCCAAAATTTACAAAATACAAAATGTGAAAGTCCGACTAAATCATATAATCCATGTAATTCCATCGATCGGTACATGGTCTACATAGACCCACTTGATAGTTGTACATAGGAGAACTCCTCATCGTCATAAGTCAGGCTCCGCTTCATAAGCCTCACCATCATCTGTAGCTAAAATATAGTCTGGTTGGTGTTTTAAAACACCGTCCCAAAGTGGGAGTGAGTGATCAACTTAGTGGAGCCATAATTAACATGTTATTAATTCGGTCAAGCAGTAGTGATAAAGTAATACAACAATCATGTCCTAAGTACTCTTGTTAATGTAAGAATGATATGCTATAATGATGCATGCTCTTGCTTACACTCTCTCAGTGACATCATCTCACGATCGCGCATGGCAAACTCCCTAAACGTGCGCTTCCTAGCGAAAACATACAATGCGGTGCATGATCGTGTTCGCCAAGTAATTTATTAGGCATATTCATACAATAGATTCGGGAAGCTAAGGTACCTCCCTTTATGTCACTTACCCACACAATGATCCATCTAAGGTCGTCAATCCTAGTTAATCACATACGATAGGAAAGTTATAGGGCAACATCACCCCTTGATTAAAAGCAGTGGATAGGTAAGTTCATGAGTTCACACTCGAGGTCACTACGGAGAGGCTCATCATCTCAGCATAGGCCTAGTTTATACTTGAGGTCACTATGGGAAGGCTCGTCACCTTAGCGTAGGCCGATAGCTCGAATACAGTGTCGCATACCACCGTATTCGGCTCACGAGTTTGGGTTGCTCACTGGTCACTACGGGGAGGCTCGTCACCCCAGCATAGGCCGACAGCTCAACCACGGTGTCCCATACCACCATGTCCGGCTCATAAGTCTTGACAGATCTTGGTACAATGGTTTAAACAGGCTTTACATTGGTAAGTGGTACCTTAGATTCAAGCAGTAGCGTCCATACATGGTAAACACACAATAGGTCAATTGGGTTATTTGACAAGTTCAATTTATATGAGCACATGCTGAATTAATTGACATAGAGCGCATAAGCACTCCACATGGCCTAACCATTGTCGACAATCACCGTACGACTCGGATTCCTCGAGCATATCTAATGTGACGAAACTATTTCATCCACTCAATCAGGAGCCATTACCAATTGCCTGGACTAGGTGGTAGTCTCAAACATACTTAAATGCAGCATGTGGATACATGTGATATTCATAACAACATTTAACAGATAATTTAAATAAAATTCCCATTCGAGTAGTTTATCGAACACATTGAACCTATTGTCATACATATGCATTTCAACCATAAATTGCGTAGTAGTGAATTACATTACATGAAAGAAACTATAACTATAGACATGGTAGTTGAGAATCCTATCTCAACACCCTTGTTGGAAGAAATTTACCAAACACTTTCTCATTCAAACATTTTATCAAACACTTAAACTATATAATACCATATACACAAACTATGTTAGTTATAGCATATATTATGGCAATTCCTTTCATAAAGGAGTTGTCATACATACAATAAACATGTATTCCAGATTAATAGTCATGGCAAGCATAAATCGTAATAGCAATTTCATTCAATCATTTCAACAAACATATGGAATGAATAATATATTCACATAGTGCACACACATGTATAATTTATCAACTACATTTTAACTAAGATCATAAGGCAGTAACCAAGTTAGACATAAATCATTGCTGACATTGAAAGCCTTGAAAACCATAACCTAAACGTTTATAGTCCATCGTCAGTACGCTCGTTTCGAACCCAGTTCGTACACCATGTCTTTGTCTATGGCACAACAGCTACCTAATCGTTGAAATAGGTTAACTATTTCACCAATTTCTCTATTTATATTCCTAAAATAGATTTCTTACCCAAAAATGGAGTTGAAACGAGTCGAGTAGCTAGACATAAAGGCGATTCAATGCGTGGAGTAGCAGAACAAAGTACTGCGGTAAACTCCAAGGATCTCCCTTCGATCTCCACTCTTCCCTCCTCTTTTCTCTCTTCTCTCTCCTAGGGTTAGAGAAAATTCGTATGGGGTAGGAATGGGGTGGTTTAAGGCCTTATATAGGCCTAGAACTAATGTCAATGGCCCCAGGGCCACGTATACTTAGGATATAGCCAAAGGGTGGCTGTTTCGGGCTAATGGAGCTCATTTGGAGGTTCATTGCTCGCATACGGTCTGAAATTTTTTTCCTAACAATGGATCTATGTCAGGTTAAGAATTTGGTCTAATCGGATTAGTGTATTGATCGTGGAGGACTTGTTTTTGTTCAACAGTCATCATCACTCGATCTGGGCCACAAATATACCAATGGGTGCAGAGAAATTTCCCTAATCTAAGGGTTTAGTTGGGTCAAAATCTTATGGTCTGAAACCTTAAATTTGGCCTGCAAGCGAACAGCCCAATTCACTTAAGTTTGAGTTCATTTCCTAAAGATATTCGCTTTTCTCACACACTTCACTTCAGGCTCAAGTTGTGCATTTTTAGATACTATTTGGACTCGATTCTCACGATGGTTATCCAGCCCAATAAGGTGACCATAACCTTATAGTTTCACAGTCATTGGACTTTCAACGCGCGGTCCAGGCCCGATACAGAGTTTCAATGTGCTCCCGAGAGCAACTGAGTTTTGAGATTGATCCTAGGTTTCTAGGTAATGTTGGGTTAGTGATTCTAATAGTTCTGGGTCTTACAGTTCATATATAAAGTGGTTTAAGCCAAATCCATCAATTTTTTAGTTTAGCACTTAACTAAATTCCGCGCTAATTACGACAGAATAAGGTCCTGGGGTAGTTTTATGCCCCCTTTTGGCACTTTTAGTTAGTATATTATTTTAATTATTTTTTTAGTAGTTCATCATCAAGTTTACTCTATCTCTACTAAATTTCACTAAATTTCATCTTATAAAAAAATTCTAAAAATTCTAGAAGTAGCAGTTATTTGAACTAATAATTTTTAGATAGTTGTCACATCAACGTAGATTCGACTATATTAAAATTTTATTATATTTTTCACTTATTTTTATATGAAACTAGACTTATCAAGATTAAATTTGACTTTTTAATCACCTAAATTGGAGTTATATTGAGGGAGATATGACATTTTGAATTTGATTGAAGTGTGCAGAAAATCACGGCAAGGATCCACCGAATTTCGTGCACCAGCGATGCATCGCGGTCGGCTGAGCTGTCCGGTGGTGATTTTGCCACTCGATATTTGAAACAGGTATATTTTGCAAACTGGAATGAGTTATTCGATGTGCAATATATGATTTTGGGTAGGAGAAGCTTCTCTATCCAAATAACCTACTTATTTTATGAGATTCTAAAATTTTAATGGTCAAAAACCCATTTTATTTATATATTCACTATTTATAGTAAATTTTAGTTTAAGTATTATTCTTCATTATTTATACTTTAGGATTTGTGTCTCATATGAAAGTACTTAGAAAAGTTTGAAGAATAAGGTGGTGAAAGGTGAGATTTTTGAAGGAAATGGGTTGAAAAGGGATTTGAGATTTTAGGATTGAGTTATAAGAAGTCAATAAGGGGTTATGATCGACCCATTTCCCAAGGATGTTTAACTCCAAGATGGTAAAAATCTGGGACGTTACACTCCTCATTGGTGGTCCTTAGTTTCCCAGATGGCCGGGCCAGATTTTGTTTAGACGTGAGAGGAGTTTGTGGTCCGTTTTGACCAGAAGTTCTTCCCAGAGCATATCCGTGTGCGGAGGGCCCTAAAGTTTGAGACCTTGGTGCAGGGTGAGATGACAGTGTCTCAGTATGAAGCTTGATTTGTTGCATTGTCCTATTTTGCCTCCTATATCATCGACGATGAGAAGCGGAAGGCTCATCGTTTTGTGAGCAGGTTGCGTCCCGCCCTTCGCAATCGCGTCTTGGGACATCTGTTGACAAAATTTTAATGAGGTCGTGCATCGGGCCTTGGTTTATGAGGAGGACTAGGCCTTGTCCCAGAGGACTAGGGAGCAGAGTTCTAGCGGAGACCGAAAGAGGAAGCCACCCTGCGGTGGCTCCCATCAGCACTAGCATCGATGACATCAGGGCCGTTCTAGATTCAGACAGCCTGCAACGTAGCCATATTCATCCTCGTCATAGCCTTCTCCTTCATCTAGGCCATTTTCTAGCATATGCTATGGATATGAACAGTCTAGGCATCATAGGTGCGAGTGTCCTCATCCGCAGTAGCAACAGAGGGCACCACAGCTACCCCCACCCCATCCTCCACAGCAGCAGCAGTGACCCTATAAGTGTTATATTTTCTAGCTCCTATTATTATCAAATTTTGTAGTGCCAAAACCTCTTGGAATCTATGTCTTGTGTAGCTCATCTACAAATTCAAGACATTGCATCTCATGTACAAGATCAAAGGTCTTTACTTCAAGAACTTCAAAAGTAAGATTACATGTTCATGTTCAAGTACAACACCAAGTGTTAATTCAATCTTTCAAGCTTCAATAGTTCAAGTTTTCAAAGCTTCATCCAAGTCAAGACAAAGTTCTTTACTTTGAACCTCAAGCTCAAGATTTAATATTAGTCATATTCAAGCTTCAAAAGTCTTAAGTTCAGGTTTCATCATCTCAAGCCTCATGAACTTCAAAGAACAACTATCAACTGAAGCAAAGGAAGATTCAATGTTTATACACTGCTTATAAGGTATGAATGACCCTAGATTGACCATAGGATGGGTCATTTTAAATACATAATTTAATTGGGTCATTTTATAAGTGCATAGTCTATTTTTCAACTAGTCTTAGACTAAGTTCGACTAGTCCTAACACTGGCTTGACCAGTCCAAGAAATCCTCGACCAGACCTAAGGCTGTTACTTATTTTTAGAATTTTTTGTTAAAGCCTCGACCAGTCCTAAAGATTGCTTGACCGGTCGTGTGAACAGTGCTCAACCAGTCTTGAGGGCTGACTCAAAGTCCAGCAACTAATTTGAGTTCTACACGACTAGTCATGGACATGACTTGATCGGTCGAGCAGGTCCTTTGACCGGTCGTGGAACGGTTTAATCTTATTGCGCCTAAATTTTCAAAAGTTTGTTGGTCCTTCGAGCACGAATTTCAGAGTTTGATATCCAATTCAAGCATAATCAATACATCGCTCTGAGAGATAAGTTAGTGATATTATTAAGCTATCTAGTTCTTATTTTATACTCTTTAATTAGCTTTTTGCATTTGATTTTGTATTCTGCATTTCAATTTTATTCGAAAGAGGGATTAAAGTTTTCCCATTTCTTGGAATCAAAATCAAATCAAGCTAACCCAAGGTGATTTAATTTAAAATCAATTTAGAACTTAGAACCATTTCATAAGTGAGTATGAACATTGAACATCTACGTTGAACTTCTACTCTGAATTAGTTCTTTCGGGTTACATCAAAAGGAGAATATCCAGATAAGTATTTTACAATTTTGTAAATTCATTGTTTTGGTTTCATTGAGATTGTGCCAAAAAAATCTCTTTGTTTTGGTTTGTCTGAGGTGATCCAGAAAACTCAAAGTGCGGGGTTTTTTAATTGTGTAAGCCCACTTGAAAGACACAATTGTGAGGGTTTTAGGTGAACCTTGAAAAACCTATTTTTGTAGTGAACGCTAATATCCACTGTGTGAGGATATTAGGAGTAGAGTAGTTATGTGGCTGTTTTTCTAAACAGTTGGTGTACACACAAGTAAACCACTATAATTTCTAGTCTTATGGTGATTGATTGATTGATTATTTTATTTTTGTGGATGTTGTAATTTCCCCTATATGAATTTGTGGAGAATGTTGTAATTTCTTTTATGCAAGTGTTGGAATGTTGTAATAGCTTAGTTTTTTCCTTTGCTATTTATTTCTTTGTTCCTCTGTATTAGTTTGAGTTTTTGATACACAGACCGTTCTAGGAATCAGGTTGTCCTACCATAAGCCATTGGTTTTTGGTGTAAGGTTGTCATTAGAACAACAACTGTATTAACCTCTCAATACTGTACACTTGAGGTTATTTTACATTTCTGCATTGTTGATTATTTAAGTGCTATCTTTATTTATATTTGTTTAAATTCTGCATTTAATTTTTAATTTGGCATAGTCCTATTCACCCCCCCCCCCCACCCCACCTTTAGGACTCTTAGCTCGGCCTTTTCAAGTGGTATCAGAGCCTAATAGCTCGCTTTAATCATTTTCTTTGGATTTATTTCCTAAGCTAATGAATCTGAGCTTTTTAAGATGTCAAATTTTGATAGCCTTTCAGTCACTAGGCGTCCACCATTTGATGGCTCCAATTATACCTATTGGAAAGCTAGAATGAGGATTTTCTTAAAATCCATGGATGAAAGCGTCTGGCAAGCCATAGTGACCAATTGAACCCCTCATACCAATGAAGTAACTGGTATCGACCGATCCAAATCTATGAAAGTCATACCTTATTTTTCTTGGACCACTCTTCAGAAAAGTGAGAGCAGTGCCAATGCAAAGGCTCTAAATGCTATCACTTGCACACTATCACTGGATGAATTCAAGAGAATTATATCCTGTGATACTGCAAAGCAAGCCTGGGATGTTTTAGAAATGAAACACGAGGGAACAACAATTGTCAAGAAATCTAAAATCCAAATCCTCACAACCAAATTTGAGGAAATATGCATGGAAGAAAGTGAAACTTTCATGGACTTCTATACAAGATTAAATGACATTGTTAACTCTATGTGGGGTCTTCGTGATAGAATCCCAGAAAGTAAAATATGTGTAAAGATACTACGCTCACTACTTGAACGGTTCCATTCGAAGGTGACTGCGACCCATGAACTTTGTGATACGGATAATATGAGGGTAGAAGAATTAGTTGGCTCATTAAAGACCTATGAGTTAAACTTTAAAGCTCCTAAAGATAAATCCATTGCTCTTAAATCTTCTAAAAGTATTTCTCAAGAAAATAGTAGTAATTCTGATTTAGAAAATTCTCAAGATGATATGACCCTTTTAGCTAAAAAGTTTTATAAGATTTTCAAAAGTAAAAAGAGGGTTGATTTTCAAAAACCTAATGAAAAGAAAAGATCTAAATATAAAACCTGGAAATCTTTAAAAGACAGTCAATGTTACAACTGCCATGAATATGGGCATCTAGCAAACAAATGTCCTAAAAAGGATAAACCTAAAAGAAAAGGGATGTTGGCTACTTGGGATGAATCTTCTTGATCTGAAGCCTCTTTTGAGTCAGAAGATTCTGAAACCAAGTCGGTTAATGAAATCAAAGCCCTTATCACTCTAGCCAAGTTCACTTTTTTAGATAATGATGATTCAACTAGTGAAGAAAATCTAAATAGTGATTATGAAAATGAAGAAGATCTTCAAGATGATTACAATGCCTTTTACAGGGAAAGTTGTAAAATTGCTATAAAACTAAAACTTCAGAAAGAAAAGTTTTCAAAACTTAAAGAAAATTTGATAATCTTGTTTTAGAAAAATCTCACATTTCAAATTGTTTTAAAAAAATGAAGTGCGATTTAGATTTCAAAAACTCCTAAGTTGAAAACTTAAAATCTGAAAATGAAAATCTAAAACTTGAAGTCTCTTCACTTTTGAGTTTAAAAAACACATGTGGGTATGCCCAAAGTGATCCTAAGTTAGAAAAACTTTTATCCTGATCTAGAAAATGTGGCGATCGATCTAGATTGGGCTACGATAAAAGTATTCCTCTCAAATATAAGAATACTCCACCTAAATTTGTGAAAGGGGAGTCTTCAAACTCAAAAGGGAAAAGTCTGAATCAAAACTATTCTAAAAAGGCAAAGACTTTTCAAACCTTAAAACCTAAAAGCTATAAAAAATCAGAATCATAATCCTTTAGCTAAGAAAATTGTTGATTTACTTAAGGAGCTCTTAAAATCTAACTCAATAGGTCGGTCTTATAACAACTACAAAAATAAGAAGACCAACTATGCTTCTAAATCCAAGACTGTAATGAAATGGGTTCCTAAGGTTACTTGCTTGGTTGCCCACACTGCTTTCAAAGCTACAAGCCATTCAAAGTGGTACCTAGACAGTGGTTGCTCTAGACACATGATAGGTGACAAAGGTCTGTTCACCAATCTTAAAGACATGGTTGATGGTTCCGTCACATTCGGTGATGGTAGCAACTACAGAATTGTTGGCCAAGGTACGGTTCAACTCTTTAACCTCCCTTTATTCGAGAATATTTTATATGTAGAAGGGTTAAAACACAACTTATTAAGCATCTCTTAAATATGCAATAATAACCATAGTATAAAATTTACTAACCAAGGATGTGAAATTCTAAATAAAAATGGTTCTGTAATATTAACTGGTCGTAGAATGTCTGAAAACTGCTACATTGTGAGTGATTTAAGCTCACCTAATCTATCGTGCTACATGGTCCATACTGATGAGACCGAGTTATGACATAAACACCTTGGACATGTACACTACCACAACTTATATAGATTAAGCAAAAGAGAGTTGGTAAGAAGCTTACCCAAAATACAAAAAATAGATAAGATATGTGGCGATTGCCAGATTGGCAAACAAATCAAGAATACTCATAAAAAAGTGAACTCTAATGTCACATCTAAACCGCTCGAACTTCTCCACATGGATCCTATTGGACTAACCAGAATGGAGAGTCGAGGTGACAAGAAGTATATACTGGTAATTGTTGATGACTTTACCAGATATACGTGGGTAGTCTTCTTAAGGGACAAATCAGAAACTCTCGATGAAGTAAAAAGGGTACTTAAACGTATCCAAATGGAAAAAGGATCTCAAGTCTGTAAGATCTGTAGTGATCATGGATCAGAATTTGAGAATAACAGTTTTGAAAAGTTTTACAGTGATCAGGGAATAACACATGAATTCTCTGCACCTAAAACACCACAATAAATTGGTATAGTAGAAAGAAAAAATAGAGTGCTTCAAGAAATGGCAAATGTAATGTTAAATAGTATGAAGCTCCCTAAAAATCTTTGGGTCGAAGTCGTAAATACTGCTTGTTATATAATTAATCACGTTTATACTAGAAAATCAAATGGTAAAATGGCTTATGAAATATGGTTTGATAAAAAGCCTATTGTCAAATACTTTTAAGTTTTTGGTAGCAAGTGTTACATTTTACGTGACCGAGAAAATCTGGGTAAGTTTGACACCAAAAGTGATGAAGAGATATTTTTAGGGTATGCTCTGAATAGTCAAGCGTATTGTGTTCTTAACAAGAGGACTGGTGTAATTCAAGAGTCTATTAATGTGGTTATTGACGATCACTTAAATACACCTGTCTCAAGTTTAGAAAATGATGAAGTTCTTTTAATTGATAAATCAGATACTTCATCAAGTCAAAATAACACTGAACTGAGGACTGTTAAAGACCATCCAACTAATCAGATTCATGGAAACCCTCTCACTTGTGTGCGCACTCGTAAACAGTTAGAAGATATGTGTAATTACGTGTGTTTTACATCTCAGATAGAACCAGCTAATGTAAAAGAAGCTCTTATTGATGAAAACTGGATTGTAGCGATGTAGGAAGAGCTTAATCAATTTATTAGAAATGATGTTTGGTACTTAGTTCCAAGACCGAAAGATAAAAATATTATCAGAACAAAATGGATTTTTAAAAATAAGTTTGATGAACTTGGTAATATTATTAGAAACAAGGTTAGGTTGGTTGTACAAGGGTACACTCAAATTGAAGGCATCGATTATGATGAAACCTTTACCCCAGTAACTCGTCTTGAATCAATCAGATTATTTATTTCCATTGCATGCTTTAGAAAGTTTAAAATATACCAAATGGATGTAAAGAGTTCTTTCTTAAATGGTGATTTCCATGAAGTAGTGTATGTTGAACAATCAATGGGTTTTGAAGACCCTAAGAATGTTGATCATGTATACCGCCTAAAAAAAGGCTCTTTACGGTCTAAAACAAGCTCCCAAGGCATGGTATAAAAAGTTGACTAAGTTTCTACTAAGTCATAACTTTATAATGGGAAGTGTTGATAAGACATTGTTTGTAAAGAAACATAATGATCACATTTTAATAGTGCAAATTTATGTTGATGATATTATTTATGGATCTACCTGTGCTAACATGACTGTTGAGTTTACAGATCTTATGAAGTCTAAATTTGAAATGAACATGGTTGGGAAATTAAATTATTTTTTAAGGTTACAAGTTAAACAACAACCTAATGGTTTCTTTGTCTCTCAAACCAAATATGCTCTGAACTTAATTAAAAAGTTCAGATTTGAGAGTGGGAAAAAATTTGATACTCCTATGAGTACTACTTTAAAACTCTCAAAGGACTCTACAGGTAAGAATGTGGATCCTAAATTGTATCACAGTATGATAGGTAGTTTGCTTTATTTAACTGCAAGCCAACCTGATATTGCATTTAGCATAGGAATTTACACTAGATATCAATATGACCCTAAAGAGTCACATTAAATTGTTGTTAAGCACATTTTGCGATATGTCACTAGTTTAGCAAATCTTGGTCTCTGGTATCCAATTGATACTAGTGTGCAATTAGCTGGTTACACGGATGTTGATTGGGTTGGTAACATTGATGACTAAAAATCAACCACTGGTGGTTGTTTTTATGTAGGGAACTATTTAGTTTATTAGCAAAGTAAGAAACAAAGTTCCGTATTGCTCTCAACTGTTGAGGTTGAATATATTGCAGTAGGTACTGCATGTACTCAGCTTGTATGGATGAAAAGAATGTTAAGCGATTACGGAATTGCACAAGATTCTATGGTTTTATATTGTGATAATTCCAGTGCAATTAATATATCTAAAAATCTAATCCAGTATTCACGAACCAAGCACATTGACATTAGATATCACTACATTCGTGAATTAGTGGATGAAAAGACAATTTCTTTTGAATATATTTCAACCGAGAATCAACTAACTGACATATTCACAAAACCGCTCGACAAAAGCAAGTTTGCTAAATTAAAATTTAATCTTGGTATGTGCAATATGAATTGATTATTCATGCATTTCTGTATTATAATGTATATATTTGTAATTTTAAATGTTTAAAATTTTAAATTTTATGAAAATTACATATTTTGGGCTGTGCAGGACCAGTCGAGTACATACTCGACCAGTCGTGGTAGGACCGGTCGAGCATGTACTCGACCAGTCGTGTAGTGTGGGTTTGGTGTTTTATTTGGGGAAAAAACAGTTTTTCCTCATTTTGGGTGTCTTCTCCAATGGCTCCTAGGTCGACCAGTCTAACCCATCTCCTATTTCTTCAAGGTTAGTGTATGGTTTTCATTTTTCTTGTAGAATCAAGTTCTTTGCACTCCCATTTCATCATTGGTGTGGTTTATTTCTTGATTTACAATAGTTTTTGGGGTTTTCTTCTAAAAAATCTGATCTAGTGAAAACCCTCTCTACCTCTTTTGTAATCTCTTTGTTCTTTATTATCTTTGGTACAAATGGATGGTAGAACCAAGAAGAAAGGATCTCGTGGTCCTTCTACTTCTCGATCAACTCCTATAACAGTGCGCCACCTTCGGTCACCCGAACATGATCCCTCTTATATATAGGATATTAGGGTGCATAATGTTATGGTTGAACGACCTGTTAATGTTGATCATCTAGCTCCAATTGATATCCTTTCTCTCCTTCAGTCTGTAGGATGGGATTACATATTGCATTGGGGTGGGCTGGCATACCGCTCCATTGCGCAAGCTATGTATGCTTGTATTACTGATTTTTCTACTGAAAATCTGACATTCACTATCTCAACCAGAGAAATTCTAATTGATGTGGATCGACATCTTATCTCTGGCTTAATGGATTTACCTGTCAATTATGAAGGTATTCCCATTAGCACTCTAGTAGCAAAACCATCTAAAACTGAGAAACGTATGCTTACTAGAGATTTATGCAATATAGATGCGAAATGGAATACTAATGGAAATGTGCTTGCCTTAAAGTATTTGTTACCCAGATATAATGTCCTTCACAGGATATTTGTTTCAAATGTTTATCCTCATTCTAGTAACGAAACCGAACTCACTATGTTCATGGTCCGTATTCTTCATTCCATCATCTCTGGTACATCTGTATGTCTTCCTTCTTTGATTTGTCATTGCATCATTCAGTTCCGTCTCCATCCAGGACACAATGACATTCCCTTCGCATATCTTATAACTGTGTTGGCCACACATAATTTAGTGGATATGCCTGTAGGAGAAGCTCCCATTCATTACCTACCATTCAACAACTCCAATATTAATAAGATGAATTTGAAGTTGGCCCCAGGCCAAGTCAATGTGGGCGCTGGGGGAACTGATGCCGCAAATGAAGAAGAAGGTGATTTGCCTCTAGATACATCAATATGGATGATATTTTTAATGAGATCGAATCCGATTCAGTAGATGATCCTAATTATCAGCCATCTGACTTTGATGCGTGGCTACGCTTGCATGAGGAGAAGGTAGAAATCATGAATGTATCCCATGATTTGCAATTCAAATATATGCGCAAGTATCTTAGGCACCTTAATAAGGGACTTCATCAACTTGACTTACCATACCTGCTCCTTCTTCAGGTTCTGATTAGTATTTGCTTATGTGGTTTGTAATAACTTTTATGATACTTGGATTTCTTTTATTTTCTGGGTTGAACATGGTTGATCATGCTTGAACAATGCTTGTTTATGGATTTACTATCTTGAATATCTTGTTGATTTATTCCTCGTTACTCTTCTTACTCTTCCTTATTTATCTACTTCCACTATCATTTATTGGTTCCTTCCCATGTCATGTTGTGACAAAAAGGGGGAGAATTTTATTATGCTTATGATATGTGTGAATTGTGGATAGGTAGCCATCCATTATTTTTTTTTATGGGGGAGTAAGTAAGGGGGAGTATTGTCGGGGGAGTAGATGCGAATTGTTTTGACCTGTTAATAACTGGTGCATGATTCTTTAACTAGGTTGTAACTGGTTTATATTGATAATTGATGCATAATTCTTTATTATGCATATTATGCTTATTTTAAATGAAGTGTGTTTTATCACAAATTTGACAAAGGGGGAGATTGTAAGTGCTATGTTTTCTAGCTCTTATTATTGTCAAAATTTATAGTGCCAAAACCTCTTGGAATCTGTGTCTTGTGTAGCTCATCTACAAATTTAAGACATTACATCTCATGTACAAGATCAAAGGTCTTTACTTCAAAAACTTCAAAAGTAAGATTGCATGTTCATGTTCAAGTACAACACCAAGTGTTAATTCAATCTTTCAAGCTTCAATAGTTCAAGTTTTCAAAGCTTTGTCCAAGTCAAGATAAAGTTCTTTACTTTGAACCTCAAGCTCAAGCTTCAATGTTAGTTATATTCAAGCTTCAAAAGTCTCAAGTTCAAGCTTCATCATCTCAAGCTTTGTGAACTTCAAAGAACAACTATCAACTGAAGCAAAAGAAGATTCAACGTTCATACATTGCTTATAAGGTATGAATGACCCTAGATTGACCATAAGATAGGTAATTTTGAATACATAATTTAATTGGGTTATTTTATAAGTGCATAGTCTGTTTTTCGACTAGTCTTAGACTAATTTCGACTAGTCCTAACACTGGCTCGACCAGTCCAAGAAATCCTTGACCAGTCCTAAGGTTGTTACTTATTTTTAAGATTTTTTGTTAAAGCCTCAACCAGTCCAGGAGACTGCTCGACCAGTCCTGTAGGATCAACTCAAAGTCTAGTAACTAATTTGAGTTCCACACAACCAGTCATAGACAGGACTCGACCGGTCATGGAGGCCACTCGATTAGTCGAGTAGGTCATTTGACTAGTCATGAAACAGTCTGATCTTATCACGCCCAAATTTTTAAAAGTTTGTTGGTCCTTCGACCAGTCGAAACCACCTCAGGACCAATCGTAGATGCGATTTTTGCACTTATAAATAGAGCATGAATTTTAGAGTTTGATATCCAATTCAAGCAGAATCAATACACCACTTTGAGAGATAAGCTAGTGATATTCTTAAGCTATCTAGTTCTTATTTTATATTCTCTTTAATTAGCTTTTTCCATTTGATTTTGTATTTTGCATTACAATTTTATTTGAAAGAGGGATTGAAGTTTTCCCATTTCTTGGAATCAAAATCAAATTAAGCTAGCCCAAGGTGATTTAATTTAAAATCAATTTAGAACTTAGAACCATTTCATAAGTGAGTGTGAACATTGAACATCTGCATTGAACTTCTACTCTGAATTAGTTCTTCCGGGCTGCATCAAAAGGAGAATATCCAGATAGGTATTTTACAGTTTTGTAAATTCATTGTTTTGGTTTCATTGAGATTGTGCCAAAAAAATCTCTTTGTTTTGGTTTGTCTGAGGTGATCCAGAAAACTCAGAGTGTGCGGCATTTGAATTGTGTAAGCCCACTTGAAAGACACAATTGTGAGGGTTTTAGGTGAACCTTGAAAAACCTGTTTTCATAATTAACGCTAATATCCACTGTGTGAGGATATTAGGAGTGGAGTAACTATGTGGTTGTTTTTCTAAACAGTTGGTGTACACAAGCGAACCACTATAATTTCTGGTCTTGTGGTGATTGATTGATTGATTATTTTTTTTGTGGATGTTGTAATTTCCCTTTATACATTTGTGGGGATTGTTGTAATTTCTTTTATGCAAGTGTGGGAATGTTGTAATACCTTAATTTTTTTCTTTGCTATTTATTTCTTTATTCCTCTGTGTCAGTTTGAGTTTTTGATACACAGACTGATCTAGAAATCGGGTTGTCCTACCATAAGCCATTGGTTTTTGGTGTAAGGTTGTCCTTAGAACAACATCTGTATCAACCTCTCAATACTTGTACACTTGAGGTTGTTTTACATTTTTGCATTGTGGATTATTCAAGTGCTGTCTTTATCTATATTTGTTTAAATTTCACCTTTAATTTTTAATTTGGCATAGTCCTATTCACCCCCCTAGGACTCTTAGCTCGGCCTTTTGCAGACCACAGCATCAGGCTCTTCTTCATAGGCCTCCTCCCCGGTAGAATAGGCAGCAGGGTAGGCCGCCGCAGCGGCCGTAGTAGAGACCACAACAGAGGGGACAGGCACCTCCCCTACAGACCCAGGGCTTAGTATATGTCATACAGCAGGTGCAGGGTTAAGATCAACAGTCTTCTGGCTTACTTCCCTTGCCAGCTTAGGGCAGATTCTACGCCACCCAGCAGGACCCACAGTCGTCTTCTGGAGGAGTAGTTAAGGGTATTCTTCCTATCTTTGCTTGTATTGCCCGTGTGCTATTTGATTATGGAGCATCTCATTCATTCGTGGCCAAGGAGTTCTGCCAATCGACCGATCTTCCTTCAGAGTCTGCACTTGAGGCTTTATCTGTTTTGACTCCCTTGTGGAAGTCTATAGTTTTGAGTCGTCGCTGCTCTTCTTATCCGATTTTGGTTTGTGAGATGTTCCTGTCCGCTGATTTGTTTGTGTTGCCGATGGCCGAGTATGATGTTATCCTGGGTATGGATTGGCTTGCCGAGTACCATGCCGTCTTGGACTGTGTCGCGAAGACAGTTACGTTTCATATTCCCGGCTTGTCGATATTCCAGTTCGTTGCCGAGCCTAGAGGAGAGCTGTTGTCAAGCTTGTTGGGTTGTATTGTTGAGGATTCTATGACAGGATGTATTGAGCAGCTGCCGATAGTTTGTGAGTTCCTGGATGTGCTTTAGGAGATCCCGGGTTTACCGCCACATCGGCAGATAGAGTTTCATATTGATATAGTGCATGGTGTTGTGCTTATTTCAAAGGCCCCCTATCGGATGACATCGATGGAGTTGAGGGAACTGTAAGATCAGTTGGATGGCTCTGAGAGTTGAATTTTTTTCATCTTAGCATTTCATTGTGGGGAGCCTTGATATGTTTGTTAAGAAGAAAGATGGCTCGTTGAGGCTCTGTGTGGATTACCGCAAGCTCAACAAGGTCACTATTAAGAACAGATACCCGCTCCCTAGGATTGATGATCTATTCGACCAACTGCAGGGTGCTCAGTTCATTTCCAAGATAGACTTGCGCTCCGGTTATCATTAGATTCTGGTCCAAGAGGAGGACATATCGAAGACAACTTTTCAGACTTGCTACAGTCACTTCGAGTTTCTGGTCATGTCTTTTGGGCTGACTAATGCACCCACCGTGTTCATGCAACTGATGAACGAGGTCTCTAACCCTACCTTGATCAATTTGTAGTTGTATTCATTAATGATATTCTTGTGTATTCGAGGACCCAGGAGGACCATGAGGAGCACCTGCAGACTGTGCTTGAGGCCCTCTATGCCCACCACCTTTATGTGAAGTTAGAAAAGTGTGAGTTCTAGCAGGAGGAGGTGAAGTTCCTCAGGCACGTGGTGACAAGGGAGGGTGTCGCTATGTACCCCTCAAAGATTGATGTAGTGCGTCAGTAGGGCCAGCCCACAAACGCATCTGAGTTTGGCATGATATTATCAACGATTCATCGAGGGTTTCTCATGTATTGCAGCACCGCAGACTTAGTTGACATAGAAGGGCCCGGAGTTCATCTGGAGTGACGCCTATAAGGACGCATTTATGGAGTTGAAGGAGCACCTCACGTCAACTCCTTTCCTTACTCTTCCTGATGGGAGTGATGGTTTCGTTGTTTTTACCGATGCCTCCAAAGTTGACTTGGGTGCTGTTTTGATGCAGCACAGGAAGCCAGTGGGGTATGCCTTGCGACGGCTCAAGGTCCATGAGCTAAACTACCCCACGCATGATCTGGAGCTAGTAGCCATTGTCTTCGCATTAAAGGTGTCGAGGCATTATCTCTATAGGGTTAGGTTTGAGCTCTTTTCAGACCATAAGAGCTTGAAGTATCTGTTTTCGCAGTCAGAGTTGAACATGCGACAGAGGCGATGGATGGAGTTATTAAAGGATTATGATTTCAACCTTCAGTACCAACCAAGCAAGGCAAACATGGTGGCAGACAAGCTCAGCCATCAGTCATAAGGCCTAGTGGTGCAGATGATGGTTCGTGAATGGAAGATGGTCGAGGATGTATTTAAGTTCGACTTTGAGTTTGGCTTGCAGTCCTCTGTTGTTCAGCTTTCGAGCCTGTCGTTTCAACCGTCTCTTGTCGTAAGGGTGATCTAGGCTCAACAGATAGATAAGTCGTTACAAGGATACCGAGTAGAGGCAGCATTCGTGGAGCAGTTAGACTGGTAAAATTGGTTCTGACGGTGGACTCGCTATAGAGGCCGATTGTGTGTCCCGGACGTGCCAGAGTTACGTCGTGATTTGATGACCGAGGCACACCGATCGAGACTTACGATCTACCCAGGCTTCATGAAGATGTACAGAGATATGAGGAGGCATTATTTCTAGTTGGGGATGAAGCACCAGATTGCTAGTTTTGTGGTTGATTGTGACACTTGCCAGCGTGTCAAGGCCGACCACCAGAGACCCCCTGGTCCCTTGCAATCGTTGAGCGTTCTAGTGTGGAAGTGGGAGCATGTGTCATTGGATTTAATCATGGGTTTCTTAAGGACTCAGCGCAGTCACGATGCCATTTGGGTTGTCATTGATCGTTTGGCGAAGTCGGCACATTTCATTCTGATGCATGCGTCCTAGCATTTGGATCGGTTGGCGAGGATCTTCATCGAGGAGATAGTAAGACTGCACGACATTCTAGTTTCGATCGTATCTGACTGAGACCCCAGATTTATGTCTTAGTTTTGAAGGAACTTTCAACAGGCAATTGGGTCTACTTTGCATCTCAACACCGCTTATCATCCACAGATGGATGGGCAGACCGAAAGGGTCAATTAGATCCTTGAGGATATGCTCAGATCCTGTGTGATTGACTTTGTGGGTAGTTGGGACGAGCATTTGTGCCTTGCCGAGTTCGCGTACAACAACAGTTATCAGGCGACCAATGGCATGACTCCTTTTGAGGCTCTATATAGTAGACCGTGCAGATCTCCTAGCTGTTAGACCGAGGTTGGAGAGTGTCGTCTCCTAGGTCTCGAGCTTGTGTTGCAGACATCAGAGATTATTGATATTATCAGGCAGAGGATGCGCACAGTTTAGAGCTGGTAGAAAAGTTTTGCTGATCGTTAGCGTCGACCCCTCGTGTTTGCAGTTGGGGATATGGTATATCTCAAGGTCTCATCTATGAAGGGCGTAGTTTGGTTTGGAGCGAAGGGCAAGCTTGTCCCAAGATTTATTAGACCTTTCGAGATTACCGAGCGTGTGGGCATTGTGGCCTACAGGCTTGCCTTACCTTTAGAGTTGTCCGGGATCCATGACGTATTTCATATATCGATGTTGTGGAAGTGTGGGTCGGGCATCATTCCAGTGATTGATTGGCAGCTCCTTGAGGTATGTGAGGATGCTTCTTACATTGAGTAGCCTATTCTTATCCTTGATCAGAAGGAACATGTTCTAAAGACCAAGGTCATTTCCCTCGTGAAGGTTCAGTGGAGTCATCATTCTGAGGAAAAGGCGACTTGGGAGCACGAAGTGGAGATTCGAGAGCGCTATCCCCATTTGTTTGTTGATTGATTGCTTGTATTGCATTATGTATTGCCTTCTCTTGTGGTTACTGATTGATATATATATGTGATGATGATGATAATGATGATGTTTATGCATTTCCTTTTGTCCTGGTTTTGGCAATTTCGAGGATGAAATTTCTTTGTTGGTGGGGAGAGTTGTAAGACCATACCACGAGTATTTATTTCATTCCACTAGGTCCCGCGGCCCTAGCGGTCGAATTCCGATGACCCGCGACCTGTGGATAGCATTTGTGGTCATCCTTAAGTCGCATTATGTAGACCTGACTCGAATCGACTCGAAACCTATGTCATTGCGACCGCATCGGTGTTGTGGTTCCAACGCCGCGTCTTAGGCATAAATCCGGTGTGTGCATCTTGACTTATCAATCTGAGCATTTCTTAGCCATGCATCATGTGGTGGGACCCACTTACTAGCTTGTACATTTTTCTAGGTGGGCCCCACCTACCAACATTTTCCTAGAAAGCCTATGCCTAACCTACTTTGCCTAGCTCCTAACCTATCACAGCCTACCCTAGGCTACCTTTCCTAGAGAGGCAATCATGTGCCTTAGGCTTTACCCCCAATGTACCATCATTTGGTTGTTTTTCCTTAGCTTAGAGAGAAATGATTACCTAGATATACACTCTCCTCTCTCTCTCTCTCTCTCTCTCTCTCTCTCTCTCTCCCCTTCTCATTCTTCCATTCCTCCTTTCCTCCATAGCCAAAACATCCAAGCTTCCCTCTCTACTCCAGCCCCTTCTTCCCCATTTTCCCCTCCATCTAGCCCTTAGAATCCCATCTACACCCTTGAATCTTCTTCCCTTGGAGCCTAAAACACCATCCTTGAAGTTTTGAAGGCATCTTTGGAGGTGGGTGCAACCTAGAAGATCATCTCTTCTCCTTCTTCTTCCTTTCTTTTCCTAGCATGCATGGGAGCATGTAGGACCCACCAATCCATTGTGGAGGTCCTACATGGCTCCTAGGATAAAGGCCATGGGCCTAGACCCTACACAATCCATTCCATGGTGGGCCATTCTCCATGGACCCACCATGATGCTTTCCTTTTATTTCTTACATCGTGTAGGCCATCTAGGCTTTTGCATGCATGTAGGGAAGGTGTCCATACCATTCAGTAAGTTTTCTTGATGTATCATAGCATGCATGTATCATACAACATAGTGGAAGGTGTGGATTATGATGTGGAAGGTCCATTAGTGGCGGAACCTTCCACCAATGGCCGATCTCTCTCCCTTTCTCTTTATTTTCTTCTGTGTATTTCTAATGATGTGTGGCCAACGAAGGAGGTCAGTAACATCTCAGACCCATAGCAAGATGGGACGTCTAAGCCCACCATTGTTGGACATCCAGGCCCATCATGCATGCATGGGTTGGGTGGCCTCCAAAATGGTTTTTGCATAGAGGATATGGGAACTCATGGGTCTAAAATTTTGCTAACCCATCAAGGTGGACCCCACATGATGGATCAGTGCAATAAACCCTTTGATTTAATTATATGGGCCAAAATATGGACAACACATGTTGCTGTCCAGATTTAAAGCCCGGTTGGAACGTGACTTTTGAGCTATTGTTTAGATTTGTTTGATTGTCCTTTTCTTCAAAATTTCTTTAGGGATTTTGTAGTGTGTTGACCTCACTTTAATTGGAATGGGTCCCACACCATTTCCCCCATGCTTGAGGCCCATGGAATGGGCCAAAGAGGGCTAACTGTCCAAAAATTTCTGGACGGTTCAACAATACTGTATGATAGAAATGAGTATGTTTACCTTATTTTCTAAAGTAAGTGGGCCACCCTAGTGAACCCCACTTGTTGTCCACATGTGGGACTACCCTTCCCATAAAATTTTCAAAGGTTTAGATGAGCTTAGGCCCACCCCATGTGGTGCCAAACATGGGGTCAGCAAGATTTCTGCACTAACCAGATTTTTGGATATGTATTGCTGTCCTAATTCTTAAAAATATTTATCATATCTATAAAATTGTAAAATAATTCCTAAGGTGACCTAGCCTTGCTGGGACCCACCTAACTAGATTTAGGGCCAATTGGGCTACTGGATTTCAGTGTGTAGGGGCTGGACCGGCCCACCTGGTAGGACGTCCATGGTGGTGACGTCCAGCAAGGCTAGCCGCCCACCTTGATTGTGGCCCACCATGATGTTGTATTTTATCCACATGTCCATCCACTTTGTGACCCATTTGGACATGGCCCACCTTGGTGTTGAATATCCAAGGTAGGGCCCACCGTGTGCATTGGTATAAGGCTGTGCATCCAGTCCATTGGACTACCCAAGCCCAACTGTGGGACGCCCATGGTGGGTTGCTGCTGGACTTTTGTCCAGCAGTGTGGCCCACCTACTTCTTTACGTTGTTGGGTTCACTCCTATGTGATGGGACCCTCTGACCTTATTGCTGGCTCACCTGGACTCGTGTCCCAATCAGATAAACATTTTCTAGGCTCCATCAGGCCCATAAAGCTAATGGAATAAAAATCCAACAAGATGTTATAAATGTATTGGCTTTTGGGCTGAAGTTTTAAGGAGTGGAGCCCACCATATTGTGAGGACTTTTGAGGGACAACTTCATGCCTTTAATCCCCAAATTTTGGGCTTAATTAATGCACTCTTGAGGCCCACCATAGTTGAGTTATTTGGGTCCATGTATGTAATAAGATTTGTGAACTTTTTAAGCCCAAATGGGCTGGAACTTTCTAGATAGGCCTAGTGGACTCCTGGGCTATATTCCCCATGATATTGTGTTGGATTAGTGGGCTGGATTATATGAGTGGTTGGGCCCTTGGTTGCCCACCAAATCAAGGATATCCTTGGCCTAGAATGTAGGCCTAACTTGCTTGGCTAGAACATGATTATTGCCCATGTGGTTGGGGTAATGGGCTACCCACTAGGCCCACCACAATATATGGATTTGGTGACCCTTATACTGGGCCCTAACCTCCCTTATGGGCACGTAGTATTGCATATGGGTTGGGCTATGTATGTTGCCCTTTGGACCTATGTATTGAATAGGCCTTGGTCCATTTATTTAAGGCCCAATATGAATGTATGTGGAATGTTATGGTTATCCATTTCTTATTCATGATGAAGTTTGGGCCTTGGGCCTTGATCTGTGATCGATTAGTGATGGGATACCATCTTGGGATAATAGTGGTTGAATATCCACATTGGTGGCCCCAAGGTAGGCCCACTTGCTTCTATGAGTGGTTAAAGGTCCACCATAGACCCTAGCTAGGCCCGTTTCATTTACTTAGGCCCATGTCATTGTCCTTCCTTGGCCTTGTGGGCTACCCCAGACTATCGGGCCCCCACTAGAGGTTGATTCCTTATGAAAATTCATTTAAGTACCTAGACCTAGACCCTTCTTGGATAGGAGGAGTGTACGACACCGTAAATCACCGCATGACACATCTTGTTCATCTTCATGACCCATATACATCATTGTGTGCTTGGATGGCATTGTGTTGGTCATGCTTGTGCCATTGGGCAGGATATTATGGCTTCCTCGAGGGATGGAGTACAACTCCTGAGCACATTGGATGCTTGGGATTGATGCATGGCTGATTGTGTGATTCATGCATCTGGCATTGCATAACACATGGATATTCACCCTTGCTTCATCAGGGTTGTAGCCTACATAGGTATATCATGGATGGACGTGTTTAGACACCGAAAATGTTACTTGAACATTTAGGGCACTTATGATTCCTTGGGTGAAAGCCCCTTAACCTTCATGGTACCAAGAGATGTCCCAAAGGCTGGACCGAGTGGAAAACATGAGCGCTTGAGTGCCTTTACACCTTGAGGCCGCGTCTCCCACTATAGCGTGGTCAGTTGGGAGGGGGTGTGGCCTTACCCGCCTGAGTGAGAGGGCAATAGCTAGGCCGAGTTTGCCCAGATCTTAAATGGGTCCACTACCGTCGAGCCTCATTGGTGATTGGCTGTCCACAGGGGGGTAGTGAGGTCTCTTATGCTCTCTAGTAGAGTGGCAGTCAACAGGTAGTGTATTAGACCCTGGTGATTTCCCTAAAGAGGAACTATACTGATATATGGACTTGATATGAGGAATGACATGATCGCATTTGCACTTTGCATATGGCATTGGCTATGTAGGCCTCTCGTGCATCGCCTTGGTATGGCACCTAGTACTCATATGTTGCATCGCATAGCCTTATGATGGCTTACTGCATTCATGCTTCGTATAACATAGCCTTGGTATGGCTATTGGCATTGATGGCATTTATGGTTCATGCTACATTTCTACATTCTCTGATATTGCTTTCCTGGCACTGGTATTATCACATACTTATACCACCCTCTTAGCTTTCTATAAGCTTATGCACAATTGATGCGTGCAGGAGATTCTAGGCAGCTGTAGTAACTAAAGAGGAGCGCTGGAGCATGCCGAGGACCTTTTGGAGTCCCCATTATTCAGACCTTGTATTTCCCTTTTGAGCACTATACCTTGTATCAAAGTTTTATTTCTTAGTGGATTTTGTGATGTGTTCATGTGGTTACTTTCTGTGGTTACTATGTTATGATCTTCGGTATGCTCTTCATGAATCAGATTATGTTATAGAAATCCTCCTTGTAGAATCCCAGGATCAGAACCTTGTGAATGGGTGTCAGGAGCCGAGAGTGAGATACTACGGTGGCTATCAGCGCCGGAATCAGCTATCGGGATTCTTGTGAGTTCCGGTCACTGAATCTGGGGCGTGATAGTTGTTGGTGACGTCTAGCAAGGCTGGTCGTCCACCTTGATTATGGCCCACCATGATGTTGTATTTTATCCACATGTCCATCCACTTTATGACCCACTTGGACATGACCCACCTTGGTGTGGAACGTCCAAGGTGAGGCCCACCGTGTGCATTGGTATAGGGCTGGGCGTCCAGTCCATTGGACCGCCTAGGCCCAACCGTGGGACGCCCATAGTGGGTTGCTGCTGGACTTTGGTCCAACAGTGTGGCCCACCTACTTCTTTATGTTATTGTGTTCACTCCTATGTGGTGGGCCCCTCTGACCTTATTGCTGGACCACTTGGACTCGTGTCCCAATAAGATGAACATTTTTTGGGCTCCAGCAGGCCCATAAAGCTAGTGGAATAAAAATCCAACAAGATGTTCTAATGTACATAGCTTTTAGGCAGAAGTTTTAAGGAGTGGAGCCCACCATATTGTGAGGACTTTGGAGGTATAAATTCATGCCTTTAATCCCCAAGTTTTGGGCTTAATTAATGCACTTTGAGGCCCACCATACTTGGGTTATTTGGGTCCATATATATAATAAGATTTTTAGACTCTTTAGGCCCAAATGGGCTGAAACTTTCTAGATAGGCCTAGTGGACTCTTGAGCTATATTCCCCATGATATTTTGTTGGGTTAGTGGGCTGGATTATATGAGTGGTTGGGCCCTTGGTTGCCCACTAAATCAACTATATCCTTAGGCTAGGTTGTACACCCAACTTGCTTATCTTGAATCAGAATTCTTACCCATGTGTTAGAATAATGGGCTGCCCACTAGGCCCATCACAATGTATGGTCTTGGTGGCCCTTATGTTTGGGCCCTAACCTTCCCTATGGGCCCATATTTTTATGTGTGGATTGGGCCATATATGTTATGTTGCCTTTTTGGACCTATGTGTTGAGTAGGCCTTGGACCATTTAATTGAGGCCAATATGGAAATGTATGTATGTTATAGCTGCTCGTTTCTTATTCATGGTAATGTTTGGGTCTTTATTATAAACCCTTTGATTTATTATATCCAATCATCCAATCAGAACCTTCATGATACCAGGAGATGCTCCAACGCCGAGTCCGAGTGGAAAACATGAGCACTGGTGCCTTTACCATTAGGCCGCATCTCTCACTGTATCGTGGTCGGTTGGGAGGGTGTGTGGCCTTACCCGCCTGAGTGAGGGGGCAATAGTTAGGCTGAGTCTGACTAGCTCATAAATGGGTCTGTTACCATCATGCCTTATTGGTATTGGCTGTCCATAAGCGAGTAGTGAGGTCTCTTACGTTCGCTGGGCTGTGCGGTTAGGAGAGCGGCAGTCAGCAGGTAGTGTATTTGACCCCGGTGATTTCCTTGAGAGGAACTGTACTGATATGTGGACTTGATATGAGGACTGGCATGATTGCAATGCATCTTGCATTTGACATTGGCTATGTAGGCCTTGCATCGCATCGTATGGCCTTAGTGTGGCTGATAGCATTCATGCCTTGCATCGCATAGCCTTGGTACGACCGATAACATTTGTGCCTTGCATCACATAGCCTTGGTACGGTAGATAACATTCATGCCTTGCATCGCATAGCCTTGGTATGGTTGACAGCATTGTACAAGTCCCCGGTGATGATCCTAGATTTGTTCGGTACTAGTATTATGACACCTCGTCACTGTTGTACACATGAGCGGGCACATGTGGGTGGACACTGATGTGGGTGGGGCCTAAGGGCCTGTGTGAGCTACTAGTGGTTGGCAGGCTACTGTGTTAGCAGGCTAAAAGCCGGAACTGAAAGTGTTATGTTGATAAACCCTGAGTATTGTCAAATTTTGGTGTGTCAAACCATTTCAAGTTTGTATCTTAATGTGTATCAAGCTTGTGTATTTGTTCACATTAAATCTTCAACGTTCGTTCTGTTCATGTTGAATTTATCTTGCTGATATCCACGACGAACTTGCCGAGATCTTCAAACTGGAAGAAAGTGAAGACTTAGTTTTCAAGAACATTATGGTTCAAGATCTGGAACCAGAAAAGTCCAAGAACTCAAGACCTAGTTAAAGACTGTGTTCGGTATGTTGAGTTCAAGCGCAAAATTTAAAGCTGCTGAAGTGATTGATAGTTTGATGGTTCATATGTTCTATCTCATAAGTAAGGTATGATTGACCTAGATTGACCTTAGATCATGATTAGATCATTTCATACTTTCGGTCGGTCATTTTGTTCATTTTATAAGTGTAAAATTTTATTCTTTCGACTAGCCCTAGCACTGGCTCGACCAGTCCTAGAATTTTCTCGACCAGTCTTGGATTTGTTATAAATTTTTGAAAATTTTCTGTTGGTCTACGACTAGTCCTGAAAACTGCTTGACCAGTCGTGTAAATAGTGTTCGACCAGTCGTGCAGTGCTTGACTCATTTTCCAGCGAGTAATCTGGACTCACACGACTAATCGTGTGGTGTCCACAACAAGTTGAAGAGGCCACTCGACCAGTCGTGGGACCCATAAGGCCAGTTGTGCAACTAAAAAATCTTATTGCGCTATAATTTTTTGAAAATCTGTTTGGATAAGGCCAGTCGTAGCTAAACCAAGGCTAGTAGTGCGAACCAATTTTTCACCTATAATTAGTGCTCGAATTTCAGAGTTTTCCATTCAATTCTTATCATTCTTAAGCAATCACTCTGAGTTAATTTTCAGTACATTCTAAGCTATTTTGTGCATATTTTAGATTCTTTAAAGTAGCTCTTGTATTTTGATTTTGATTTTCCATTCCATTCTTATGTTAAAAAGGGATATTTGATTTACCCTTTTATGAGATCAAAATCAAAGCAAAGCCCTTGATGATTTAATTAAAAATCATCTAGACTTAGAACCCTATATACTTGTGAGACTAAACGTTGAACATCTACATCATCATCAAGTTGGTTCTACCGGGCTGCTTCAGAATCGCCATACAGATAAGTATTTTACTTTTTCTATAAATCAATTCTATTTGTTTGGTTGGTGAGATTGTTCTAAAAAATCTCCATTTGTGGTTTGTCTGAGGTGATCTAGAAAACTCAGAGCGTGGGGTTTTTGAATTGTGTAAGCCCACTTAAAAGACACAATTATGAAGGTTTTAGGTGAACCTTGAAAAACCTATTTTGATTGGTGAACGCTAATATCCTGAGGGAGTGGATATTAGGAGTGGAGTAGTTGTGTGGCTATTGTTTAACAGTTGGTGTACACACAAGCGAACCACTATAATTCTTTATGTTTGGTGGATGTGTGGTTTATTTCTTTATCTTTTATGGTTTAAGATTGTGGAATGTATTTGTAGATGTGAATGTTGTAATGTTTAAATTTTAGCATTGTGTGGTGAATGTTGTAATAGATTAGTTTCTATTTCTCTCATATCCTCTTCAGTTTGAGTTTTTGATACTCACCCATGTTCTAGTAAGGTTGTCCTGCCATAAACCATTGGTTTTTGGTGTTAGGTTGTCCTTAGAACCAAGTTGGTATCAACCTCTTAAAGCTTGACTATTGAGGTTGTTATTTCCTTCGGTTAATTGCATTTTATTTGGCTATGTTGTTGTTGTTATTCCGCTTATTATATTTTATTTGGTATAGTCATATTCACACTCCCCCCCCCCCCCTCTACGACTTTTTTGCTTGGCCTTTTCAAGTGGTATCAAAGCCTAATAGCTTATTTATTTGGATTTAATTCCTGAGCTAACCGATCTGAGCATTTAAGATGTCAAATTTTGATAGCCTTTCTATCACTAGGCCTCCACCTTTTGATGGCGCTAATTATACTTATTGGAAAGACAGAATGAGAATATTTTTTAGGTCTATTGATGAGAATGTGTGGCAAGCCATAGTAACTAAATGGACTCCACCTATTGTTGAAGTTCTAGGCCTTGATGGAAATAAAACTCTAAAATTTTCTCCTTATAGCACTTGGACCACATTTCAGAAAACTGAGAGTAGTGCCAATGCCAAGGCTTTAAATGCAATCACTTGCACACTATCGCCAGATGAATTCAAACGAATTATATCTTATGATACTGCGAAACAAGCCTAGGATATCTTAGAAATGACACACAAGGGTACGACTACTATCAAGAAATCTAAACTACAAATCCTCACCACTAGATTTGAGGAAATATGTATGGAAGAAAGTGAAACATTCATAGACTTCTATACTAAGTTGAATGACATGGTCAACTCTATGTGGGGGTCTCAAGGATAACATCCCAGAAAGCAAAGTCTGTGCAAAGATACTATGCTCACTACCTGAAAGGTTCAATTCAAAAGTTACAGTTATTCAGGAACTTCGTGATACAGACCATATGCAAGTTGAAGAACTGGTTGGTTCTTTACAAACCTACGAGTTAAACTTTAAAGCTCCGAAAGGTAAATCTATCACCCTTAAATCTTCTAAAAGTATTTCTCATGAAAATAAAAAATCTGATTTAGAAACTTCTGAAGATGATATGGCCCTTTTAGTTAAAAAGTTTTATAAGATTTTCAAAAGTAAAAAGAGGGTTGCTGTTCAAAAACCTGTTGAAAAGAAAAGATCAAGAGCTAAAAACTGGAAATCTTTAAAAGATAGCCAATGCTACAACTGTCATGAATATGAGCATCTAGCAAACAAATGTCCTAAAAAGGACAAACATAAAAAGAAAGGTATGTTGGCTACATGGGATGAATCTTCCTGCTCCAAAGCCTCCTTTAAGTTAGAAGATTCTGAAACCGAGTCGGGTAATGATGTTAAAGCCCTAATGACTCTAGATAAGTTCACTTTCTCAGATAATGATACAATAAGTGAAGAAAATCTGGGAAGTGATCATGAAAATGAAGAAGATCTTCAGGATGCTTATAAAGCCCTATATAGGGAAAGTTGTAAAAAAGCTTATAAATTAAAACTTTAGAAAGAAAAGTTTTTAAAATTAAAAAAGAATTTTGATAATATGGTTTTAGAAAAATCACACCTTTTAGATTGCTTTGAAAAAACTAAGTGTGACTTAGATTTCAAAATATCTTAAGTTGAAAACTTAAAATCTGAAAATGAAAACATAAAACTAGAAGTCTCTTCACTTTTGAGTTTGAAGGATACTTGTAGGTATGCCCAAGGTGACCCTAAATTAGAAGAACTTCTATCTGGATCCAGAAAATGTGGTGATCAATCTGGATTGGGCTACGATAAAAACACTCCTCCCAAATATAAGAATACTTATCCTAAATTTGTTAAAGGAGAGTCTTCTGACTCAAAAGGGAAAAATCTAAATCAAAATGTTTCTAAAATGACTAAAACTTTCCAGTCTTTAAATCCTAAAAAGAACCATATCAACTATAAAAATCAGAATCGTAATCCTTTAGCGGAGAAAATTATAGACTTGCTTAAGGAACTCTTAAAATCTAACTCAATGGGTAGGACATATAACAATTATAAACAGAAAAAGACCAACTATGTTCCTAAACCCAAAACTATAATGAAATGGGTCCCTAAGGTTGCTTGTTTGGTTGCCCACACCGCATTCAAAGCCACGAGCCATTCAAAGTGGTACCTGGATAGTGGTTACGCAAGACATATGATAGGTGACAAAAGTCTTTTCACCAGTCTTAAAGATATGACTGATGGCTCAGTCACATTCGGTGACGGTAGCAACTATAAAATTGTGGGCCAAGGTATGGTTCAACTCCCTAACCTCCCTCTATTTAAGAATGTTTAATATGTAGAGGATTTAAAACATAATTTACTAAGCAATTTTCAAATTTGCGATAATAATCACAGTGTAAAATTTTCAAACCAAGAATGTTAAATCTTAAATAAGAATGGTTCTGTAATATTAACTGGTCATAGAACTTCTGAGAATTGCTATATAGTTAGTGACTCAAGCTCATCTAAGCTATCTTATTACATGGTCCATACCGATGAGACCGAACTATGGCATAAGCGCCTAGGACATGTACACTACCGCAATTTGTATAGATTGAGCAAAAGTGATTTGGTAAGAGTTCTACCCAAAATAAAGAAAGTGGATAAGATATGTGACAAGTGCCAGATTGGTAAAGAAACCAGGAGTGCTCACAAAAAGATAAACTCCAATTCCACATCTAAACCACTCGAACTCCTCCACATGGATCTCATTGGACCAACTAGAATGGAGAGTCAAGGTGGCAAGAAGTATATTCTAGTCATTGTAGATGACTTTACCAGGTAACTTGGGTAGTCTTCTTAAGAGATAAATTTGAAACTCTCGACGAAGTAAAAAAGGGTACTTAAACGTATCTAAAATGAAAAATAGTTACAAGTCACTAAGATCCGTAGTGATCATGGGTCTGAATTTGAAAATAGCAGTTTTGAGAAATTTTGTAGTGACCAGGGAATATCACATGAATATTCTGCTCCCAAAACACCACAACAAAATGTGATAGTGGAAATAAAAAATAGGGTGCTTCAAGAAATGGCTAAAGTAATGTTAAACAGTATGAAGCTTCCTAAATATCTCTTAGCTGAAGCCGCAAATACTACTTGTTATTGAAATGGCCTAGCTATACGTCCTAGTAGGGGGGGGGGGTGAATAGGATGATGTCAAAATAAAACTTTAACAACAGAATAAAGAAAGATAGATAGCCAAATAAACTAAATCAAATCACAATGCTGAAAAAAAAGCAACCTCTCTAAACAAGAATTGAGAGGTTGATACGAATTCAGGTCTAAGGACAACCTTACACCTAAAAACCAAGGGTTTATGGTAGGACAACCTTATTTCTAGAACGTCCTTTATATCAAAAACTCAAACTGGAGAGGAATATATAAATAACAAGGAATTGAAATAAATTGCAGGAATTTAAAAATAAATTATTACAACATTCCCACTGTGCTTGAAATGTAAATTTTAAAATATTCACATCCACACATACATTCCACAAATCTGAATGAAAAGAGATATAAAACTTAAGCAAGCATTCAAACCACAAGACAAAGAATTGTAGTGGTTCGCCTGTGTGTACACCAACTGTTCAACAACAGCCACATAGCGCTACTCCACTCCTAATATCCTCACACAAGGGATATCAGCACTCACTATCAAAGATAGGTTTTCCAGGTTCACCCAAAACCTTCACAATTGTGTTTTTCTCTATGGGCTTACAAAATTTAAAAAACCCCTCTTCTGAGTTTTCCTGGCTCTCCTTAGATAACCAATACAATGTGATTTTTCTGAAAAATCTCAAAAGAAAACCAAATGAAAGTAAATTACACAAACGTAAAATACCTGAATTTCTCCTTCGTTGTAGCAGCCCAAAAGAACCAAGTCGGAGTAGAGATTTGAATGTCAAAGTTCAATGTCCAATACTCACTTTATAATGGTTCTAGGTTCTAATAGATTTTAAATTAAACCAAATGAGGCGTAGCTCTATTTAATTTTGATTCCAAGAAGACGGAATACAACAATTCCTCTTTTCAAATAAGAAAAGCTAAAGAAAGAGAATGTTAAATTTGCACACTTAGCTTAAAATGGAGCACAGACTTATCTCTCAGAAGGCTGAATTAAATTAGCTTGAAATTCAATATTTTATTCTGAGATTTGTACTCTATTTATAGGTGAGCAAATCACGTCTTCGACTATTCTAAATAACTCTATGACTGGTCATAGAACCAACAGATATTTGAAAATTTTGGCGCGATAAGATCTGGCGGTTTCACGACTGGTCGTAGGTGGTCTACGACTGGTCGTAGGTCTCCTTCGACTGGTTGTAGGTTGCTCACGACTAGTTGAAGCTAGCCGAATTTCAATACTGTACTTTGAGTTGTAGGTCTATGATTGGTCGAAGAAGTAGTCGACACTATTCATATGACTAGTTGAACAGACCCTAAGACTAGTCAAAGCCTAACAGAAAATTTTTGAATTTTGTAACAAACTTACAACTGATCTAGGAAATTCTTAGGCAGGTCAAAGTAGTGCTAGGACTAGTCAAACAAGGTCCGAGACTAGTTTTAGAACAGCCTAAAGTCACTTATATAAAACATATGAATTATATATCCAGAATGGCCTACTCTAAAGGTTAACCTAAGGTCAGTCATACCTCAATAGTGAAGTAAGGACATTGAAAATAGGAGACGAGAGTCCTTTGAAAGTAGTGAAGCTTGAAGTCTTAATGTAGTTCAAGCTTGAAAGCATCTTGAGATCTTGAGGTTGAACTTGAAAGCTTCTTGAGATCTTGACTTGTGAACAATGCTTGTCAATCAAAGCTGATCTTGAGTAAAGCATTGTTCTTCACATATGCACGCTTCATAACAGTGTCTTTGGCACCACAAATTTGACAACAAAAAGGGGCTATAAACTATAGCACTTACAGTTATATAATTAACCGTGTTTATATTAGAAAATCTAATAATAAAATGGCTTATGAGATATGGTTTAATAAGAAGCCTTCTGTCAAATACTTTTGAGTTTTCAGAAGTAAATGTTATATATTGCGTGACTGAGAACATTTGGATAAATTTGACACCAAAAGTGATGAAGGGATATTTTTAGGGTATGCTCTAAATAGTCAAGCATATTGGGTACTCAACAAGAGAACCAGTGTAATACAAGAATCTATTAATGTGGTCATTGATGATCATATGAATACACCTTTCTCAAGTTCAGAAGATGATGAAGTTCTTCAAATTGATAAACCGGAATCTTCATTTAATCAAAATAACACTAGACCACGATTAAATAAAGATCATCCTACTAATCAAATCCTTGGAAATCCCCTCACTAGTGTATGCACTTGTAAAAAATTAGAAGATATGTGTCACTACGTGTGCTTTACATCTCAGATGGAACTGACTAACGTAAAAGAAGCCCTTACTGATGAAAACTGGATTGTAGCTATGTAAAAAGAGCTCAATCAGTTTGTAAGAAATGTTGTTTTGTATTTAGTTCCAAGACCAACTGATAAATATATTATCGGAACAAAATAGATTTTTAAGAATAAGTCTGATGAACTTGGTAACATAATTAGAAACAAGGCTAGGCTGGTTGTACAAGGGTACACTCAAATTGAAGGTATTGATTATGATGAAACCTTTGCCCCAGTAGCTCGTCTTGAATTAATCAGACTATTTATATCCATTGCGTGCTTTAAAAAACTTTAAAATATATCAAATAGATGTTAAGAGTGTATTTTTCAACAGTGATTTGCATGAAGAAGTATACGTTGATAGTAGTAATAATTCTGATTGTGAAAACTCAAAGGATGATATGACTTTTTTAGCCAAGAAGTTTTATAAGATTTTTAAAAGTAAAAAGAGAGTTGATTTTCAAAAACCCTCTAAAAAGAAAAAGAGTAATACAAAAAAATTGAAAATCTCTTAAAGACAGCCAATGCTTCAACTGTCATGAATATGGGCATTTAGCAAATAAGTGCCCTAAAAGGGACAAGCCGAAGAGAAAAGCAATGTTAGCCACATGGGATGAATTGTTCTCCTTTGAAGCTTCTTCTGAGTCTGATTATTCAGAACCTGAATCTACAAGTGATGTCAAGGCCTTAATGACTCTAGCCAGAGTCACTTCCATAGATACTTGTGATACATCTGAATATGAAAATCTGAGAAGTGACCCCTGAAAATGAAGACGATCTTTAGGATGCCTACAATGCCCTATACAGGGAGAGTTGTAAGATTGCTGTCAAACTTAAACTTCAAAAAAGAAAAGTTTCTAAAATTAAAAGAGGAATTTGAAAACTTAGTTTTAAAAAAATCGCATATTTCTGATTGCTTTACAAAAACTAAATATGATTTAGAATTTAAAACATCTCAACTTGAAAACCTAAAATCAGAAAATGAGAAATTAAAAATGGAAGTCTCTTCTCTCTTGAGTTCAAAGGATACTTGGAGGTATGCCCAAGAGACCCTAAACTTGAAAAATTACTAATCGGATAAAGAAAATGTGGAGATAGATCGAGTCTGGGCTATGATAAAAACATGCCTCTAAACGGTAAGATTACTACTCCTAAGTTTGTTAAAGGAGAGTCCTTCAACTCAAAAGGGAAAAGCTTGAATCAAAATGGTTTCAAAAATCCTAAAAATTTTCTAGTTACCAAACCTAATAACAACCATATCAATCTTAGAAATCAGAATTATAATCCCTTAGCTGAGAAGATTGTTGATTTACTTAAGGAGCTTCTGAAAACTAACTAGAATGGTAGAAATAATAATTACAAGTGTAGAAAAATCAATAGTGCTCCAAAACCTAAAATGGTAATGAAATGGGTCCCAAAGGTTACTTGTCTAGTTGCCCACACCACTTTCAAGGCTTCAAGTCAATCGAAGTGGTACCTAGACAATGGTTTCTCTAGACACATGACAGGTGACAGAGATTTTTTCACCAACTACAAAGAAATGACTGACGGGTTAATCACATTTGGTGAGGAGAGCAACTACAGAATAATTAGCCAAGGTATGGTTCAACTTTTCAATCTTCATCCTTTTGAAAATGTTTTATTCATAGAAGGTCTTAAGCATAATCTTTTAAGTATTTCACAAATCTGCGATAATAAACATAGTGTCAAATTCACTAATCAAGGTTGTGAGATTTCTAATGAGAAAGGGTGTGTGATATTGAATGGTCAAAGAACATCTGAAAATTGCTATATTGTTAGTGATACTAGCTCGTCTAAATTATCATGTTACATGGTCCAAACCAATGAGAGCGAATTATGGCATAAACGTCATGGACATGTACACTACCAAAATCTATATAGACTGAGCAAGGCCAATCTAATAAGAGGTCTACTCAAATTGAAGAAAATGGATAATATTTATGGTGAATGTCAAATCGGGAAACAAACAAGGAGTAGTCACAAGAAAGTGAACTCCCTTGCCACATCTAAACCCCTTAAACTCCTCCACATGGATCTCGTTGGACTTACTAGGATGGAGAGTCGAGGTGGAAAGAAATACTTTCTAGTAATTGTGGATGACTTTACTAGATATACATGGGTAGCCTTCATGAGAGAGAAGTCTGAAACTCTCGATGAAGTGAAAAAGATACTTAAGCGTATCCAATCTGAAAAGGAAACGAATATCTCTAGAATCCGAAGTGATCATGGCACAGAATTTGAGAATAGCAATTTTGAGAAGTTTTGTAGCGATCACGGGATATCGCATGAATTTTTTACACCTAAGACACTTCAAAAAAATGGGGTTGTTGAAAGGAAAAACTGTGTGCTTCAAGAAATGGCCAATGTTATGTTAAATAACATGAAGTTACCTAAAAATCTTTGCGCTGAAGCTGTGAACACTGCAGTTATATAATTAATCGTGTTTACATCAGAAAATCAAAAGATAAATTAGCATATGTGTTTTGAACAAGAAACAAATGCATTTGATTTGGAGAATTATCTTATTAGACATAACAAAGAAAGAATGCACAGAACAATCATTGTATTAATAATACTGAGTTCATTTACATCCTCTAATAGTCCTTAATTCTAAGATAGATCATTTGAAATACATAAATTGACAAAGTTTGAATTTTGAATCTCAAATTCGGTAGCATTTTGACTTGTGCTTCGGTCATCTCCTTATGAGGAATGTTGTGCAGGTTTGATCATTCGATCTTTTCCTTTTTTGAGCTTGTCCATTATGTAAAAGGAGAGCTTGAAGCGATGAAGATCGAACTTGGTGATTTTGGAAAGACCTTGGCCTCTTTCATTACTAGCTATATAATAGCCTGGTTACGCAACCCGCGTAACCAATTATTGTCGCGCAACCAACTTGTCACTGCTCTCTCTCACCTTCGATCTTCCTCTAGAGCTCTGCTCTTCTTTTGAAATTCTTCTCCTCTTCAAATGAGAGGGGGAGTGGGGTATTTATAGGCCTCCAAATGTGCGAACCCTCGATCTTTGTGCCATGGGACCCACCATGCATCAGATCTGACCATCCATAATAAACTGCCTCTGATCGTAGTTGCGCGACCTACGTAATAGAGGAAGTCAATTGCGCGGCCCACGCAACCACTGACTATGATATTTGATTTTCTTTCTTTCTCATTTCTCCAATTCTCTTTTGATCTTCTACCCTTTCAATCTTTTTTCATTATTTTTATGCTCCAATAGATGCCCCCTTGATCATTTCTTTGCTTATTGGAATCAAAGAATGAGGATCAATCATGTTCAATTTCTGAACCCTGAACAAGTTGCGCAACCCGTACAACAGCCACCTGAGCACCGTAATCAGCCCAATTTTCTATAAATAGCTAGTCCTAACTCATTTCTTCACTTCTAATCTTTGGAACAAAGCTCTGACTCACTTTTTTTCCCTGCACAACAAACATTAGTTGCATGACCCGCACAACCAATTTTTCGTTCGCACAAGTCAGAATTGCATTGAGCTACCCGCGCAACGAGATATTGGTTGTGTGACCCTCGCAACTGACCCTTAGCCAATTTTTCCAGACTTAGCCAATTTTCTGAACTTGAAAGTCTAAAACTTACACTTTTCGACTACGGCCTGCACGAAAAGAACCTTCATTCTCGTCAATCCTCCCACTAAACATCCTTCTCACCAAGAATTACCAAACCTTGCAGCTTTTCAAGCCACAGAATCTCCATCATCCCCTATCCAGCCTTCGCGCAAGCACTTTAAGACAACCGATAAGTGCCCTGCCTACATCGAGGAGCCAGTGCTTCCTACTTTCGAATTCACCAAACACATCACCGCGCTTCCATCTCCCATCCATAGAGCCATCGCCATGGGTGATATTGAAAGACCTCCCAAGCATGGTCGTGAATATGACTGGGAGGAATGGCTGAAATCAATAGCGCATCATTAAACCATTAGCCAAAAACCTCCTACCAAGGAAGACACTCCTCCCCCTTCTCGACCGAAGAAGACTCGCCGGAATAAGGCTCAAGAGTTCCAGGAAAAAATTATGGAGTATAACTAGAAGAAGTTGCAAAACTCTTGGGAGTTAGTTCGCGCGATCAAGGGTGTCATAAAATTTGACAACCCTTATAAGCAAGGTATCATGGTGATTCCGGTCAACCTCCATCATCACCATTCCATTTTGAACTGCGAGCCTAGGGATCAGATGGACGAAGAGAGGCTAGCTTATATAGAGTCTTGGTCATTTAGAGAACCAAGATTACTGGTAGGCATTCTGCAGCTGACGAAATCGAGACAAAAAATCAGTGATATTCATTTTATGATCTTTCTCACCCCATCTTATGATCCCCACAGCCTGTATCCAACCTATTTTTATGAGACACTCCAATAGTGTTTCAGTGAATGTTGACTCATCTGGAGTCCTGAAGAATTCAGAATAAGGGGTCTCTTGACTCCTCATAATTATTATTATGAATGGGCCACGACAATTCTGGAGCACTCAAAGATCTTATCCAAGATAGATATCTACATCGCGATTGAAGCAACATCACATCTTTTCTATAAGGAGTCTTCCATTCTGAAGATCTTCTCAATTACTGGTGCCCTTCCACCTATTCTTTCCATCTACTTGAAGGCGAAATGAGCATTACGCTCAGGGATATTCATAGGATTGCTAGTCTGCCGATAACCAGAGAATTCTTCGATGAATTTGTCCTCACCAATGACGAATTATCCCTGTCTCTTCGCATGACCGTATCACCTCTATTTCGAAAAAGACCACTGAACTCTTCAAAGAGATGTCCAAGTTTCCAAATATCCACAAGATCCATCCTATGCAATGGCTAGCCCATTTTAGCAGGGCTCTTCAGTAACCTTTCTTCTTTTCAAATTAGCATTTTTATTGCATCTTGATACATATTGATCTTGGTTTCACCTACCTCTCCTTTTTCTTCTAGGTTTAATGGTAATCACTCGTGAGAGCTGGAAGGCCTTCATAAGAACATAAAAGAGCGCACCGAATATTCTCTTTACGAGGAGCTCGCAGCATTTATCACTTACTGGCTAAGCATAGTACCTCTTCCTAGCTCTAAGTCAGTAGGTGCCATCTGCCCCTCACTATTTGTAGTAGCCGGTGCCTTGGCCGAAGGGGTCAAATACTCCCTTGCTCCTCCTGCTCTATGTTCAATTTATAGAGCTTTTGGAGACATCGCTTCTCACATAAGAAGTCCCTCCGTCGGCTCTTCTTCTACCTACATGCTATGACACTACTTCATCGGCTGGCTCGGCGTATATTTCCCTTGGACCTTTAAAGTTCTAGAGAAAGCTTATGTTCATCCTTCTTAGATTCCCCTCTGGTTCTTTCAAAAGAGAGCCATGGTGAAGAGGTCCTATGACTGGGTGAAAGATGTTATCTCCTCTAATGCTAAGATTAATTATTTTCATTTCTTCATGCCCCGCTACACGACAGACACAAACAAGTTAGACACTCGGTCACTTACTCTGGGAGAAAGGGCATTCTTTTTGTCGATTAGATTGTGTAGTCTCCCGTTGAGGGAGGGAACATAATTTTGGAGAGAATCGCACTATCCTAGTCGTTTTGCTCACCATATTGGCTTTGATCAGGTAGTCCCCAAATATTATGGACTAGTGACCTGAACGATGCAGAGTTATGGTACTATCCATTTAATTGGGCAATGGTATGGAAACAATTGCTGTGTTGTCGAGTTAATTCTTTTTTCATTATCCCGGGTTGTGACCGTATTCCTCGGGCTTCATATAATCACATGAGATGGTGGGTTCACTAGTCTTATCTAATAAGGAAAGGTCTACCAGTATAGCTAAGCCCATCTGGCTTCCACCACCAAGGTTTAGGGGTCCCACAATTGAAGTGAGAGTAAGCTTCATAGCGAAGACCAGTCATGCCCCTTTTATTGGTCATCTTTGCGTCAAAATATCAGTAGATGAACCTATTCATGAGAAGAAGCCTGACAATACCCTAGAAGGGTGGATAGCTTATGATGTCATTCATGAGTTTGAAAAAGTTCCCCGAGACCGCTTTGAGAGGGAGGAAATCACAAAGGCAGCTTCCCCTATGCCAGAGAACGTTGCCAATCTTCAAGACCAGCCAACCTCTTCTACCCATATTCAAAATCAGCCAATCTCTTCTCCTGCCCTTAGGACTGTTCACCCCAGTCCTTCACCAATGATAAGATCACGAACGCATGCCCAAGCTTCTCCCCCTTAACCTCATGAAGGGACCATTGCTTCTACCTCTCCAGCTTTAATTAGCATAGATCCTCAACCGGGGAGAAGCCAATCTCTTGTTTCTAAAGGGAAACAGGTTGTCATTGAAGCAGCCAACGAAGGAGATTTGTAGAGTGAAGGTTCAATTTCCTCATCTGGAAATACTGTTTCTGGTAAATATGAGGGGGAAAGAGAGGATCAAGATAGTGACTATGAGGAGGGAGAAGTTGATATTAGCGGTGAAGAAGACATCATTGCAGAAGATGTTCCTGCTGATGAAGAACATATCCCTTCGACCTCTTAGGTTGTTCCTATAAAAACTTCACCCACAGTGGGGGAAGGAGAAGATGAACCCCTAGACTGCGGTCACCATGTAAGAAAATCTTGTTATTTTATTTGCTTTCATTCTTTTCTCCTTCCTTATCTTACGTATTTTTATTCCAGGCAGTCATATTGTCAATACTAGGGCAAATAGTATTTGCCCCGTAGATTTATCTCCCGTCATAACAGCAGCTTCACCGAGATTCTCTCTGGCCTCTTTGGTGGCCCCACGGGCAGTGGTGCGCGAAATTATTTTTTCGGTAGAATCAACTGATCTACCAGCTCTCACCACCATTGATTCAAGCATTGAAGCTAAGGCTCCATCTTTTGCTGAGATGGTGGGACCTGATCCCCCTCTTACTAGAGAGATGCAATCTCCCACTGTTCTGGTACCAGCAAAAGGTATATTCTTTTTCTCATTTATACTTTTATATTATTTGAACTTATGGTTTTGTTATAACTTTATACCTTTTATTTCTTAATAGGGAACTTACCTCAAAGTGGCACGACGAGTTCTGGTTTTAATACGACTTTATCAGATGTGATATCTTTTGAGAAGATTCCTGTGTATAAATTGGCATTGATTAGGAACTCCATGTTAGCCATTGTCGAGATGTTTAAAGATCCTGATCAATGGTCAGATCTGGCTGTTGCTCTAGATGTTCTAGACAGTGCTGTACGGATGGCTAAAGTCAACATTTCTTCCGTGCGCAGTGCTCTCTTAAGATTCCATAATTCAATAATCGCTTCGAAATTAGTTGAAACTGCGATTGTCCCACCCGAGATTTTGGAGTATGGGAAGCAACTTGTATACTCTAGAGAGAAGGTTTCTCAAATTGCTCCCATCATTTCTCATCACGACCAAGAACAACTATCTTTGGGAGAGCAACTAAAGACTTTTGCTGATAACAAGGTGACTATCTAGAGCTGTATTGTCCTGTTGAAGTATGAAATCGCTCAGCTGGAGAAGTAGGATCTGGAGGAAGATCTGAACATTAAAAGAGTAGAGGAAAAGATATAATGTAGCCTTCATTACGTGGATGCCGAAAGATCTGAACTAGCTAAGAATGAAGAACTAATTGCCCCCTTGGAAGAAAAGTTATTTGGTATCCCGGATCCTACCAGAATTATCTTAAACGCCAAACTGGAACACGTACCTACTCAAGTTAATCTCCAAGAAAATTTGTAACATTACTTAGCAGGATTAGGCATAACAGGAGAACTATGAGATATAAAACTTTGACATATTTTCTTTTATTATTACAAGTACTCTTGGAATTGCAAGTTATACAAGTATTATGTGATGTTCTTGATAATGGTTCTCTTACATGTTTCTGTAATGTTCAGATTGATGTGTTATACCCCCCCTTTTTAAGCATCTCTTATGAATTGTTAGTAAGGGATTTCCTATATGATTTTTGTCTTAGTTAGCAGTGCTAAGTTTTAGTTTAGTCAGATAATCACACATAGTTTATCTTCTTGAGTAGTGGAGCCATGTAGTTTTTTTAGACTCTTAAGTAGTGGAGTCGAGTCTCACGTGATACTCTCTGTAACTCTTAGGAGTTCACTGGACTTCTCACAGTCAGGTGAGTTCATAAACCGCGATCCATCAGAGGGGCCCAGTGAAGCTACAAGGGTCATGAACTTGGTTGGATTTACGCACAGGGTTGTCCACCGTAACTCTCTAGAGTTCACGGGGCGCACAAGGTGACCTTTGGGTACCAAATCTAAGGCCGCCAATCCATCAATGAGTAAGTTTAAGCCCTTCCTCATGAGTTACTACTGAAATCGAGCTAAAGATCTGGGGGGTCTTACGTATGGTTGGCCTATCTATGGACAAGGCCAAAGAGCTCACACTATAGCCCGCATTTTCTTCGCCTGCAAGGTCAAACCCATTCAAGGGAGGGCATTTTCATTCGTTCCCCATGATGCTGTCAAAAATCTATATAGGCGGCAGGGGTGTTATGCATGACTAGCCATTAAGGACTTTTTGGCCTTTTAGGGTTTTAAGTCACTGAATTCATTTGTTGCCGTCATGGGTGTGCATATAATGGCCTTCACGGGCTTTTTAGGGCCACTAGCTTCTCACTGCTGCCTGAATGGTGAAAATGATAGGTCTCATGTATAGTTGGCCACTTTTAGGGCTTGGCTAGGCTGCCTTAAAAGATAATGGTAAGTATCCATTGTTCTCGCGAGAATGATAGACGTCTTTGATTGAGATTGATACATTACTGCTTCTGCTGGTATCTTCATCGATATTCATATGTGTTCACAATATATCAGCTTGGTGATGATATCAATTTCTTCAAAACTCACTTACTGACAAAAGTGATGATCATTTTTTTCTTTTGTATAAATTGCTGAGATACAATCTTGTTATGCTCACGAATTTCTTCTTTATTCATTTGTCTGACAGGAGAGTACATGGCTGTGGTCTTGTTTATTCTTGCCCCCTTTTGATGCAGAAGCATTATTCTGATAATCTTCTGGATCAAAATCAGAATTATGTTCAAGGATGATATCTTTTGATGAAGTGAGCATTGACCGATATGCTGATACCTTGTCCTTCTTGGTCCATAACTCTATACGCTCCATTTGAGTATATCTCTTTTATTATGTATGGCCCGTCCCATTTGAGCTCAAATTTGTCCCATGTTCTATGGGTGACCACTATTAGTCTTTTCAACATTAGCACCATATCCCCTTTTTTGAAAGAGTGATACTTGACTCATTTATCAAAGACAACCGATATCCTTGTCTGATATGACTATAATCGTTGTTGAGCTGCCAAGCATTTTTCATCAAGCAAATCTAGTTCTTCTAACCTTATTTTTGCATTTTCATCATCTATAATTGATTGATGTACTGCCACTCCAAGTGACGCAACTTTTTTTTTGATCAGGATGACCACTTCTACGCTATACACCAGTGAATACGGCGTTGCTCTTGTTGCTATCCAATGGGTAGTTCTGTAAGCCCATAACGCTTCCTGTAACTTTTCGTCCCAGTCACGCTTGTTTCCTGTCACTGTCTTCTTTAGTATTTTTACTATCATTTTATTAAATGCCTCTGCTAATCCATTGGCCAGTGGATAGTAAGGTGTTGAAAACGAATGGTGAATACTAAATTTCTGACATAGCTTCTCCATACCTCTATTCTTGAAAGGAGTGCCGTTATCAGCGATAATTTTCTTCGGGATACCATGGCAATATATTATTACGTGTTAATGAAATTAACCACATCACTTTCTTTGATGCTGTGCAATGCAATCGCTTCTGTCCACTTCGAGAAATAATCTGTCACTACCAGAATATACTGTTTCCCTTTAGATGAAGGCGGGTTTATATGACCAATAACATCAAGTCCCCAAGCAGAGAAGGGCCAAAAAGTTATTGATTGATGCAGGTCTTCTAGGGGAATGTGTATAACATCTCCATGAATTTGACATTCGTGACATCGCTTTGCATAATCTATTACGTCTTTAAACATTGAAGGCCATTAGTATCCCATTCGATGTGTCCAATGAAATAAATTTCGGCCAGCTTGATGTGCCCCACATTCTCCAGAATGCGCCTATCATAACATCTAGTCTACTTCCTATTTATCTAGGCAATGTAGTAACATCCCATTGTAGGATTTTCTGTACATCACCTCGCTACATATGATGAATCTACCTAACCTTTGCTTGATTTGTTGTCTCTGCACTGAGTCTTCTGGCAAGATATCATATTTGAGGTAATCTACGAAAGGCTGACGCCAATCATCTGTCGTCACCTCTAAACACGATATAGAGAGCGCCTCGATAATTTCATCACTAAGCACTGAAGAGGGTAAAAATCTTCTTTCTTCTATAGTCACCTGTAGAGGACTCCAGTTTAGATAGGACAGAGCTGCTACTAGGCTAGCCAGAGCATCTGCTTTTGATTTCAACATGGTGGAGCTGTTCCAATAGCTACTGTGTTTTTCGACAATATGGTAAGAGCTCTTGCTTCCTTATCTCAAATTCAGTCATCAACTGATTTATGATCAATTTAGAATCTCCGAAGATTTACAGTGTTTTTATCTTCATTTCATGAACAATTTCCATTCCAATGATGAGGGCTTTATACTTGGCCTCGTTGTTCGTATACATAGCACCCAATGTGAAAGAGTTAGGTAACAAGTCACCTTAAGGAGTAATGAATATCACCCCAGCCCCCGGCCCTGATGCTCTAGAAGCACTGTCGAAATACATCTACCATTGATTTTGTGACTCAGCCAATATAACCTGTTCATTAGGAAAATCGTCGCTAATGGTCTCACTTTTTATCACGGGATGGGCTACCAGGAAATCCACCACTGCTTGCCCTTTCACCATTTTTGCTGGCTCATACGTGATCGTATATTCTGAAAGTAGCAGCATCCATTTGACTAGTCTTCCTGACAGCATCGACCTCGTCATCAAAAACTTTATTGGATCTACTCTTGAGATTAAAGTTACGTCATGGGAGAGACAATAATGGCTCAACTTCTGTACCATGAATATTAGTGCCAAACATTCCTTTTCAATTGCGGAATAATTGCATTTGCGCCTATTAGAGTTCTGCTTAGATAATAAAGAGCGGTCTCTTTCCCATATTCATTTACCTGTGCCAACAAGGCTCCTAATGAATTCTCAGCTGCAGATATGTACAAAATGAGCAGCTTTCCTTTTATAGGAGTTGTCAATACCGGTAGCTATTTTAACAATTCCTTCATCGAATCAAACGCACTCTAACAGGCTTTGTCCCAAATGAACTTTGTCCCTTTTTTCATTAAATGAGAGAATGGCTGACATCTTCCTGCTAGATTTGAAATGAAATGGTGAATATATGCCAACTTCCCTTGCAAGCTTTTCAGTTCCTTCAATGTCTTTAGAGGTGGCATATGTTGAATGACTTTAACTTTCCTTAGATCGATTTCGATGCCCCTATGCCTAATGATGAAACCGAGGAATTTTCCTGATGACACACTAAAAGCGCATTTAGTTGGATTCATTTTTAACTGCTTCTTTCTAAGTTGACAGAAAACTGATGCCAGATGTTTGCAATGTTCTTGATGATTGCCTGACCTGACTACCAAATCATCTACATTGCACTCAACATGCTTCTGCATCATATCTTGAAAGATGTTCTACATCGCCCTTTGATATGTTACCCCAACATTCTTGAGACCAAATGGCATGACTTTATAGTAATAAATTCCCAGCGATGTTCTAAATGCTATTGCTTCTTCATCTTCTAGTGCCATTCTAATTTGATTATAACCAGCGTAACCATCCATGAAAGACATGACAGCATACTGAGTCGTACTATTAATCAGCAATTTGGTTATCAGGAGAGGAAAATCATCTTTTGGGCAAGCTTTGTTTAGATCTCTAAAATCGACACACACTGACTTGCCCATTTTTCTTCTTTACTGGGACGATGTTCGATATCCACTTGGGATATTTCACCTCCCTGATAAACCCGACTTTTATCAGCTTGCTCACTTCTTCTTCTATCAGGGGAACCCAGTGCGGGTAAAATCGCCTTTACGCTTGTTTAACCGGTCTTTCCTTAGAAATATTCAACCGGTGCATTTCTACTGATGGCTCTAGACCTGACATCTCTACATATGTCCAAGCAAAGACGCTTCTATTTTCTTTGAGAAGTTCAATGTATTTCTCGGCCTCCTGCTCAGAAAGACCGGTGCTGATGAATGTGTTCCTTGGCTCTTCTTTTGTACCCATGTTTACTTCTCGTAAACTGTTTATTGCTGGCTACCCCCTGTCTTTCATTTGCTTTGGGGACATTTCAAGATGCTCGACTATTTTAGGATCTTTCTCTAATAACTGCCCAACTGTGACCATGTTCACTGATGATTCTACCCTCAATCCTTGAAATTTTCCTCGCTTTTCCTGACTAACCCCAATAGGAATCTGAATTCCTTTCCCATGATTTAGGCCGGTGGGTTCTTCGTAATTAAAACCCATGCCTTTCATGATTTTCTTGCATGTCAGGCTATGTTTTTTAAGATCTTGCGGTGTCAGCTTACCATAATACACATTATTCTTGGCCTCTTCCCCAATCTTTACTTCTGCTGGGACGTAGAAATCTATTGGTTCCGGGTATTTTGCGCTGGCCCTGACCTGAAACCTTTCCAGAATAGCCGGAAATGGCTTATTTCTTTCATCATACGGCAATGGCACTTATAAGTGGACTGTAACATTTTCAACCATTTAGGTGATAATAGAGTTAGCGGCAGCTGCCCTGGTTGTCTAAGATGTTTTGACACAAAATAAAAAATTTTCTTTGTTTCTGCAGTTCTGAATGATTCTGCCTTTTCTGTTTCTTCTTTCATCATCTTCACTTAAATGTCCTTTAGGGCTTTGATTTCATCATTCCTTCTTTCTTATTTAGTGAACCCCTTATAATAGCTGGTGTCTGCAAAGAAGGCTTCAGCTTCTGTATAAGGCTTCGCATTGGCCATTACTTTATACTGTATCCATTTTTATAGTACTTGAAGCATTGATGCAGAGTAGAGCGTATAATGCTGTACTGATGTATCCATGGCCTTCATAGGATAAGATTATATGTCGTCACTGTGTTTATAATGTGGCACATGACATCAGTAGTTAACTCTCCTATCTCCAATGTTAATGTAATTTTACCGAGTGCGCGTTGCCCGTCCTGATTGAAACCCTGTATCATCATTCCACTAGGGCATAGATCGAAACGATGATAACCCAGTTTACTCAACATTGAGAGTGGTAAGAGATTCACTGCAGACCTGTTATCAAGCATAATCCATTTAAGCTTCTTGCCATGGATATGACCCTCTATCATTAGCGGCCTATTATGCCCTGTGTCACAGATTAAATCATCATCAGAGAGGGAAAAGACTGGCATGTAGTCTTCTTGCTCTTTATATTCTTCGCTTTCCATTTCCGCCAGCAAGGTTTCTCTAACATCGTGATTGGATAACGCTTGAACCAAGCTCTGTCAAAATTTCTCTAACAACTTAAGCGCATCGTAGACGCTCAATCGAGCTGGTATGCCCTTCAAATGCCTTACCACATCATAGGTTACTTTTGTTGTCTCGTTCTTCTCTTCTCTCTTATCACTATCGTTTTGTCCTTTGAAAAATTTTTCTTCTTATAATTCCTATTTTCTACTTCCTAGAGCTTATTATCTTCTTTCCTGATCATAGCGTAATCACTGCTACCTTTCTTGTCGTCTTACAGTCTTCTTTCTCTTTCTTTTCTTAAAATTTTTCCCGGAATGTCAGCACATTCACTGCTACATCCCTTTCCTTTTCTTTTCCAATCTCTATTTCACCCCTGTCTATCATCCGTTGTATTATACATTTCAACGTATAACAATTTTCCATTGGATGTCCCACCAGGTGATGATAACGACAAAAATCTCTCTCTCGTTCTTGTCACGTGTAACCCCCCAAAAATCGAGGGTTGAGCAAAGCTCAACTCTCAAGTTCCAATGCATCACTTATGCAACATAGATAATGATGATTAAATGTTGTACGTATTAGTGCATTAAACATGAGTGGGATTACGCCAAAACAACATATCATACTCCGGGGTTACTTAATTTGAGCAAGCAGAAGACTAAGATGAACATATAAAGTATATAAGTATTTATCAATCCCCAGAGTATAAGTATGTTACCAGGCTAAATAAATACAAGTGTTTGTTCCAAAATTTACAAAATATCCAAATGTAACTGTCCAACTAATCCGTGTAACCCTGTAATCCCGTCGAATCAGATCAAGCTCTATAGAGACCCGCTTGATAGCTGAATATAGGAGAATTCCTCCTCCTCGTCTATGAAATCCCAATCAGCAATGTAGACATCGTCGCCACCTGTATCTACAATAGAGTCCGGTTGGTGTTTTAAAACACCGTCCCAGAGTGGGAGTGAGTGATCAACTCAGTGGTACTATAAGGCAAAGGTTAACAGGTTATCAATTTAATCAAGCAGTAATGATAAAGCAATGCAACAATCATATCCTAAGTACTCTTATTAATGCAAGAATTGTATGCTGTAATGATGCATGCCCTCTCCTGCACTCCCTCAGTGATACCATCTCACAGTCATGCATGGCAACTCCCACTGCGCACATCCTTGCTAAAGCACATGTAGTGCGATGCATGATAGTGTTAGCTAAGTATTTAGTTGGGCTTATTCATATAGTAGATTCAGGAAGCTAAGGTACCTCCCTTTATATCATTTACCCAAACGATGATCCATCTAGGGTCATCAATCCTAGTTAATCACATACGATAGGCAAGTTATAGGGCAACATCACCCCTAATTTGGAAAGCAGTGGATAGGCAAGTTTGCGAGTTTACACTCGAGGTCACTATAGGGAGGCTCGTCACCATCAGCGTAGGCCTGATTTATACTCAAGGTCACTATAAGAGGCTCGTCACCTGATCATAGGCCGACAGCTCGAATATAGTGTCCCATACCACCGTATTCAGCTTACGAGTTTAGGTTGCTCACTAGTCACTATGGGGAGGCTCGTCACCCCATCATAGGCCGACAGCTTGACCACGGTGTCCCATACCACCATGCCCAGCTCATGAGCCTTAGCGGATTGTGGTACCAAGGTTGAAACGGGCTTTACATTAGTAAGTGGTACCTTAGATTCAAGCAGTAGCGTCCATACATGGTAAACACACAATAAGCCAATCATGTTATTTAACAAGTTCGATTTGTACGAGCACACGGTGAATTAATTGACATGGAGTGCATAGGCACTCCACGTGGCCTAATCACTTCAACAATCACCGTACTACTCGGATTCCTTGAGCGTATTTAATGTGGCAAAACTAGTTCGACCACGTAATCAGGAGCCATTACTGATTGCCTAGACTAGGTGGTAGTCCCAAACATACTCAAACACAGCATGTGGATACATGTGATATTAATAATAGCATTTAACCGATAATTTAAATATAAATCCCATTTGAGCATTTTATCGAACACATTGAACATATTGTTATACGTATGCATTTCAACCATAAATCACATAGTAGCAATTTACAATACATGAGAAAACTATTCATATAACTAAGGAGACTAAGAATCCTGTCTTAATACATTTAATAAGTACAATCCATCCACCAAATCTCATTCATACATTTTAACAAACACTTTGACTACATAATACTATATACATGAACTAAATTAGTTATAGCATATATTATGGCTGATCCTTTCATAAGGGAGTTATCATACACACCGCACACATGTATTCTAGTTTAATAGTCATGAAAAGCATAAATCATGATTCCACCTTCATTCAAACATTTCAACAAACACACGTGATGCATTTTATATTCACATAATTCACACACATGTATAATTTACGGATTACAGCGTAGCTAAGATCATATGGCAGCAATCAAGTCAGACATAAATCATTGCTGACATTAAAAGCCTTGAAAACCATAACCTAAACATTTATAGTCTGCACCTTTCGTCGGTTTGCTCATTTTGAACGCGGTTCGAACACTAAATTCCCGTAAACCAAACGTAGGACACCTAAGCAATGAAATAGGTTAGCTATTTTGTAGATTCCTCTACTTGGACTCCTAAATCGAGATTAGGGTTAGGATTCCTTACCCAAATCATATTTGGAATCAATGGTGTAGTGATGGGGTGGTGGAGATTTGGTACGTGGAGTAGTGGGAGTGAATCCTAGCAACGATCCATAGGTCTCTCTTTCTCTTCTCCTCAATTTTCTCTCCTCTTTTCTCTCTTCTCTCTCCTAGGGTTAGAGAATTCGTATGGAATGAGATAGGGGTGGTTTAAGGTCCTTACATAGGCCCAGAACTAATGTCAATGGCCCCAAGGCCACGTATACTTAAGTTATAGCCAAAGGGTGTCTGTTTCGGACAAATGACACTCATTTGGAGGCCCATTTCTCACCTAAGTCATGGAGTAAATTCCTAGACAGTGGATCTACAACAGGACTGCGTTTCTGGTGTGATCTGACAAACAGATTGGTCGTGAAGGACCTGAATCAGATCAATGGTCGTTGATCTTCGATTAGGGCCACGAGTATACCGACATGTGTAGGGAAATTTCCCTGATCAAAGGGTATAGTTTGGTCAGAATCTGATGGTCTGAAACCTTCAATTTCACCCACAAGAGAACGGTCCAATCACTTAAGTTTGAGTTCATTTTCTAAAGATATTCACGTTTCTCACACACTTTGCTCAGGGCTCAAGTTGTACGTTTTTGGATACTATTTGGGCTCGATTCCCGTGATGCTTGTCAAGCCCAATAAGGCAGTCAAAACCTTATAGTTTTATGATAATCGAACTTTCGACATGTGGTCCAGGTCCGATACGGAGTTTCAATGCGCTCCCAAGAGTAACTGGATTTTGAGATTGCTCCTAGGTTTCTAGGTAATGATGAGTTAGCGATTCTAATGGTTTTGGGTCCTGCAGTTCGTATAGATAGTGATTTATGATAAATCACAGATTAATTTAGTTTATTACTTAATTAATTTTCATCTAATTTCTAAAGGATTCACCCATTAAGGATTTTTTACTGAGGTGGTACTCGGGTCTTTGTACGGATTTTTCTGAGATGTTACATCACATCTTTAGGGTGCTTTGGTACTGGTAATTCTATCGTGTCGGCTTTTAATAATTGGTTCATCATAGGGACAATATCTTCCCTATCGAACGCAAACCCTTCATGAGAATTGAGCACTCTAGGCCTCTTTCCACTATGTCTGTTTATCGGCCAGTTTAATTCTTCTTACCAATCTAACCTTTTTCCTCCTAAATCTCTTGCATCTTGACTTCTCATTTCATGATCCATGGTATTTGCAGACATGTAGCTGGGTCCCCTCTTTGTTGTCTCATAGTGAAACGCTGGCATCTTCTGAGTCATCAACTCTAAAGCATGGGCCTTAGTGGCTAGGTGATGGAAAGTCTTGATATCGGCACTAGTGAGTTCGAACACGATTCCTGTTTCCATGGATTTCAGACACATCTTGACCTGTTCCTTTTCTTCCGGCAGCTGTCTACACGAGGCTTCCAATGTCTTCCATCTATTTATAAAGTTCTCTACCGGTTCCCCCTCTCTCTGTCTCATAGAAGCCAATTTCGTAATACTGACATCGCGTTCTGAAGAGAAGAAGTTTGACATGAAGGCATCCTACATTTGCTCCCAAGTGCGTATCGATCCTGAAGCCAGACTGGAATACCATCGGAATGCTTTGCTTATCAGAGATGATCCAAACAATCGTAGGTAATACTGTGGTATCGTAGAGAAATTCCCCATGCTAGTAATAAAAGTGCATTAAATGTTCCTCATGTGACCCCTCTCCATTAAACTTCTTAAAATCTAGATGCTTGAAGTTAGCTGGGAATGGGATGTCTTCTATCGCTCGTGCGTATGGCATTCGATATCTAAAACGAACAACATTCTCACGCTCCCTTTCTACTCTGACAGCTTCCTCGACAACTTGCCTCACCTCCTCTTATGTCACAGTTCTCGCTGCTGGGACAAACCCAAGTGATCCTGCCCCCGGTGGTTGAAAGCCTTCGGGTTGGTTCTCTTGCCCATTCATTGTGCCTATCATCGGGGAAGTCGCTATCTGGGCTACATTGTGTGCGAGGGTCGCTAAGGATTCTCTAAGATTTCTGCACTCTTCCATTAGTTTCTTTATGCTTTCACCATTTCATTCATACGGTCCTCCGTAGTCGGCATGTTCTCCTAGTTTATTCTAGCCATATGTACCGTGACTTCTCTGCTCCCTGCTGAAGCTGTAGTTGGAGTGGGGATGGAATATATCGATGTAATAGGATTTATGAAGAGAGGGGAAGATGGAGTATCATTCAACTTCTCGGTGCTCCCATCACCAGTGATTGATTGGGGTGATACATACATCGATGAGCCTACTAGTAATGCCTTACCTTTTTGTTCTTTTGTCCTTCTGATTCTTAGGGCAACCAAAGCTGGGAAGTCACGCGATGTTAACTACAGAGTTGTTCGCTCGGGATATATCGCAGGAGGGATGAGTTCGGGGTTCTTCTTAACAACATTACGCGTTATCGGTCCTCTAACTCTTGGTGAAGGCGGATTCATTCTAGGGCTTCTTGTATTTTGAGCTCTCGTCTTGTGAGACATTACAATAGTTCAGTCCTTGTCACCTTCTGGTGCTTGAGGCGAAGCAGACACAACTCCAACCATTGCTCGGGTTAAGTTGTTTTTGCTTGCAGGAGGCTGAGCCCTTCGCTTCAGAAGCTGGTTCAGCACATATTCCACCATAAATCCAGTCATAGTGAAATAGAAGTTCACTTTCCTCACAGAAATGACCATTGGTCGTAATTTGCAGTTTGATCTCTTCACATATAAAACATAAAATTAAATTATAGTTAGTATTTGAAGAATTATATAATCTATCTTAGAAATGAAGGGGAGGATGTTCGCACTTAGAGTCGCCATTTTGGCATCGAAAGACTCCAAACTACAACAAAAGTTCTATAATACTCTCAATGTTAATATCAAATAAGATAAATAAGTTCCCTAGCAGAGTCGCCATTTTGTTTCGAACAAGAAACAAATGCATTTGATTTGGAGAATTATCTTATTAGAACATAACAAAGAAAGAATAGACAGAACAATAATTGTATTAATAATACTGAGTTCATTTACATCCTCTAATATCCCTTGATTCTAAGATAGATCATTTAAAATACATAAATCAACAAAGTTGAAATATCGAATCTGAAATTTGGCAGTATTTCGACTTGTGCTTTGGTCATCTCCTTAGGAGGAATGTTGTGCAAGTTTGATCATTCGATCTTTCCCTTTTTTAAGCCTGTTCCTTATGCAAAAGGAGAGCTTGAAGTGATGAAGATTGAACTTGGCGATTTCGGCAGCACCTTGGCCCCTTTCATTACTGGCTATATAACAGTCTAGCTGTGTGGCCCGTGCAACCAATTGTTGGTTGCGCAACCTGCACAACCAATGCCACTGCTCTCACCTTCGATCTTCCTATGGAGCTCTGTTCTTCTTTCGAAATTCTTCTCCTCTTCAAATGAGAGGGGGAGTGGGGAATTTATAGGCCTCCACATGTGCGAACCCTCAATCTTTATGCCATGGGGCCCACCTTACATCAGATCTGACTGTCCATAATAAATTACCTCTGATCATGGTTACGCGACCCACGCAATGGAGGAAGTCAATTGAGCGGCCCGTGCAACCAACTATTGGTTGCGCGACCTGTGTAACCACTGACTATGATATATGATTTTCTTCTTTCTTTCTCATTTCTCCAATTCTCTTTTGATCTTCTACCCTTTCAATCTTTCTTCATTATTTTTATGCTCCAACAATATGAACTATGGTTTAATAAAAAGCCCACAGTTAAATACTTTCGCAGTAAGTGCTATATTTTATGTGACCACGAAAATTTAGAAAAGTTCGACACTAAAAGTGACGAAGGGATCTTCCTAGGGTATGCTCTAAATAGTCGAGCATATTGAGTTCTCAACAAGAGACCGGTGTTATTCAGGAGTCCATTAATGTGGTTATAGATGATCACCTGAATACACCTATCTCTATTTCAGAGATGATGAATCACTATATTTGATGAACCTGACTCATCATCTGGTCAAAACAACGCTGAACTACGATTAGTGAAAGACCATCCAACTGATCAAATACTAGGTAACCCTCTCACTAGTGTGCGTACTCACAAACAATTAGAGAACATATGTAATTATGTGTGTTTTACTTCCCAAATTGAGCCAGCCAATGTGAAAGAGGCACTCACTACAAGAAATTGGCCTTTTACTGACGAAATCAATTTTGTCGGTAAACATGACTTTCACTGACGAAATATGATTTCGTCAGCAAAAGATTCCCGCCACGACCGAATATGTTCCCGCCACCATTTACAACGACGGCCTGGAAACTTTTACCGATGAAATTATGTATCGTCGGTGAAAACTCTTTTCCTGACAATCATTTCGTCGATAAATGTAATTTTTCCTAATGAACCACATAGTTCATCGGCAAAAGATTAGAGAGGCTATTTTCCTGAAATTATACAATATCATCGGTAAAGGATGTTTTTACTGACAAAAACTTTCATTGTAAAGGAACTTTTACCAATGAAATATATACATCATTGGCAAAAATGGCATTTTGAATTGATGTTAGTACATTCTGTGGGTCCCATCATGATGTGTGTCGAACATCAGCATCGTGCATTTAATGTGTCCCCTTTAGGTTATGAGAAATCTCAAAACTCATCCGTATACAAAACTTAGGTGGGCCATGCCATTTAAAACTATGTGAAGACACACACACACACACACACACACATATATATATATATGATTATGAATGTTTTAAGGAAACCCATCTCCACTGCATTTAGGCAAGTTACTCATTACTCTTATCATACCGAGTAAATTCTATGGGGTCCACCATTATTTATTTATTTTATCCACTCCATTCATCCATGTTAACATATAATTTGAGGTCTAAAGAACAAAAAGGAAGCATATCCAAAGCTCAAGTGGACCACACCACAGGAATAGTGTGATTGAACCTCTACCATTGAAAATTTCTTGGAGGCCATAGAAGTTTCGGATCAAGTTGATGTTTGTGTTTTCTCTTCATTTGTATCTTTTTGATATTATGAACAACCGTTAACCGTTTTAGGACAGCCTATCAGTCTAGATTGAAGAGTAAATAACTTTAGATGTTTCAATCAAAATTCACTCAAATTGTTGATAAATTTTGTATGCCCATTATCTTTCTCATATGTAGCATGATCGGGGCTAGTAACTAGTCAAATTGAGGGTAATGATCAGTAAAATAGAGTGAATGGACTAGACATGTAAAATGGGCCAAATATTCTGGTCAAAATTGTGACCCAACTTATTCACCCACTGAGAACGTAAGAATAAATGTTAGTAAGTTTTGTGGCGCCCATCATGATGTGTGTCAAACATCAACACCATGCATTTGACGCGTCCCCTTTAGGTAATGAGATATCTTAAAAATTATCCATATATGAAACTCAGGTGGGCCATACCATCTAAAACTATATGAAGACATACTAAAATATATAAAAACACTTTGTGGGGCCCGCATAAGTTTTGGATGTGGCTGAAAATTGGTCTGACCCCCCATCCAAGTGGGACACACATAATGAATGGGTTGGATATGTGAATCACATCTAGGTGGGCCCAATATATGATTAAGAATGAGATAGGTCCAAGGCTTAAGTACTGGAGCACAAAGTGGGGATTGAACGTCCACCATAAAAAACTTCTTAGGAGTTAGAGAAGTTTCAAATCAAGCTGATATTTGTGTTTTCACTTCATCCATGTCTACATGACATTATGAATAGATTGGATGGTAAAAAAGAATCACGGTGTCCCTTAGAAAGGTTTCAATGGTGGGTGTCATTATCACTGTAGCTTCCTTTGGTGTGGTCCACAGGAGCTATGAACCTGCTTCATTTTTAGGAGCATACCTTAAAATGATCTGAGAAAGTGATGAACGGAGTGGATAAAACAGTTACATCATGGTGGGCCCATAACTTATTGTCGACGAAATTGATTTCGTTGGTAAATATCACTTTTACCGACGAAATCATATTTCGTTGGCAAAACATTCCCGCCCATACCAAACAAATTCCTACCAAGAGGATATTTTTACTGACGTCATATAATATCGTCGATAAAGGAGACTCTTACCGTCGAAAACAATCGTCGGTAAAGGCGGACAACATGAACGGTGGACATATTATTTCACTTTGTGTGGTTGATCATAGATGTTGATTTGTAATTTTTGTCTTTAGTGTAGCTAATAAGTATTTAAAAACATATTTACAGAGTGGATGGGGCTGATAGAGCACGGGTGGGCCCAAATATTGTTACAGCCTTTTACCGATGAATGGTGAAAACTATTACCGATGAAAAATTTCATCGGTAATAAGGTTATGTTTTAAGCCGAATTGACTCCAACGCCCATTCATCTCCCTCACTCGCTCTCTCTCTCTCTCTCCCCTTTCCCTCTCCGCTCTCGATCTCTCCCTTTCCCTCTCTACTCTCTATCACTCTCACTCTCACTATCACTCTCTCACTCTTGCTGTACCTTCGCTGTCGCACGGTATCTCTCTCTCTCTCTCTCTCTCTCTCTCTCCCCTTATCTATCCATTTCATCAATTTGGGCATTTTTTTTTAAATTTTTTGAATCCCAAATTAGGGATTTGTAGTGTCAATTCCTTTGGTGGATTGATGAATGAAAATAGAAATAGCAGCTTGATTTAAACTTTGGTGGCCCACCACGTGGACCACCTTGATGTGTGATTCCATCCACAGCATTCATCTGTAAGGACAACATCAAGTTCTGTGGGCCCTGATCAGGAGATATGTTTTATACCCAAAACGTTCATCCGTGTGGGGCCCACACGTGATGCATATCCACACCGTCTAGTGGTCTGGACGGTGGGAACCATTATGATTTATGTGTTTTACATCTAGGTCGTCCAGGGCCTAGACGCTGGAGTTATTCAAATATATATATATAATACTTATATATTATAATATATAAATGTTATGGTGGGCCCCACATGGGACCCACCTAATGGGAAGTTGATTGGCTAGTGTACTTCACACCAGCTATATAGCTGATTTATTGTAATCAGCAGGTTCCATGGGTCCCACATGATGTATGTATTTCACCCTACACCGTCCGTCCACCTGGATGGGACCCACCGCATGATGTAAGTGTTACATCCAAACCGTCCATTTGTGGGATGAGCTCGTCTTAAGGCTTGAGAATAAAGATAAGACAGATCTATCTATCAGATGGACCACACTACAAAAAAATAGTGGAGGATTGAACGTCTATCATTGAAACTCGTTTTGGGTAACAAAAGTTCTGGATCAATATGGAATTTGTTTTTCCTCTAAATCTAGGTCTTTGTGACCTTATGATCAGATTGGGTGGGAAATAAACGTTATAGTGGGCCCTATGATTTGTTTAATAGTGAAAATCATTATCTCCACTGTTATTCGTGCTATGGTCCAAATGAATGCATTTTCTTTAATGATACATGTATACAAGGACGAATAATTTAAACAATTTAATGTGAATTACTTTTATTCCAAGTATGCATTTTCTAAGTAATATTTAAGTGCATGTGTGTCATCCTTCCCACTTTGCTGGAGTATTAAAGTCTCCATAAATAACGAGGGTCCAAGGAGTCGTGGACTAATGTTCAACACTAGTTGGATACCAATATCAATGAAAAATCTTTTATCTTGAATTAAATTCAATTATTTTATTGCATCATATGAAATAGGGTGTATAGAAGTTAGTGTGGATTGAGAGCTTAGTGTGGATTTAAATTCAATTATTTTATTGCACCATAGAAATTAGTGTGGAATGAGAGCTTACCAGTGAAAATTTCTTTGTGGAATAGAAGTTTTGAATCAAGTACAAATTTTTGTGGTGTTAATGTAAAATCCATCCAACCATCACGTGTGTCACTCGATGTTAGACTTATGGACTGAAAACCAACCCCATTTGTGGTTCAGGTGGACCGCACAATTGGAAATAGTGTGCTAAAAAATCTCACCCTATTGCATCTTAGATGATGATATATGAACTGGTGGTGTTATGGGATCTTTGATATAGGGCCCATCTTAAGAAATATATGTTGAGTGGATGATTATATACATTTTTTCTTAAATTATTATTGTGATTTGTTAGTTTATAGTTGTGACTTATGATTTTAATTTGTAAGTTAGATAATTAGTTACCCATTTGAGAATTTCTATGTGGCCATACATATATATGGTGAGTTTTGGTGGCATAGAAATTGCTCAAATTGTCCAATTTTGGACAGTTCAAGGTTAGATGGATAGTATGCTTTCATATAATCTATTTAAATACTCATGCCTGATCCGCGGTCCATCTCTTCATTTCTCTCTAGATATATTTCTTCCGTTCCGTATCCAATGCCAAATATCTTTACATTGCTTTAGATATTTGGCATCGGAATGTAACGTAAGATCAACTTAACTGGAGAGGCATGGGGAAATGCTGCCAGATTTTCAGCATGAACGTTTAAATGGGAATATAAAAGTATTACAATCTATCCAACTTTGGATGGGTAACTAATTTAGAATTTAATTGTATTAGCTTGAAATTTATGGAGCAGACTCGAACGTGTGTCGGAGCTATCCAGATGATGAGCGGGGGTCCCTGGAAGGTAGGAACTGCTATTATGACCATGATGAAGCTATCCATTTCATATGGACAATAATATGGGTGGCCTGACCATTTGGACAGGCATGTGTTTATGTATTACCTCGAAATTGATGGAGTATACCCGGATGTGCATCGGAGTTATCCGGATGTTGAGGGGGAGTCCCTAGAAGGTGGGAACCACTGATATTAATTTTTCCTTTCATCACTGTCTGTGTGATCTTGTGAATAGGTTGTCCCTAAACCTAAACCCAAACCTATAACCTATAACCTAAACCTAAACTTAATTCACTTAACTTAAACGTACACCTAAACCCAAACCTATAACCCTAACCCGACCCCAAACCTGAACCCAAATCCAAATTCCTAAACCTAAACCTATAACCTATTCTCAAATCCCTAAACCTACTCTCAAACCCCTAAACCTAAACCTATAACTTAAACCTAAAACATAAACCTTAACCTATAACCTATAACCTATAACCTAAACCTATAACCTATAACCTAAACCTAAACCTAAACCTATAATCTAAATCTATTACCTGTAACCTAAACCTATAACCTATAACCTTAACCTAAACCTAGACCTAAACCTATAACCTAAACCTAAACTTAATTCACTTGACTTAAACCTACACCTAAACCCAAACCTATAACCCTAACTCGAACTCGAACCTGAATTCCTAAACCTAAACCTATTCTCAAATCCCTAAACATATAACCTAAACCTATAACCTATAACCTATAACGTAAACCTAAACCTAAACCTAAACCTAAACCTATAACCTATAACCTTAACCTTAACCTAAACCTAAACCTAAACCTATAACCTAAACCTAAACTTAATTCACTTAACTTAAACTTACACCTAAACCGAAACCTATAACCCTAACCCGAACCCGAACCTGAACTCGAACCCGAATTCCTAAACCTAAACCTAAACCTATTCTCAAATCCCTAAACATATAACCTATAACATATAACCTAAATCTATAACCTATAACCTATAACCTATATAATTAACCTAAACCTATAACCTATAACCTATAACGTAAACTTAAACCTAAACCTATAACCTATAACCTTAAACTAAAACTATAACCTATATAACCTAAACCTATAATCTATAACCTATAACCTAAACCTATAACCTATAACCTTAACCTGAACCTAAACCTAAACTTAATTCACTTAACTTAAACCTACACCTGAACCCAAACCGATAACCCTAACCTGAACCCGAACCCGAACCCGAACCCGAACCCAAATTCCTAAACCTAAACCTATAACCTATAACCTAAACCTATAACCTAAACGTATAACCCATATAACTAAACCCATAATCTATAACCTAAACCTAAACCTAAACATATAACATTTAACCTTAACCTTAACCTAAACCTAAACCTAAACCAAAACTTAATTCACTTAACTTAAACCTACACCTAAACCTAAACCTATAACCCTAACCCTAACCCGAACCCGAACCTGAATTCCTAAACCTAAACCTAAACCTATTCTCAAATCCTTAAACCTATAACCTAAACATATAACCTTAACCTAAACCTATAACATATAGCCTATAACCTAAACCTAAACCTATAACCTTAACCTAAACCTATAACCTATAACCTAAACCTAAACATAAACCTATAACCTTAACCTAAATCTAAACTTATAACCTATACCTATAACCTAAACCTATAACCTATAACCTAAACCTAAAACTAAACCTAAATCTATAACCTAAAACCTATAACCTTAACCTAAACCTAAATGTATAACTTATAACCTATAACCTAAACATAAAACCTAAACCTAAACCTAAACCTGTAACCTATAACCTATAACCTATAACCTAAACCTAAACCTAAACCTATAACCTTAACCTAAACCTAAACCTATAACCTAAACCTAAACCTAAACCTAAACCTAAACCTATAACCTAAACGTATAACCTAAACCTAAACCTATAACCTAAACCTAAACCTATGAAAAGGCCGAACTATATGTCCTAGAGGGTGGGTGAATACGACAATGCCAAATTTAAAAATAATAGCGAAATTAAACAATAAGATAACCAAGTGAATTGCAAATAATCAAAGAAAGCAACAACCTCAAAATTCTAGTATTGAGAGGTTGATACAAATGTTGTTCTAAGGACAACCTTACACCATAAAAACCAAGGGTTTATAGTAGGACAACCTTACTAGAATAATTTGTGTATCAAAAACTCAAACTGAAGAGGAATAAAAAGGAAATAGCAAGAAAGGAAATCTAAGCTATTACAACATTCCCCACAATGCTGAAATGTAAAGATTTCAACATTCACATCCACAAATACATCCCACAATCTTTAACCAAAAACAATAAAGAAAGGAAACCATAAAACCACAAAACACAAAGAATTATAGTGGTTCACCTGTGTGTACACCAACTGTTAAACAATAGCTACACAGCTACTCCACTCCTAATATCCTCACACAGTGGAAATTAACTTTCACTATGAAAATAGGTTTTTCCATGTTCACCTAAAACCTTCACAATTGTGTCTTTTAAGCGGGCTTACACAATTCAAAAGACCCCACACTCTGAGTTTTCTGGATCACCTCAAATAACCAAAACTGAGAGATTTTTCTGGCTTAATCTCAAAGAAACCAATACAAAGGAAATACAAAACTATAAAATACATGGATATTCTCCTTTTGTTGCACCCCAGAAGAACTAAGACGGAGTAGAAGTTCAATATCCAAACTCACTTATGAAATGGTTCTAAGTTCTAAATTGATTTTAAATTTAAATCAAGTTGGGCTAGCTCTATTTGATTTTGATTCAAAGAAGTGGGAATACTTCAATCCCTCTTTCAGATCAGATTGGAATGCAGATACATAATCAAATAACAAAGCTAATAAAAGAGAATATTAAATATGCACAATATAGCTTAAATAAACGACTAACTTATCTCTCAGAGTGACATATTGATTTCGCTTTAATTGAATGAAATACTCTGAAATTCGTCATCTATTTATAAGTGAAGAACTCACGTTCATGATTGGTCCTATGGACACCACGACTGGTCGTAAGACCAATTGAATTTTGAAAATTTGAGCGCGATCGGATAAAGTCGTTCCATGACTGGTCATAGGCCTTTCACGACTGGTCGAGGGACCTACATGACTGGTCGTGACTTGTCCATGACTGGTCATGTGGAACCTGTAATGGTTGTTGGAATTTGAGTCGTAGCTCTACAACTGGTCGTGAACGAGTCATGCACTGTTCACACGACCGGTCCAGGACTGGTCATGGCTTAACAAAAAATTTCAAAAGTTTGCAACAAACTTAGGACTGGTCATGGAATTTCTTGGACTGGTCGATCTAGTGCTGGGACTAGTCGAACAGAGTCCAGGACTAGTCGAGAAACAGTTCTTTCACTTATAAAATGAATAAGTTGAATTACGTATTCAAAATGACCTACCCTAAGGTCAATCTAAGGTCATTTATACCTTGATAGTGATGTATGAACATTGAGCTTCTTTTTCTTTAAGTTGATAGTTGTTCTTTGAAGTTCATAAAGCTTGACTTGAGACTCTTGAAGCTTGAAATCGACTAACATTGAAGCTTGCTAAGAACGTAGTCTTGACTTGTACCAAGCTTTGAAAATGTTGAACACTTGAAGCTTGAGTGCTTGAATTCTTTCTTGATGTTGTACATGAACAGAGCTTGAATTCTTTCTTAATGTTGTACATGAACATGAACAAGTACACTTGCCTTTGAAGTTCTTGAACTAAAGACCCTTTGTTCTTGAGAGATGCACAAACTTCATTATGAGTTGGATAAGACGTAGATCCCAAGAGAGATTTTGGCACTACAAACTGAGAGGTTTTGACACTCTAAAATTTGACAATCATAAGAGCTAAAAAACCATAGCAGTTACAATCTCTCCCTTCGTCAAATTTTTGACAAAACATACTCTTTACAGACATAAGCATTATACGCATAAAGAATCATGCACTAGTTATAAAAAGAAACCAGTTACAGCCTGGTTAAAGAATTGTGCACAATTAACATCAAAGTGAGCCATACCACACACAAGTTGAGAGGTTTACCCTCCATTAAATATTCATAATCATTTGTTGGGCCCACAGAGATGTGGTTCATAAATCTAGCCCATCCATTATGTGTGTCCCACTTGGTTGAGGGGTCAGACCAAGTTTCACATACATCCAAATTTCAGGTGGACCTAACAAGTGATTTTACATGTTCGAGCTTCGAGTTGTACAAACGGTTTAAGGAGATCAAAGTTACATGGGTCCTAAAGTGATGTATTTATTATACCTACACCGTTCATCTATTTTTAGATATCATTTTAGAAAATTATCCAAAAATGAATCATAACCAAAGATTATCTGGACCTCACCTCAATTAGCAGTGAGGATAATGATTTCACCGTTAAACCATTCACAGGGCCCACCATAATGTTTATTTTCCATCCAATCTGTTCATAAGGTCACAAAGACCTGAATTAAGGGAAAAACAAAATTTCATATTGGTCCAAAACTTCTAACCCAAAAAGGGTTCCAATGGTAGATGTTCGATCCTTGCTGCTTTTGTAGTGTGGCCCACTTGATAGTTAGATCTATCTTATTTTTCTTCTCAAGCCCTAAGGCAAGCTCACTAAATGGATGGACAATTTGGATATAACACATACCTCATGATCAGATTGATGCAACTTCCTTTTTTTAATTTTTTTTATTTATTATTAATTTTTTATGGTGTGGGACACCTGAATTCCATGTACGACTGATTTTTGGGGGTGACCCATTTTCAAAGGGGACCCATCAAATGCACGGTGTAGATGCTCGACAAGCATCAAGGTGGGGCCTGTGGTGGGGCCCACTTCCCTGCCCATTCCAGGCATTAACTTCCTTTGGACGTTGAATGTCAGCAAGAGGCCGACGCCCTTTGCTTTATATTTTATTTATTTATTGTTTTTTTATTTTACCGTAGTTTTTCATAGGTGGGGCGCACATCAAGATAATCAAGTTCATTTTTTACATTCTCTGGCTCGTGACACATCCAACAAGTCCAATATGCAGCATGTTTTGATGCACAGAAACCTCACAGCAGGCCCTAATAGTTTAACAATATTAAAATAGTATTTTTGATGGTGTGGCTTACCAAAGATTTGGATTGGCTTCATTTTTCGGCTCAATGCCTAAAATGAGCTGGAAAATTGAATGGATGGTGTGGATTGAATACATACGTCATGGGTGGGGCGTGCTGTGGTCCCACAACCCCTTCCCTTTATTTGAGCAGCTGGCAGCATCCTCTGTATTATTTTTTTTTTGTATTTTTGTATATATATTTTTTGGTTTTAGGTGTTGTGTGCACATGTGTGCATGGGTGTGTGTGATTGGCCAGCCCAATGGGCCAATGCTTGGACGGTTGGATAACTAGCGGGGCCATGTTTTGCTGACCAAGCTGATAATTATGTTTTCTCTTCATCCGCATCCTTGTAACCATGTACTTATGTATGATTATTAGTTTACATCAGGGTGGGCCCACGGCTAGTGGGTCCCACACAAGCTTTAGATCAAGCTAATATTTGTTTCATCCCATCATCTATATGTGTGTAACCATATATCACAATGGGCCCTACCATCAATGGGTCCTACATCATCATTATCATTATCATCACATCATCACCACAATCAATCATCCGAATAATCAAGAAAGAAAACAAACCATAAGAGTGGAGGGGGTGTACTCACCTTGATGAATTAGATGGATGGTTGAGATGGATGGAAAGATGGAATTGATAGTTAATATGGATGGAAGGGATGGGATTGATGGAGTTGATGGCCCACCAAGATCACTCCTCTCTCTCTCTCATGTGTAGAAAAAATGGTGAAATGCTAAGGGATGGAGGGGCATTTGTAGAGAAGTTGTTAAAATGTGGTTAGATTCAATTAATGTGATCTTGGTTAGCTTAGACTAAGATTATGACAATTAATTCATGATTTATAATTAATGGTGGATTAAAGGAGCATGGGATGGCATTGTGTGATGATGTCATGCATAGGGTATGGAATGGAGAGAAGTTGACTTGTGGTGTACATGAGAGAGGGAGGGGTATGGGTGTGTGACATCATGCACATGGTTAGAAATTCTCTCACCCATGTGTGGCATGTACATGTGTGCATGGCATGTGTTATCCACATGTGTGAAATGGAGTACATGGCGCCTTGCGCACATGATACACTAATGATTCTTCACAACGTATCTCACTAACGAAGTATCGTACAGACGCACGGGTTGTACCTCCAGGATCATGGCAATGGGGTGGTCGATATGAAATAGGTCTAAGGGTCTTAAGGTTTCAGTCAGTTGGGTGTGTACTATGAATGGCCAATCCAGGTCTAACTACGAGCATCGATCATTATGTACATAAGCATAGAAAGTCGTACGGAATAGACAAGGTCTTACAATTTATACCTTAATAGTGATGTATGAACATTGAGCTTCTTTTTCTTTAAGTTGATAGTCATTCTTTGAAGTTCATGAAGCTTGACTTGAGACTCTTGAAGCTTGAAATTGACTAACATTGAAGCTTGTTAGGAATGTTGTCTTGACTTGTACGAAGCTTTGAAAATGTTGAACACTTGAAGCTTGAGAGCTTGAATTCTTTCTCGATGTTGAACATGAACTGAGCTTGAATTCTTTCTTGATGTTGTACATGAACATGAACAAGTACACTTGCCTTTGAAGTTCTTCAACTAAAGACCCTTTGTTCTTGAGAGATGCACAGACTTCATTATGAGCTGGATAAGACATAGATCCCAAGATCTTGTCATTATAAACTGAGAGGTTTTGGCATTCCAAAATTTGACAATCATTGGAGCTGAAAAACCATAGCACTTATAACCTATAACCTAAACTTAAACCTATAACCTAAACCTAAACCTAAACATATAACCTATACCTAAACCTAAACCTATAACCATAACCTAAACTAATAACCTAACCCTAAACCTATAAGCTAAACCTATAACCTAAACCTAAACCTAAACTTATAACCTAATCCTAAACGTATAACCCCAACCTAAGCTTAAACTTATTTCCGTAAACTAACTCTAATCTTTTCATTGTAGAGATGGATAAGAGTTGAATGCGAGCTAAGAATAGGTTTGGCCTAGAGTATAAACAAGGGGTTCAAGAGTTCATGGAATTTGCGTGTAATCGGGCAGATTCAGGCAATAGGATTAGGTGTCCATGTCAAAAATGCAAGATCATGGTTCATAAGACTTTAGACAAAGTAAAAGAAGATTTGTTCATAGTTGGGATTGACCAGGGTTACACTTGGTGGATCCATCATGGTGAAGATATCCACTAAAGAGTTGAGGCCACTGAAGTCCTCGCTGACCTAATTGTGCCAGATGATGAGGATGAAGACATTGATGAAGTGCAAGATATCATAGGGGATGTGTTTAAGGGAACAATTATGGATACTGATTTTACCATGACAAGTAGTAGCCAAGATATTCCTCATATGGGTAATGTCGAATCAGAAAATTTTAGTAGGTTGTTGAAAGATGCTCAACGTCCACTTTATCTGGGTTGTAAGAACTTCTCCAAGTTGAATTTTCTTATAAGGTTACTTCATTTGAAGAGAATAAATTGTTGAAGTAACAAATCGTTCGACATGTTGCTTGACTTGTTGAAAGTAGCATTACGGAATAGTGAGACATTATCTAAGTCTCATTACGAGGCAAAATCCTTGATGTGAGACTTGGGCCTTGGTTACATCCCCATACATGCATGTATAAATGATTGTGTATTGTATTAAAAAGAGCATGAAAATGTTGAAGAGTGTCCAGAATATGAAGAGTCTAGGTAGAAGTATGGCAAAGTCAAGCATAAGAAAATTCCATAAAAGGTGTTAAGGTACTTCTCATTGAAACCCAGATTGTAAAGATTATTTATGTCTCACAAGATGGCTAAAGATATGAGGTAGCATAAGGAGAAATGCGTTCATGATGATAGTACACTAAGGCACCCTATGGACTCTGAAGCCTGATAAACTTTTGACAAGCAATATGACTAGTTTGAAGAGGATTCTCGCAATAATCGACTAGGTCTTGCAAGTGATGGTTTTAATCCATTTGACAATATGAGTAACTCGTACAGTATGTGGCCAGTGGTACTTATGCCTTACAATTTACCTCCTTGGTTGTATGTAAAGGAGTCATTTTTCATGATGTCATTGCTTTTCCTAGACCCAGGTCACTTGGAAATGACATTAATGTAATTTGCGACCGTTAATAGATGAGTTAAATGAGTTGTGGAGTCAAGGTGTACAGACGTATGACACATTTGCAGGATAGACATTTTGATTGCATGAAGCGGTCTTGTAGACAATAAATGACTTTCTCGCGTATGGAAATTTGTCTTGGTGGAGCATGAAGGGAAAGTTAGCTTGTCCTACATGTAGTATTGAGACTTGTTTATTGTCATTGAAGAATGGTAGAAAAAAGTGTTATATGGGTCATCGTCGCTTCCTTCCGAGTGATCACAGTTAGCGCAGGAAGACAATGATCTTTGATGGCAAATAAGATCATAGGCTACCACTAAAAGAGCTATCTGGAGAAGATGTGATACAACAACTAAGTAACATTGGAGAAGTTAGATTTGGTAAGGCACCGCACTTGAAGAAGAGGAAACGTACAGTATTGGAGTATAACTGGAAGAAGAAGAGCATTTTTCAATTTGCCATATTAGAGTAATCTGAAATTGCAACACAACTTGGATATATATACACATTGATGAACACAGAGAATAAAACAAAAGACAGTTTCAAGGCTCGATTGGATCTACAAGTAATGGGTTTAAGGAAAGAGTTCCACTTGCAACCACTTGAAAATTCATATACTATGCTAGCAGCCTGCTACACGTTGATAACACTAGAGAAAAAGCATTTATGTGAATGGTTGAGATCGGTGAAGTTTCCCGATGGGTATGCGTCAAATATATCTCGGCGCATAAACATTACGGACTGTAAGGTAACAGGAATGAAAAGTCATGATTGTCACATCCTTCTTCAACGTTTACTACCAGATGCGATTCATGGATTCCTGAGCAAGGATAGCAGTGCGGCACTAATTGAGTTGGGGATATTCTTTAAGGATTTGTGTTCAAAATTTTTGAATGTAGAGGTTATTAAATGACTGGATAAGGACATTGTCGTAATCCTTTACAAACTTGAAAGAATATTTTCACCTGTGTTTTTGATGTCGTGGTACACCTAGCGATTCACTTACAGTATGAGGCAAAGCTTGCAGGTCTAGTACAATATCATTGGATGTATTCAATCGAAAGGTGGTAGAACCTATTAAAATTTTTATTCATTCCATAAACTACATATATTCATATTTTCATACGTATAACATAGTGATTTTGTGTACAGATACCTTCACACACTAAAACGATTTGTGAGGAATAAGGAACACCAGAGGGATCCATTGTTGAGGCGTACATTGATAACGAGTGTCTGATATTTTTCTCCATGTATCTTCGTGGCATAGAGACTAAATTCAACTGAGAAGATCGGAATGCCGATGAAGGGCAGGAGCATGAACAAGGACTCATATCTGTATTCACACGTAACGTCCATCCTTTAGGATCCCCGACGTTTTAGGATATGAACCTTGGGGATCAAGCAAAGGTGCGGTGGTATGTGTTGCATAATTGTGAAGAAATAAAGTCGTACTTAGAGTAAGTCTTCCCTCGATAATTGTATCTCTACATACAATGATCATAATGTTTCTTGTTGATGACATGCCAATTATGTGTAGCGAACACACCAGGGAGATGAAGTCCCAATACCTAACAAATTATGATCGAATGCATCCAGATCAGTTTTCAAAATGGTTCGCAAAATGTGTAAGATTTCACCTTGTATCTCACCACACTTAGAATTTTGTTTTATTGCACAATATTAAAACCTAAGAAAATTCTTTAAAAATTACATTCTATACGTGATAATAGATGAGGATGTTACGCGCTAGCAACTCTGCGGATGCGTCTGATGCACTCTACTCACTGGCGTGTGGCCCTTATAGACGTGTATCTAGATATACAGGTTGTATTATAAATGGAATTTGGTTCCACACTAAAGAGCGCAAGAAGTATAGGACCATACAAAATAGTGAGGTGGTTGTAAAGAGAATACATGAGGAGGTAGAAATTGACTTTTATGGAGTTTTGACGGATATTATTGAGCTAGTTATTGTATGAGAAAGCGGGCGTACTTATTTAAATGTGATTGGTGGGACATTGAAAATAAGAAGTTAGGAATACAGACTGACGACTACTTTACGATCATAAATTTATCTCAGAAGTGGTTTAAGGACGACTGTAACGCCCTAAAAATCGGGGGTCGAGCATAACTCAGCTCCCGAGTTTCAAAACATCACTTATGCAACATATTTAGTGATGGGTATATGTTGTCTGTATGAGTGCATAAAACATGGAATAGATTAAGCCAAACTGCAAACATACTCCAGGGATAAGTGAAAGACGTAAGCGGAAGACTTAAGAAATATATGTGTACATGTGCAAGTCCCTGAAATACATATACATGCCAGGTCATAATAACAAGTGTTGCTTTCAAAAATACACGTATAAATGGACATCATCTAGTACAATTACAATGAAAACCCAGAATCCCCACACATCAGGACATGCCTCACATGAACCCGCCTGAGAACTGCATGAAAGAAAACGCGTCCTTATCATCCTCGTAATCCAGCTCTACCTTAGGGATCGCGTCAACATCTGCATCTAAGACAGGGTCTGGTTGGTGTCGAAACACCGCCCCAGAATGTGAGAGTGAGTGATCAACTCAGTGGAACTATAAAGTAAAAGTTAACTTGTTATCAAATCAATCAAGCAGTAATGATAAGGCAATACAATCAACACGTCTAAGTACTCTTGTTAATGCAAGGATGTATGAAGAAATGATGCATGCCCTCGCCTGCACTTCCTCAGCGTCTTCATCTTACGGTACGCATGATAAACTCCGGCAGTGCCAACAACTTCTACACACATGCAATGCGGTGCATGAACATGATTACCAAGTTGTTATTAGTCCTTTTCATACAGCAGGATTGGGAAGCTAAGGTACCTTCCTCATATCAATTTTCAAACAGTGATCCATTCTAGGGTCGTCAGTCCTAGACAATCTCATACGATCATATGGTTTTAGGTTACTGCAAAGGGCTCGTCACCAATCAATGCATGCCTATCATACCTTAGTTACTACCCTAAGGCTTGTCGCCTCAATGCAATATCAAGGTATGCTCGAGGTCACTACAAAGGGCTCGTCACCAATCAATGTAGGCCGACAGCACGAATATAGTGTCCCATACCACCATAATTGGCTCACGAGTCTGGTGTGCTCACTGGTCACTACGAGGAAGCTCGTCACCCCAGCGTAGGCCGACAGCTCGACCACGGCGTCCCATACCACCATGCTCGGCTTATGAGTCTTAGCGGATCAAGGTACAATGGTTAACGGGATTACATTGGTAAGTTTGATACCCTAGATTCAAATAATAACGTCCATATATGGTGAACATACATCGGACAATCGTGTTACTTGACGAACTCGACTAGCACGAGCGCACGTTGAGTTGAACGACATAGAGTGCGCAAACACTCTGTATGGCCAAATCACTGCCGACAACCCTAATACGACTTGGTTTCGTCAAACACGTCCTACGTGGCGAAAACAACCTCAGCCATGAATTCAAGGTCTGTTACCGATTTCCTGGACTATTCCATAGTCCCAAACACATTCAATTATAATAGATATTCATAATAACGATTTAGAACAGTAATGGAACAACAATTCTAATAATACAATATGTGAGCATTTGAAGAATATCAACTTAACATGGATTTCAACATAAGTAGTGCTTGAACGTAAATAACAAAGAATGTAAATTGAATGTAGGAAAACATACACACCACTAGGATAGTTGAGAATCTCTTCTCAATGCCCATAATAGGTTAATATATTACACACTTAACCATTCAGACATTTCTAAAAACACTTAGACTATAAAGTCCCACATACATGACGTATGTTGGTGATAACACACATTTGGACAATTCCTTTTGCCAAGGAGTTGACACACATACAATTAGTACAAGTACACGACAATTAATCATGGCAAACACATGTTCATATTTTATACGTATACGATACTTCCTACATATACATAGAATACATAAATCTCAATATAACACATACATATCGGGAACGCAAAACAAGCATCACAATTGGCATGTGAAATTGCATCCATAACAATAATAAACCATTACCCAACATTTAAAGCCTTGAAAACCATAACTTATACGAATATAGTCTGCACCTTAAACTAGAAAAACACGATAGATCTGATTCAGACGATAAGTCTTCGTCAACGGCGACTAGATAACCTAAGACAAGAATAGAAATGAGCTCCATCAACACTTAGATAAGTCTAAGCTCTAACACAGGCTAGGGTTTGATTAACTTACCCAAGAAGAAACTTAAAATCGCCGGAATAACGATTCAAAAGTGATGGTTTAGGTACACAGAGTAACAAGAAAGAATCTCAAGATGATTCACCAACTTCTCTCTCACTTTCTCTCTCTCTTCCTCTCTCTTTCTTAGCTAGGCTTAGGAAATTCGTATGGAAAAGAGAGTGAGGGTTTTAAGGTCTTTATATAAACCTAAAATAGATGAAAATAGCCCCAGGGCCAAGAACTTTGGTTATAACCAAATTAGGCCTATTCCGATCCAACGGAACACTTCTGGTGGTCCTTTCTCCACGTGCGGTCGGACTTAAGCTCACTGACCACGGATCTAGGTTAGACTGAGTTTTCGTACCGATCGGATTTACAGATTAGCCGTGGTGGACACTCTCAATTCAACGGTCATCGAAACTCGATCAGGTCCACCGGCACTTGGACATGTCAGGGCCATCTTCCCTGATCCGAGGGTGAAATTTGGTCAAAATCCAACGGTCAGAGTGCTTAAAATCGTCGCGCAAGTGACACGACTCAGATTTCATAAATTTTATTTTATTTCTCAACTTTCTCACACTCTTTACTCCGGACACAAGCAAATTGACCCAGGACATCATCTGGACTTAATTTTTGAGGTGATGGTCAAGCCCAACATGTTGACCAAAATTGTCAAAGATCGACGCTATCGGACTTTCGATGCACGGTCCAGGTCCGATCCAAAATTTCCAAAATTTCTCAAGAGCAACTGGATTTAGCGTTGAATCCTAGATTTCAGGGTAACATAGCGTTAATGATTCTATAGGTTTTGAGTCATGCAGATCAAATTTAAAGTGATTGGTGCAAATTTCACAAGCAATCGAGTTTAACGCTAATTAACCCACACATAACTTCTAAGGAAAAATAGAGGTAGTACTCGGGTCTTGGCATGAAATTTTTCGGGTCATTACAATCTACCCCCCTTAAAGAAAAATTTCGTCCTCGAAATTTATACCTTCTCATACTCCTCAAGGATCTGAGGGTAGCTCTTTCTGACCTCAGCTTCAGTCTCCAAGTAGCCTCTTCTTCACTATGATGCGTCCACAATACTTTCACAAGAGGGATCACCTTGCTATGCAATACCTGCTCCTTCCTGTCTAGGATACGTGTCAGTCGCAGTACACATGTGGCATCCTTGCTCAACTGCACCTGCTCCCAACTGATAATATGGGAAGGATCAGGAACATACTTCTTCAGCATAGAAACATGAAATACGTTATGCACTCCCGCAAGTGGTGTAGGCAAAGCAAGGTGGTACGCTACCACTCCCACTCGATCCAGTATTTGAAATGGACCAATAAATCTCGGCGTGAGCTTTCCCTTCTTACCGAACCGCAGAACTCCCTTCATAGGGGAAACCTTAAGAAATCAACGTCGCCGCCTCAAACTCAAGCGTTCGCCTCCTCGTATCAGTATAACTCTTCTGCCTGCTCTGGGCTGTCAGAAGTCGATGTCGAATAATGTCAACTTTCTCTGAAGTCGCCTGTACCAACTCTAGGCCAATCAAACTGCACTCACCAACTTCTTCCCAGCAATGCGGTGCTCTACACGGGCGACCATACAATGCCTCGTAGGGAGCCATGCCGATACTCGCCTGGAAGCTATTATTATACGCGAACTCTGCATAAGGGAGGCAATCATCCCAACTATCCTTGAAATCTAAAACACAAGCTCACAACATGTCTTCCAAAATCTGGTTCACACGTTCCGTCTGCCCGTCTGTCTGCGGATGAAACGCGGTGCTGAACTTCAATTTCACACCCATCGCTTCTTGGATACGAGTCCACAAGATAGATGTGAATCGCGTGTCTCTGTCAGACACAATCTCCAAGGGAACTCCGTGTAGACGTACAATCTTCTTGATGCATAACCTAGCCAACTCGTTTGCAGAGTTTGTGACTCTAATCGGTAAGAAATGAGCCGACTTCGTCAATCGGTCGACGATCACCCAAATAGAGTCATGTCCCTTCCTCGTTCTCGGCAACCCTGAAATAAAATCCATAGAGATGAAGTCTCACTTCCATTCTGCTATGGGCATGGGCTGAAGCAGTCCAGGAGGTTGGCGATGCTCTACCTTGACCTGCTGGCACATGAGACAACGAGATACAAACTCAGCAATGTGAACCTTCATGTTGTCCCACCAATAAGACCTTCTCATATCTTAATACATCTTCATGCTACCTGGATGCATCGCAAGCTTAGAATTATGGGCTGACTCGAGAACCTCCCGTCTCAAGTCAGGGATGTCTGGGACACATAGCCGGCCACGATATCGTAGGCCCCCATATGAACCAACACTCCACTCGGAGTCCTCATCTGTACTAACCTGCTCTCTCATCTTCGCCAAAAGCTCATCATCTGCCTGAGCTGCAACGATCCTCTCGTCAATGAGGGGCTGTACTCGAATGTGTGTGATAACCTCATACGGCTCTTCCACCGTAAGTTTCTGCTCAAAGTCTTGCACAAACTCTAACATGTCCCATTTTACTATCATTAGCGGAGCCGCAAACTCTATAGTCTTCGTGTGACTCAACGCGTCTGCCACAAGTTTTGCCTTGCCCGGATGGTAAGAAACATCAAACTTAAAGTCTTTCAATGTTTCCATCCATCGACGTTGCCTCATGTTCAAGTCACACTGCGTGAAAATATACTTAAGCCTCTTGTGGTCGCAAAAGAGCTCGAACTCCTCTCCGTAGAGGTAATGTCTCCAGAGCTTTAATGCGACAATGACAGTTGTTAACTCCAGGTCATGTGTAGGGTAATTCTCTTCGTGTTTCCTCAACTGTCTCGAAGCATAGGCAATCACCCTATCCTTCTGCATAAGGACACAACCCAGACCAATGCGAGAGGTGTCAGTATATATTGTATACTTAACCCCTTGCTCTCGCAATACTAGCACAGGGGCGGACATCAACTTGTCCTTCACCTCTTGAAAAGCTATCTCCGCCCTCTCATTCCAAGCAAACTTCAAATCTTTCCGTGTCAACTGAGACAACGGTCTGGATATCTTCGAGAAGTCTCGTATGAAGCGTCGATAATAGCCTGCTAGACTCACAAAGCTTCTCGCCTTAGTAATTGAACCAGGCTGCTTCCAATCCTGAACTGCAGCTACCTTAGCGAGATTGACAGCTATCCCTTCCTTGGACACCACATGTCCTAGGAACTTGACTTCCTCTTTCCAGAAATCACATTTCTTGAACTGCGTAAAAAGCTGATTCGTCCTGAGAGTATCCAAAACCGTTCTTAAGTACTCCTCATGCTCTTCCCGACTCGTAGAGTATATTAAAATGTCATTGATAAAAACAATGACGAATCAGAACAAAAATGGCCGAAACTAGTCCTGAATGCGGTCTTCTACACGTCCTCATTCTTAACGCGCAACTGATGATACCCTGACAGCAGATCAACCTTCGAGAAGTACCGTGCCCCCTTCAACTGATCAAATAGATCATCGATCCTAGGCAAAGGATACTTGTTCTTCACAGTCACCTGATTTAACCTGTGATAATCTATGCATAATCACAAGGAACCATCTTTCTTCTTAACGAACAAGATAGGTGCTCCCCAAGGAGACACTAGGCCGAATAAAACCCAGATCCAACAAACCATCTATCTCCTTCCTCAATTCCTCCATTTCACTCGGAGGCATACGATAGGTAGACAAAGAAATGGGTGTCGCACCAGGCATGAGATCGATAGTAAAATCAATCTCATGCTGAGGGGGTAATCAAGGAATCGACTCGAACACATTGTCAAAATCCTGAACTACTGGTGTGCTTTCAAGCGCCAAACTAGCAATACTCTCCAACAGAGAAGTATAATAACCAAAATGGAAAGGGTAACTGACCTGAACAGGGAAAGTAAATGTCTCGCCCTTGGGTTTATGTATTGTCACCAGCCTAGCTTCACAATCAATCTCTACTCGCATCTTCTTGAGCCAATCCATACCCAAAATGACGTCGTAATGGTATAAAGGTGCGACAAACAGGTCAACCATAATTGATCTACTCCCTAGATCAATCAAATAACCCATACAACGCCTGGTCATATCAGAGGAGATTCCTGTAGTGGTAGTGAGCGTCACTCCCTTCATATAAACAACACCCAAACTCAGGCGCTTAACTGCCACATTCGCTAGAAGAGAAGTAGTGGACCCTGTATCCACCAACAAAGAAACAGGAATACCTTGGATGTGAGCTATAACCTCAAAGGATCTCGGTACCAAGTCAGCCACAGGCGCTTCAGCTGTAAGCGCATGAACTTGAGCTTGTTGTAGACGATTCGGCGGAGGAACCATGGGCCGCTGAGGTGGCCTGAAGCGAGGTACAGGAGGTTTGAAGGATGGATGACCTGGCGCTGAACGAATGGGTGGAGGAGATATAACCTGCGGCATCAGACGGCTGATCCTCTGAGGTGGAGTGAATCCACTATCCCGCATCCGCGTAAAGCAATTACGATCCGAATGCCCCATCTTCCCACAATACGAACAATGAAAGTCATAATGCATCGGCTGAGCGGGCGGCGCTGCACACCTCGGAGGAGAATCTGCCCGCAACCTCTTACCAAGAAAAGGTACGCTCGAAAAGTCAGGTCGCGGTCTGGGAACCATAGATGCTCGCATACGGGACAACCTGTCCCCGTCCTGCTCAGCTCGCAGAGACATGCTCACCAACTCAGCATAAGAAGATATGCTAGCACAACACATCTTCGATCGGATCTCAGGCCTCAACCCCTCAGAAAAATGCTGCATCCGCATCGACTGATCATTAGCGACCCAGCTCAGTAAACCGGTTCTCATACTCAGTCACTGACATCCCTCCCTGACGGAGGTGAAGGAACTCACTCTCCTTCTCGTGTCGGTACGTAACCGAAAAATACTTCTCATGGAAGCGTGCCTCAAATGCCCACCACGTCCACTCATACCCTTCCGCAACTGTGCGGAGAACACTATCCCACCATAAACTGGCCTCCTTCTCAAACATGAAGGAGGCAACCTCGACCTGCTCAACCTCAGAACAGTGCAACAGCCTCAGCATCTTAGAGATGCGATCAATCCAGTACTAGGCCTCCTCGGGTCTATGAGAACCCACAAATGTGGGAGGTCGTAAGTGCTGGCAGGTGGAGTCGCCCTCATCGACTAAGCAAAGATGCCAGCCATGGAAGACAGAAACTGGTGCTGCTGGTGTTGGTGCTAGTGCTGGTGTTGGTGCTGCTGCTGCTGAATATGCTGTTGCTGCATCAAAGCATCATCTGCTCAAACCTATCAGGAGGCGGAGCAGATGAAGATGCATACGGCGTCGACGCAGATGCACCGTTCGGCTCGGGAATTGAAGGCGTGACTGGTATAGCCATAGGTGGTACCACAGGAGTCAGCCCAGCAACGGGGCCAGTAGCTAGCTGAGAGTCCAGCCCAGCACCAATATGAGACGGGCCTGACTATGGATCCGTCTGGCTATCGCCTAGGGGAGAAACCCCGGCAAGCGACTCGACCAAAGAGAGATGGGTCGAAGTCTTCGATCCCTTAGGAGGCATACCCTACATTCAACAGAGGATGAAACCTGTGAGATCCAACATTCACATAATCCACCCACACAGCATTTACATCACAACTCAAAGATAACAACATGCATTCCATTTAACAAAATTGTCGCAATACAAGAAGTGCAGCATTACATGAATCGCGATAGAGAAAGCATGTGAACTAAAACATCTAAAGCTTCAAACAACAAACAACTCCCAAACTACTACGCCAACAACGGCTACAACAAAAATAAACAACAAACAGAGCAAAGGACGACTACAACTACAACTACTCGTCAGAATCAGGAGATGAAGGAGGGACACCCTTATCCTGCAAACAACACAGGATAGACTTCAGAGTTCGAGACATCTTCTTGAACTTATGCTTCACGAGGCCTCGAAGATCCATGATATCCTGGCGTAGAACAGCCTAACCCTCCTCAAGTTGAGCGATACAGGCATCCCTGGCAGCCTGATCTGCGCTCTGCTCTGGTGCCACAGGAGGAGAACTCTCACTCGTGTCCTAGGCCTCCACCTCTTCCTCGTCCTGCTCTTCTTCTTCTTCTATCTCTGCTCCACCTTCGCCATAACTCTCTTCCTCATCGCTCTCTGTCTCATCCTCACTTTCTTCAGGTGAGGCTTGTCGTCGACGAGGCCCAATGTCCATCTGCTTAAGGGTCATCTCATTAATGTATCAAACAGGTACCGACTTTTCTGCCCCAAGCCTATAGCCAAACTCATGTGCAAGCTTACAAATGAGTCGGCCAAAAGGGAACGATTCGGTCCTCCTATTCGAACAAGCGATAAGGATAATCTGACGCAAGATGTATGTTGGCACACATAGCTTCTCTCTTTACCCCACCTGATATAAGAAATCTATCATCAGGCACGTACACTCACTGCGGTTACTCCACCTTCGATAAACATTGAATGTGCACATGTGGTGAAGCAAACGGAAGTTGTCCGTCATGTTGGTAGCTAAAAGGCTTCTATTCAGCTGCCATTCGACCAGACGACCACACAAGAACCACGTGTGACGATCCCTCTCGCGCGCACTGCTCAAATTCTTTTCACTCCCATGAACCTCGCCAAAAGGCACGTTCAGGAGTCGGGATATCAAAGCGACATTGATCGTGGCTTCCGGATCTCTTCCACAAGGAATCTTGAACTGCAGAGGCTCCAGTGAAGGTTCCTGAATGTGGGCATAAAAAGCTCGAACAGTACCCACATTGGCGCGATATTCGCCCTCGAACAAGGGGCACCAACCGGCCCCTTCCAGGCGCTCCAACAAGAGAAATTCACCAAATAGCCGCGGATCTACATGAGCCTCAAAAAGGACCCTACGGCCTTCATAGACTCCATGAGATAGCTCCGCCAACAGAGTTCTTCCAATGGGAGCTTGAGGATCAAGGTCCCGCTTCGTCTGAAACTCACGGGTGGCGGTCGTGCTCGCGGCGGGACCTCTCGGCCTCCGTGCACGGGTTGGGCGGCTAGGCCCGACTTCATCAATAGGTGCTCTCTTCTTCCCCATCAAAGAGAGAAAGGTGGAGATGAAAAATATGGCCACGACAAACTCAAATAGGGCCATAAAAATGAGAGAAAAGAGGGAAATGGGAAGAATGGTGAGGCTCCCACGATTTGGAGACCCAAAGGAAGGATTTGGGTGCTCAAATGGAAGGGAAAAAGAGAGAAAATGGCAATGGGGATGGGTTTTTGAGATGGGTTGGATGGGTGTGCATGAAAATGGAAGGAGTTTGGGGAGGGATTTTTGTGGAGTTTTGAGAGAGATTTCAAGAAAAGGAAAGCTTGGAGGATGAGTTTGTTTAGGAAGTAGGGTTTAGAAAGAGTTAAAATCCAGCAACCATGGAGGAGTGGGCCACACAAGACCCCACATGCGTCGGCCCGAGCCGGCCCGCTCCGCCTGGCCGGCTGGGCTACGAGGGCTCGCCGAACCGGCGAGGTCATCGCTGGTCTCTGGACAGTTCGGCGATGACTCACCATTTAGGCGAGGTCCTCCTGGCCCCTATACTCTAAAATGATGTGGGTCCCCCCTGGGTCCCCTTGGAATTGCCCCGATCGGGCCCTTAGTCCGATTCGACACACACCGGGCCACTAGGAATAGAATCTGATACAGATTCGAGTTTACAGACATTTTAAGGGTTGAGATGAGAAGATAAACCATCTAAACTCGTCAATGGATGGTCTAGAAGAGATTTTGGGTCACTGTGTGTGATTAGGAGTCAGCACAGACTCGATCTTGGCGATCATTTTCAGTAAACTTTCGTCGATAGGAGCAACGGGAAAACATACACAAATTCTACATTAAACTGCACCCTCTTACACTAAGGTGGCTACAGCGTGCATTGTGTGACCATAACCCAGGTCCGATTTAATCCAAATCATGCTCTGATACCAACTTATAACGCCCTAAAAATTGGGGGTCAAGCATAACTCAGCTCCTGAGTTTCAAAACATCACTTTGCAACATATTTAGTGATGGATATATGTTGTCTGTATGAGTACATAAACATGGAATAAATTAAGCTAAACTGCAAACATACTCCAGGGATTAGTGAAAGACGCAAGCGGAAGACTTAAGAAATATGTGTACATGTGCAAGTCCCTAAAATACATATACATGCCAGGTCATAATAACAAGTGTTGCTTTCAAAAATACATGTATCAAACGACATCATCTAGTACAATTACAATGAAAACCCAGAATCCCCGCACATCAGGACATGGCTCACATGAACCCACATGAGAACTGCATAAAAGAAAACGTGTCCTCATCATCCTCGTAATCCAGCTCTACCTCAGGGATCGCGTCAACATCTACATATAAGACAGGGTCTGGTTGGTGTTGAAACACCGCCCCAGAATGTGAGAGTGAGTGATCAACTTAGTGGAACTATACAGTAAAAGTTAACATGTTATCAAATCAATCAAGCAGTAATGATAAGGCAATACAATCAACACGTCAAGTACTCTTGTTAATGCAAGGATGTATGAAGAAATGATGCATGCCCTCGCCTGCACTCTCTCCGCGTCTTCATCTTACGGTGAGCATGATAAACTCCCGCAATGCCAACAACTTCAACACACATGCAATGTGGTGCATGGACATGATTACCAAGTTGTTATTAGTCCTTTTCATACAGTAGGATTAGGAAGCTAAGGTACCTTCCTCATATCAATTTCCAAACAGTGATCCATTCTAGGGTCGTTAGTCCTAGACAATCTCATACAATCATATGGTTTTAGGTCGCTGCAAAGGGCTCATCACCAATTAATGCATGCCTATCATACCTTAGTTACTACCCTAAGTCTCGTCGCCTCAATGCCGTATCAAGGTATGCTCGATGTCACTACAAAGGGCTCGTCACCAATCAATGTAGGCCGACAGCACGAATATAGTGTCCCATACCACCATAATCGGCTCACGAGTCTAGTGTGCTCACTGGTCACTACGGGGAGGCTCGTCACCCCAGCGTAGGCCGACAGCTCGACCACGGCATCCCATACCACCATGCTCTGCTCATGAGTCTTAGCGGTTCAAGGTACAACGGTTAACGGGATTACATCGGTAAGTTTGGTACCCTAGATTCAAATAATAGCGTCCATACATGGTGAACATACATCAGAAAATCGGGTTACTTGACGAACTCGACTAGCACGAGCGCACGTTGAGTTGAACGACATAGAGTGCGCAAACACTCCGTGTGGCCAAACCACTGCCGACGACCCTAATACGACTCGGTTTGGTCAAACACGTCCTACGTGGTGAAAACAACCTCGGCCACGAATTCAAGGTCTGTTACCGATTTCCTGGACTATTCCATGGTCCCAAACACATTCAATTATAACAGATATTCATAATAACGATTTAGAACAGTAATCGAACAACAATTCTAATCATACAATATGTGAGCATTTGAAGAATATCAACTTAATATGGATTTCAACATAAGTAGTGCTTGAACGTAAATAACAAAGAATGTAAATTGAATGTAGAAAATCATACACACCACTAGGATAGTTGAGAATCTCTTCTCAATGCCCATAATAGGTTAATATATTACATACTTAACCATTCAGACATTTCTACAAACACTTAGACTACAAAGTCCCACATACATGACATATGTTGGTGATAACATACATTTGGACAATTTCTTTCGCCAAGGAGTTGACACACATACAATTAGTATAAGTACACGACAATTAATCATGGCAAACACATGTTCATATTTTATACGTATACAATACTTCCTACATATACATAGAATACACAAATCTCAATATAACACATACATATCGGGAACGCAAAACAAGCATCACAATTGGCATGTGAAATTGCCTCCATAACAATAATAAACCATTACCCAACATTTAAAGCCTTGAAAACCATAACCTATACAAATATAGTCTGCACCTTAAACTAGAAAAGCACGATAGATCTGATTCAGACGATAAGTCTTCGTCAACGGCGACTAGATAACCTAAGACAAGAATAGAAATGAGCTCCATCAACACTTAGATAAGTCTAAGCTCTAACACAGGCTAGGGTTTGATTAACTTACCCAAGAAGAAACTTAGAATCGTCGTAATAACGATTCAAAAGTGATGGTTTAGGTACACAGAGTAACAAGAAAGAATCTCAAGATGATTCACCAACTTCTCTCTCACTTTCTCTCTCTCTTCCTCTCTCTTCCTTAGCTAGGGTTAGGAAATTCGTATGGAAAAGAGAGTGAGGGTTTTAAGGTCTTTATATAGGCCTAAAAAAGATGAAAATAGCCCCAGGGCCAAGGTATAATTAGGTTATAACCAAATCAGGCCTATTCCAATCCAACGGAACACTTCTGGTGGTCCTTTCTCCACGTGCGGTCGAACTTAAGCTCACTGACCATGGATCTAGGTCAGACTGAGTTTTTGTACCGATCGGATTTACAAATCAGCCGTGGCGGACTATTCTTAATTCAACGGTCATCGAAACTCGATCAGGTCCACCGGCACTTGGACATGTCGGGGCCATCTTCCCTGATCCGAGGGTGAAATTTGGTCAAAATCCAACGGTCAGAGTGCTTAAAATTGTCGGGCAAGCGACACGACTCAGATTTCATAAATTTTATTTAATTTCTCAGCTTTCTCACACTCTTTACTCCGGACACAAGCAAATTGACCCCGGACATCATCTGGACTTGATTTTTGAGGTGATGGTCAAGCCCAACTTGGTGACTAAAATTGTCTAAGATCGACGCTATCGGACTTTCAATGCGCGGTCCAGTTTCGATCCAAATTTTCCAAAAATTTCCAAGAGCAACTGGATTTAGCGTTGAATCCTAGATTTCAGGGTAACATAGCGTTAACGATTCTTGAGGTTTTGAGTCCTGCAGATCAAATTTAAAGTGATCGGTGCAAATTTCACAAGCAATCGAGTTTAACGCTAATTAACCCACACATAACTTCTAAGGAAAAATAGAGGTAGTACTCAGGTCTTGGCACGAAATTTTTCGGGTCATTACAACGACCCATTTGTCATCGATAGTCAAGCCGAACAAGTATTTTACCTCGCTGACACCAAGTTAGGCAGCTCTTGGCACGTGGTGTAGAAAATAAAGCCCAAGAACGTATTTGACGTTCCCAAACCAGACGTTGAAGATAGCGAGGACGGAGAAAATGAAACATCTAAGGTTGAACAAGCATATCAAGAAGACATGCCATTTGAGGATAAAGAGACTGATCCGAATGTTGATATTGATGTGGTGCAATTGAATAAAGATAATGTGCCACCTGATCATGTTGATGCCTCAATAATACATGACATTGTTAGAGATGATAGTGGTTTCATTAATGACGATGTTGCAAACGATGAAGAGAAAATACTGATCAGCGATAGTAATGGTGAAGAAGAAATAGTCCTAAGCGATAGTGATACAGACAATGATTATTAAATGTACACATGATTTACATGTCATTTTTCAATTCGAATAATTTAATTATTACATGTATATATGAAAATTACAAGTCATGATTTATTCCTTTAATTGACTTGTTTATAATCTACATTTGCAGTTGAGTCAATTTCTGATTAAGTCTTCCTAAAACCGGAGCGTAGCGGAAGCACGCAGCATACTTCATCAGCTGTTGCAGATAAACTTTCCGGCCCTATGTTCTTCTGGTAGGGCCAAAGAGATACACGATCTGATCGATGAGTGTAGGGAGGAATATATCGATGATGACTTAGATGAAAGATTATATAATCTCAAAGAAATTTCGGACCTGATGGAGGACTATAACTGTGGGAAACTTCTTATGGAAGATGTTGTTTTGTCACTTGCACATCTAAATGGAGTCCCGAGTGACTAGATTTATCTTATTATGACTGGCATGTTGGCTGTAACAATGTCGACTGCTTTATACACTTTGACATATACTTCTGTAGCGTACGATAACTTACGTAGGGAGTACTTAGGATAGTTGATCCGAAGTTATTTCCTATTATAATGAAATACATATATTTAATATAAAATAACAATGTATAATGGAATTTCTAAAATTTTCTAGAATGTTTACGGTTTTATTATATTTTGCTTGCATTATAGTGTAATGGTCTAATCATATTTTAATCATCTCTCTAATCATAAGCACAAATTCATTCTACCATCAACACTACTTGTATAATGTTTTGGTATATTTCACTTGCATTGTAAAGTTTAATGTATTTATTATATCGATGTTTATACACTTGTACTGACATTATTTAAATTTATAAGTTCATACTTCACACATATTCAGTCATGGCACCAGGTGGGAGATCACGTTGTTCCTGCACTGGATCTACCCCTTCTACTCGCGATGCGGCGGAGACATCATCAATGTCACATGCTGCATCACATGCATCTGAGCCCTCGATTGAGCATACATCGGGCATTGCATATAAGTGTAGACATATATTTATTTTAGTGACTTCTGTTTATATTTATACTTACATATTTCTTTTGTGACAGCATCATCAACCAGCTGACAAGGACATGGACCCACAAATGGGTTAGTTTTAGAGCGACTTATGCGTAAAGGTAGGTTGACAGTAGAGTTCCCAAAGGACTGTCTTAGACCTGTTGGGGACAATGCCAGATTGTATACATTGGAGGTTGGTGTCTTATGCCAATCTCTAATCCCCACCACCACCCCCCGTTGGGCAGACGTGACAGATGATGTGCGACAGCTCATCCGTCAGCTCCTTCACGTAAATTTTAGTAAATTAAATTTTCTTTTCTAAAAGTTCATTTACGGTTAAGATATTTTCTTAATAACTTTATTGCCTTAATCTATTATTTATGAAACTACAGCATAAATTTGTTTTAGATCTGAGTGTTCCCCACATTTCCCATGTCGTCAACGACATGGTCAAGGAGCGGTTCAAGGAGTACCGCAGGGAGTTACACCTATGGTACAAGCAGTGCAGGAGCCACGAGGAGGTCATACTGTCCACACCGCCGTATGTGACTACAGACAAGTAGCGGACACTCTGTGAGAGATTTTCTTCTAAGGCTTTTCAGGTAATATTTACATATTTATGATATCTTAAGGTAACAATTAAATTCGTAATTAATAACAATGTATTATGAATAATTTGTTTAGAAGAGGAGTAGAATAAATTCTGCGAACAAGGGAATGTTGGAAGTGAACCACGTAGCTAGTTCAAAGTCATTTGTACAACATCGTCACAACATGGTAAGAAATTTCTGGTGATTATTAGGTTGATATATTCAAAGTCATTTATATTAACTCTATTGTCCTTTCAATTACGCAACGAGATTCTGTCACCGGCTAGGAGCCTGGACCAGTAGACCTCTACAGAGGGACTATCGGTAGGCGGCAGGATCTTAAGTTCATCTAAGAGCCAGCGAGAATTGGGTAAAAATTCTTACATTATAAAATTTAATTGCATTGAATTATAATAAGGTCATTCATTATGAAAATTCATATGTTTTCGTTACAAACTACAATGAACACTGTCACACCCCAAACTCTAAAACCGAGCTCACAAAATTCCCGATCGCCGAATCCGGCGCCGACAGCCTCTATGGTACCCCATTCTCGGCTCCCGGCACCAATACACCAGGTTCCGATCCTGGGATTCTAAAAGGAGGATTTCAAACATGATTTTGATTCGTAATAAGCATAACCCACGAACAATAACCACAAGAACACCATCATAAAATTCACTATGATAAAAAAACTTTAAGGTATAATGTATAAGAAGGGAAATACAAGATAATAATAATGGAAACTCCTGAAGCTGGACTGTACTCTCCTACTTTGTCGAGGCTACAATTGCGTCCTGGCGTCACCTGTACGCATCAATCATGCATAAGCTTATAAAAATCTTAAAGGACGGTGTAAGTGTGTGCGTAATATGAGCGTGCTCCAAATGCAATGGCAGAGTAATGTGGAATCATGCTGATGAGTACATGAATGCAATCAGCCATACCAAGGCTATGCGGTGCAAGACATGAATGATATTGGTCTTATCAAGATCATGCGATGCGAGATGCAACTCAAGCATGCCAATCCTCATCGACATATCAATGCAGCTCATCACTAAAGCATCAAATATTAGTACGTTTTCATTATAGATAATCACCGAGGTTTAATACACTCCAAATAACACTGCCCCTTTCCCAGGTGCCAAAACAAGTGAGTGTACGAGACCTCACTATCTGCCTGGCCAATAATATGCCAATACCTATCCAGCACGTCGATAGCGGACCCATTCACGAGCTGGTCAAACTCAACTTAGTAATGCCCCTACCCTCAGGCAGGTAAGGCCACATCCCTTTCTAACCAACCACGAGATAGTGGGAGATGCGGCTTCCTAGTATTTGGCCCTCGTGCGCTCATGTATCCACTCGGTCTTGACATTGGAGTCATCCTCTGGTACCATCAGGTTTAGAAATTTTTACCCAGGGACATTTATGGAGCCCCAATGTTAAAAACAGTATTTTTGGTATCCAATCCAGCCACACATGATGTGTTTGTGGAGGCTACGACCCTGATATCGCTAGGGCATACACTAATCACAATTACACAAATGCAAAGTACATGAATCAGATAATCTAATCATGCATCAATCTTGCGCATATCGTGCGCTCATGTGGAATCACTCTGCCTATTAGGGAGTCCCATAAACCGCCTATGCTATGGTACATGCAATGGACAATCACATCATATAACAAACATACAGATGATGTGTATGGGCATGTATCATAATGCATGCTGTCACAAACTCATAATCGACAACGATAGCCGGTAACGGCAATCGGCACAGATAATCGGCATCGATAATTAACCTCGATGCAAGGCGGGGTCCATAGATGGACGACAATGATGGATCAATTAAAATTAATGGGGCCCAAATATTTGGGCTAACTTGCTAGAGAATGATGAGAATGGGCCTAACAAGGCCTAAGGGAAGGTCACAATGTGGATGTCCAACCATCATTGCCCATTAATGTGGACCTTTAACCAACATTACTCCCAAGGAATGACACTCATAGGGCCAATCGTATAATGGGCCCATGTCCTCATATAAGGGCCTAATATACATCATCACGGGCCTCGCTTATGGGTCATATATGCATCACATTGGGCCTCACTCATGGGCCAATATATATAACATCGGGCTGTATCAAATGGGCCGAATCAATGGGCCGATTTAAATAGGTCGAGTCAAGTGGGCCGAATCAAATGGGCCGAGTCAAATGGGCCGAATCAAATGGGTGAGTCAAATGGGCCGAATCAAATGGGCTGAATCAAATGGGCCGATTCAAATGGACCACACCAACTACACCATTCATCTATTTTTTTGAGATCATTTTAGTGCATTAACAAAAAAAATGATTCACATTGGAGGATCGTTAGGACCATACCACAAATAACAGTGGTGATAATGATCAAGATATCATTTGGACCACATCACAAATAGCAGTGGAGATAGTGATTTTCACCATTAGAAAATTTCATAGGGGCCACCGTAACATTTATTTTTTTCCATCCGGACTATTCATATGGTCACAATGAACTGAATAGGAGGAAAAAATTTTCATATTGGTCCAAAACTTCTGTGACCCAAAAGGTTTCAGTGCTAGACGTTCAATCCCCACTGTAATGGCAGTGTGGACCACCTGATCGCTAGATCAGTCTTTTTTTTTTCTAGCCCAAGGACAAGCTACCAAATGAATGGACGGTTTCGTGAATCACATACATCAAGGTGGGGTCCACATACGTGGCCCACTAAAGAACTGAATCTGCTTCATTTTTATTTTTATTATATATATATATATATATATATATATATATATATATGTAAACAGTCCACCGTCCAACCATCTGGACGGTTGGAATATTACACATACATTATGGTATGCACCATCATCCAGTCATCTGGACGGTGGATGCAAAACAGGTGGACGGCTTTGATGAGCACATGCTTTATGTGGAGTCCACACGTGTGTGGGTCCCACAGGTACTCTGCAGGACGTTCATCACAGTTACCCACCGTCCTTGCCCTTGGACGGTGGGATGAAATCCGTTGGACAGAGTGGATATACAATACATATTCCAAGGTGGGTCCCACGTACGTGGGCCACTCCACTCCCTTTTATCTGTGTGTGTGTGTGTATCATAATATATATATATATATATACTTTACCCTTTTTTTTAAAGGTCCAACGTCCAAAGGGTCTAGATGCTCTGGACTGTGTGGATTTAAGCCACAACACACGAGGTAGGCCCCACCATCCTGGCCCTTGGATGGTGTGGATCCAATGCATATATCACGGTGGGTCCACACGTGTGGCCCACATCAGCTTCAGATTAAACTGATACTTGTGCTTTCCTTCAATCAGGCCTGTCCAAACGGATTGCCATGTGGGCCACTCGGTGGACGGCATGGATAAAATACATACGTCATGGTGGGCCACACACACAGACACACTGACATCCATAAGAGAGAGGGAAAAATGAGAAGGGGAGGAACACCGCCACTATTGGGCCCTCCCTTATACAATGCATACATCATGTGGGTCCCACATCAAGTAGGCCCTAAGATTTAAAATCAACGGTGGATCACCCACCTATCGGCCTTCTTCTTTAGCTCCTTGGACTCCTATGTTTCTTGCCTTTAATTTTGATAGAGGTTAATGAAGAATGAAGGGTTGAGATGAGAGATGAGAGGGTGGGAAAGCTTGGGGAGCTTGGACGTTAGAAGCTCTCTTGGGAGTTGGGAGATTTCTTATAGAATGAGAGAGAGAGGAATGATGGATTGATAAACTATGGTGGAATGGGTGTTGCAAGGAATGGGAATGGGAAGGTATAGGTTTAGTTGAAAATTGTGTAAAAGAAGAATGGGTGGGGAGAGAGAGAGTTAACTTGGGAAAAAGAGGGAGTGGGTGCTTGTACTTGTGATAGGGTGAGGTGACATTGGATATGGAGGGTGTACTTGACTTGATTGATGGGACATGTTGTAGAGATTCTCTCAAAATTCGCAATGCGTGGCGTTTCTTAGGAATAAATGTAGGCCCACATCTCCTGGCCCGAGTATCAGATCGGTGCGCGAGTCAGGGCGTTGGAACCGCGGCGACGGTGCAATTGCTAAGGTACAAGTTTCAAGTTGAGCTGACTTTGGTATACAAGACTCATCTTAGGATCGCGTACAAACATCGGATACAGGTCGAGAGTTGCCGAAATTAGACCGGGAGGACCGTAAAAGCCTATGGAATGGTACAGACTATGATAAGGACCTTATAACTCTCCCCTCTAAATAAAAATTTCATCCTTAAATTTACATTATCATTGCAAGTAAATATAACTCATAATAGAAGAGGAAACAAAGCATCATCATATAAAATTGGAGACAACATACAAGATACAACATATAATCAATCATCAAAGAGATGGGGATAGCGCTCTCGAATCTCGGCCTCGAGCTCCCAAATCTCGACCTCGCGCTCCCAAGACGCCTCATAAACAAAATGGTGACCCCACTGAACCTTCACCAAGGGGATGACCTTGGTCCGTAGGACTTACTCCTTCCGATCGAGGATACAAACTAGCTGCTCAATATAAGAAGCATCTTCAGGAACCTCCAGCGGCTGCCAATCGATAACGGGAATGATGTCTGACCCACACTTCCTCAACATAGATACATGAAAAATGTTATAGATGCCAGATAACTAAGATGGCAAGACAAGCCGATAGGCCACGACGCCAACACGCCTAGTGACCTCGAAAGGTCCTATGAATCTTTGGGCAAGCTTGCCTTTCATGGGCGAGACCTTGAGATACACTCTGTCCCCAACAGTGAACTCCAAGGGATGACACTGATGATCAGCAAAACTCTTCTGTTGGCTCTAAGTTGTGCGCATCCTCTGCCTGATGATATCAATAGCCTATGATGTCTGCTGCACAACCTTGGGAGGTAAGAGACGCTGCTTTCCTACCTCAGTCCAACAAATCAGAGATCTGCATAGTCTGTCATACAATGCCTCAAAAGGAGTCATGCTAATGGTAACCTAATAGCTGTTATTGTATACGAACTCAGCCAATCATATATGCTCATCCCAGCTACTCGAGAAGTCAATCATGCAAGCTCTGAGCATATCCTTAAGGATCTGGTTAACCCTTTCAGTCTGCCCATCAGTCTATGGATGATACGCGGTGCTGAATCATAAGGCAGACCCCATCGCCCTTTGAAAGCTCTCCCAAAACTGAGACATGAACTTCGAGTCTTAGTCGACTGTGCAGTCTCAAGATCTCATCATTAAACAGCTTGGCGAGTCAGTTCGAATGCCAAGTCTCACGAATCGCAAGAAAATGTGTCGACTTCGTCAGACGGTCCACGACAACCCAGATTGTATCATGACCATGGTGAGTCCTCAGTAAACCCATGATAAAATCAGTAGATATGTGCTCCCACTTCCACGTCGGGACGCTCAACGGCTACAATGGACCATGGGGTCTCTGATGATCGTCCTTGACACGCTGGCATGTATCACACTCGGCCACAAAACTAGTGATCTGGCGCTTCATCCCCACCTAAAAATACTGTCACCTCATGTCATGGTACATCTTCTTCGAGCTAGGGTAGATAGAAAATCGTGATCGATGTACCTCGGTCATAAGATCTCTGCGCAACTTAGGAATATCTGGGACACATAATCGGCCTCTGAAGCGAAGTCCACCATCAGAACCAATCTGTCAATCTGTCTGACTCTTAGATGATGCCTCTGCTCGGTAATCCTATAACAACTCGTCTGTTTGCTGAGCCTCGATCACCCTTGCGACAAGAGAGGGTTGAATCGACAAGCTCAATAGCTGAACGATAGAAGACTACAGACCAAACTTGAAGTCATACTTTGTTATATCCTCGAGCATCCTCCACTCCTGAATCATCATGTGTGCCACCAGGCCCCGTAGCTGACAACTGAGGGCATTCGCCACCATGTTTGCCTTGCCTGGGTGGTACTGAGATCAAAATCATAGTCCTTCAGGAGCTCCATTCAGTGTCTCTACCTCATGTTCAGCTCAAACTGAGAGAATAGATACTTCAAGCTCTTGTGGTCAGAGAAGAGATCGAACCTGACCCCATAGAGATAGTGTCTCTACACCTTTAGAGCGAAGACGACTGTTGCTAGCTCCAAATCATATATGGGGTAGTTCAGCTCATGGACCTTGAGCTGGCGAGAAGCATAAGTCATTGGTCTCTCGTACTACATTAGGACAGAACCTAAGCCAATACGCGAAGTATCAGTAAATACAACAAATCTATCACTCCTAGAGGGAAGAGTGAGGATTGTGCACCCTATAGCTGATCAAACAAATCATTTATCCTCAGGAGCAGATACTTATTCTTGATCGTGACCTGGTTGAGCTCGCGATAATCCACATAGAGCCTCAATGAGCCATCCTTCTTCCCGACGAAGAGTACCGGCTTTCCCCAAGGTGAACTGCTCGGACGAATGAATCCCAACTCATGCAACTCATCCAACTGTCGCTCAGCTCTCTCAACTCCATCGGTGCTATATGATACGGGGCCTTCGAAATATGCGTGGTACCAGACACAAGATTGATCTGGAACTTAATATGCCGACGAGGCAGCAACCCTGGAATCTCCTGCAACACATTGGGGAAATCACAGACAATCGGTAACTGATTAATACATGCAGTAACAGGCTCCTCAACGGCGTAGGACATCAAACAAGACAACAGCTTTCCTCTAGGCTCGGTAACGAACTGAAACTGCGGCAAGCCTGGTATGCAGAACGTAACTGTCCTTGTAGAATAGTCCAAGATGACATGGTACTCGGCAAGCCAATCCATGCTAAAGATAATGTCAAAATTTGACATCGGCAGCACATACAAGTTGGTGGGCAAGAAAATCTCTCCCACTAACACGGGGCAAGATGAATGGGAATGGCCTAATACTGTAGTCTTCCACAAGGGCATCGATACGGTCAACCCTTCTCAAGCATACTCTGTCAGCAATCCAGTCGAACGACAGAATCCCTCAGACATAAACGAGTGCAAAGCACCATAATCAAATAAAACTCGAGCGATGCATGCAGAGACTGGAAGTATACACTCAACGACTCCTTCGGAAGACTGTGGGTCCTCCTGAGCCATGTAGAACCTAGCCTAAGCTGGCTGGGGAGGTGCCTGTCCCATCTGAGGTCCCTGCTACTGCTGTTGCCTCTGCAGCTACATGTACTACTATCTCTGTTGCTGATGGGGCCTCGGCGACTGAGGTAGTTACAGTCCCTGCTGTGCTGGAGGCTGTTGTGGCCCTCTCGGCTACTGTAGATGAGGGCGGGGGCAATTATACACGCGGTGCCCTGTCCCACCACATCCATAACAAGTCCCTGTAAATGACTGCTCGGGTGTCGCTGGTGTTGCTGGTGCTCTAGCAGATGGGTGGCTCCTGTGACTCTATGGCTGTCGATACTATTGGGAACTACTGGAGAGGGCCTACCACTTTTGACCTCTCCTCTGATCTCGATCGCTCTGTGTGCCAACCCATTTAGTCTGATAGATCTGAGCTCTGCATACTTGAAAAGGCCGAGCTAAGAGTCCTAGAGGGGGGGTGAATAGTACTATGCCAAATTAAAAATTAACAGTGAAATTTAAACAAACATAAATAAAAGATAACAATTAAATAATCCACAATGTAGAAACGTAAAACAACCTCAAGTGTACAAGTATTGAGAGGTTGATACAGATGTTGTTCTAAGGACAACCTTACACCAAAAACCAATGGTTTATGGTAGGACAACCTGATTCCTAGAACGGTCTGTGTATCAAAAACTCAAACTGATACAGAGGAATAAAGAAATAAATAGTAAAGGAAATAGCTAAGTGTAATGACCCGAAAAATTTCGTGCCAAGACCCGAGTACTACCTCTGTTTTCCTTAGAAGCTATTGTGAGTTAATTAGCGCTAAACTCGATTGCTTGTGAAATTAGTATCGATCACTTTAAATTTGATCTGTATGACTCAAAACCTGTAGAATAGTTAGTGTTATGTTACTTTGAAATCTGGGATTCATCGCTAAATCTAGTTGCTCTTGGGAATTTTTGGAAGTTCTGGATTGGACTTGGACCGTGCGTCGAAAGTTCGATAGCGATGATCTTAGTCAGTATTGGTCACCATGTTGGACTTGGCCATCACCTCAAAAATCAAGTCCAGATGATGTCCTGGGTCGATTTGATTGAGTCCGGAGTGAAGAGAGTGAGAACGGTGAAAATTAAATGTGATTTTATGAAATCTGAGTCGTGTCGCTTACGCGACAATTTTAAGCAATCTGACCGTTGGATTCTGACCCAATTTCACCCTCTGATCAGGAAAGGTGGCCCAGGCAGGTCATAGTGCTTGTGGACCTGATCGAGTTTCGGTGACCGTTGAATTGAGTGTTGTCTGCCACGGCTGGTCTGTGAAGCCGATCGGTACGAAAACTCAGCCTGACCTAGATCCATGGTCAGTGAGCTTAAGTCCGACCGCACGTGGAAAAAGGACCACTGAAAGTGTTCCGTTGGATCGAGAGAGACCTGTTTTGGTTATAACCTAAGTATACCTTGGCCCTGGGGCTATTTTCATCAATGTTAGGCCTATATATAGACCTTAAAACCCTAGCTCTCTTTTCCATACGAATTTCCTAACCCTAGCTAAGAAAGAGAGGGGAAAAGAGAGAGAAAGTAAGAGAGAAGTTGGTGAATCATCCTTAGATTCTTTCCTGTTACTCTACATCCTTAAACCATCACTTTTGAATCGTTATTCCGGCGATTCTGAGTTCATCCTTGGGTAAGTTAACCTAACCCTAATCCGTTTTAGAGCTTAGAAGAGTCTATGTGTTGATGTAGCTCATTTCTATTCTTGCCTTAGGTTATCCTGTTGCCGTTGACGAAGACATAACGTCTGAATCAGTTCGGTGCTCTATTTCTGGTTAAGGTGCGGACTTTAATTGTATAGGTTATGGCTTTAAAGGCTTTCAATGCCAACTAATGGTTTATTCTTGTTATGGATGAGATTTCACATGCCAAATGCTATGTTTATTTTGCGTTCCTGATATCCATGTGTTATGTTGAGATTTGTGTATTCTATGTATATGTAGAAAGTACCGTATACGTATAAAATATGAACATGTGATTGCCATGATTATCTATCGTGTATTTGTGCTAGATGCATGTGTGACAACTCCTTGGCAAAAGGATTTGTCCAAATGCGTGTATTTCAACATACGTCATGTATGTTGAACTATGTATTCTAGGTGTTTGTAGAAATGTCTGAATGGCTTAAAGTGCAATATATTACCCTATTTGCGGGCGTTGAGAAGCAATTCTCAACTCTCTTATTGGTGTATATGATTTTCTACATGTAAGTCACAATCTTTGTTGTTTAACTTCAAGTATTACTTATGTTTAAATCCATGTTAAGTTGATATTCTTCAAATGCTCACATGGTACATGATGTAAATTGTTATTCCATTACTATTCTAAATTGCTGTTATGAATATCTGTTATAATGGAATGTGTTTGGGACTATGAATAGTCCAGGAAATCGGTAATCGGCCTTGAGTTCGTGGCTGAGGTCGCTTTCGCCATGTAGGACGTGATTTGACGAACCCGAGTCATATTAGAGTTGTCGGCAATGGTTTGGCCACGCGGAGTGTTTGCGCACTCTATGTCATTCAACCCAACGTGCGCTCGTGCTAGTCAAGTTCATCAAGTAACCTGATTGTCCGATGTATGTTCACCATGTATGGACGCTATTGCTTGAATCTAAGGTACCAAACTTACTGATGAAATCCTGTTAACCGTGGTACCTTAATCTGCTAAGACTCATGAGCCGGACATGGTGGTATGGGACACCGTGGTCGAACTGTCGGCTTACGCTGGGGTGACGAGCCTCCCCGTAGTGACCAGTGAGCAACCAAACTCGTGAGCTGATTATGGTGGTATGAGACACTATATTCGTGCTGTTGGCCTACATTAATTGGTGACGAGCCCTTTGTAGTGACCTCGAGCATACCTGGATACCGCAATGAGGTGACGAGCATTATTGTAGTAACGAAGGTATGATAGGTGTGCATTGATTGGTGACGAGCCCTTTGCAATGACCTAAAACTATATGATCGTATGAGATGTCTAGGACTGACGACCCTAGAATGGATCACTGTTTGGAAATTGATATGAGGAAGGTACTTTAGCTTCCCAATCCTGCTGTATGAAAAGGACTAATAACAACTTAGTAATCATGTTCATGCACCGCATTTGCATGTGCTTGGAAGAGGTGGAGCACTTGAGGTGGTGTCATGCGTAACATAAGATGAAGATGCTGAGGGTGTACGCACGAGGGCACGCATCATTCTACATACATCCTTGCACTAACAAGAGTACTTAGGACATGTTTGATTATTCTGCTTTATCATTACTGCTTGATTGAATTGATAACATATTAACCTTTGCTTTATTGTTCAACTAAGTTGATCACTCACTCCCACGTTCTGGGACGGTGTTTAAACACCCACCAGACTCTGTCTTAGATGTAGATATTGATGCGACCCCTGAGGCAGAGCAGGAGTTCGAGGATGATAAGGCTGCATTTTCTTTCATGCAGTTTTCAGGTGGGTTCTTGTGAGCCATGTCTTGATGCGTGGGATTCTGGGATTTCTTTTTGGGAATAGATGATGTCATTTAATATTTGTATTTTGATAGTAACATTTGTAAGTATGACCTGGTATGTATATGTATTTTAAGGATTTGTACATGTACACTTATGTTTCTTTAAGTCTTCCGCTTGTGTCTATCACTTATCCCTGAATTATGTTTGTAGTTTGGCTTAATCTATTCCATGTTTTTATGCACTCATACAGACAACATACATCCATCATTTAATATGTTGCATAAGTAATGTTTTGGAACTCGGGAGCTGAGTTATGCTCGACCCCCGAATTTCAGGACATTACACTAAGCTATTACAACATTCCCACACTTGCATAAAAGAAATTACAACATTCTTCACAAATGCATAAAGGGAAATTACAATATCCACAAAATGAAATATTCAATCAATCACCACAAGATCAGAAATTATAGTGGTTCGCTTGTGTGTACACCAACTGTTTAGAAAAGTAGCCACACAACTACTCCACTCCTAATATCCTCATATAGTGGATATTAGTATTCACTATGAAAATAGGTTTTTCAAGGTTCACCTAAAACCCTCACAATTGTGTCTTTCAAGTGGGCTTATACAATTCGAAAACCCCACACTCTGAGTTTTCTAGATCACCTCAGATAAACCAAAACAGAGATTTTCCTGGCACAATCTAAAAAATTAAATAAAAATTTATAAAAAAAGTAAATAGAGTTATCTGGATATTCTCCTTTAATGCAGCACGGTAGAACCAATTCGGAGTAGAAGTTCAATGTTCACACTCAATTATGAAATGGTTCTAGGTTCTAAATGATTTTTAAATTAAATCAAGTTGGGTTAGCTCTATTTTATTTTGATTCCAAGAAATGGGAATACTTCAATCCCTCTTTCAAATATAATTAGTATAAAGAATACAAAATCAAATACAAAAAGCTAATTAAAGAGAATATGAAATGAGCACTAAATAGCTTAAGAATATCACTAACTTATCTCTCAGAGTGGTGTATTGATTTTGTTTAAATTGGATATCAAACTCTAAAATTCATGCTCTATTTATAAGTACAGAAATCGCACTCTCGACTGGTCCTGAGGTCGGCACGACTGGTCGAAGAACCAACAAACTTTTAAATTCGGGTGCGATAAGATAGGGCTGTTCCATGACTGGTCGAAGGGCCTACTTGACCGGTCGAGTGGCCTCCACGACCAGTCGAGTCCTGTCCACAACTGGTTGTGTAGAACTCAAATTAGTTGTTAGACTTTGAGTCAACCCTGGAGGACTGGTCGAGCACTATTCACTCGACTGGTCGAGCAGTCTCCAGGACTGGTTGAGGCTTTAACAAAAAATCTCAAAAAATAAGTAACAACCTTAGGATTGGTCGAGGATTTATTAGACTGGTCGAGCCAGTGCTAGGACTAGTCGAACTTAGTCTAAGACTAGTCGAAAAAATAGACTATGCACTTATAAAGTGACCCGATTAAATTATGTATTCAAAATGACCAATGCTATGGTCAATCTAGGGTCATTCATACCTTATACATGATGTATGAACATTGAAACTTCTTTTGCTAGTTGATAGTCATTCTTTGACGTTCACGAACCTTGAGATCTTGACATATGATGAAGCTTGAACTTGAGACCATTTGAAGCTTGAATTTATAATTCATTGAAGCTTGAGCTTGTGGTTCAAAGTAAAGAACTTTGTCTTGACTTGGACGAAACTTTGAAAACTTGAACTATTGAAGCTTGAGAGATTGAATTCACACTTGGTGTTGTACTTGAACATGAACATGTAATCTTGCATTTGAAGTTCTTGAAGTGTAGACATTTGATTTTGTACATGATGCAATGTCTTGAATTTGTAAAAGCGCTACACAAGACACAAATTCCAAGAGATTTTGGCACTACAAAATTTGATAATAATAGGAGCTAGAAAACATAACACTTACAATCTCCCCCATTGTCAAATTTATGACAAAACACACTTTATTCAAAATAAGCATAATATGCACAGTAAAGAATCATGCATCAATTATCAAAATAAACCAGTTACAACCTGGTTAAAGAATCATGCCCCAGTTATAAACAGGTCAAAAAAAAATTCTACTTCACATCTACTCCCCCAACAAAACTCCCCCTTACTCCCTATTACAAAATAATGGATGGCTACCAATCCACAATCCACATGCCACATATCACAAGCATGATAAAATTCTCCCCCTTTTTGTCACAATATGACAAAGGAAGGAACCAATAAAAAATAGTGGATGTAGAAAAATAAGGAAGAAAAAGAAGAGTAACGAGGAATAAATAAATAAGATAGTCAAGATAGTAAATCCACAAACAAACATTGTTCAAGCATGATCAAGAATGTTCAACCACATAAAACAAAAGAAGTCCAAGTATCATAAGCATTATTACAAACCAGATAAGTAAATACTAATCAGAACTCGATGAAGGAGTAGGTATGGAAGGATCAAGTTTATGAAGTCCCTTGTTAAGGCGCTTAAGATATTTGCGCATATATTTAAATTGCAAATCATGGGACACATTCATGTTTTCTACCTTCTCCTTAAGTGAGCGCAACTGCGCATCAACGTCAGATGGGTAATAATCAGGATCATCTGTTGAATCGGATTCGATCTCATCAAAAATATCATCCATATTGATGTCATCTGGAGGCAAATCACCTTTTTCTTCATTTGCGTCATCAGCACCACCAACAACCACATTGACTTGACTAGGGGCTAACCTCAAATTCATCTTATTAATATTAGAGTTGTTAAATGGTAGGTGGTGAATGGGAGCTTCTCTTACAGGCATAGCCACTAAACTATGTGTGGCCAACACAGTCAGAAGATACGTAAAGGGAATGTCACTGTGTCTTGGATAGAGACGAAACTGAATGATGCAATGACAAATTAAAGAAGGAAGACAAACAAACGAACCAGAGATGATGGAATGTAAAATACAGACCATGAACGTAGTGAGTTCGGTTTTGTTACCAGAACGAGGATAAACATTTGAAATGAATATCCTGTGAAGGGCTCTATATCTGAGTAAGATATACTTTGAGGCAAGCGCATTTCCAGCAGTATTCCATTCCACATCTATATTGCATAAATCTCTAGTAAGCATATATTTCTCAGTTTCAGATATTTTTGCTATTAGAGTGTTAATGAATACCTTCATCATTGACAGGTAAATCCATTAGTCTAGAAATAAGATGGTGATCCACATTGGCTGGACCTTCTCTAGTTGCAATAGTAAATGTTAGATTTTTAGTGAAAAAATCAGTAATGCAAGTATACGTAGCCTGCACAATGGAGCGGTATGTCAATTCACCCCAATGCAGTATGTTATCCCATCTTACAGACTAAAGAAGAAGAAGGATATCAAATGGAGCTAAATGATCAACATTAACAGGTCGTTCAATTATAACATTGTGCAACCTAATATTCCGCACATAAGTGGGATCATCTTCGGATGACTGAAGGTGGCGCACTGTTATAGGAGCCGACCTAGAAGTAGAAGGACCACTAGCACCTTTCTTTTTATTTCTACCTTCCATTTGTACCAAAGATAACAAAGAACACAGATTACAAAAGAGGTAGAGAGGGTTTTTACTAGATCAGATTTTGGAGTAGAAAACTCCAAAAACATTATGAATCAAGAAATAAATCACACCAAAGATGAAAAAGGAGTGCAAAGAACTTGATTCTACAAGGAAAATGAAAAAAAAAACACTAACCTTGAAGAAATAGGAGATGGGTTCGACCGGTAGACCTAGGAGCTGTTGGAGAAGACAACCCAAATGAGGAAAAGGTGATTTTTCCCTAAATAAAGCACTAAACCCGCGCTTCACGCCTGGTCGAGTACATGCTTGACCGGTCGTGCCACGACCAGGTGAGTATGTACTCGATTGGTCATACATAGCCCAAAATATGCAATTTTCATAAAATTTGAAATTTTAAACATTTAAAATAACAAATATGTACATTATGATACAGAAATGCATGAATAATCAATTCATATTGACATACCAAGATCAAATTTCAATTTAGAAAACCTGCTTTTGTCGAGCGATTTTGTGAATATGTTAGCAAGTTGAGTCTTGGTCGGAATATATTCTAAAGAAATTATCTTTTCTTCCACTAATTCACGAATGTAGTGATATCTAATGTTAATGTGCTTGGTTCATGAATGCTGGATTGGATTTTTAGATATATTAATTGTACTGGAATTATCACAATATAAAACCATAGTATCTTGTGCAATTTCGTAGTCACTTAACATTCTTTTCATCCACACAAGTTGAGTACATGCATTACCTACAACAATGTATTCAGCCTTAGCAGTTAAGAGTGATACGGAACATTGTTTCTTACTTTGCCAAGAGACTAAATAGTTCCCTACATAGAAACAACCACCACTGGTTGATTTTCGATCGTCAATGTTACCAACCCAATCAGCATCCATGTAACCAGTTAATTGCACACCAGTATTATGTGGATACCAGAGACTAAGATTAGTTGAACTAGTGACATATCGCATAATCCGCTTTAACAACAGTTAAATGTGACTCTTCAGGGTCAGATTTATATCTAGCGCAAATTCTTACGCTAAATGCAATATCAGGTCTACTTGCAGTTAAATAAAGCAAACTTCCAATCATATAGCGATATAGTTTAAGATCCACACTCTTAACTGTGGAGTCCTTTGAGAGTTTTAACATAGTACTCATAGGAGTATCAAAATTTTTCCCACTCTTAAATCATAACTTTTTAACTAAATTGAGAGCATATTTGGTTTGAGATATAAAGAAACCATCAGGTTGTTGTTTAACTTGCAACCCCAGAAAATAATTAATTCCCCAACCATACTCATTTCGAACTTAGAATTCATAAGGTCTGCAAACTCAACAGTCATGTTAGCATAGGTAGATCCATAAATAATATCATCAACATAATTTTGCACTATTAAAATGTGATCATTATGTTTCTTTACAAACAATGTCTTATCAACACTTCCCATTATAAAGTTATGACTTAGTAAAAACTTAGTAAACTTTTCATACCATGCCCTGGGAGCTTGTTTCAAACCATAAATGGCCTTTTTTAGACGGTATACATCATTAAAATTCTTAAGGTCTTCAAAACTCGTTAGTTGTTCAACATACACTTCTTCATGTAAATCGCCATTTAGAAAAGCACTCTTTATATCCATTTAGTATATTTTGAACTTTTTAAAGCATGCAATGAATATAAATAGTCTGATTGATTCAAGACGAGCTACTAGGATAAAGGTTTTATCATAATCGATGCCTTCGATTTAAGTGTACCCTTATATAACCAGCCTAACCTTGTTTCTATTAATATTACCAAGTTCATTAGACTTATTTTTGAAAATCCATTTAGTTTCGATAATGTGTTTATCGTTAGGTCTAGGAACTAAGTACCAAATATCATTTCTAACAAATTGATTGAGCTCTTCTTGCATCGCAACTATCCAGTTTTCATCAGTAAGAGCTTCTTTTACATTAGCTAGTTCTATCTGAGGTGTAAAGCACACGTAATTACATATACCTTCCAGTTGTTTATTAGTGCGCACACCAGTGAGAGGGTTTCTAAGAATCTGATTAGTTGGATGGTCTTTAACAGTCCTTAGTTTAGAGTTATTTTGACTTGATGAAGTATCTGGTTTATCAATTAGAAGAACTTCATCATTTTCTGAACTTGAGACAGATTGTCAATAACCACATTAATGGACTCTTGAATTACACCGGTCCTCTTATTAAGAACCCGATATGCTCGACTATTCAGAGCATACCCTAAAAATATCCCTTCATCACTTTTGGTGTCAAACTTACCCAAATTTTTTTCAGTCACGTAAAACGTAACACTTGCTACCAAAAACTCGAAAGTATTTGACAGTAGGCTTTTTATCAAACCACATTTCATAAGCCATTTTCCCATTTGATTTTCTAGTATAAATGCGGTTAATTGTATAATAAGCAGTGTTTACGGCTTCGGCCCAAAGATTTTTAGGGAACTTCATACTATTTAACTTTACATTTATCATTTCTTAAAGCACTCTATTTTTTCTTTCTACTATACCATTTTGTTGTGGTGTTTTGGGCGGAGAGAATTCATGTGATATTCCCTGATCATTGCAAAAGTTCTCAAAACTACTATTTTCAAATTCTGAACCATGATCACTATGGTTCTTATAGACTTGAGATTCCTTTTCAGTTTGGATACGTCTAAGTACCCTTTTTACTTCATCGAGAGTTTCTGATTTGTCCCTTAAGAAGACTACCCAAGTACTTTTGGTAAAGTCATCAACGATTACCGGTATGTACTTGTTACCACCTCAACTCTCCGTTCTGGTTGGTCCAATAAGGTCCATGTGGAGAAGTTCGAGCGGTTTAGATGTGGCATTAGAGTATACCTTTTTGTGAGTACTCCTGGTTTGTTTGTCGATCTGGCATTCACCACATATTTTGTCTATTTTTTATATTTTGGGTAAGCCTCTTACCAACTCTCTTTTAATCAATCTATACAAGTTGCAGTAGTGTACATGTCTAAGGCGTTTATGCCATAACTCGGTCTTATTGGTATGGACCATGTAACACGATAGATTAGATAAGCTTGAATCACTTACAATGTAGTTATTTTCAGAAGTTCTACGACTAGTTAATATTACAGAACCATTTTTATTAAAAATTTTGCACCTTAGGTTAGTAAATTTCACACTATGATTATTATCGTATATTTGAGAGATGCTTAATAAGTTGTGTTTTAACCCTTCTACATATAAAATATTCTCAAATAAAGGGAGGTTAAAGAGTTGAACCATACCTTAGCTAACAATTCTACAGTTGTTACCATCACCGAATGTGACTAAACCATTATTCATATCCTTAAGATGGGTGAACAGACCTTTATCTCCTGTCATGTATCTGGAGCATCCACTGTCTAGGTACCATTTTAAATGGCTTGAATCTTTGAAAGCAATGTGGCAACCAAGCAAGTAACCTTAGGAGCCTATTTCATTACAGTCTTGGGTTTAGGAGTATAGTTGGACTTCTTATGTTTGTATTTGATATAAGACCGACCCATTGAGTTAGATTTTAAGAGCTCCTTAAGTAAATCAACAATTTTCTCAGCTAAAGGATTATGATTCTGATTTTTATAGTTGATATGGTTGCTTTTAGGTTTTAAGGTTAGAAAAGTCTTAGCATTTTTAGAATTATTTTGATTTAGATTTTTTTCCTTTTGAATTCGAAGACTCCCCTTTCACAAATTTGGGTGGAGTATTCTTAAGTTTAGGAGGAATACTTTTGTCATAGCCCAATCCAGATCGGTCACCACATTTTTTGGATCCGAATAAGATTTTTTCTAACTTAGGATCACCTTGGGCATACCTCAAGTGTCTTTTAAACTCAAAAGTGAAGAGACTTCAAGTTTTAGTTTTTCATTTTCAGATTTTAAGCTTTTAACTTGGGAGGTTTTGAAATCTAAGTCGCACTTAGTTTTTTCAAAACTATCTTAAATATGAGATTTTTCTAAAAGAAGATTATCAAAATTTTCTTTAAGCTGTGCAAACTTTTCTTTCTGAAGTTTTAGTTTTATAGCAATTTTACAACTTTCCTTATATAGGGCATTATAAGCATCTTAAAGATCTTCTTCATTTTCATGATCACTATTCTGATTTTCTTCACTAGTTGAATCATCATGATCTGAAAAAGTGAACTTGGCTAGAGTCATAAGCGGCTTTGACTTCATTACCTGACTCGATTTCAGAATCTCTGGACTCAAAAGAGGCTTCAAAGCCAGAAGATTCATCCCAAGTAGCCAACATACCTTTCTTTTTTAGGTTTGTCCTTTTTAGGACACTTGTTCACTAAACGCCCATATTCATGGCAGTTGTAGCACTGACTGTCTTTTAAAGATTTTCAGGTTTTAGATTTAGATCTTTTCTTTTCATTAGTTTTTTAAAAACTAACCTTCTTTTTACTTTTAAAAATCTTGTAAAACTTTCTAGCTAAAAGAGTCATATCATTTTCAGAATTTTCTAAATCAGAATTACTGGTATTTTCTTGAGAAATATATTTAGAAGATTTAAGAGCGATGGATTTACCTTTAGGAGCTTTAAAGTTTAACTCATAGGTTTATAATGAGCCAATTAATTCTTCTACCCTCATATTATCCGTATCACGAAATCCCTGTATCGTAGTCACCTTTGAATTGAACCGTTCAGGCAGTGACCGTAGTATCTTTACAAAGACTTTACTTTTTGGGATTCTATCACCAAGACCCCACATAGAGTTCACAATGTCATTCAATCTTGTATAGAAGTCCATAAAGGTTTCACTTTCTTCCATACGTATTTCCTCAAATTTGGTTGTGAGGATTTGGACTTTAGATTTTTTAATAATTGTTGTTCCCTCGTGTGTCATTCCTAAAATCTCCGAGGCTTGATTTGCAGTATCACAGGATATAATTCTATTAAATTCATCCAGTGATAGTGTGCAAGTGATTGCATTTAGAGTCTTTGCATTAGCACTGCTCTCACTTTTCTGAAGAGTGGTTCAAGAAAAATAAGGTGTGACTTTCATAGATTTGGATCCGTCGATACTAGTTACTTTAGTGGTAAGAGGGGTCCAATTGGTCATTATGGCTTACCACACGCTTTCATCCATGGATTTTAAGAAAATCCTCATTCTAGCTTTCCAATAAGCATAATTGAAGCCATTAAATGGTGGAGGCCTAGTGACTGAAAGGCTATCAAAATTTGACATCTTAAAAAGTTTAGATCGATTAGCTCAGGAAATAAATCCAAAGAAAATAATTAAAGTGAGCTATTAGGCTTTGATACCACTTGAAAAGGCCGACCTAAGAGTCCTAGAGGGGAGGAGGGGTTGAATAGGACTATGCTAAATTAAAAATTAACAGCGGAATTTAAACAAACATAAATAAAAGATAGCAATTAAACAATCCACAATGCAGAAACATAAAACAACCTCAAGTGTACAAGTATTGAGAGGTTGATATAGAAGTTATTTTAAGGATAACCTTACACCAAAAACCAATGGTCTATGGTAGGACAACCTGATTCCTAGAATGGTCTATGTATCAAAAACTCAAACTGATACAGATGAATAAAGAAATAAATAGCAAAGGAAATAACTACGTTATTACAACATTCTCACACTTGCATAAAAGAAATTACAACCTTCTCTACAAATGCATAAAGGAAAATTACAACATCCACAAAATGAAACATTTAATTAATCACCACAAGACCAGAAATTATAGTGGTTTGCTTGTGTGTACACCAACTGTTTAGAAAAACAGTCACACAACTACTCCACTCCTAATAATAACCTCACACAGTGGATGTTAGTGTTCACTATGAAAATAAGTTTTTCAAGGTTCACCTAAAACCCTCACAATTGTGTCTTTCAAGTGGGCTTACACAGTTCAAAAACCCCACACTCTGAGTTTTTTGGATCACCTCAGATAAATCAAAACAGAGATTTTCCTGGCACAATCTCAAAAACCAAAATAAAAATTTATAGAAAAGTAAATAGACTTATCTGGATATTCTCCTTTGATGTAGCCTGGTAAAACTAATTCGGAGTAAAAGTTCAACGTAGAAGTTCAATGTTCACCCTCAATTATGAAATGGTTCTAGGTTCTAAATTACTTTTAAATTAAATCAAGTTGGGCTAGCTCTATTTGATTTTGATTCTAAGAAATGGGAATACTTAATCCCTCTTTCAAATATAATTGGAATGTAGAATACAAAAAGCTAATTAAAGAGAATATGAAATGAGCACTAAATAACTTAAGAATATCACTAACTTATCTCTCAGTGTGGTGTATTGATTTTGCTTGAATTGGTTATCAAACTCTGAAATTCGTGCTCTATTTATAAGTGAAGAAATCGCACTCTCAACTGGTCCTAAGGTCGGCACGACTGGTCAAAGAACCAACAAACTCTTGAAAATTCGGGCATGATAAGATAAGGCCATTCCACGACTAGTGGAAGGGCCTGCTCGACCGATCGAGTGGCCTCCAAGACCGGTCGTGTGGAACTCAAATTAGTTGCTGGACTTTGAGTCGAACCTGCAAGACTAGTTGAGGATTTCTTGGACTCGGCCTAGTCGAACTTAGTCTAAGACTAGTAAAAAAAACAGACTATTCACTTATAAAGTGACTCAATTTAATTATGTATTCAAAATGACTTATCCTATGGTCAATCTAGGGTCATTCATACCTTATACATGATGTATGAACATTGAAACTTCTTTTGCTAGCTGATAGTTGTTCTTTAACGTTCATGAAGCTTGAGATCTTGACACATGATGAAGCTTGAACTTAAGACCATTTGAAGCTTGAATTTGTAATACATTGAAGCTTGAGCTTGTGGTTCAAAGTAAAGAACTTTGTCTTGACTTGGACAAAGCTTTGAAAACTTGAACTATTGAAGCTTAAGAGATTGAATTCACACTTCGTGTTTTACTTGAATATGAACATGTAATCTTGCATTTGAAGTTCTTGAAGTATAGACATTTGATTTTGTACATGAGATGCAATGTCTTGAATTTCTAAAAGCGCTACACAAGACAGATTCCAAGAGGTTTTGGCACTACAAAATTTGACAGTGTTTTAACTGGTTCTTTTCATCTTTTAAGGTGGATAAAATTCTCCAGACTTGATTCTCACCATCTATCAATGATTCACATACTCACAATCAGAAATTATAGCATTATTCATAGAAAATAATTTGAATGTGTCTTGTGATTTAGATTAACATGATATTCAAACTTCCTCTTAATCAATTGAGGGCAAGAACTGTAATTGATATATTACTTAGATGATCAAACTCCAGCAATTCAAAATTCACTCTCTATCTTATCATCATACTCAAAACATTCTTAGATACATAACTTATCGCTTTCCAAATAGATAAACATTGAAAAAAATTTAAAAATTTTGTAAATTTCACTCAAAACTGTGAAAACACTGATTGCTATACCTAATCTCACATCCCCAACTTAAAATCTACATTATCCTTGATGTAAAAGAAATAAGTATGATTTGCAAAAGAGACAATGTAATTAAAGGAGAAGTGATGGAAAGAATTTACATGATGAAGGAATTTTGAAGCTTTTTCCAAAGGATCTCAGCGTGAAGGTGGGTTAGCACAAGAATTTAACAACCGAAAAACATACTATCCTAAGCAAATGGAAAGCAAACTATCCTAAAACAATGGAAGCAAACTATCCTAATCCTCAATTCCATGAAAGCAATAAATTCTAATCCTCAACTGTGAAAGCACGGGAAATCTAGTCAGTCATGCATCCAGGTTCTTCCTCCGACTAGTATCTTAATAAATTTCTCAGAAGGTGTCTCAACAAGATCATCTAAAAGCCCTTTTTGCAGTAGGCTTGGATGTCCTGGAGCATGAATGTCTAGGGAAATTGATGGACCTCAACATAAAGCTTCCTTTTAATCTCCTGAAGTGTCCAAAGTATATTTGATTCACATGTGGCAGAAAGAGTTTCGAGGTTAGTATACTATGATGAATCAGACACTACAAGTAGATGGAATTCAGAAAAAATCTTAGTAGGTGATGTAGTCTCAACACGCTCCGAAGTGTCAGTCTTCAGTTCAATTTTCAGCTCATTCTCCTTTAATGGTAAACATTCAAGATCTGGGGGAGGAGGTTCTTTAGAATAAGGGTTCTCTCGGTCAGTAACAACTACCGAGGTATTGTCTTGACAAGCATCCACTATGTCTTATATCATGGGATTGTTTGAATCCACAAAGTGCACCGGATAATTTTCTAAAGAGTCAAAATATTTAGTTGAAAGGAGTTCATTCACCACATCGAGATCTGTGATGATATGCGTAATAAGTCCTTTATCTTTTCCGAGAGTAAAAATGAGCACACTTCTTGTGTTTTCTTAAGGTGGGATGAAATCACCATCGGGTATGTCTCTTACTGACCTAAGTAAACATATTTCAAATCGGAGGGCAAAGGTTTTAAGTCAAGCTTCGGTGCCTTGAGGTCAGACGGTAGAGGCACTACATCAGTGTGGGGCAAATTTTCAAATTGTGGACTCCACTGGTTAACTTCAAGTACCGGTACATCATCAAGCATGACACCTGTTTCCCTAATCATATCATCATCTAAATCATGGGAGTGGGCCAAGCATGTCTCTAGAGGGTCAAAGGATAAGGTCAGAAGTGCTCTATCTTCCACTTAGGTTAATATCGTGGAAATTGTCTTCAACCTCTAACTGCTTTCTTGTGTTGAAAAAAATATTTAACTCCATGTCATATTCCTGAAAGACATAATCATGACTCTATTCCTGTAATTAATGGTTGTGTTTGAAGTGGAAAGGAATAGGCGACTAAGAATAACGAGGATTTGAATACTCATGTCCATGATGGGTTAAATATCTAGGATGATAAAATCTACCGGGTAATAGAATCTGTCAACCTGGACTAATACATCATCGATTATCCCTCTCGGTATACGAACTGAGCAATCAGCAAGTTGTAATGTAGTTCGGGTGAGTTTCAATTCACCCAAACCTAGTTGTTCATAAACTAAATAAGGAATCAGATTTACAGTTGCTCCTAAGTCAAGAAGTGTGTGCTCAATCCAGATTAGACTATTGGGATCTTTGTATTTTTGTGGCACATCTTGCTTTAAGATGGCACTCACCTTTTCAGTTAAGAAGATTTTCTTTTGAATATTTTGCTGTCTTTTAGTCATACACGAGTCTTTCGAAAATTTAACATATACAGGTATTTGTTTAACCACATCCTGTAAAGGAATATTGACCTTCACTTATTTCAACACCTCTAGAATGTCTTGAGAGTTAGAGAGAGGTTTTGGTGCAATCAACCTCTTAGGAAATCGAGCAATCGGCTTGCCTTAAGGTTCCGATTTTGACCCATGTAGGGCAATGCAAGATCTATCATCAATGCCTTATTTCGGGTCCTTAGACTTTTTAGTCCTTACTGGAATAGATTTATAATTTATTTTCCACTCCTAAGAGTGGTGATAGACTTAGCTTGTCCCACATATTGATTTGAAAAGCTTGGGTCGTTAATTTCATGTTGTTGTTTAGGGTTAGGGAGAGGTTGGGCCAGAAGGATCCCTTTCTCCCCAATCAAAATTTTTGTTTCACGCCTTTGTATGGCTTTTGAAAGGTCTTGAATGGCTCACAATATACTCTGACTGAGAAGCTCTTAATTTTGAAGGTGTTTTAAGACTAGATCCTCTTGAAGGTTCCCTTGATTTAGGAATTGGTTAGGGAATCCTTGAGGAGTAGCAGTTTGTCCATTCCTCCAGCTGGAGTTATATGTATTTAAGGTGGGTCCACTGAAAGGTCTTTGGTAGTTGTTCACAGTCTTTGATTGCTCATTCAGAATTTCTTGAAAAGTAGGTATTGTTGGACAATTTTCAGTTGTATGTATGTTATAAGCACAAATACTGCAAATAACTTCCTTAGCCTTATCCTTCTTAAGTTCCATGGCCTCGAGTAGTTTCCTTGTGAGACTAGCCACTTTAGCATTTATATCATCTTCCTCCTTTAAAATATACATTCCTCCCCTTTCCTTTGATTAAGTAGGTTTAGAAATGGTGGGTTTTGGGGAGATGTCCCATGATTATGCATTTTCAGCAAGTCTGTCTAGATAGTCCCACACATCATCGACATCTTTGTTCATAAATTCCCCATTACACATCGTCTCGACCAATTGGAGCATGGAAGATGTTAGTCCATCGTAGAAGAAATTTGTGATGCACCACATTTCAAAACCGTATTATGGGCATGAACTAACAAGATCCTTGCATTGCTCCTGACATTGGAAGAATGTTTCATCTTCCTTTTGGGCGAAGTTCATGATTGACTTTCTGAGGGTGTTCATTTTGTGGTGTGGGGAAAATTTCTTAATGAACTCCCTTGTCATGTCGTTCCATCTACTAATCAATCGTGGACGTAGTGAGTGCAACCATGTCTTAGCCTTTTCTTTTAACGAAAAGGGAAAGATTTTCAGTCTGATCGTGTCCTCAGGAACATTAGGAAAGTATAAAGTGGTTATTATCTCATCAAACTCTCTCAAGTGTAGATATAGATTTTCATATTCAAGTCCATGGAATTTTGGAAGGAGTTGGATCACTCCTGGCTTGATATTCATATGTCCTACATTCTTTAAAAAAACCATACATGAAGGTGCGCTCACCCCCGCCGGTTGTAAATAGTCTCGCAAAGTACAAGGCGAGGGTGCTTGATGCACCTCATTCTCATCCTGGTCTTCCTCAACCCTAGGTTGAGGTTGTCTTCATTGTTGATTAGTAGCCATCACTTTAATTAACTCTGAGGATCTTCAGTGGTGTCTAATCCTGTGATGGATAGGTAACCCCTCAACCAATCCTCCTACATTCAAAAGATGTTGCGTGTTATCACAGACCCACTTGGGCATGAAACACTCTCTGCCCTCAATTTCAGATTCTAACATAAACCTAAAAAGGAAAGAAGAAGGAGATAGAAATATACGAATGGAAGGAGAGAGAGAATTAGAAAGAAGTTACCAAATTAGAAGTTCCTAAATTAAGATCCTGCAAAACAAAACAAAACAAGTCAGTTTCTAAAAATAGAAATTAGAAAGTTTTTAAAAAGAGAAAAGGAAAGTTTCTAAACCTAGAAATAGAAAGCTAAGTTAGTTTCTAAAAACACCCTAATTCTAAAAATTGAAACTCAAAAAAACATAATCTTAAACTAATTCCAAAACTTCCTAATCTCAGAAAAATGCAACCGTCAATCCCTGGCAATGGCGCCAAAAACTTGTTCACAAACCCAGGTGTAGGGTCGCGATGTAGTAATAATCTCGGTAAGACCGATGTCGAATCCACAGGGACGGAACTTGTATGTCTTCTAAAAGTAACTAGAACTAGAACTAGAAGAAGATGTAAACCTAAATCTAGAAGTATGGAGAGTAATTGTGAGAGATATAATGAAAAACTTAAGAAATTCAAAGCTGGGAAACTAGGGTTTCCAAGGATCCACTTGTAGGTTCTCAGGATACTACCTTGCTTGATTCAAGGACGAAGAGATTTGTCAGATCTTTGAACTTCTCATGAATCTAATCTTCAATGGATGAGAGTTGTGAGGATTTGGAAGTGATTCCATCACCTAACCATGCCCAGAAGACAAGGCAAACAACAGGATCTACCAATCACATAACTAATCATAAGAGAATTGTGAAGGTTAGGAAGGATTCTATCATCCTACTATGCCCAAGGGATGATGGTGAACAATAGGATCTCCTAATTTCACAATCTCAATTCAACAAAAGAAGATATCTCAAGCTATCGCAGATCTATTGTAATTTGTTACAACAAACCATTAAAAACTAAAAATATTCCTTCATAATCAAACTAAAATCCAAGAGAGTTCAATGAAACAAGAATCAAAACAAAGAAAATATCCCAATCACACTACAAGCTTCACCTCTTAGTCCTATCTAAGATGTTTAGCCAACCATAGACATGATTGAACTAAGAACTCTTAAGAAAAGCATAAAAACTTCTAAGGAAAGGGAAGAAAAACTCTTGGCGATATGTTCTCCATGCTTTTTCTCCACCCTTAAACCCTAGAAGATGCCTAGGGATGCCTTGGGTACTCTTATTTATAGTTTTACAACTCAAACTTTGGAACTGAGTTGGAAAAATCTGAAAACCGCTTCAAATTTCTGCAATTCGTATGCTGGCTGTGTAACCCAGGACTGGTCGAGGACATCCCTCTACTGGCTGAGGGTCACCTTTGACTGGTCGAGGGTTTCCTTCGACGGGCCAAGGATGACTTGATTTTAGATGATTTACCATTGGAGTTAGAGTCGAGGAATCCTCAACTGGTCAAGTAGGGCTAGGACTAGTCAAGTAGGAGCTAGGACTAGTCGAGGATTATGCAAATTCACTTCAAAACTTTGATTCTCTTCATTCTTGACTTGGTTTTCTTGGATCTTTGGTATGTGAATTCTTCATTCATAGTATTTTAAGATCCAATCTTTGGCTTGGTGATTCTTGAGCATCAAAATCCATGCTTTTAGCATCCTTTTCAATCCAAGCTCTTAAATTCACCTTGCAACACAAATATGATTAAAATAGAACATTAAGCATTATCATGTTCAAAAAATCAATTAATAAATGGGGGATAATATGTAATATTTGACCCTCAACAGCGAGAAACCATGTATGTTTGGTTTATAAGGCAAAGGTATTAAAAAAAAGGAGAGAAAGCAAAAAGCGGCTTTTGAAATTGATGAAAGCTAAAACTCTTATTATCATTATTATTAATTTAAATTTCTAAGTAGCAAGTTAACACAACTATTCTTATCCAAAGGAATAGTTAACATAGCTACGCAAAATTCCTCACAAGGTCATATGAGGCTAGTGAAGGAATAACCGCATTAACTCTATATTACTTTTAAAAGCTTCATTTATACAAAATGACTAAATAAGGAAATTTAGTTCTATTTATAGCCTTGACTTAAAAGAAAAAGGAAATGGTCATGTTAATGCATCTACGGTTCATTTCCACATTAACATGATGGGTTTAGTTTTGCAAATTCAAATGTTCATTTTTTTCAATTTAACTCTTGGTACACACTGCAAGAAAATGGGGTATAGATGACGGTGGAGGAAGTCTTTTGCCGGCGCTGAGTAACAATGGGTGTCACGCCCCAAACTCGAAAATCAAGCTTATAAAATTTTTGATCACTGAATCTGGGCCTGACAGCCTCCATAGCACCCCATTCTCGGTTCCTAGCACCCATATACCAGATTTTGATCTTGAGATCCTACAAAGAGGATTTTTTACATGAATTTGTTCCATAAGGAGCATAACCCACAATCAACAACCAATAACATTATCATATATCCACTATAATCAAAATCTTTAAGTACAATGCATAGGGGAAATACAATGGATAACAAAAGGCTCTGGAAGCTCAGTTGCATGCTCCTGCTCCTGCTTAGCTATGTCCAAGCATCTCCTGTATGCAACGGTCATGTATAAGCTTATAGAAAGCTTAGAGGGTGGTGAAAGTGTGTGCGCAAGGTAGAAATGCAAGTATGTAATATCAGAGTAATGCGAAAATGTTGGTAAGTCCATGAATGATATCAGCCATACCAAGGCTATGCAATGCAATGCAAGGCCTACATAGCCAATGTCATATGCAAGATGTAGCTCAAGCATACAAATGCTCATCTGAATCCACATATCAATTCAACTCATCTCTGGAGCATCATTTATCAGTACAGTTCTCACTCTGGACAATCACTGGGGTCTAGTACACTCTACGCTAGCTTGATGCCCTTATCCGAGAGCACAACTAGGAAAGTGGAAGAGACCTCACTATTCGCATGTCAATATTGGGCCCGACTCATCAATAACAAACCCATTCCTCAAGCTGGTCAAACTCAACCTTGACATTGCCCCTCAATCAGGCGGGTAAGGTCACACCCCCTTCTAACCGACCATGACATAGTGGGAGATGCAACCTACTGGTATACGGCCATTATGTGCTCATACATCCACTCAGTGTCGACGTTGGAGTATCCTCCTAGTACCATAAGGGTTCAGGGACTTTCACCCAAGGACATCATTGTGCCTTAGTGCTTAGAACCAAGTATTTTCGGTATCTAATCCTATCATCCATGATATGCCTATGGAGGTCATAATTATAAATGTTATTCTATCTAGCTCCTATGATTGTTAAATTTTATAGTGCCAAAACCTCTTAGAATCTGTATCTTGTGTAACTCATCTTCATATTCAAGATCAAGCAATTCAAGTATAATTTCAAGATGTTCTAATTTAAGATTCAAGCAGCTCAAGTATAAGAACAAGAGATTCTTGTATAAGATCAAGTTTTCAAGCTTCAACTATATCAAGATAGTGTGCATTACTTTAAGAATTCAAGCTCAAGTAATCTTCTCGAGCTTAAAGTTCATATACTCAAGGTGAAACACAAGTCACAAGTACTTCAAGTTCAAGCTTTAAAGTATTTCAAGATTTCAAGATTCATGTACTTCAAGATCAATTATCAACCGAAGCGAATGATGTTTCAATGTTTGAATTTTACCTATAAGGTCTGAATGACCTTAGATTGACCATAGGTTAGCTCATATGGATTGCATACTTAGTTTGGGTCATTATATAATTTTATAGGCTTTTACTCGACTAGTCTTAGCCTATGTTCGACTAGTAGCTCGACTAGTCCAAGGTTTGTTGTGAATTTTTAGGATTTTATGTTGGATCCTCGACCAGTCCTGGAGACTGCTCGACCAGTCGAGTGAACAGTGCTTGACCAGTCGAGCAGGCTCGACTCAAAGTCCAGCAACCATTTTTGGTCCCACTCGACTAGTCGAGTGCAGGACTCGACCAGTCGAGCAGGCCACTCGACGAGTCGAGCAAGCCACTCGACCAGTCGTGGAATGGTCTTATCTTATCGTGCCTAAAATTTTGAATTCTTGTTGGTCCTTCGACCAATTAAACTGACCACTGGGCCTGTCGAGTGAACAATAATTTTGCCTATAAATTAAGGAAGATTTTTAGAGTTTTTCATTAAATTCCAAGATAATTAAGATACCACTCTGAGAGATAAGTTTATGATATTCTTAAGCTATATTGTGTTCACTTAATATTCTCTTTAATTTAGCTTTTTGCATTTGATTTTGAATTCTTTATTTCAATCTTAATTGAAGAAGGGATTTAAGTTTTCCCCTTTATTAAGATCAAAATCAAATCAAGCTAGCCCAAGGTGAATTAATCTAAAAATCATTTAGAACTTAGAACCCTTTCATAAGTGAGTGTGGACATTGAACATCTACATTAAACATCTACACTGAATATGTTCTACCGGGCTTAGTCAAAGGAGAATATCCAGATAAGTATATGTACATTTTTTGTAACTCTCTTTTTGGTTTTTGAGGTTGTGCCAGAAAATCTCTCGTTCTTTTTTTGTTTGTCTGAGGTGATCCAGAAAATCTCAGAGTGTGGGGTTTTTAAATTGTGTAAGCTCACTTGAAAGACACAACTGTGAAGGTTTTAAGTGAGCCTTGAAAAACTTATTTTATAGTGAAAGCGAATATCCACTGTGTGAGGATATTGGGATTGGAGTAGTTGTGTGGCTATTTTTTAATAGTCGGTGTACACATAAGCGAACCACTATAATTGCTGGAGTTGTGAATGGTTGAATGTGGCTAAGTGTGTGAATGTTGTAATTTAATTTTCCAGCATTTTTGGTGAATGATTGTAGTTTATTTTTAGTACATGTGGTGAATGTTGTAATAATAGTAGAATTTTATTTCTATTTTATTGTTTATTCCTCTATATCAGTTTGAGAGTTTAATACACAGAGTCTTCTAGGAATCAGGTTGTCCTACCATAAGCCACTGGTTTTTGGTATAAGGTTGTCCTTAGAACAAGATCTGTATCAACCTCTCAATACTTATGCATTTGAGGTTGCTATTCATTTCTGCTATTTGAATTGTTAAGTGCTATTATTGTTGATTTCTTTATTATTTGGCATTTAAAATTTTAATTTGGCATAGTCCTATTCACCACCCCCCCCCCCCCCCCCCTAGGACTCTTAGCTCGGCCTTTTCAAGTGCTATCAGAGCCTAATAGCTTGTTTTAATTTTTGTATTAATTTCCTGATCTAATCGATCTAAGCTTTTTAAGATGTCAAATTTTGATAGCCTTTTTAGTCACTAGGCTTCCACCTTTTGATGGCTCCAATTATGCCTATTGGAAAGCTAGAATAAGGAATTTTTTAATTAAATCCATGGATGAGAGCGTGTGGCAAGCCATAATGACCAATTGGACCCCTCCTACCACTGAAGTAACTGGTACTGATGGATCTAGAATTGTAAAAGTCACACCTTACTTTTCTTAGACCACTCTTTAGAAAAGTGAGAGTAGTGCCAATGCAAAGGCTTTAAATGCAATTACTTGCACACTATCACCGGATAAATTCAAGGGAATTATATCCTTTGATACTGCAAAGCAAGCCTGGGATATCTTAGAAATGACACACGAGGGTACAACAATTGTCAAGAAATCTAAAGTTCAAATCCTCACAACCAAATTTGAGGAAATACATATGGAAGAAAGTGAAACGTCCATGGACTTTTATACAAGATTAAATGACATTGTTAACTCTATGTGGGGTCTTGGTGATAGGATCCCAGAAAGTAAAGTCTATGCAAAGATACTGCACTCATTGCCTGAACGGTTCAATTCAAAAATGACCGTGATCTAAGAACTTCGTGATACAGATAATATGAGGTTAGAAGAACTGGTTGGTTCTTTACAAACCTATGAGTTAAACTTTAAAGCTCCTAAATGTAAATCCATCGCCCTTAAGTCTTCTAAAAGTATTTCTCATGAAAATAGTAATTCTGATTTATAAACTTCTAAAGATGATATGGCTCTTTTAGCTAAAAAGTTTTACAGGATTTTCAAAAGTAAAAAGAAGGTTGATTTCACTCTCCAAGCCCGGAAATTGGATTCACGGGAATTCCGATCGCCGAATTTGGTGCCGACAGCCTCCGTAGTACCTCATTCTCGGCTCCCAGTGCCTATATCCAAGTTCCAATCCTGGGATCCTACAAAGAGGATTTTTCAACATACATTTATCTCGTAAGAAGCATAACCACAAGTTTACCCAAATCACGAAGGCTAAATCATCATCACATATCCGCTAATATAATCATTTGAGTACAATGTTAAAAGGGAAATACAACATAAAAATATCAAAGAAAAACTCCAGAAGCTCAACCGCACACACCTACATTAGCTCGGCTGCATCATAATGTTACCTGCACGCATCTATCATGCATAAGCTTATAGAAAGCTTAGAGGATGGTGTAAGTGTGTGAGCAGTATATGCGTGCTCATAATGTAATATAAGAGTAAATGGAGTTACTGATAAGTCCACGAACCATACAATATCAGAGTAAGCAGAAATACTAACAAGTCTATGAGTCATACAATATCAGAGTACGCAAATAACTCAGCTATGCAAATGAGGAGTTCAAGAGAGTCAAATACCAGATGCCAAGGATGTCATGCAACATAGAATTTGAAAGAGCTAACGAATACCATCAGTCTCATCTAAGTCACATGAATACAAAAACATAGCAACCCAAAATGCTATATGCTGAGGATGTAATGCAATATGCAATGTGATGCAAATGAAATGACCATGCTGGAGTGTGAAGTCGGGATAATAGTACGTAGTATCGCAAGCTATGGAGTCCATCACAAGGGACTTCTATCCAAACCAGTCTCATACCTAAATTTGGATAGTCAAACTCAATGTGGTAAACTCCTGATCTCAGGTTAGTCATGCGCCCCAACCGAAATACTGGCCATTGCGAAGGCACACGTAATAAATAGTTGCGCACCACCATCCTGAGTAGATAGTGAATGAATGAATGAATGAGTATGAAACTCCTGCCCAATAAGTCCACATATCAGTATTGTTCATCTCTGGGATAATCACCGGGGTCTAGTACACTCTACACCAGCGTGCTGCCCCATCAAGCGCACAATTGGGTAAGTGGAAAAGACCTCACTATCTGCCTAACCAGTAGTCGGCTAATATCTATCCAACACGTCGATAGCAGACCCATTCACGAGCTGGTCAAACTCAGCCTAGATATGCCTACTCCCTCAAGCGGGTAAGGCCACACCCCCTCCTAACCAACCATGGCATAGTGGGAGATGCTGCTTACTGGTATACGGCCCTCATGCACTCATATATATCCACTTGGTCTCGATGTTGGGGCGTCCTCTAGTACTAAGAGGGTCTAGGGATTTTCACCCAGGGCCATCTATGGCAACTCGATGCTAGATCCAAACATTTCTAGTGTCTCATCTGGCCATCTACGATATGCCTGTGGAGGCTACGGTCCTAATGTCGCTAGGGCGTACAGTAATCACAACACACAATGCAAGATGCATGAGTCATACGATCTAATCATGCATCAACCCTGCGCATACCACGCACTCATGTGAGATAACCTTTACCTATCAGGGAGTCTCATAACAACCTGCCCAATGGCATATGCAATGGTCAACTACATCTCATAACAAGCATGCGGATGATACGTATGGGCATGTATCAGATGCTATGCTATCACATACTTATAATCGGTATCATTAATTGACATCAACAATCGGCCTCGACAATGTGGACATTTAACCAACATTATCCCCAAGGAATGACCCACATAGAAACAAACATATAATGGTCCCACAGCCTCACATAAATGGCTAATATACAACACAATGGGCCTTACTCAAGGGTCATATATACACAACACGTGGGCCCTGCTCATGGGCCTCAAATACATGACATATGGGCCCTACACATGGGTCTCAAATACATCAAATGGGCCATGCATCATAGGCTTAATACATATCGCAATGGGCCTTATCCATAGGCCATGAATACATCACAATGGGCCTCAAATACATCATAATGGGCCCTATCATATAGACCTCATATTTATCACCTTAGACCTTAAACACAGGCTGCATATACATCACACAAGCCGAATACACATCACAATACGTCTCAACTACAGGTCGTATATACATCATATAAGTCTCGACAATCGGCTTTGGTAATCGAAATCGGCCTCGATAATTGAAATCAGCCTCAAGAATCGAAATCGACACTCAGAATCGGCCTCGACAATTGGAATTGGCCTATACAATCGGCCTGGCAAATCGGAATCGACCTCGATAATTGGCCTCGACAATCAGAATCGGTCTATACAATCAGCCTCGACAAATCAGAATTGGCCTTAAAAATTGGACATGACAATCAGGATCGATTGATAATCAGAATCGGTAAATCGGTTACGTCAATCGGAATCAGCAATCGGTCATGACAATCAAAATCGATAGATAAGAAGAATCGGTAAATTGGTCACATCAATCGTAATTGGCAATCGGCCACGACAATCAAGATCAATCGATAATCAGAATCGGCAAATCGGTCACATCATTCAGAATCGGCAATCGGTCATGATAATCGAAATCGATCGATAATCAGAATCGGCAAATCGGTCACGTCAATCGGAATCGGCAATCGGTCACGACAATCGAAATCGATCGATAATCAGAATCCATAAATCGGTCATGATAATTGGGATCGGTAAGAATGGGCCTAATAAGGCCTAATGAAAGGTCACGATGTGGACATTTAACCATCATTGCCCCATCAATGTGGACATTTAACTAACATTGCTCCCAAGGAGTGGCCCACATAGAGCCAAATGTATAGTGGGCCCATGGCCTCACACAATGGTCTAATGTACATCATGATGGGCCTCACTCAAGGGACAAATACACATCACGACGGTTGAATACACGGGCCTAAAATACATTACCATGGGCCACGACCCATGGTCCTCAAATACATCATAATGGGCTACGACCCATGGGTCTCAATATACATCATAATGGGCCTCGACCATGGGCCTTGAATACATCACATTGGGCCACAACCCATGGGCTTCAAATACACAATAGGTGGGCCCCGTACATGGGCCTCATACACATCAAGTGGGCTGTATCAATGGGCCCCACTAATTGGCCATGAAATAAATACATCACGGTAACCCTCAGAACTTGCTGACGTCTGCATAACAACAATGACTACTGGGCTAGCCATCAAATGGATGGCGTGGCTAAAACACATGCATCAAGGTGGGCCATACATCCATTAAAATGGACAGATGGTGTGAATACAACACATTCATCAAGGCAAACCTCATACAATCAAGGTGCATCCATCTGTTGTGATGGATGGTGGATATAAAATAAATACAATCAAGGTGGGATCCACTGCACAGACGGTGCAGATAAAACAATTATATCACAGTTGACCCACACAGCAAGTGGACGATCTGGATATCACATTTCCCAGATCAGACCCACATAGCCAACTAACGTCAATCACACCAGCCATGTAGTGGATGTGAGATACACCATTCAATCTCCTCTCATGCATGTGGGTCCCACGAGGGCCCACCATAATATATATTAATATATGATATAATATATATTCTATCAGGTGGGTCACACCGTCCAGGAGATTGGACGGTGTGGAGAACAATACATCATGGTGGGTATCCACGTCCTTCACCAGGGACGGTGTGAATGTGTAATACATAAATCAAGGTGGGTCCCACCTGCCACACGTGTCACATTATGGGGTGGGTCCACCTTCTTAAACAGATGGACGACATGAATAATACACGTACCTCATGGTGAGGATCCACTGTCCCAACCAGGGACGGTGTGGATAAAACCATACATCATGGTGGTCCTCACAACAGCAGAGGATGGGTGGACGGTGCAGATAAAACCCATACCTCGTGATGGGGCCCACAAGGCTTGCTGTATCAAAGCAGCAGATGCAGCTACTTGCTGTAAGCCCTTCAAAAAAATAAAAAAATAAAAAGGGATGGATGACTTTGATAAAAATACATGCATCACGGTGGATTTCCACTGTCCAGATGTTTGGACAGTGTGAATGTAAAATATGCATTGAGGTGGGGTCCCACCGTCCATCAGATGGATGGTGTGGATAGTAAGTGAGACCCAGACCTTACTGTTTCAACACAGCAGCCACGCAGCTAGTGCAAGGCACTCTAGCCAAACTACTATCTCAACAGGTGGGTCCCACATGGGGCCCACCACTGATGATATATGTATATAATATATAAATATATTATTATATTATATTCCTCCTTTTTTCGTAAATCGTCTAGACTCTAGACGTCCTTGATGGACAGACGACGTGGATATGAAATACATTCATCAGGTGGGTCCCACTGCCATGTCTGGATGATGGAGACCTTACACATGCACCTAGGTCCCACCATCTAGCAATGGATGGACGGTGTAGTTTACAACACATAAAAAGGTGGGCTCCACCATCCAACTTGTATCAAGCTGATATTTGTTTTTCTACTTCACACGGTCCAGTAGTAGCTGCTGCTGGACGTCCTGAGGTAGGACAGTCTGGATCACCATCATCAAGGTGGGCCCAAGAATCTGGCCAAAATGGATAAATGGTTAGGATCTAACGCACACCTCATGATCAACTTACAATCCAGGAATTTGGACAGTGTGGATCTGAAGCATACATCTGGCGGGTCCCACAAAGGTGGACAGCATGGATTAACATCAAGGTGGGCCACAAAAGGGGAAAGAGAGAGAGAGAGAGAGAGAGAGAGAGAGAAAACAGTGTGATGAGGGACCCGCCACTATGGGTCCCTCTAGGATCTACAACACATACATCAAAACGGGTCCCACCACAAGTGGGCCTTACATCAAAATTTAAGATCAAATGCTTTGAACGCCCACCTTTGATCTCCCTTTCCTTCTTCCGCAAATGCATGTTAGAGCTCCAAAGGTACAATTTCAATGGTTGGGATCAATTTTGGAGGGTGGGATTAGGTGGTAGGGAGTGGGCTACACCTAGTTCTCTCATGGAAGCCAAGGACGTTGGAGTTGCTTGGGTTGCTTGGGAGAATGAGAGAGAGAGTGAGAAGAGAGAGGTGATGTAGAGAGAGAGGGGAATGGGTTGTGATGGGTGAGAGATGGGTGATGGGTGATGGATGTGTACTTAGTTGTAAGGGAGAGTTGACTTTAGGTAAGAGAGGGATGGGTGTTGGTACTTGACATGATGTGATATGGTACTTAATTGATTGATTTGATTGATGGACATTTCTCTTAGAATTGCAACACACAGTGTTTTGTCTCGAACTGAACACGGACCCACGTCTCCTGGCCCGAGTATCGTCTCAGCGCACGAGACGTAGCATTAGAACCGTAGCGGCGGCGCGGTCGCAAGGATACAAGTTTCTAGTCGAGCCGACTCTAATATACGAGACACAACTCAAGATCATGCGCAAATGCCTATAGCAGATCACAGGTTGCTGGAATTCGACCGAGAGGATTGCAGAGGCCTATGGAACGATACGGGCTAGGATACGGGTCTTACAATTGATTTGAAAAAAACTATTGAAAAGAAAAGACCTAGATCTAAAACTTGAAAATCTTTAAAAGACAACCAATGCTACAACTGTCATGAATATGGGCGTCTAACAACCAAATGTCCTAAAAATGACAAGTCTAAACAGAAAGGTATGTTGGATACATGAGATGAATCTTCCTGGTCTAAAGTCTTTTCTAAGTCACAAGATTCTGAAACCGAGTCTGTTAATGATGTTAAAGCCCTAATGACTCTAGCCAAGTTCACTTTTTCAGATAATGATGATTCAACCAGTGAAGAGAATCTGAATAGTGATGCCCTATATAAGGAAAGTTGCAAAATTGCTATAAAGCTAAAACTTCAGAAAGAAATGTTTTCTGTTCACTCCCCAAGTATAGGGTTGTGATGTAGTAATAAACTTAGTGAGACTGAGGTTGAATCCACAGGGACTGAAACCTATACGCAATCTGAAACTAACTAGAACTAGAACTAGACTAAGATGAAATCTAAATCAAGTGAATATGAAGGAATAATGGTGAAGTATTACTCTAAAACTTGTGAAAATAAAAGTGGGACCTATGGTGCCACGGATCCACTTGTAACAATTAGGAAGCTACCTTGTATTGATTCAGGGATACAACTGGAATCAGAGTCCTATCCTATCCAGTTGATAAGAAGAGATTTGTCAGATCTCTGAACTTCTCATGGATCTAATCATCAATAGATAAGAGTGGTGAAGATTTAGAAGTGATTCTGTCACCTAACCATGCCTAGGAGATTATGGCAAACAATAGCAATTTACCAATCTCACAGCCAATCATGAGAGAATTGTGAAAGTTAAGAAGGATTCCGTTACCTTACCATGCCCATGGGACAATGGTGAACAACAGGTCTTACTAATTTCACAATCTCAATAATGAGAAAAGCATACTTAAAGCTATCACAGATCCATTGTAATTTGAGTCACAACAAACCATTAAAAACTAAAAATATACCTTCATAAATAACTAGAATCCATAAGAGTTCAACAAAACATGAATCAAAGCCAAGCAAACATCCCAATTGTGCTACAAGCTTCACCTCTTAGCCCTAGCTAAGAGGTTATCCCAACATGATTGGGCTAGAACTCGAACAAAAACAAAACAGAAAATATGAAACAAATTCTAACTACTCTACTCTCTCTCTTGTATCCACGTTGAAGCCCCCAGTCGAGATGCCCCCAGGATCGGCTCTCCAAGTCCTTTTATAACTGCTGGAGTCAGTGGAGGAGTCGGTTGGTGCAATTGTTGCAGTAGCTTCGCATGCGCAGCGAAAGCTTTTTCACAGCAACTTCGGTGCCTTCAAACTCACCATTTTCCTTGCTCAATTTCCAAAGAAACACCGTCCTTTAGGACATTTTTGAGAGCTCTACATGATGGATGGATCAGATCTGCCATATGATTAAAGATGGTAGGCCACAACCGTATGAAAGTCAGGATTTCTTGGACGTGCGTAACCCTATGCATGTGACTGCGCTGACGTGATCGGTGGGCCCCACAACAGTGTTTTCTTGGAAATCCACCCCGTCCAGTGAATTCCTCTCGAGATTTCGGTCAAGAATAGTAGGTTTTTAATGTCTGTTGATGCGGCCAAAAGAAGAAATCACGCTGAGATCGTTTTGAACATCGCATGGCAGTCCACTTGTGGCCTCTGTATCGTACACGTATGTACTCATGGGTGAAAAGTACCAGCATTATTTTGAAGTGTTCGAGGTCTTCTACAAGATGGATGGCTTGGATCAGTCATACAAGTGATGTATGGGGCCTACTAACTTCCACAAGACGGACAGAGTCCATCCGTTACATGGACGCTATAAATGGAAGTTTTCGTTTCTGAAGGAGATGCGGGTCAGCAGGCGCTGACCCGCCTTAACCGGTTCGGTGCTCGTCCGTGCGTATATGCACTGTGTACACACACTCCATGGTGTGGGATCCACTGTGATGTTTTTCAGATATCTAATCCGTCCATCCTATTTTTCATAGTATTTAAACCGTTGATGACAATTTTAAAGCATATCCAGATAGCACGTGGGCCCCACTCAATGAATTGTGGGGCTAATCCATCTGTTGGCCCACTTTCAGAGATATCCAATGGCTGAAATTTTATATGTACAGTTAATTTATGGTCCCCAGGCTATGTATGAAGTTTCATGTCAATCTGATGGCGAAAACCCTATGATCTTGCATTCTGGACCAATTTCATGCCTCTTTAACATGAATGACTTGATCTTCTTGCATCCCTAGCGTGTAAATTCGTTGATTTTGGTCCCATGGAGTCATCCCTTGCCTTGGTGAATTCTGATCATTAATTCCATGCTTTTAGCACCCTGTTTCCGTCCGAACTCCTAAACTCACCTTGCAGCACAAACACGATTAAAATAGTCCGTTAAATAGTATCATGTCCGTAAATTCAGGTAATAACTGGGGTCTAATATGCAATATTTGACCCTCAATATTTTCAAAACTAAAAGAGAATTTTGATAATCTAGTCTTAGAAAAATCACACATTTCTAATTGCTTTGAAAAAACTAAGTGCGACTTAGATTTTAAAACCTCCCAAGTTGAAAACCTAAAATCTGAAAATGAAAAGCTAAAACTAGAAGTCTCTTCGCTTTTGAGTCTGAAAGACACATGGAGGTATGCCCAAGGTGATCCTAAATTAGAAAAACTTTTATTCGGATCCAGAAAATGTGGCAATCGTTCTGGATTGGGCTATGATAAAAGTATTCCTCCTAAATATAACAATAATCTATCTAAATTTGTTAAAGGGGAGTCTTCTAACTTAAAAGGGAAAAGTCTAAATCAATATAATTCTAAAAATGCTAAGACTTTTCAAACCTTAAAACCTAAAAACAACCATATCAACTATAAGAATCAAAATCGTAATCCTTTAGCTGAGAAAATTATCGATTTACTTAAAGAGCTCTTAAAATCAAACTCAGTGGGTCGAACATATAACAATTATAAACATAAGAAGACTAATTATACTCTTAAACCTAAAACTGTAATGAAATGGGTCCTTAAGGTTGCTTGTTTGGTTGCCCACACCGCTTTCAAAACTTCGAGTCATTCAAAGTGGTACCTAGACAGTGGTTGCTCCAGACATATGACAGGTGACAAAGGTCTGTTCACCAATTTTAAAGACATGACTGATGGTTCAGTCACATTTAGTGATGGTAGCAACTACAGAATTTTTGGCCAAGGTACGGCTCAACTCTTTAACCTCCCTCTATTTGAGAATGTTTTATATGTAGAAGGTTTAAAACATAATTTATTAAGCATCTCTCAAATATGCGATAATAATCATAGTGTAAAATTTACTAACTAAGGGTGTGAAATTTTAAATAAAAATGGTTCTGTAATATTAACTGGTCGTAGAACTAATGAAAACTGCTACATTATTTGTGATTCAAGCTCATATAATCTATCGTGTTACATGGTCCAAATTGATGAGACCGAATTATGGCATAAGCGCCTAGGACATGTACACTACCGCAACTTGTATAGATTGCAAAAGAGAATTGGTAAGAGAGGTCTACCGAAAATACAGAAAATGGATAAAATATGTGGCGAGTGCTAAATTGGTAAACAAACCAGGAGTGCTTACAAAAAGGTGAACTCCAAAGCTATATCTGAACCACTCGAACTTCTCCACTTGGATCTCATTGGACCAACTAAAATGAAGAGTCGAGGTGGCAAGAAGTATATTCTATTGATTGTTGATGACTTTACCAGGTATACTTGAGTAGTCTTCTTAAGAGAGAAATAAGAAACTCTTGATGAAGTAAAGAGGATACTTGAACGTATCCAAACGGAAAAAGAATCACAAGTCTCTAAAATCCATAGTGATCATGGTTCTAAATTTGAAAATAACAGTTTTGAGAAATTTTGCAGTGATCAGGGAATATCACAAGAATATTTTGTGCCCAAAACACCACAATAAAATGGTGTGGTGGAAAGGAAAAAGAGTGCTTCAAGAAATGGCAAATGTAATGCTAAATAGTATGAAGCTTCCTAAAAATCTTTAGGCTGAAGCCGTAAATACTGCTTGTTATATAATTATCCGAGTTTATACTAGAAAATCAAATGGTAAAACAATTTATAAAATGTGGTTTGATAAGAAGCTTACTATCAAATACTTTTGAGTTTTCGGTAGTAAATGCTACATCTTGCATGATCGAGAAAATCTAGGAAAGTTTGACACTAAAAGTGATGAAGGAATATTTTTAGGATATGCTCTAAATAGTCGAGTGTATCAAGTTCTTAACAAGATGACTGGTGTTATTCAAGAGTCCATTAATGTAGTTATAGATGATCACTTGAATACACTTGTCTCAAGTTCAGAAAATGATGAAGTCCTTTTATTTAATAAACCAGACTCTTCATTTAATCAAAATAATACTGAACTACGAACAGTTAAAGATCATCCTTATGATCAAATCCTTGGCAACCCTCTCACTGGTGTACGCACTCGTAAAAAAATCAAAGATATGTGCAACTACATGTGTTTTACATCTTAGATAGAACCGGCTAACGTAAAAGAAGCTCTTACTGAGGAAAACTGGATTGTAGCTATGCAAGAAGAGCTCAATCAGTTTGTTAGGAATGATATTTGGTACTTAGTTCCTAGACCAAAAGATAAACACATAATCGGAACAAAATGGATTTTTAAAAATAAGTTTGATGAATTTAGTAATATTATTAGAAACAAGGTTAGGCTGGTTGTACAAGGGTACACTCAAATTAAAGGCATTAATTATAATACCTTTGCCCCAGTAGCTCATCTTGAATCAATCAGACTATTTATATCCATTGTGTGCTTTAGAAAATTTAAAATATATCAAATGGATGTAAATAGTGCATTCTTAAACGGCGATTTGCATGAAGAAATGTATATTGAACAACCAACATGTTTTGAAGACCCTAAGCATGCTAATCATGTCTATCACTCGAGAAAGGCACTCTATGGTTTGAAACAAGCTCTAAGGGCATGGTACGAAAAGTTGACTAAGTTTTTACTAAGTCATAACTTTGTAATGGGAAGTGTTGATAAGACACTATTTGTAAAGAAACATAATGATCACATTCTAATAGTGAAAATCTATGTTGATGACATTATCAATGGATTTACCTGTGCTAACATGACTATTGAGTTTCCAGATCTTATGAAATCTAAATTTGAAATGAGCATGGTTGGAGAACTAAACTATTTCCTAGGGTTGCAAGTCAAACAGATCCCTGATGGTTTCTTTATCTCTCAAACCAAATATGCTCTGAACTTAATTAAAAAGTTTGGATTTGAGAGTGAGAAAAATTTTGATACTCTAATGAGTACTACTCTAAAACTCTCTAAGGATTCACCAGGTAAGAGTGTGGATCCTAAGTTGTATCGCAGTATGATAGGTAGTTTACTTTATTTAACTGCAAGCCAACCTAATATTGCTTTTAACTTAGGAATTTGTGCTAGATATCAGTCTGACACTAAAGAGTCATATTTGATTGTTGTTAAGCAGATTTTGTGATATGTCACTAGTTAAGCTAATCTTGGTCTCTGGTATCCACATGATCCTAGTGTGCAATTAGCTGGTTACACAGAGCTGATTGGGCTGGTAACATTGACGATCGTAAATTGACCAGCGGTGGTTGTTTCTATGTTGGGAACCGCTTGGTTTCTTGGCTAAGTAAGAAATAAAGTTTTATATTGCTCTCCACAGCTGAGGCTGAATATATTGCTGCTGGTAATCCATGCACTCAGCTTGTGTGGGTGAAGAGAATGCTAAGCGATTACGGAATTGCGCAAGAATCCATGGTTTTATATTGTGATAATTCAAGTGCAATTAATATCTCTAAGAATCCAATTCAGCATTCACAAACCAAGCATATTAACATTAGATATCATTATATTTGTGAATTGTGGAAGACAAGATAATTTCATTGGAATATATTCAGACCAAGAATCAACTTGCAGACATATTCACAAAACCACTTGACAAAACAGGTTTGCAAAATTGAAATTTGATCTTGGCATGTGCAATATGAACTGATGACTTGTTCCTATTTATATCATAATGTATATATTTATTATTTTGAATATTTTAAAATTCAACTAAGATGCAAAATTGCACATTTTTAGTGGTGCACGACCAGTCGAGTACACACTTGACCAGTCGTGGCTTGACCGGTCGAGTATGTACTCAACCAGTCGTGAATCTTGGGTTTGGCCTTTTATTTAGAGAAAATCACTTTTTTCTTCATTTGGTCCTTCTTATCCAACAAACCCTACCATGACCGATCGAACCCATCTTCGATTCCTCCATGGTTAGTGCATTATTTTTAATTTCCTTGTAGATTCAAGTCCTTTGCACTTCCTTTTCTTTGTTTGTGTGGTTTATTTCAAGCTTTGTGATTGTTTGGTGGGTTTTCTAGCTTAAAATCTGATGTACTGGAAACCCTTCTTGTCTCTTTTACAATCTTTATTTTCCTTGATTTCTTTATTGTAATAGAGAGTAGAAGCAAGAAGAAAGGATCTCGTGGTCCCTCTTCTTCTCGTTCAACTCCTATCACGGTGCGCCATCTTCGGTCACCTAAGGAAGATCCCGAGTATGTGCGGGATATTCGCTTACGTAATGTGATAGTAGAACGGACTGTTAACATTGATCATTTAACACCTTTTGGTATCCTTCCTCTTCTTCAATCTATAGGATGAGATAACATTTTACATTATAGCGGTCTTGTATTCCGCTCTATTGTGCAAGCCATGTATGCTTGTATTACCGACTTCTCTACTAAAAATCTTACATTTACAATTTCTACTAGAGAAGGTCCAATTGATGTAGACCGTCACCTCATTTCTGGTTTAATGGATCTTCTAGTCAATCGTGACAGTATTCCCATCAATACGCTTGTTACAAAACCATTTGAATCTGAGAAGCGGATGGTCACTAGAGTTTTATGTAATATGGATACGGAATGGAGTACTGGGAATGCGCTCGCTTTCAAGTTTATGTTACCTAAATACAGGGTTCTTCATAAGATTTTCATTTTAAATGTCTACCCTAGATCTGGTAACAAGACTGAACTTACTACATTCATAGTTCGTATTCTTCATTCTATCATTTATGGAGTCTTTATGTGTCTTCATTCTCTTATTTGTTATATCATGATTCAGTTCCTTCTCCACCCAGGTCACAGTGATATACCTTTTGCTTATCTTATTACTGTATTAGCCACCCATAGTCTAGTGGTTAAGCCTATTGGAGAAGCTCCCATTCACCATCTACCCTTCAACAACTCTAACATTAACAAGATGAATTTGAAGTTGGCCCCACACCAAGTTGATGAGGGTGCTAGTGGAGCTACTGATGTAAATGAAGAGGAGGGTGCTTTGCCTCCAGATGATGTCAATATGGATGACCTCTTTGATGAAATTGAATCTAATTCTGCTGCTGATCCTGATTATCAACCATCTAATTTTGATGCGCGTTTGCGCTCACTTGAGGAGAAGGTTGAAGGTATGCATGTCCCAAGAAATGTAATTTAAATATATGTGAAAATATCTTAGGCGCATTAACAAGGGACTTCATCAAATTGATCCGTCCATACCTGCTCTTTCTTCTGGTTCGGATTAGTTTTGAATATCTGATATGTAATAATTTTTAATACTTGAATTTCTTCTTGTGTTTGGACATGTTTTTAATGGTTTTCTTGTCACTACGTTATCTTAACCTTTCCTCACTCATGGCTCTTGTGTCTCCATCATCATTTATAGGTTCTTTCCTTTGTCATATTGTGACTAAAAGGGGGAGAATTTGTCCTGACATGCCTATTTCATTATGATAGATGTGGAGAATGTGGTTAGGTGATAGGTAGCAATTTTTTCTTCAATTCTCCTCTTGGATTCTATGTAGTAAGGTATTAAGGGGGAGTATTGATTTGTAGTCTTTCTCTGGTGCATGATTTTTTATTAATCTAACTGGTGCATGATTCTTTATTTGTGCATGTATAATATTTTTATTTATCTTGTTTTATCACGAATTTGACAAAGGGGGAGATTATAAATGCTATTCTATCTAGATCCTATGATTGTCAAATTATGTAGTGCCAAAACTTCTGTGTATCTTGTATAGCTCATCTTCATATTCAAGATCAAGCAATTCAAGTATAAGTTCAAGATGTTCCAATTTAAGATTCAAGCAGCTCAAGTATTAGAACAAGAGATTCTTGTACAAGTTCAAGTACTAGATCAAGTTTTCAAGCTTCAACTATATCAAGACAGTGTGCATTACTTTAAAAATTCAAGCTCAAGTAATCTTCTCAAGCTTAAAGTTGATATACTCAAGTTAAAACACAAGTCACAAGTACTTCAAGTTCAAGCTTCAAAGTACTTCAAGATGTCAAGCTTCATGTACTTCAAGATCAACTATCAACTGAAGTGAATGATGTTTCAATGTTCAAATTTCACCTATAAGGTGTGAATGACCCTAGATTGACCATAGGTTAGGTCATATGGATTGTATACTTAACTTGGGTTATTATATAATTTTATAGGCTTTTACTCGACTAGTCTTAGCTTATTTTCGACTAGTCCAAGCATTGGCTCGACCAGTCCAAGGTTTGTTGTGAATTTCTAGAATTTTCTGTTGGATCCTCGACCAGTCGAGTGAACAGTGCTCAACTAGTCGAGCAGGCTCGACCAAAGTCTAACAAGCATTTTTTGTCCCACTCGACCAGTTAAGTGTAGGACTCGACCAGTCGAGCAGGCCACTCGACCAGTCGTGGAACGGTCTTATCTTATCGCACCCGAATTTAGTGTCTCTTTTGCTGACACCCGAATTTATTTTATTGTTTATTCCTCTGCATCGGTTTGAGATTTTAATACACAAACCGTTCTAGGAATCAGGTTGTCCTACCATAAGCCATTGGTTTTTGGTGTAAGGTTGTCCTTAGAACAACATCTGTATTAACCTCTCAATACTTATGCATTTGAGGTTGTTATTCATTTTTGATATTTAAATTGTTAAGTGCTATCATTGTTGATTTGTTTCTTATTCTGTATTTAAAATTTTAATTTGGCATAGTCCTATTCACCCCCCCCCCTTCCTCTAGGACTCTTAGCTCGGCCTTTTCAATAACCCTGATGTCGCTAGGGTACACAGTAACCATATCAGAATATGCATGAGTCATATAATCCAGTCATGCATCAATCCTGCATGTACGTGCGCTCATGAAGGACAACTCCGCCTATCAGGGAGTCCCATAAACAATTTGCCTAATGACATAATGTTATAATCAATCACTCCTTATAACAAGCATGTAGATGATGCATATGGGCATGTATCGTGATACTATACTAACATATACTCATAGTCATAGTCGATAATTGGCCTGTACATAAGGCGGGGTCTATAAGAGAACAACGAATCTGATCTATAACATGAAGATCGGTCCTCAATAGTGGATATACCAAATCTGATACTATAGATTCTTCCATCTATGGTAAGAGGTGATGATGTATCCTCCTCATAACAATGATGGGTCAGGATGGCCTATTCATGGGCCTAAGAGCAAAGAGTGGGCTTCAAGGTTTGGGTACTCCTACTAGCATCAATGGGGGCCCAATAGTTTGGGTTTAGCCCAATAAGATGAGGTGGGTTATGCTAATATCAATGGGGGCTCAAAGGTTTGGGTTAGCTCAGTAGGGGAAGATGAGAATGGGCCTAAGGATGGGCCTAGGGAGGTTACAATGTGGACCTTTAACCATCATTGTTCCCAAGGTTATGGGCTTAGCAACAGGCCTTCGGGATACTTACTATGTGGACATTTAACCATCATTGCTCCCAAGGCAAGGCCTATTTAGAGCCTATCTTGTAATGGGACCCATGACCTTATACTAACTAGGAAATGGATGGTCATCATAGACATTATTATATACATCATGGTGGGCTCACATATCGTAATGTCCTCACCGCATGGGCCTCTCATATATCACATTGGGCCTTATCATATGGGCCTCTCATGTACATCACATTGGGCCTTACCCATCGGCCTCACATACATCACATTGGGCCTCACACATCGGCCTCATATACATCATAATGGGCCTCATCATAAGGGCCTCATGTACATCACATTGGGCCTCACACATGGGCCTCATGCACATCACAATGGGCCACATCCCATGGGCCTCAAATACATCACAATGGGCCTCACCACATGGGCCTTATTTACATCACTTTGGGCCTCAAATATCATAGGTGGGCCCTGAACATACGGCAGGTGGGCCCTGCGTTATAGCAGGTGACCCTGCAAATAGACAGACGACATGGATTTAAAACACATACATTACAGTGGTCCCCACTATCCTAACCACTGGACGGTGTGGTTATAAAAAACATGTAGTCAAGGTAGGCCCCACATATCACTATCCAAGGATGGACGGTGTGAATATACAACACATACCCCAAGGTGGGCCCCACCCTCACACGTGCAACACATGTGGGGTGGGTCCACATTTAGCAAATGGATGGACATCGTTGATAAAACACATACATCATGTTCGGGCCCCACCGTTTGGACGAACGGTGTGGATAGACCATAACATCAAGGTCGGGTCGACATCCAACTGGACCAGAAGGCGTTGATAAAACACAACATCAGGTGGGGTCCAATCCACGTATATGGATTGTCAGTGAGGTTAAAACCCATATGTCAGGGCCCCACAACGTCTAGAAGCGCTGATCAAACACAAACATCAAGGTGGGGCCCCACGTCCAAGATCTGGATGGCCGGATGGACAGTTTGGATGAAACATTATATCATGTGGGCCCCCACCATCCAGCATGCTTGGATGGTGTAGATATGAAACACATACATCGATGGAAAGTCCCACCATCCAGAATACTGGATGGTGCAGATATAACTCATAGCTCATGATCAGACCCACAAAACTTGTTGATGTCAACATAGTAGCTATATACTCGTGGGACCCACATGGATGGATGGCCTGCATCAGTTAGGGTCCACGTACATGTGGTCCACTTGATGAATCAAGCTGATATTTGTGTTTCACCTCATCCAGGGGCGCTGGACGTCCAGCGAACGGACAACCCTAGATGGGGCACGCCATCAGGGTGGCCCCACACGCCCAGCAATGGACGGACGACCTAGATGGAATTCTTGTATCTGGTGGGTCCCACATGGATGTGGCCCACCAGGGCTCAGATCAATTTGATATTTATATTTTTCCTTCATCCGGGCTGGCCCGAAAACGAGCAGCAAGTGGGCTCCATCTGCTTGACATCTAGAAAATCTGGACAATCCAGATTATTGAACACATCAGGTGGGCCAAACACATCATCACCATCTAAAAAATGAGAGAGGGAGAGAGAGAGAGAAGAAGAAGAAGAAGAAGAAATAGAAAGAGACGTGTGGAGGGGAGGGGCTCCGCCACTATGAGCCTTCCCTATCTTACAATGCATACATCAAATGGGTCTCACCGAATGTAGGCCCTTAAATCCTCAAATCCATGGTAGAAATCCTATATCACCCACCGATTTCACTCCTTCTTGGTCCCTTGGCCTCCTTAGCTCCTATGCTCAACCTTTAATGGAGGATGATGAAGATTGAAGGGTTAGAATATAAGATCTTAGGGTAGGGAGTGGGCCACACTTAGCTCTTTATCTCCTTGGGAATTGCTTGGACGTCCACTCTATTAGGTTGCTTAGAAATGGTAGGGAGAATGAGAGGGGATGAAAGGAGATGGGTTGTTATAAGAAAGGGATGGCTGGAGAGAGAGAGAGAGAGAGAGAGAGAGAGAGAGAGAGTTGACTTTGGGGATGGTTTGTGTAAGACAGGGATGGGTGGAGTGATGGGTTGTACTCGACTTGCATTTGATTGATTAATGTGATAGATTGGGTAGAGATTCTCTCGGGATTCGCAATGCGCGGCGTTTATTCGAAATAAACGTGGGCCCATAACTCCTAACTTAGGTATCCCATTGATACGTAAGATGCGGCATTAGAACCGCAGCGACGACGCAGTCGTTAGGGTATAGGTTTCAGGTCAAGTCGACTTAGATCTACGGGATGCGATTTAGGGTTGCACACAAATACCGACTATAGGTTACGGGTCACCGAAATTCAACAGGGAGGATCGTAGGAATCTAGGGAACAGTACGGACTAGGATACAAGCCTTACAACGGGCGCTGACAAAACATTTGTAATATAAAAAAGAAACCCTAACATCATTCATTCGCTCCCCGCCCCGATTCTCTCACTCTCCCCACCTTGACTCTCTCTTTGTCTCTCTCTCCCATCCCCTACGCCCCCGATTCCTCTCTCTCTCTCTCTCTCTCTCTCTCTCTCTCTCTCTCTCTCTCTCTCTCCTGGCCCCCCTACTCCACTGATTCCCTTCCATCTCTCTCTCTCTACATCTCATTCCTCTCACGAATCTCCCAAAACCCAATCTTTATATATGAAATCTTCTCTACCTAAGGCTGCTTGAACTGATGAGATTGCTCCAGGTTTTGAGAGAGCAGTGAGCAAATAAGGTCTTAATGGTTTTTTCTCTCTTTTTGAATATTTAGTGGTTTTGTTTACTTATTTGGATTTGGGGTTTTACAAGAGGAGATTCACTGGATCATTTGCTTCCTTAGATTTCTAGGGTTTTGTTGTTTCTATGCTCTGTTTTGCACAGAAGGGAAGGTACTAAGTATACAATTTTTTCATTTACTTCCTTTGATTTTTAAAGCTTTGGTACATGATCTATACGTATCATCATTCTTATCTTAAAGCTTTGGTACATGATCTATAGGTTTTTAGAGAGCGGTGAGCAAATAAGGTCTTGATGTTTTTTTTTCCTCTCTTTTTGAATCTTTAATGGTTTTGTTTACTTGCTTGGATTTGGGGTTTTACAGGAGGAGATTCACTGGATCATTTACTTCCTTGGATTTCTAGGGTTTTGTTGTTTCTATGCTCTGTTTTGCACAGAAGGGAAGGTACCAAGTATACAATTTTTTCATTAGCTTCCTTTGAATTTTAATTCTTTGGTACATGATCCATAGGTATCATCATTCTTATCAGCATCATTTGTTCGATTTCTAGGGTTTTTTCCTTATTTCATTTCGAGCTCTGTTTTTTGTCTCAACACTACAGAAATGACATTTCGAGCTCGATTTCTATGGAACTAAATAGTATTAACTAGTATCATAAAAACTCACAAACACTAACTTCTTCTCGATAGATAATTTAGTTCATCATTAGGAGACTCTTTTGGGTGTATTTTGTTAGGGAGGAACCATGATACATTAAAAGGTTTTCGCCTTTACCTTTTTATCAGGGCGGGAGACAAAGCACTAAACATCAGTGTCAGCAAAAGAGACACTAAAAAGGAAAAATATTATCACAAGTATTTACATATTTTTGTTGGAGCTCAATATTATGACATTCTAATTTTTTGGGTAAATAGTGGATGTTACAGTGTCCTGCCTTATGCTGACCCTTTTAACCTCCACTGGCCTATCAAACTATATCTAAAATATGTATATATTTTCATATTCATCTGTTATAGTTCATTTAATAAATTACTAGGAGAAAATAATGAATAGATCAACTTACACACATGCCCTCTTTAAGAGGTTCATGTGTCCAGGTACCCAACCACATGGCGTACCCAACAACCATACCCACAAGTGTGAAATATAGCTTTTAAGAAGGCTACAAAATTTTGTGTGTTGTGTCTAAGTACCCATCTCGCTTCTCCTTAAGAGGTTGGCATGTCCAAGTAGAAATAGCTATGTAGTATCCGACACCCATAGCATACCTAGGTAACAAGGCTTCTAAAAATGCCACAAAAGTTTAGATTGGATTTAGATTGCTATATTGACAATTTAACATGTTGGAGAAAATTCCAAGTTATAATTTCTAAAATAGAACAATTTTTTAGCAGTTTTAGCTTCTATCTTTCTTGTTTAGTTAAAGGACTACCTTGTGGATTTTTTGCGAAGTAGCCACCAAATAGGTTACTTAGAAAATCCCATTTTCATAAACATTGGTGGAGAGATTCTCGCATTTGGTGTGCATGGCTGGCAATTCAGGTGAAAGTTTATTGAGATTTTTTCTTACTTTACAAACTTTTCAGTTTTGAGTTCTCTATCCCAAACCTTTACTATGGTATTTTGTGATTGTGCTTCACCGAACAACACATATTTGATCTTCTTTTATGTAAGAAATGTATTTTGCATTGTCATGCAAATCATGTGAAGAGAAAATCTCTAGAAAAGTGGCACCAACTCGAAGAATTTGTGTTCCTAAGGAAATGGAAATTCACCTAAAAGTGGTATCCTGGCTGGACAATCCAAAGGAGATTCATAGGCATATTATCCAACCAAGTAACTTAAGGACATCCAGTTGGAATGACCAAATCTAAGAGGAAAATAGAGGATTTTAGAGTAGGGTAATCCAACTTGGCTGGGTCAAAGCTGGGCAATTTATTCCAGCAAGTAACGTCACCCTCCCAAGGATGAAAGTGGAGATTTAGTATTAGATGAACAAGACAATTACAGTTTGATGGGTGCAGTGAGCTCCATAGCAAGGTTCATGGATTAACGGCATTTAGATGTATTCTCAAGATTCAAGATGGAGATAAGTTTTTTTTTTAAAAAAAAAAATCAAAATGGATATTATAAATGCTCTAGAACTATTAGCAATACCCCTTTGCAAGTACCATGCAATAGTTGGCTAACATTTAGGGTGGCAAATGACCATTTTGGCATGGGATTGGCATTTGGTAAACATGTATCAGTGGGCTCTTTGCTATTTGCAAAGGCAACCACTACAACATATCCTTTCTATTCTTAGTCAGACAGTTCTACAAGCGGTGGTCACTATAAGAAAAAGGGACTTTAGCCTTAGTTCAAAACTGTGGCTAAAAAAGTTAAAAACTGAGGCTAAAGCTTTACCCTCAGTTTTGCCTCAGTTATCCAAACTGAGGTTGAAACCCCTGTGGTTAAAGGCTTTAGCCTCAGTTTTAGCAACTGAGGCTAAAATGACTTTTAGAGCCTCAGCTCTTCAAGTGAAGCTAAAAGAACCTTTTTAGCTTCAGTTTTCTCGAAATGAGGCTAAATCAAAATTTGCCTCAGTTGCCTCTAATTGAAGCTAAATTTATTTTTAACCTCAGTTCTCAACAACCGAGGCTGCCTTTAGCCACGGGAGTTGTAGTCTCAGTTTAGGTAACTGAGGCAAAAACTAAGACTAAAGATAGATTTAGCCTTTTTTGGTATCAACTAAGGCTAAATTCACTTTTTAACATCAGTTCTCAACAACTAAGGGTAAATTATTTATTTTAACCCATTCATAAACATGTGCATAATCATTTATTTTAACCAATTCATAAACTTGTGCATAATCAGTCAGATCCACAACATTAGTTATAATATTTTAATGGGTTTTTCCTTTCAAATAAAACCCAAGAAAACCCAAAAAGAGTCTTCAATTCTCAGTCAAATAGACTTGGAATCCCAATCCATAAAATATGAAAAACAGAAAGAAAAGAAGAAGAAAGAAGAAAAATAGAGATAGGTTTTCTCCCTCAGTCCAAGAGACTTGAAATCTCGACACAAACAGAGAAACCATGGAAATAAGATGGAAATCTCTCTCTCTTAGAAACGTTAGAGGCTTCTATTTATAAAAGAGAAATGTTAGAGGCTCTAATCCATCTTGTTAGCCTGTAAGTGACCTGTCAGGCAGTTACTTATGAACACTGCTTATGAACACTCACTCTTTTTCAATAAACTTCTTTTCTTCTGACTGAGATACTAGCAATGGTTCTCTCCCAACAGCAGCAGCAGACTCTTCAGCCTTTGTGGTTTTAACAAGGTCCGATGTAATGTCTTCTTTGTATGGCATTACCATTGCCTTCGAGTGAATCCCACAACATCTATTTCATCAATGAAAATGATGCAAGGTCCCTAGGGACATTTATATATCAATGAAAATGATGCAACATTATGTAACAGAAAAATCTGGCATGAGGCCCCATAGTAAATAAAAGAAAGTACCTGTGGGATTGACAGGCTTGCAATGGTGAGGCCAGAGATAGCATTAGATCTCAGCAGTTTCAGACTGTAACAGTCTACATGCATTGAAGATATAAGTATTGGAGTTTCTGTATGCATTATCAATTAATAGAATTGATAGAAGAAATATCAGATTGTAATATGTTTCTTCATTTGCTTACTATGCAGAAATGTCATTTTTGAATGCTATTGTAAGCTTCTAATCATGGCTGGTCAAATGAAAACAAAACAATTGTTCACTGACTAAAACCAGAAGTTTAGAGGGAAAAGTAAAGGAAAAAAAAAGAGGTCAAGGTATATACAGAGAATATAGAATCAGTACATACCACAACCATCTTCAGAAGATTGCCGACACAGAGATAGAAAACTAGAAGAAAAGAGAATAGAGAGAGATTATAGAACCATGGAATTGGTCAGAATTGAAAACCAGAGTATACCATATAAAGCCCTGGTAGAATCCTATCATTCTTCCTGTGGCAAGGGGATCCATATGATCATAAATTTCTGAAACGGGAAGCAAATAGTGAACCAAAATGTCCATGCTTATGCAGTAAACTAGAAAGATAAATTGAAAAGTTTCCAACAATGTGCATTTTACCAGACTCAGGGAAATGTGAATGTTGCGAATCACCTGCTAAAGGAATCCACTAAAAAGCAAGGAACTCCAACATAGCTTTGCAAAGCATGAAGGGAAAGCAGGAGGGATTCCAAAGCGAGGAAGAGTCTGTTTTAAAATGTTAGCAACTACAAAAGAATGGGAAGCAGGAGAGGGTGCAATGAGGCTAAATACTCTATAGATATGCATGCACACGCACACATTCATGGATACTGGAGACAACTAACAGTTTCCTTTCCTAAGATGTTGATGCATCTCTGACATGCCAACATGTCAAATCTTTGTGATGCAGGATCATTCGACCTCCTACCTACTTTCTCGTCAATCCTCATAAAAATCAAGCTAGGAAAGCAAGATGTTGATGGTTGTTTCTTGCCATGTAAAAGTTCTGGTAGTCAACTAGAGTAGGTACCGGTTTTATTACAAAAAGCGGTATTAAAATTGTTCACTACTTTCCGATGTTAAAAAATATCAATGAGGCAATAGTATTAAAATAGTTAACACCCAAAATCACATAAACAGTAACATGAATAGCTTTTGAACTTCATGAGCGTTGTTAAAGAAAATGTGAAGGATGTAAACATACTCCCACAGTTCCACCATATTCATTTAGAACAATAGCCATATGAACCTTCCTGATGCGGAACTCTCTCAGCACATTCCACATGGACATTGAATTTGTGATATCATCCAAATTTCATCATTCATTTTGAAAAAAAAGAAAAAAGAAAAAAAGAAGAGCTCTATGGAAAATTATAATGTAAAAGTGCAGTATAGCAATCTTTTAACATAATATGGGTAAGGTAACCATCTGTTAGTTCATTCAGCGCTTCTAAAGACAAACAATTATCACTTAGCATTAGATGTTATGGAAGCTCCATTCTGAATCTGTGATATAAAATAAAATTGCAAAAATAGCTTTACAGATAGCATGTAGCGAGTTTCTCAACTACATAATTAAATGCAAATAAAAATTACCAGGTACAAAGTAGGCTGGCTTATGTACAATTTCTCCCACAGCAAAACTTTCTAGTTTATCAACCTTCAAAAGCAGATAGATCAAATTGTCCCAAGCCATAGAAAGAGTGGTAAACACTTACACTGCTAAACATATTGCAAATAAGTCTCATGAGCACAAGTGAAATAAAAAAAATCAAAACCATAGCAGAACTGACCTTTTCAACATAATCCAGCATATCCATTGCATATGCAATACCCACTATATTGTCAACACATTGCTCGAAAATAGGTACCCTAGAGAAATTAATAGATTTCTTAGCTAGAGCTAGGTAATAAGTACGAACTTATAATAAGTACAACTAGTAGAATTGTGAGCTAATGAAATACCATGAAGAGATTAACAGGTAATTGAAATAAAGGCAGCTTGCCATGGATGCATTGAATGGAAACCCGTAAAATGAATTTTGAAATGAACTCCTAAGAAAGGAAATTTTAGGCAAAGTCACTTCCTTAATGCTTACCTACAAGATTTGCCTATGAGAAAGTTGGGCAGAGCTCCAAATAAAGTACTAACAAATTTAAAGAAGCCTAAAATAAATGAGCCCACTATATTTCCCATCGAGTCAGTGACTGTGTATGCATATAGCTGCCAAGAAATATACAATTCCAGTCAAACAGGTTCACTTTCTCTTAATCATGCAGTTCTACAAGAGAGAAGAAAATACAAATTATGGCTTATGTGAAACGATGTAAATACTATCCTGTACAATTTATTTATTTATTTATTATATTTTTTATGTGTGTGTGTCAACAGTGTAGGCATTAGTGTTTGTAAATAGAAGAGCTCCTAAGGACTATTTTAGACACTATAATTTCCGAATTAGAAGTTGCAATTCTTATAGAAATTTAAAGTTGGGATCAATTGATTCCAAAGATTTGCAGGGCAATCTCAATGGCTCTCACAAGTGACAAACCCACCAGACTTTTCTTCGGAAATCTTTCCCATGAACTTCTTGCCATGGGAGATAGGTGAGGCCATTGTAATGTTGATGAGAAATTCACCCCATCCATTTTCTTTGACAAATCATTTTAGGACACGATCTAAAAAAATGAGATCGATTCAAAAGTCAAGTGAACCATACGTATTATATCCAGTAAGTAGTGCAGAATGATCACCTACCATTTAAAACTTCTTAGGAGCTACAGAAGTTTTATATCTAGCATCTAATAAAAAAGAAAATGTATTATATCCAACATTGCAAGATCTAATTTAAATAAAATTAGATATACAATTGAACATCAATCTAATGAAGGAAAAACCTATAAAATGCAAAATAAAGAAATCAAACAACAAAAATAGTTCAAAGATGACTTTAGCTTCTTAAAGTTTCAACATATCAAAGAAACTCATGAAAAGCTTTAAAGGAAGAGCTGAACAAAGATTGGAAAGGAAAGATAGATCATATTCTTTTGGAGGAAAAGTGAAAGAAACACAAGAGGTTAGATTTCTTACAAAAATTTAGTGAAAATGAGCAAGCTAAAGGTCTGAAAACTCTAGAGATCCAAGCTTTCGTGCTAATTGAGCTCTGATTTGAGCAAAAAAAAATGATAGATGTCTCTAAAAGGAGATGGGAAAACTCAAATTCTGAGGATTCAGTATCACCGAAGCCAGCAATCCGAAAACCTCTCGATTCCTCTTCAGAAAACTCTGAAGTGACAAACACAAAGCACCTTGAAGATCTCCGATGGTCAGATCCACCTCTACAAATAGGAAAATGGAATAGATTTTTAGAAATTTCAAGAAAAAATCACGATTTCAGAGGCTTCTATTCTTTCTCAACTATAAACCCTAGAAACCCCCATTTTCTCTCTAGAAAATCCCGGTAATGCAGATCAAGGAGCATGTGGAAGAAACCTAGGATGGAAATTCTAGGGATTTTCAGAATGTAGGGCATTGGAGAGAGAGAAAAGTGATAGAAAAACCGGTTAGGGTTTCTGTAACCCTAGATGCGAGAGGATTTCATCGGTTTCCTTCTCTCCTTCTCTCTCATTTCCCTCCTCTCTCTCTGCATTTTTTTTTCTTCCAGACAAATGACAAAAGTAGGGACAGAGGGTATTATAGGAGAAGGGTAGAAGGATGGAAGGAGTTGAGGATGGCGCCGAATGTATGTATGTCATACATGCATACATGCAAAGTTTCATGTATGGATGGATTGGTGGATGAGGAAGTATATGTTGCGGGACATTTTAGGAAGTATATGTGGGTTTCATATTACGATAATTAGAGCACATGATTAGTAATCCAGACCATTGGATTGTTGATTTAAATTGATGATGTTTCATATTAAAAAAATGGAAGGAAAATATTCACATTTGATTTGTGTCATATAGATAGACAGTTGAGAAGTGATATCCAACAAATGTTCGCATATAAATCAAACAAGGATCTTATATCTGCCAGTGGGACAATAGGCCAACGGTCCAGATTACCGCAGGATTGGGTTTCAGTTGTTGGAACTAGAGACCCAGAGTAAGCGTATTGTATAATTCCTCTGTGTTTACCTATTTCAGGCTTAAAATGATTTTAAAAAATGGATAAATGGAATGAATGAAACACATACATCATGGTGGGGGCTACAGAGCATCGAGGTTTAGATGATAGACTCTTAAATGGTGTGGTAGATACTATGGCTTATGTGGTAGACGTTTAGTCTCGATTCATATATAATCGAGGCTAAAAAGTTGCCTTATAGCTTCACTTTCCCAGCAACTGAGGTTAAAAATTGAACTTTTAACTTCCATTTCTTATTAACCAAGGTAAAATAATAGACTTTTAGCCTCGGTTCATATGCAACTGAGGTTAAAAAGTAGACTTTTGGCCTTAGTTCCTATGCAACTGAGGCTAAAAAGTAGACTTTTGGCCTCGGTTCCTATGCAACTAAGGCTAAAAAGGTATACTTTTGGCCTCGGTTCCTATGCAACTGAGGCTAAAAGGTAGACTTTTGGCCTCGGTTTCTATGCAACTAAGGCTAAAAGGTAGACTTTTTGCCTCGGTTCCTATGCAACTGAGGCTAAAAAGTAGACTTTTCACCTCGGTTCTTATGAAACTAAGGCTTAAAAGTAGACTTTGGCCTTGGTTCCTATGCAATTGAGGCTAAAAGGTAGACTTTTGGCCTCAGTTCCTATGCAACTGAGGCTAAAAGGTAGAATTTTGGCCTTGGTTCGTATGAAACTGAGGCTAAAAAGTAGACTTTGGGCCTTGGTTCCTATACAATTGAGGCTAAAAAGTAGACTTTGGCCTCGATTCCTATGTAACTGAGGCTAAAAAGTAGACTTTTGGCCTCGATTCCTATATAACTGAGGCTAAAAAGTAGACTTTTTACCTCGGTGCCTATGCAACTGAGTCTAAAAGTATACTTTTAGCCTCAGTTCCTTAGCAACTGAGGTGAAAAATGAACTTTTAGCCTCAGTTCTTAGTAACCAAGACTAAAAAACACATTTAGCCTCCATTTTTTCAACTGAGACTAAAAAATTGTGGCTAAAGGCCTATTTTCTTGTAGTGTGGTGCATGTGTGCCATCATGTTTAGCAAGCTTGTTTGACTCTGCATGGTTTAGACCTTAACCATTTGTAAATTCCCCATTGCGGCTGCACATAATAGCTGGGCTAACACATGACATGGACATGTCAATGTTGGCATCTAAGTCATGATCAATAAACATGGGTTGGCGGGCTCGTTTCTATGTGTCTCAGTGTCTGTGTGACTCATGTTTAATGGTACGTGCCTAGTGATTGCCCTCTACGGCCCTACTTTCCTTATAGTCCCTTTGTGCTTGTAATAGTTGGGTGGGGGATTTGTAATGGGTGGGACCATGCTGGCATGCAAAGTGTTATTGATGTGTGCCTCTAGCATGGCTGGTTGGAGCATGTTTAAATGAGGAAGGTTCATGCTTGCTGTGCAACTGAACTTTTTTCTTTCTATTTTTTTGAATGGCAACAGAAAAACATCAAATTTATATTAGTAAAATACTAGTGCTACAATTATAATTCAAATACCACACAACTACATTTTACTTATTGATGCAAATGTTTCAATCCATCTCTCCTTACAACTTGTAAAACAAAATAATAATAAGAAATTAATTACTACTCACAAAACATTTACAAATGGGTTTATCGTTCAATCTTCATATACATGTTTCCTGTGGTGTGGTCCACTTGAGCACATGCTCCATCCCAGCTAGTTGCAACATTTTATGCTAAGTGACTGGAAATATAAAGTGGATAGAGCCCTATAATAATCTGCAACCAAATCACTTGATTGAGAGAAACTCAAACAAGATTGATAACAGCATAAAGACCATAATAATCTGCATCCAAATCAACATAGAATCAGGTGATATTGCATAGCTATAACAATTTAACCGGAACAATTGAAAAAATAAAGCTCATCTATTTGCTAGAATAGGTTAACCTTCCATCACTTTTAAGTTTTCTATGGAAATTTCGTGTTCTTTTTGTTGGGATTTGTGTTGCGGAATCACACATATATGGATCTAGGATAGCAATCCAAGAGCACCAAGAAATCATAAGAGAACACAAAGATTTAATGTGGAAAAACCCTTTTGAGAAAAAACCATAGCACAAAGCAACAAATCTACACTATAAAAATAGAATTTACAAAGAGAGAGGACTTATCCAATTCGAACAACCTCAAATCTCACCCTTGCTGCACCTTTTAATAGCCCTAGAACCCTTTTAGGAACCCTTAGAATACCTTTAGGAAACCTTAGAATACTTTAAAAAGGCCCTAGGGACTCCTATTTATACATAGGGAAACCCCACTTACGCACCTCCATAGAAACTGTCTCAAATTTATGCGGTTCGTGCACAAACCGCGCACCGTCTGCGTAACCCTTGACTGGTCGAGCCAAGGCTTTGACTGGTCGAAGGACCCCTTCGACTGGTCGAGCAACCCAGAAATCCCAAATACATTGTTGCTGGACTTTGAGTCGAACTGTCTTCAACCAGGACCTTTGACTAGTCAAGCTAGTCCCTCGACTGGTTGAGCATGACCAGGATTTAAGACATTCTTTAACAACACTTTTGTTTCAAATGGTGGAATGATTGACAGTGCAAGTGATGAGATTTGAGTTAAAAAGCAAGTGGTGAGATTTTATAAGATAGTGCAAGGACAGAAATAGCAACTTTTGATTTAGTTTCTTAAGAAAAGTGCATCAGTTTATTTGCTAATTGTACAATAATTTGAAGAAGATCCAAGATTCAACTAGACCATTTCTCATTTTTTCTATTTTTTGGTTCTAGATGTCCATGAATTACTAAATATAGATTTCACTAAATCTATTCTTGATTACCACTATAGAAAAATGTCATTGCCCTATTTTGAATAGTCTTTATTGAATTTGCACACATAGTTACTGTCAAAACTACAGGGAACGTGTTTTGTTACAAGGTTTGTTGTTATTCTTAATTGTTGTTCCAAATATCATTTTGTAAGAAGTTTCCTTACATAACTTGGCTTCCACATCATCGAATTGATTTGAAAATTTTAGCATACATATATTGCCATGTAATAAGTGTGTATGTTACCAAATGTAACATGAAGCATACTTAGTTACTACAGAGTCATATGGCACACATTGTTTAACAACTTCTCTCATGAATAATTTAGTAAGACAGTAACTAAGTGTCATCCTATGGTATCATGGAGAACAAAAGAATATGAAACATACCTTGTAGGGATACTACACGTGTTCTCCAAGTAAACACTTTAGCATTTAAAACAGATATAGAATACACACCCAACTTATACTCTTATTAAACAACACCTCATATGGATCAACTTTGTGAATCTCCTTTAATCCTATAAATATGTGTTATGATGCTTCTCTTACCCATACATCCCTACCATGTTCTTTAGAACAATGGCTCGTTTGGTAAAAGAGGTAACACCTCTAGCCGTGCTCCCTAAGCAGTAGCTCCTTCGGAGCTCAGTTTCACGTCAACCCAAGGGTCCTAGCGTGGAACTACTAGATTTTCCTGTTGAGTCTAAAAGAGAGATACATTCAACATGAGCCACTATCCGAGACACCCTCTAGATCCATGAACCATGAACTGCATTAACAAGTAGTCAAAAAAATTAACTTATTATATAGAGCTGGTTGGATATCTTCTATTTTTGTAAACGTTGTTATTAGTTGATTTTATTTCATTTCTCTTTGAAAGATTGTCTACGAATTTGTGTCATTAGAAGTATTTGGATTTTCCACCTCTTCTATTGCCTTTATTTATATCTGATTGATTATTCTCATGGTTTCTTAATTATGCAGGTCAGTCGCCTTTTGGACTTGATAGTTCACAGTATGTATAGCCACAAGGAAGTATTTCTCCGGGAGCTTATAAGATCTATATCTTGTTATTGATTCAATTTTTTTATTGGTCATTTAGAGTGTTTGACCTATGCTCCTAGGTGCATTGGAGTTATCATCCGCCCATTATATGTACTGTAGATGTGGCATATGTGTATGGTTATCTTCATCATCTATAATTGATTGGCAACTAATGAGAAATGCATTTGATTGGGGAATCTAGGTTGTCTGATCAATGAACTTTTTCTCATTGAGTATGATCGATCGCAATGATGTTGTTTTGGTTTTCAATACATTTCTATATACATAAGTCCATTTCGAGAGCTCTTCATGATGCCATCTCCTTTACAACACTATCATCTTTTTCTAAACTAATAATGTCATCTCCATTATTGTTTAACCTTACTGCAGTTCTTTGATTTTTGTAGAAGAGGTTGAAATGTGCTGAAGTGTTTCGAAGTCTATTATTTAATTTAAATTTCTTTAGAACAATAGCTCATTTGGTAGAAGAGGTAACACCTCTAGCCGTACTCTCTGAGTAGTAGCTCCTTCAGAGCCCGCTTCACGTCGAGCCAAGGGTCTTAGCATGGAACTACCAGAACTGCCCATTGAGTCTAAAAGAGAGACACATTCAACATAAGCCACGATCCTAAACACCCTCTAGATCCATGAACCATGAACTGCATTAACAAGTAATCAGGAAAAAAAAAACTTATTATATAAAGCTGGTTGGATATATTCTATTTTTGTAAATGCTGTTAATAGTTAGTTGGATGATGAATGATACTTGCAATTGAGAATGGCAATAAATAACTTTTTATGTATATAGGGAAAATGTTCCATGCGGTCGAGCTCATGGGAACTTCCCATGAGGTCGAACTGTGTGTGCCCCACCATGATGCATGTCAAACATCTACCCCATCAGTCAGATGCACCATTCCATGGTGGGCCTAAGGCTTAAAAATCAAGTCAATCCGTGACTTGTACGGGCCACACCACATACAGAAGTTGAGAGAGGCTACCCTCCATTAAAACATTCATAATCATTTGTTGGGCCCACCGAGATGTGGTTCACAAATCCAAACCATTCATTATGTGTGTCCCACTTGGATGAGGGGTTAGACCAAGTTTCAGATGCTTCTAAATTTCAGGTGGGCCCCACCAAGTGCTTTTATATGTTTTAGGCATGTCTTCACATGATATTAGATGGTATGGCCCACTTAATTTCCATATACAGTTGATTTTTGGGATATCCCAGAATTTAAAGAGGACCTATCAAATACACCATGTTGATGTTCGACACACATCACGGTGGGGTCCACACAGCCCACACAGCTCGACCTCATGGAAGTTCCCATAAGCTCAACCGCATAGAACCTTTTCATATATATATATATATATATATATATATATATGTTATCCTTAGAGGATTTATTTTTTAAGGGGACGTGATATTCTTACAGCCCAATATTGCTTGTATGTTACTAGTATGTAGTAGATATTACTAGGTTAATTTATCAAAACAAAATTTATTTCTTTAGTTTAAATGCATTATGTTATTCATTAGCTAGATGATGAATGCCAATTGGGATTGATTATGTAATTGTTTAAGTATAGGACAATTAGTTGCCCATTTAAGAATTCTTATGTGGCCAAGCATAGATATATATAGTGTGGTTTTGGAGGCATAACAATTCTCACATTGTCCCACTTTCAGACAGTTCAAGGTTGGATAGATTAGAATGCTTTCAGTTCCCTAATTTAAATGCACATGCTAGTCTATGTTGTATCCATCCTTTTCTCTCTAGTTACGTTTCTTATATTTATTTCTAATATCAAACATCCTCACATTATGTGGATACTTGACATGTGAATCAAATGCAAGATCAACGTATTCGGAGAGACATGGGGAGATGCTATCAGAAGTTCGATGTAGGCATTTAAATGGGAATATGAAATCATTACAATCTATCTAGTCTTGGTTGGGTGACTGATTTAGTTAGTTAGTTAGAGACACCATTAGGGATTCTATTGGATGCTTAAATCATCGTCGCTTATGAGGTGAGCAATAATGGTGCTTGTTTCATTCTAATTTATCTCTTTAATACTCCTCCTTAAATTTTTTTACAACCATTCTAGTTTATCTCTCCTAGGAAGCTTTGTCAGGCCCATGTTATATTTCAACTAACTTGTCAAAGTGGCCGAGGGACATAGTAATGGATAAGAGTTGGATTCATTTGTCAAGGTATCTCAGTAACTTCTCCTTCCACTCGTTATGGCCCAATGGTTAAGATGCATTGTTTGACATATCCTCCAATTGCATTGAATGATTTAGGGTGAGCAATGCATACTTAAGTGGAGCTACGAAATTCCTAGACTTTACATTTACAAATACAAGTGATAAAGGGAGGATCCTATGTCCATGTAAGAACTGCAATAACAACTTTTGGGTATCTCGACAAGAAGCATATGATTATATCGTGTGTGACGGATTTAATACAAGTTATACTCATTGACGTTTTCATGGGGAAGCCACCTCTTCTTCTATGCTTAATCTGGATCCAAACGATGATATGCACAGATTGTTACACGATGCATTTGATTTTTCAGGCCTAGTTAATCAAGAGAGTGATGCAGCATATAGACCTACATAGGGGCTTAAAACTGAAGCATAATAATTTTTGAAATTAGTAGAAGACATCGATAAGGAGTTGTACCTAGGCTACAAGAAGTTATTCAACTATATCACATTAAGTGCCTTGGTAGATGGAGCAGCAAGTCATTCATGATGTTACTTGAATTTCTAAAGGATGCACTTCCCAAAGATGAAACCTTACCAAGGTCTTTCAATGAAACCAAGAAGATTATTGGGGACTTGGGCCTAAAATACAATAAAATTGATGCTTGTCCCAATAATTGTACGTTGTATTGGAAGGAGGCTATCGATGAGCAATCACGTGGTATATGTGGTACTTCAAGATGGAAAACAGTTGAACATCAATCAAATGATGAGGTGACTTCTTCGTCTGTAAAAGATAAAAAAAAAAATCCAGCTAAAATATGATGCTATTTTCTTTTGAAACCAAGGCTTCAGAGGTTGTACATGTCATCTAAAATAGCGTCTTCTATGAAATGGCATTACGAGTATCGCATTGAAGAGGAAATGTTAAGGCATCTGGCTGACTCCCCAGCGTGGAAAAATTTTGACCACTACAATGTGACCTTTTCGTCGGATAGTCACAATGTTAGACTTGGTTTAGCAGTTGACGATTTCAATCCATTCAAGACAATGAGTATTTCTTATAGCACATGGCCTATTATTCTGATACCATATAACTTGCCACCATGGATGTGTATAAAGCAATCTTATTTCATGATGTCCTTCCTTATTCTTAGTCCTACTGGACTGACATTGATGTGTATTTGCAACCTTAATAGATGAGTTGAAGGAATTGTGAGAGGTGGGCATAAACACTTATGATGCCTCAAGCAATGAAATATTTTTGAATGCGTGTAGCATTGTTGTGGACTATCAGTGACTTTCCTGCATATGTGAACTTGTCTAGATGGAGAACAAAAGGATGCCTTGCTTGTCCTTATTGTAACAAGGACTTCATCTAAATACTTGAAGAATGGTCAAAAGTTTTGTTATATGGGTCATCGTCGATTCTTAGAACTTGATCATATATTTAGAAGTAATAGCAAATCTTTTGATGGTACAAAAGAATTTAGTGATGCACCAACTTTACTATCTGGTCTAATGTGTTAGATCAGTTACAAGGAATTAATGTCACATTTGGGAAGAAGACTCCTGGCGATCATGGGTATAAGAGAAGACGAGAGGATAATGCAAAAGATCAATACAACTGGAAGAAGCAGAGTATCTTTTTCAATTTGCTGTATTAGGAACATAATTTGATGCGGCACAATCTGGATGTGATGCATATTGAAAATATTATAGAGATGTACATTGAACTTGTGTACAAGCTCTTAACAGAGTTACTGGTTTGGGATTTTATGAGCTAGGTTGTTAGGATTTTCACAGTTTTAGTATTCATGATCCTTGAAGAATCTTATCATCTCTGCTTCAGCAGTATGTTGAATGGGGTTTTAACCTTTTCAAATTATGCTATAGAATTTACAATGGATTTACATTGAGTTCTTAAAAAAGAATCTCCTTTGTGGTGGATCTATGCAATGGGCTTTTGGAGTTTCATAGTTTTGGCACTCGTGGCCTTCAAGGAATCTATATACGATGATCCCCATTCAATGCTGTCAAATTGGAATGCCTTTGATGCAGATCCTTGTGATTGGTTGGGCATTTATTGCTCCCCAACTTGGGATCATGTCCTAACTTTGTAAGAATGCTTGATCCTTTACTCCTCTCTCTCTCTCTCTAATACAAATCTAACTAGATATAGAAATGGGGAGTATGGAAGAAAGTGTGTACACTCGCCACATTGTTGTTGGACCATTCCTTGTAGTGGTTCGCTATCAATTGATCCAGATTTCCTTTTTCCTAAAGTTGCTTGGTGCAATGGTAGATTTTTGGTTATCATGCTTGGTGGAAAGGTCAAGTTATCATGCTTGGTTATCCAAGCACATGGCTAAAATGGGGACAAATTCTTTAACTCAAATGGGAAGCATGCACCCGATTCTAAGTGAGTACCTCACCCATTATGGTGAAAGCTCAGGTCAAATTCTTTAACTCAAATGGGAGTCGGAGCCTTAATGTACATTACTGTAAGATTAAAATCACAAAAAATATGTTTTTTTATCAGATTATTTCCAAGATTTGTTCTACACTAGCATGTATGATTGCTGCACAATTGTGACTTGTGAAAGGAGAAAAAAGAATGTGTGAACATTTTTTATCTACAAGTATTTTTAAGATAGTGTTTTGATTGATTCAGTTTTGTTTTTCATTACAGCTTGTTCCTTTACAACTATTGTAGAATAAGATTATTTTACATCTACATGTGGGACCCATATGCACTCCCTCTTTTTTTCAGCTGTTGTTAGTTGGAGGAAGTAGGAAAGAAGAATTAGAATTTCTTCATTTTTTGGTAAGTCTTTTTCCTTTCAAAATCTTTATCATCAAGAAACTTCATGATATTTAATGATTAGTCAGTATAATTTTGAGAAAAATATTATGAATTGGTACGTTTGAGAGTTTTGGCCTTGTGGTGGATGGACACATTCTATCCCAATGTGCATCAGATTGTGGGACACTTGAGTTCAATTTTAATGTGCATCAAGTGGTAGGGCACTTGATTTTTCTTTGCATGTCCAATACTGAGTTTTGGGTCAGCTTGATTTTTGTCCTCGAAAAGGAAAATGAGGGTGGAATACAAGATGGACAATAGAACCTTGCACAGATCATGATGGGCTCCACACATATTGTAGAATAAGCTTTTTCTACAAATGTAACTGAGGAATCTGCCTAGTCGTATAATAAGCTTATTCTGTTAATGTTGCAGAGAAACATTATCATGCATGAAAATATCTTTCAAAATTTCTTTTGTAGGATGCTTTTACTGATTTGTCGGAGGTCTTCAACAGGGTTGTTTTTTTTGTTTGTATTTTGCTAACCAAAGATGAGGTAAGGAATTATTTCATTTTATCTTATTTTATTTTATTTTTGTTTTTTTTTTCATTTACATAAAGTTCAGTTTGAGCAGCTCTATATCTCTTATCAATTTTGTGCAGCTTGAAATTGCGGTAATGACCGCTTTAGTTGAAGTAGGAATATGCCAAGATATCTTAGAGGGGGGTGAATAGCACTTTTTAATATTTTACTAACATTTTAAACCTATCAACCCTATCCTTAATAAATATGCAAGTATCAGGATTTCTTCAAAATAACTCTAATGGCTTCCAAGCCAATTAGAGGATCTAATCACAAAATGTATTCAAAAGATAAACAAGATGCACAATATAGTTTATGATGGATGTGACTGTGTGTGAGATATGATTCTACTCAGTTCCAAATAATCATGTATGCAAGGGATATGAGAACATTCAAAGAAATCACACAAGCAGTATAAGTAAATGGCAATCTCAAACACAATTGTTTTTATAGTGGTTCGACTACTTGTCTACTCCACTCCGACGGACGCACTCAACACTTTAAGTGTACCAAATTTCACTAATGGAGGTTTCAAATCAGGTTCACCTCAAACCAGTACAACCTACTTTAGGCTAACTCTAACGTGTCTCCACGACACAAGTTTATGCCCCACACAGGAGCAACGGTCAACACACAACACCCAAGTTTTAGGCCACACAGGCTAAGGATCTACACAAGGAACCTACTAGTTTATGCTCCCATGAGCAAGGATCAACACACAACACCCAGGTTTTAAGCCACACAGGTCAAGGACCTATACAAGGACCTAAGTTTATGCTCTCCACAGAGCAAGGGTCAACACAAAGCACCCCCACGGACACTCCCATCGGAGGCCTCCTACGAGGAGTTAAAAGGGGTGAGGATCACCTTTGACCCAATCCTACAGAAGGAATGATCACAAGGGTTCTCTGGACTCTAATGACTTACAGATAAGTAGATGATCCCCATTAAGCATGTTGATGAAGATCTCCTCCTTTAATGACGATGAATCTTCAGCTCCCTTGAACCACAACTCAGATGATGTACCAAGACAAGGCTACGGGTTGGGTCAAGGTTATGATGGAATCCTACTCTATCAAATGTTTTCCTATAAAGGAGATAGAGCGATTCCAATCATCTATGCATTCAAGGCATCCCATCTTAATAATTTGCCATTAAGATGGTAGCTACAGTATCCTTGAATGAGAAAGTTCATTCCCTAATCCACTCTATTGAATGTCAATGATGAGGGTGGATTGGAGGATGAACTCCCATAAGAGAAAAGGCTTAGGGTATATGATCCAAATTTAAAACACTTAAAAGCATTCTCTATTTTCTCTACTAACAACCAGGGGCAAGCTCTCATTAAATAGGTAAAAGGTTCCAACGGATATAAAATGGTCATAATTTTGACAGAGTTCGATATCATCGAGTAGGGTTCAATATCATCGAGCGTATACTCTCGATAGCATCGAATGGCCACTCAATTATATGAACTCAACAGTCAAACGCTTTTGAAACTTTTTGCCAACTGGTCGAGGAAATTGAACACTCATCGATGTCATCAGATTTCGAACTCCGATTTCATTGACACAGGGTTCGATTCCTTGACATTTGAAAATGTGAGAGCACTTGCCTTTGAAACTTAACAGGTATAAGATATGATCGAGTATCACTCGATATCATCAGAATTTGAATATCGATGATATCAATTACGGTGTCGGTTCATCGATAATTTTAAGGAATTTTCCTATAAGCTCGTTGGACAGTTTATATCCTATTTCAATGACATCAACCACGATTCGATATGATCGATATTTGAATATCGATTTTATCGAGTGATCCTCGATACATGAAAGTTTTAACCTGAAAACTTGCTAGATAGAATTGTGTCCTAATGCGATATCATCAAAGGTCTACCAATATCATCGAGATTTGAATTTCAAGGATATCGAGGATTCCTTCGATATATCGAGAATCGCATGTTTTATCTTAGTAGTATATTGGACACAACTGACCAGATGTCGATTTTATCGAGTCAACTCGATGGACTCGAGATTCAAAATTCGATGATATCGAATAGTCCATCGTTTCATCGATAATTCAGTCCAGAGTTCTTTGTGCTTGCTGGACATCTGAAGTCATCAATTCGATAATATTGAGTGAGTTTCGAGGACATCGATAACAAGGTTCGATTCCATCGAACCACTTGTCGATAAATCGACAAAGGTAGAAAACTTAAGATTTTTCTAATTTTGTAAAATAGTTTTCTTACCTAAAACCTTAGGATGTTCTATTTAATTTTAAGGGTTTTATATACATGGTGTTTTGGGACATGGAATGTGAGGCTAAGGTTTACCTTTGGCGAGTTCGAACACACATCATGTTAAGGCAGATGCTTGAACAATCTTCCTATGCAGCTCCCTTGTCTTGCTGACTCAAAACTCACGCTCATTGAAAAACCAGGGCACTTCAATCTCCCCCTTTGTCAATTACGTGACAAAACACCCTAGAACAACTTTTAGACTAACACCCTAAATTGTGTGTACATGAACTTTACACAATTTTACAAAGCTACCTAGTTCAGACACACATATGACTGTATCATTCAGTGGCTACTCTCCCCCTACCTTCTTGCAGCTGCTCCCCCTAACACATGTCAGCTCCCCCTATCACCTGTATCACCATTCACAAACAAATACACACAAATTTTCCTCTAGGGTGGAATTTGTTCTTTGTTCTCCCCCTTTTTATCAGTCATTGGCAAAGGGCAATATAGAAATAGATGTTGACTGAAGTTGAAGCATATGGGAGAATCAGAACTCAGATAAAATGCAGAATCAGAAAACAGGTATGCATACTATGACAACGGAGAGAGATGTTGAACAAAAGATAATAGTATGGAGATAAAGATCAGACAACACGAATCAAGCAAGGAATATGCAGGAGAAAAGACAGTTACAATTCATGCCAGTATTTCATAGAACATCAAAGCAAAATATGGTAGCAAATATATGTGTGTGTGTGAGTGTGTGTGTGTGTGTGTGTGTGTGTGTGTATACATATATACATATATATATATATATATATATCTGTATATATATACACATGTGTGTATATATATGTATATATGTGTGTGTGTGTGTGTGTGTATATATGTATATATATATATACATATATATATATATATATGTATGTGTGTGTGTGTGTGTGTGTGTGAATCATCACACAACCATAAACAAAATATCCAAAAGAAGAATTGCCCAAGTTTGGCAGTCTTGCAATATCCATCCCAAACCAATAGCCACAAATATCTAACCCATCCATGGGCATACAAAAGAGAGTATTTTCCTCACTCAGAGGATATTCAAACTTCACAAAAAAAAAATTTGTTAAACTTCCCATGTTAGTCATCCATCACATACACTCATATGATCATCGGGCATTAAAAAAATATATCCATGCCCATACGCTGAGATGAGAATTGGGTGTATGTGATGGCACAATGATTGTCTATACTATGGTGGAGGGACGGAGGAAGATGGTGTTGTATCGTCGCATTAGTAGGTGATTAAATCCACCAGTTGCTGCACCAACTGTTGCACCCCGGCCACCAAACGTTCTAGTACAGTGAACCTTGCATTCATCGTCTCCTTCAGCTGAGTGACTTCTCGCAATGTCGTTCCAATCCGATCTTGATGTAGCTTGAATCTTTTTACCTGCATGGGGTCGGATGGAGACGGAGCTTGTTGCGATGCGAGAGGGTCACCTTCGGCCATTCCGGCGCCTTCGGTTTGTGCAGCCCCTTCACCAGGTTCACCTTCTTCATGAATCCCTTCCTCGGGTTGGTCTTCGGGATATCGGTGGAACTTCAAATCCATCTTTTTAATGTTTTTTTTGTTGAAGTGTTGGAGAGGAAGTTCCCAATCGTTTGTTACTGAAAGATCGATCGTATCACACAGAATGTGAATAATCCAAGGATAGGGTAAATGGACATCTCGAGAAGTGTGAATTCCATACACTAACTGGTGAACAATCAGAGTGGGAAGGCATATCTTGATCCCAGTTGCTACACAATATACTACCATGGCCATGAAACCTGTAAGGTCTGCGCGATTGGTACTCCGAGGATACACATTTAAGGCGAATATGTCATGCAGAATACGATACCTCGATTCCATGAATTTTTCCTTTAACGCATTACCTTGCTGCTAAGGGATATCCCGACTATGGCAAAGAAATCTCGTGACCTTAGATCGAGTATCAACATTTTCATAGTCCAGGTCAGGGAGACCGACGGGAGATAAAGTGAGGCCAAAGATTCTTGCAATAGATTCAGGGGTAATTTCTACGTTGACATCCCCAACAGAAACTGTGATAGAAGGAGGTTCTACCACAAGAGAGTGGCTGGAAGCAAAGAAGTTATATGTTCTTTCATGGTGACATGGGCCGCCAAAGTCGAGGAGAGGCAGCCAATCAATTACGGCTAATAGCGGTTCCAGATTGTACAGTTTTAGGCACTCCCTGCCAATTTTCCTTTCTCGAACCAGTTTTCTTCCAGTATATTTTATTAGAGCAGGATTTACCCTAGCAGGAGGAGGGACCAGTGCGTCATGTTGGGACCCACCACGTGATGTTAGTCTTGTTCACTGGAGTGTTGGGGTCCCATGATCAGGCGCCCTTGCCCTTTACCTCCGAGTAAGGACTTTTTGTCTGGAGGATCTCGAGGATTCTCCAGGACTAGACGTTTTGCCCTTGTCCTTTCCCATTGACAGTAGCCACTGAGAGAGATATTTGATGAATTGGGGATTTTATAGACAAAACTTCTCTCAAATATCTTGAAATACACAAAAGTCACAAGATGAAATCTTGAGGATTATGGAAATAGACTAGATATTACTAGATTTTGATGATCTTGTAGGACTCTCTGATGAAGCTTCATGTAGAACGGCTAAGATAGATGAGCAGAGGAGAGGAAATGATGTTTTAGAAGTGAAATGAAATTTTTTCCCACTGCCTTTTATCGGGCGGTAAACTTCGTTATCATCAAACATGGTTTCAATGATATCGATATACCCCATTCGATGTTATCGAAGGTGTCCTCGATAACACTCTCGAACATGTGACTCTTCTGATTTCAAAAGAGGCCTTGATGATATCGATATTTAATCGATTTCATCGAGCATCCATACGATTCATCGATAGACTTATCGAAGATGTTTATCTTTCATTTCAGTATTTTGACAATCTTTCATATTTGTATAACTTAGTATATCTTCATATCGGACAGTATACACATCAAAATTTGTACAGACATTGTACAATCCAAAATTATAAACATCGGGATGTTTATACACAAAAATTGAGGTGAGGGACCTCAAATATATCGTAAAAATTCATCAAAATTGCATATTTTCAACAACTATCCAGATCTAGATGCATGACCTAGACATGTTTTTCCATGCTCAGATGTTTCTAAGCATATGGATCAGCACTTCCTTTGCCTTTAATGACATAGCAGTGGTTATTTGTGTGACAACCCTTCATCACTGGTTTACCTGATAGGTCTAGGATCTTGCATACCTGATTACATATAACCACATGCTCGTTATCACATATATGAAAATGCTTAGAAGATTATGCGTCAATCCTTTAATGCAAAAGGCATTCTCATTTTTTGAGCACATTTATTCCTTTGATAATTCCTTGTCCTATTACCTTAGCAGTGCTTCCATCTCCATAGGTGACTATCCCATCATTAAGATCTGAGTAGTTTGAGAGAAGGGATTTGTCACCTGTGACATGTCTTGAGCATCTGCTATCCAGGTACCACTTAGCATCATTGCCTGTTATATGATTTGAGTGAGTAACAAGGCAATATTTCTTTTCTTTCACTACCCATTTTGTTACAGGATTTTTTACTATGGTAGGTTTTGATTCATTAATCAAGTTAGGTAACTGGATCATGTTTCCTTGTTTCACAAAGTCATTAGTTTTCTGATTTAATTCAGCCACTTGATTCAATAACTCCTTCATTCTTTTAGTCATGTTGGGTGGTGATGGATGTGTATTACCTCTAGCAATATTCCTAGGCGGACTTCTGACATTTTGTATTGTTCTTCTGGTTAGTTTGTATTTATTAGTGTGATTTTGACTAGAATTGAGTTGAGTCCTTCTAAGAGATATGCGTTCAAATTTATAATGGCCAGAATCACCACATGAATGACAAACAGGAGTGGTTTTTGTTTTACTTCCTGATGCAGCAGATTTTTTAGACTTTGGTGCTGCATTTCCAGATTTTTTTTTTTGAACTTGTCATATCCTAAACCACTCTTGTCTTTTCTAGGTCTTCCCATCCCTAAGAGTTTTTCTAATTTTTCACTACTCTGGGAAAATTTATAGTTCAGTTCAACAGACTTTCTGGATTTCTCTAAATCAAACAAGAGTGTGTGATTTTCATTCTGAAGATGCATGTTTTTATCTTTTAATAGTTCAATCTATTTGTTCAGTTTTTCAGACTCAGATTTGAGAAAATTATTGATTATTTTGAGCCTATCATTTTCTGAGTGGTATTGCTATTGATCATTAATCATATGTGTATTGATTTCTAAAGTTTTATCTAGATCTTTTTGCAGCAATTTATTTTTATTTTCAATTATTCCAAGTCTTTTAAGGATATTGATGCTATGGATATAGAGTTGATTATAGGCATCCTGCAATTTATCCTTTTCTTCTTCTTCTTTCTCCGTTTCCTCATTATCTGATGGAAATGATTCAGTGGCCTAAGGTTCTTCTATGTTCTCAGTTTCAGTAGGAATGTTGGAGGCAGTAGAGACCATAAGTATCTTCAGGGATTTTTTATCTCCATCACTCTCTGAGTCACTACATTCTAAATTTGACTCTTCAGTATCATCTCATGTGGCTGCCATTGCCTTTCCTTTAGTTTTCCTATTTGGGCATTCAGTAGATAGGTGTCCAAACTTTTGATAGCTACAACATTATAGTTCCTTTGTCTTTTTACTAGATTTACCTGTAAAATGTTTGTTGTCCAGCTCTCTTCCTTTAAATGGTCGGCCACGATTTTTATGAAAGAACTTTATGAACCGTTGAGGCAACAAAGTCACTTCCTCATCTTCATTCTCCCTTTCACTTTCATCTTCCTCATTTGTAGTGTTCTTTGAAGTTTTGAGGACAATATTTTTGGGTTTAGGAGTTTATTTGAAATGTAGTTCAAATGTTTATAGGGAACCTACGAGTTCTTCCACTTTTATTTCATCCATGTTTCTACATTCTTCTATGGTTGTAACATTTGAATTGAATCGTTCCGGTAATGATCTTAGTATTTTCCTATAGATTTTTGGAATCAAAACTTTTTCATCTAATAAACCCATGGAGTTACAAATGATGTTCAGTTTTGTGAAAAACTCCATGAAGGTCTCATGCTCTTCCATTCTGAGACTTTCAAATTGTGATGTTAGGAGCTGTAATTTGGATATTTTCATTATGCTTATTCCCTCATGGGTTGTTTCCAACAAGTGCCATGCTTCTTTGGCTGTTCCACACACACTGATTTAATTGAAGACTTCTTGGGACACAGCACAGTAGATAACATTCATTGCTTTAGCTTCAGAGGTTTGTTTTTCTTTATCGAATGTTGTCCACATTTCTTTGGATTTTGGTTTAGTGATAGTTGTGACATTTTCAAGTATTATTTGATTTGTTGGTGGCACATATCCTCTTTCAACAATCCCAAATATCATGATCCAAAGATCTCAGAAAGTAGTGCATTATAGCCTTCCAGTATGCATAATTTGATCCATCAAATACTGGAGGTCTAGTGACCGATGAGCCCTCTCCTTTGGCCATATAACCAACTTCAGTCAAGATAACTCTCCAGGCGGTGAAGCCCTTAAGAGAGACCCTCTCTGATACCAATTGAAATTTTGGTAATGACCACTTTATATGAAGTAAGAATATGCCAAGATGTCCTAAAGGGGGGTGAATAGGACTTTTAATATTTTATGAACATTTTAAACCTATCAACCCTATCCTGAATAAATATGCAAGTATCAGGAATTCTTCAAAATAACTCTAATGGCTTCCAAGCCAATTAAAGGATCCAATCACAAAACTTATTCAAAAGATAAACAAGATGCACAATATAGTTTATGATGGATGTTACGTGTGTGAGATGTGATTCTACTCAGTTCTAAATAATCATGTATACAAGGGATGTGAGAACATTCAGAGAAATCACACAAGTAGTAGAAGTAAATGGCAATATTAAACATAGTTGTTTTTATAGTGGTTCGACTACTTGTCTACTCCACTTTCAGTCAACACTTTGAGTGTACCGGATTTCACTAATGGAGGTTTCAAATCAGGTTCACCTCAAACCAGTACAACCTACTCTAGGCTGACTCTAACGTGTCTCCATGATACAAGTTTATGCCCCACACAGGAGCAAGGGTCAACACACAGCACCCAAGTTTTAGGCCACACATGCCAAGGATCCACACAAGGAACCCACTAGTTTATGCTCCCATGAGCAAGGGTCAACATATATCACCCATGTTTTAAACCACACAGGTCAAGGACCTAGGTTTATGCTCTCTACAGAGCAAGGGTCAACACAAAGCACCCCCACATATACTCCCCTCGGAGGCCTCCTACGTGAACTTGAAAGGGGTGAGAATCACCTTTGACCCAATCGTACAGAAGGAATGATCACAAGGGTTCTCTAGACTCTAATGACTTACAGATAAGTAGATAATCCCTATTAAGCACGTTGATGAAGATCTCCTCCTTTGATGACGAAGAATCTTCAACTCCCTTGAACTGTAACTCAAACAATGTACTAAGATAAGGCTACGGGTTGGGTCAAGGTTATGATGTAATCCTACTCTATTAAATGTTTTCTTATAAAGGAGACAGAGCTATTCCAATCATCTATGCATTCAAGGCATCCCATCTTAATGATTTGTCATTAAGATGGTAGCTGTAGGATCCTTAAATACGGAAGTTCATTCCCCAATCCACTTTATTGAATATCAATGATGAGGGTGGATTGGAGGATGAACTCCCATGAGAGAAAAGGCTTAGGGTATATGATCTGGATTTAAAACACTCAAAAGCACTCTCTATTTTCTCTACCAACAACCAAGGGTAAGCTCGCATTAAATAGGTAAAAGGTTCCAATGGATATAAAATGGTTATATTTTTTATAGCGTTCGATATCATCGAGCAGGGTTCAATATCATCGAGCGTATACTCTCGATACCATCGAATGACCACTCAATGATACAAACTCATACTCAAATGCTTATGAAACTTTTTGCCAACTAGTCGAGGAAATCGAACACTCATCGATGTCATTGGATTTCGAACTCCAATTTCATCGTCACAGGGTTCGATTCCTCGACATTTGAAAATGTGAGGGCACTTGCCTTTAAAACCTAATAGGTATAAGATATGATCGAGTATCACTCAATATCATCGGAATTTGAATATCGATGATATTGATTACAGTGTCGATTCATTGATAATTTCAAGGAATTTTCCTATAAGCTCACTGGATAGTTTATGTCCTATTTCAATGACCTCGACCCCGATTCGACATAATCGATATTTGAATATTGATTTTATCGAGTGATCCCTGATACATGAAAGTTTTAACATGAAAACTTGTTGGATAGAATTGTGTCCCAATCCGATATCATTGAAGTCTACCGATATCATCGACATTTGAATTTCGAGGATATCGAGGATCCCTTCGATATATTGAGAATCGCATGTTTTGCCTTAGTAGTATATTGGAGACAACTGACCAGATATCGATTTTATCGAGTTAACTAGATGGACTCAAGATTCAAATTTTGATGACATCAAACAGTCCATCAATTCATCGATAATTTAGTCCAGAGTTCTTTGTGGTTGCTGGACATCTAAAGTCATCAATTCGATAATATCGAGTGAGTTTCGAGGACATCAATAACAGGGTTCGATTCCATCGAACCACCTGTCGATAAATCGACAAAGGTAGAAAACTTAAGATTTTCTTGATTTTGTAAAATAGTTTTCTTACCTAAAACCTTAGGATGTTCTATTTGATTTTAAGGGTTTTATATACCTGGTGCTTTGGGACATGGGATGTGAGGCTAATGTTTACCTTTGGTGAGTTCAGGCACACATCCTGTTGAGGTAGACGCTTGAACAATCTTCCAATGGGGCTCCTTTGTCTTGCTGACTCAGCGCTCCACTGATTGACAAACCAGGGCACTTTTACAGCTTGTAATCACCATGCATGGATGCACTGCTTCTATGTGTGATAAAGTGAAGCAGTCAGCAGAAGGTGCAATTCAGGCTATCATTGAGTTCATTACAAGTAGAGGTAATGAGTTGAATGAAACTGATGTTTCAAGGTTCTGGCTGAGCATTAGCACATCATGTATTTTAGTTTGCAAAGTAATGTCTTAGTAAATATATTATGCCAACCATTCCATGTCTTTAGGATGACCCAATCTTTGTTTTCTACTACAATGTTTGTAACCGAGAAACATCTACGTCAGGAAGTTCTTATTGTTGTATCTTTGGTTGATCTTTTTCTTTATATAATTTCATTTCTCTTTAGGCATAACTTGAAAATATTTTCTAATATGATATGTGTTACCCAATGTGTATTGGAGCATTGGAGGAGCAACATAACTTTATCTCACTTGTAATCTATACTCATAATTAGTTACAGATATTGACTGTTCTATTGATTATAGGTAGGACTTGAGGGGAGTGCCAATGGACAATAGTGGTTGGATGCCATCAGGAAGGCCCTTAAATAAGGAACAATATTTGAACGTGTAGGATCTAGGCAGTTGGCTGGTTTGCTTGTATCCCTAGGGTAAGTAATTATTCATTGATTGGGACATCAGAAGATGATAATTTCCTTTTCAACATCTACATTTGACGAACGCCTCATATTTGACAATCCTTTACCAGGGCTAAAAAGAATCTTCGACCATTTATTAGGGATGTTGATGCTGCTGCAGTACCATAGCTTCATGCACACACAAGACAGGTAACTTCTGCATGGGGCTAATGATGATGCTCTTTGTCAAACTTTAAAAACGTTAAAATTCACATAAAACTAATTGGTCATTGTATATGCATATTATCAGTTGATGGTTGACATACAATTGTTGTTTGGAATCCATAGTATTTCAATGAATTGGGGGTGAAGTAAAGTGGTTTAATGAAGCTAATGTTGTTTTCTAAAATTGCAATAAAAAACTTTGTTCAAATCAAAATGATTTTGGGAAGCTAATATTTGATATATTAAATGATGAGAACTACTCCAGTTCTGGCAGAACACTATAATAGTCCAATCGATTAATTTTTTTTAAAAAATATTTTTAGATTCATTTCATGCTGGAATGATTACAAGGATTGTACTTCAGGTGACCCCAAGAGCCCAAAAAAACAAGACTCGAGGAAACCCATCGTAAAAGAAACTATACATGATCCATCACCCTAATGGCACCCAACCCGACATTATCTAAAACCACCATCCCCCGAATATCATGAGGGAGGTCCCACAACGTGTTGAAGAGCCTATTTCCTTTTGTGATGCTGCCTAGACATGCCAGGCCATCATCCGGGCTATTCCCCTCTCTAAAAATGTGGGAGAAGCGAAAGGATCCCATCCTGTTGAGGCTAGAGATACGGGCCAACCAATATACCCACTTCCAACCCGCCTGAGAGACTCGGTTGAGCGTGCCCACCACCAACTTGGAATCTGATTCAACTATAACCTTCCAAAGTCTCCAATCTATTGATCTAAACTGTAAATTAAATCAAGAACATATTTCATAGGTTACCATGCAAAAATCACACTGCTCGAATAATCCAATCCATCCTTTATTTGGCCTTATTTTGTATAGTCAACAAAATGATGGTAACAATAGAGGACGACTTCTATGCATACATCACCAACCATTTAAATATGGGTGGTAGCAAAGTTGTCCAACTTTATTTGTAAGGCATTTTTTGTCATTTCTAATTTTCTTAAAAAATGGGAAAAAAACTGAATACATAAATAAATTAGAAAAAGAAAAAAATCCAATAGTCATCCATTTTCCATCAAAATGTAGTAATGAATGTCATGGTTTAGAACCTAAATGCGGTAAATCTGTTAAAGTGCCAACATTACCAAAAAACCGGGCAAAGGCTATGGATTTAATTCGTAGCCATAAGCCTATGGCTACAGTTTTAGTTCGTAGCACGACCGTAGTCATAAGTGCCATAGCAATAGGTCTACGGCTACGGATTTAATCCGTAGCCATAGGTTACAATAGTTACAGATATAATCCGTAGCAACCATTTCTGTAGCTAAAAGTACGTACAGTTATAGATAGTATTTGTAGCTAAAAGTATGTTGGATCCATAGCAATATTCTGAATTTAATAACAGCTACGGTTGTTCGATTATCTGCTAGGGTCGATATCCGTAGCTATTGCCCACATTTAATAAAAATTATAATCATTCATTCATTCAATTACCACCTGCATAATCATTCATTCATTCAATTACAATCATTCATTCATTTAATTACAATCATTCATTCAATAATGAATCAATTACAATCCTTCATTCAATCAATTACAATTACAATTACAATAATGTTGAAAATACAAATCTTGGTGACCTCTGTAAAATTACTTCCAAGTCCAAGTCCACTCCTTTTCCTTTCAATTTCTTAGTGACCTCTGTAAAATTACTTCCACAGTCGTTTATGTAGTACTTTGAAGAGTTGTCTCGAAATGCAACTCTAGTAATGATAAAGTCACTTTCCTGCAACAGCTTCATATGTTCCATCATCGTATAAATAGTCATGGCATTCATAAATCGGAATGACCATTGGAGGAAGAAAAGACAAAGTGAAAGAAGTGCATCATGTATGACCATTTTTTTTATGAATTAATAAAAACTCAAAGAGGAATGAAATTGACACAAAAGAAATGGCCTCACCATATCAATTATCTCCTGAAAGTGAACAGAAATGCCTACACTGTCCAAGTTTTGGTGATTGGTAGAATTGTGTATCAACTCTGAAACTTTATTCAAGCGCATCTTCACATATCGGTCATTTCTCCTAAAAGAGAACACTACAATTTGCAGCATGGAAACATTAATTGATTATATTCCATGACAAATTTGTAATGGTCTATGCAACAAGCAAGGCTTGCTGAGCTAAAAGCTCAGTGCCTAATGAGTTTTAATATGACATTTCCTTGATAAAAAAGGAGACAAGTGAAGTCAGCAAACACAAGGAAGAAAAGCACATTTTTTAAAGCATTTTAGAAGACCCAAATCAAGGGATAAAAACTTCATATAAAGAAAATCTATTAATTTAAACATGCTCAGGAATCATAGCATCCTCTTATATAAAAGCAGCAAAGTCAATCATATAAGAACTAGAAATGATGTCCATGTTATGAATAGGATGATAAATACCATCCAAAGGCCACACTATAACAAAGCCTCTTTGGGTGGTGGATATTAGGTCAGTAGTGCGCAGACCAATTTTCAGTTCTCCCGACTCTAGGCATGCCGGTATCCTTCTTTGACTCTGCATCAACCTTATAATTTGAACCGCACACCTGACCTTGACTATTAACCCTCACCAATGGCTTTAACTCATTAAGTGGATGTTCAAAACTCTGCAACCCTTTAGAGGTTGTGAAGAAGCAGCCTTTTGGAAATGGTGCAAAAGATTTCCTACAACCCTTTTTAATGATCTCGACATCGTTTGTGAGAACAAGATGGTCTTCAGAATTGGTGCCCCAAAAGAAGGGAACACTCCCATCAGCGTCAGCAGCTATGAAGGTTTCTTTTGCGAAGTTATCAAACAGAATGAATGTGAATTTTCCATTTAGATTCCTCATAACCTGGTCTACACGATAAGGACCTCTATCTCTCATAGTCCTGGAATCTTCGATTACAATGATAACTTCGTTTGCTGTCTTGTTTAGTCCATACTATTGTTTTAGAATGGCAATGTTCTCAATGTGTCCCTGAAACAAGCAAAATATATCGTCCACGACAGCAAATAGCCTTGGGATGAGAGGATTCTGTTTCTGAGTGGTGTAAGCCATAGATGCAAGAGGGCCAAGGTTTATAGAGATGACAGAAGAATTCAAATATGAGATATGCTCCAACAAATCCCCTTTTCCTTCTTTTCCACCATTTTCATGTGGGCTCTTCAGCCCTTCTGGGCTCTTTGCCGCTGATTTCTCAAACAATGCCAGCATTTTTCTCTCTTACTGATTTTCTCAATTCAAAACTTTTTTTCCCCAGTCTTTCTTTCAACAAAAGCACATGGATCTGGCTGGTCCATACTTTAGTTATTTGGTGTATCCTACCTTAATATGTCAAGTTATCACCTTATGATTTCCCATAAAATGGAAAAGAATGCCACATAAAATTCAAAAGATAATCATTCAGCACTTTCTAGCTGCACTAAAGCAATTCAATTGTATCACACTCAATATGTGTTTGACAAGTGAGAACCACAAAAAGTTCAAATTCAAATCAAAGGAAAGCAAGATTAGGTCAATTTTTTAGGTGGAGAAATATATCACTTAGAAAGTAACTTACCCGTACTGTTTATTATAAGATCCAAAGCAAAGTATTCCACGAAGAACTGTGTATTATGTCTCATTGCCTGGCCATAAAGAGTGTGCAATAAAGCATGGACCAGTTCGATCGACAGCACATGCACAACGATAGGCCTGCCCACCTACAATTGCAACACAGAAGACGGTAAAAATCAGGAAATGTTACAGATAACTCGTGAAACTAACTACCCCTATAACAAAGTTGAGTATGTGAACCTTTTTCAAAATTCAGGCTTTGACCACCAAATGCACGTTGATATATTTCCTTCTTCAGTTCCGGAAAATGGCAACCCATAATTTTCAAGCTCTATGACAGCTTTTGGTGCCTCTCTACACGTATACTGGATAGCATCATGATCGCCTACATAACACAACAACATTCCACTTTAAGAACACCTATAAAACAATTGATTGCATACAAATTGGCCACCATAAAGGGGAAAAAACAAAAATCACACTCTCATGACTCCATCGCCTGTTAACTAGTGGAAAATGTAGAGATGCTCCATTAAGTTTAATTGAAATTACATAACATGTAATAATAATTGTAGTTATGTAAATACTTAGAAGGCAAAGAATGTGCAGAAGATGTTTAAGAAAAGACAATATAAGAGTACGGTATATAGTAAAATATTTCTTACCCAAGATTAGGAAGAAAAAAAGAAAAGAAAGAAAGAAGAACTGATGCAAGGAAAAAAATAATAATAATTTGATTCCTCATTGTAACTCAAATAACCAAGGTTATAGAACATGCCATGTAAGTGAATGCCAAAGTTGGAAATTTCTATCACTTGAATGTATTACCTAACCAATTGCTTCCTTTGACAGTGTCAAACATATGCCACCTCCAATCATCTTCAGTCATATTTCCTAAGGCTACAGTTATACCTCCCTGCAAAGAATCTACTAGCACAAATTGGCATGCATTCCCATCAAGATCTAGAGTAACAAAAGTTCTAAAAGTTGATATACTCTAAGGTAGCTCTCCTGAAGGAAGAAAGATACACCTAATACTAATCAACCAATCTTCAGAATAACCTAACAGAACAGACCTGATTATTCTACAATAGAAAATGGTAACGGAATGGAATAATTTTCTTCTTAGCTTATTCTTTTGGGTGCATGATATTGCAAGCTAGTTTCAATCTCCATAAATCATTAAAAAAGGAAAATAATCAATCATTTATACAGTAGAGACGGGGTTAATAGGTGAACGTGTAACACCCCATACCTCTAGTACAGAGGTGTTACCTCTTGAACCAGTGATTGTAGGAAATGAGACCGGTTAACTAAGAGACTTCAACTTGATACGTACAGGATGGGACTCCTAACCAAAGATGAGGCCATCCATCGACGGTATCTAGGAGCCAAGTCAAACCCCACACCAGTCAGAGAGGTAAAACAACTCAAATATTTCAAGTTAAGACAACTTATGGATAAAGTAGTCAAGTCATGTGGGACAATGCACCCACTAACAACTATTGAGGATAAATTAACGGTCAACCAAACAATCAGTGTATTTTAAAACCCCATTCAACCATTGAAACCAATCATCAGGCCAATCCAACCATTGGATCAATGTACTTTAGCCAAATAGGACCCGAAACAAGTGATACAGCCCACCTGGGCCTCAGTTACACCCCAAAATGGACCAGAACCCCTAGGCAGGGCCCCCAAGATGATTGGACAGAGTAGATTTAATACAATCATCATGGTGGACCCTATACACGATGCACGTGCACCTCATACCACCATTGAATGATGTGCATCAAACCAAGCTGCTCGGTCAAACAGCCTTTGACCGAGCAAAAATGTAAAAAGGAAAGAAATCCCTCCCGCCATTTGAAATTTCGATTCTGGGAGATTTCAAGCCCCAAAGTGGGCCACCCTAGGCTTTTTTCGGACAATCCAAACCATCCACTTTGCTTGTAGGGTCCCACTAACCAAAACCGTATAGAGTTTTGAACCCGTGCCAAGAAATGAAGAAGTTTGGTTTGAACCGTCCACTCCTTTCATGTGTGACTGGGATCCAAGAGAAAGGACCATCATGTAACTATTGGAAGTCCAAACCAAACCAGTTGGATTCTTAAGGACATTAAATGGAGGAGGAAGCTTCCAGCAATAGGCGTTTTCCTCCATGCGGCTGTTCAGTTCCTCTATATGACTGTTCAGTTCCTTATGCAAGATATTTTAATATTTTATTTTGGTTTTTGTTATTGTAGTAAATACCATGCCCCTATAATGTAATTTAAAAGGGCATTTGTGTCTTTTCACATTGGTGGGAAAAGTCTATATAAGGGAGCTCATAGAGTACATTTGTAACCAAGTCAGAGAGCTTGTAAGCTACAATAAAAAATAGAAAACTTTCTTCTTCTTTCATGTGTCCAGTGAGTTAGATTCTTAAGCTTTGTAAAGCCAAGTAAAGTTCTGGCTAATACTGCCATCAAACTGGTATCAGAGCCAAGTTCTTCTCGAATTCAAGGCTAGCGTTTTTAGCATTCACAATCTCTAGCTCTCTAGATAGCAACAAGGTGTTCTTGTTCATTTTATCAAGTGATTTCGTAGCAAGACTGTTTCAACGTTCGTTCGGGCTTCTTTTTTTTTGTTGCAATCTATTTCTTTGATGCATCCAGGACTTTCTTCAAAGAAGTGACTACCTTTCTTTCTCCCAAATCATGATTGGCAATCTCGGGTTTTTTTTTTTTGTAGATCTCCAACAGCTCCCTTATAGGTATCAGTGATTGTAGGAAGTCTGTAGGAAGTCTGTTGTCTCATCTCAGTCAAAATTAGGATGAGCTTTTTCTGTACCAGTTAAGAGTCTTGTTAGGTGCATTCTTCTTGTGCTTTTTTTTTAAAGAAAAATTTGTTCAAAAATAAAAATCAGATTTCAACATTTTTGTCAACAAAAATCAGATTTCAAAAAAATAATAATAATAAAAAATTCAGATTTCAAAAGTTTTTCTAGCTAAAAAATTTGTTTTCTATTTCATCTCTCTCCCTTCATTTAAAAAAAATCAGTCATTCCTTCCTTAAAAATAGAAAAGATGGCCAGCACAATCCAGCCGCAGGTTCCTAAGTTGTCAAAGGACAACTATGAAATGTGATTCATCCAAATGAAGGCGTTGTTCAGGTCGCAAGAACTATGGGAGATCGTCACCGATGGGAAGAAGCCGCCTTCACCAATGAAGAAAAGACGACTCTAAAAAATCAAAGGAAGAAAGACAACAAGGCTTTATTCCTCCTCTATCAAGGGTTGGATGAATCAACCTTTGAAAAGATTGCCGAAGCAACACCAAGCAAGCAAGCTTGGGATACCCTTGGCACCATCTTCAAGGGCGCTGATCGAGTGAAGCAGGTTCGCCTTTAAGGACTAAGAGCCGAGTTCAAAGCGGTGCACATGAAAGAAGGTGAAAGTATCTCTGACTACTCACGCCTAATTGTTATTATTAACAATTTAAAAAGAAATGGTGAAAAGGTTGAAGACATATGTGTCATTGAAAAGGCACTGCGATCTCTCACAACCCAGTTTGAGCATGTGGTTTTGGCGATCGAAGAATCAAAGGACCTTGAAAAACTATCCATTGAAGAACTGATGGGATCATTGCAAGTGCATGAGCAACGAATGCAAAAGAATGCTGGTTCAATGCTTGAACATGCCTTAGAGTCCAAGTTGACTCTAAAAGAACAAAAGAATGGCCATACACAACGAGGCGGTCGTGGCACTATCAATCGTGCAAGAGGTAGAGAGCGTCGATATCATCCAAGCCATCAACAAAATCAATAAAAGTGGAAACACAAAGAACGTTCAATGCCACAATTGCAAGAAATTTGGCTATTATACCTCTGGGTGTTGGAGTAAAGTGGATCAAGATAAATGATCCAACTATGCTAAAGCATCACCCCATGGACAAGAAGACTCCACACTCCTCGTACAAGAAAAAGCATGCGAACGGCCAGATGTGTGGTATCTCGACACGGGTGCAAGCAACCACATGAGTGGTAACAAAGAACTATTCGTGGAACTCACAGAAGGAGTTCGTGGTGATGTGAGTTTTGGCGACTCATCAAAGGTACCTGTGATAGGTAAAGGAAAAATTAAAATCTATCAGAAATATAGTGAGCCAAATTACATCTCTAATGTGTATTACGTACCAAACATGAAAAATAACATCCTCAGTATTGGCCAACTCCTTGAGAAGGGGTATGTCATACACATGGAGAACCATTCTCTCTCCATAAGAGATGCTCACAGGAGACTTGTGGCTCAATTCCAAATGGCGAAGAATCGCATGTTTCCACTTCATATTAATACAAAGGCTGAGAAGTGTTTCTATGGACTCGTGAAGAATGATTCATGGAGATGACATCTTCGCTTTGGGCATCTCCATTTTAGGCATGAAACTCTTATCCTTATCAAGCATGGTGCATGGCTTGCCGGCTATTGAAGCTCCAGAATATGTGTGTGAGGCGTGCACACTCGGTAAGCAATAAAGGAACTCCTTTCCAAGTGGAGTGTCTAGAAGAGCAAAGGAACCACTTCAGTTGGTTCACACTGATATTTGCGGACCACTTGAAACACCCTCTCTTGGAGGTAATAAATACTTTATTATCTTCGTTGATGATTTCAGCCAAAAACTTTGGGTGTATTGCATCAAAGAAAAATCTTTCGCTTTCACTATCTAATAGAGGTGGAGAGTACACCTCAAATGCATTTCGAGATTTTTGCAGGGAACAAGGCATCAAGTAGCAATACACTGCAGCCTACATGCCACAACAGAATGGAATTATAGAAAAGAAGAACCACACCATCCTCGACATGACGAGGACCATGTTGAAGGAGAAAGGCCTGCCAAAGAGCTTCTGGGCAGAGGTAGTTGCATATACTGCCTACCTGCTCAATGTGTCCAAACAAGAGCATTAGAAACATGACACCATAGGAAGCTTGGAGTGGCTAAAAACCAAGTGTGACGCACCTAAGGATCTTTGGGCGTGTTGCCTACGCTCAAGTTCCAGAAGCAAGAAGAAGGAAGCTTGATGATCGTGGTGAAAAATGCATCTTCATCGGCTATAGTGAAGGATCTAAAGCCTACAAGCTCTACAATCCACTAACCAATAAAGTAGTGGTGAGTAGAGATGTAGTCTTTAGTAAGGAAGAAGATTGGAAATGGAACAAGGAAGAATCGACTAAAGATATTCTAGTCGAAATAGAAGAACATGAAGAAAGGTATGATCGTCAAGAGCAAACGCCTGCAACACTTCAGCCGCATCATCAGTACACAGAAGTCCAGGAGTACATTCCATCACTCCTAGAAGTACTTCATCAAGTCAAAATTTGGCCAGCTCGTCCTAACCCATGGCACCTATAAAAATGAAAAGCTTAAGCGACATCTATGAGTAAACTGAAGAGGTCAATCTTTTCTACCTGTATGTAGATCATGAGCCTCTGACGTTTCAGGAAGCCATAAAAGAAGAATGTTGGAGAATCGCCATGAAAGAAGAAATTCATGCCATTGAGAAAAATGACACATGGGAGCTGATCTACACTTCCTAATGGCCAGAAAACTATTGGCGTCAAATGGGTGTACAAGATCAAGAGAAATGTTGATGGTGAGATCGATCGCTATAAAGCAAGGCTCATAATAAAGGGCTATAAACAGAAGTAAGGGGTGGACTATGAAGAAGTCTTCGCTCTTGTTGCTCACCTTGACACTGTGAGGATGATTATCGCCCTTGCAGCCCATCAAAGTTGGATGATCTACCAACTGGATGTGAAATCTGCATTCCTGAATGGAATTCTGGAAGAAGAGGTCTATGTTGACCAACTTAAAGGCTTTGTTATGCAAGGGGAGGAACACAAGGTGTATTGACTGAAGAAAGCCCTCTATGGGTTGAAGCAAGCTCCACGTGCTTAGAATGCACGCATCAACAACTATCTTCAAGAGAACGGCTTTGCCCAATGTTTATATGAGCATGCAATTTACATCAAGAAGAATGCCCATGGCGATATACTTATAGCATGGCTGTATGTTGATGATTTGTTGTTTACAGGAAACAACCAACCGATGTTTGATGAATTCAAGAAGGCCATGTTTAAGGAGTTCGAGATGATCGACGGAGGTCTGATGTCCTTTTTTCTGGGCATTGAAGTGAAGCAACAACATGGTGGCATTTATATATCTCAGAAGAAGTATGCCAAGGAATTGCTTGAAAAGTTTAAAATGGCCAATTGCAATGCTGTAAGCATGCCTGTAGCAACGAGCTTAAAACTGACAAAGGACGGAGAAGGAAGAAGCGTTGACTCGACTATGTTCAAGAGTCTGATTGGAAGCCTAAGGTACCTCACAATCACAAGGCCGGATATCGTCTATAGTGCTGGACTGTTAATTAGGTACATGGAAACACCAAAAGAATTGCACTGGCTAGCCGTAAAAAAAATTCTCAGGTACGTCAAAGGAACAATGGAATTTGGTCTTTTCTATCCATACAATGATGAAGCAATGCTATATGGATACTCAGATAGTGATCGGGGAGGTGACCAAGATGAAAAAAAAAGCACCACTGACTATGTATTCTATCTCAAAACGACTGCTTTCACATGGAATTCGAAGAAGCAGAGTGTGGTCGCCTTGTCCACATGTGAAGCAGAGTACATGGCAGCATCGTCTACTGTCTGTAAGGGAATTTGGCTGAGAAACCTACTAAAGGAGCTGAAGCATCCGCAGGAAAGATCCATAGTCATATATGTGGATAACAAGTCAGCAATCGAACTAGCTAAAAATTCGGTGCAGCATGGAAGAAGCAAACACATTGATACCCGATATCATTTTCTGAGAGATCACGTGAAGCAGAAAATGATAAAATTAGAGTATTGTCATACTACGGAACAGGTGGAAGATATTTTCACAAAGGTATTACCGACAAATACATTCAAACGACTAAGAACGATGCTCGGAATGAAGCCGGTTTTGGTTTGAAGGGGAGTGTTGGAAGTCTAAACCAAACCAGTTGGATTCTCAAGGACATTAAACGGAGGAGGAAAGCTTCCAGCAATAGGCATTTTCCACCATGCGACTATTCAGTTCCTCCATGCGACTGTTCAGTTCCTGATGCAAGATATTTTAATATTTTATTTTGGTTTTTGTTATTGTAGTAAATACCATGCCCCTATAGTGTAATTTAAAAGGGTATTTGTGTCTTTTCACATTGGTGGGAAAAGTCTATATAAGGGAGCTCATAGAGTCCGTTTGTAACCAAGTCAGAGAGCTTGTAAGCTACAGTAAAAAATAGAAAAGTTTCTTCTTCTTTCACGTGTCCAGTAGTTAGATTCTTAGGCTCTGTAAAGCCAAGTAAAGTTCTGGCTAATACTGCCATCAGTAACTTCACCTGTAGGCCAACACCCCCTTTATCCATGGGATTTCAACCTCCCACGAGCTAGCTTAGGGAGGTCTCTTCATGACCAGAAATGGCAAGGCAAGCCTTAAGGAAGAAAAAGTGGGATTTTCATTTTTGGCTATAAGAGGATGGCACCATTATAGCCATCTACAGGGGGCCATGTGGGAAGATCCCAGCCCTCCCTTAAGAACTGGTATGAGATGAGAAGTAAAGTTATCTCATCCATGAGAAATGGGAGAAGTTCAGATCTTCTCATGAGATGGAGTAGAACTAGCAATTGTGGGCCAGAAAGTGGACCTCACACCTATCATTGGCCCCATCTAGTCTGCTCAAATGGACCGGATCGCCCTGAAACCCCATGGGCAGCAATCCACCATTAATGGTTGGGTCATCTTCCCTAATACCCATCCAAGCATGATCACAAGATGGACCCCACTAGGCCAGGAAAATGCACTCTTAGATAGCCCAGAGCACCAGCTATGAATCCCCATGCACGGATGGACCCCATACACGCTCACCCTTCAATCTACATAGCGGGATATGGAGGGCCCTTGTCAATCGTCAGCCACTCCCCTCCCTGCCTATAAATGGGGATCAACCTCCTTCAGGGTTCACACTAGAAAGGGAGAGGAAAAGAAAAGAGAGGAGGAAAGAAAATATTGAAGGAAAGAAAAGAGAGAGAAAGAAAGAAAGAGTGAAAGAAAGGGAGAGAGAGAGAGAGAGAGAGAGAGAGAGAGAGAGAGAGAGAGAGAGAGAGTGGAGGTATGAGCAACCTCCCAGATTCGGCCAGGTAATGGCCCAGTCCTTCCCTTTTTCTTCTATTTTCTCTTTTTAGATATCAGCCATGTTGGATGCCATATTTTTGGCCGAAAATTTGGCCACAAGGGAGCTTGGGCAGAGCCAAAAACAGACTCTATTGGGCTCTGTTATGGACTGAGAACCGACCTTCATCAGGCCTAGATTTGGGCTGCAGGCAGTCCCTTATTTAAGCCCTACAACGGACTAAAACGGGCAGTGAATATGGTTTCCAGCTGCTGCCAGCAACCGCTCGTAACTAGCCTTTGTAAGGTCATGGAATCGGGCTGAAACTAGGCCAGCAATCAAGCTATATGTCAGCCTGAAACCCAGCACTCACTAGGCCAAGGAGAGGTTGTAAGTGGGCCCAAGAAGGGCCTAGAAACAAGCTAAAAAATTAGGCCAAATCCATACCATTTTTGGGCCATGATTAGAGCCGGGACCTAACCGTACCGGACCATGTAAACAGGCTAAAAAATTAGGCCTAAGTTCATGCTAAAAATGGGCTGGAAATCTTATTGAAAATGGCTGGAAAATCATCCTGAAAATATCTGAATGTTCTACTTGAAAATAACTGAGATTAACAAGTTGAGAACAGCTGAATGCATGGCTAAAGGTAGCCAACATCTGGGTCAAGGTCGGGCTGAACCGAGTAGCAATCAGGCCCTTGATAGACCGTGAAAATGAGGTGAAAGCAGAGCTTGAGTTTGGGCCGTGCAACCTTGTAGATGGGCTCAAAAATACCCTAACCTGGGCCTAGATAACAGTTGAAACTGGCTGGTAGACTGACCATGGGTCCGAGGTCCAGGCTCCTTAGGCCACACCAGTGAAAACAAGGTGGACCGCACCTGATTTCCCAAATCAATGGGCCGCACCATCAGCAGCAAGGTGGGCCGCACCATCAGCAATAAGGTGGGCCGCACCTGATTTCCAAATCAATGGGCTGCACCATCAGACAGCAGGGTGGGCCTCACGCCAGAAGCAGGTGGGCCTCACGCTGACAGCGGGTGGGCCTCATCACACGGCTCAGTAGGCCTCACTAGTGCACAACTAGTGGGCCGTGCCCGTAATGCATCTCAGCGGGCCTGATCACCTTAAATTAGGCCCAATATATACTCAATCTTGGGCCATTAGGGGCCAGCAACATTGGGCCAAACTAGGCCCTAGTTAAGCCCAGTTCAGGCCTTGACCATGTATGGATTACAGGCCCGATCCGAGCCACTTTTTGGGCCAAAACTTGATGGGCCTAGACCCTCTAAGGCAGGCCTAAACAGCCTTATTCATAGGACCTTTCAAACCCACATGGCTTCAATGCACTAACCTTGGAAATATTTAACTATAACCTTAGGAGATCGTTCGCGTGATTTGAGCTACCCGGTATATGCAAGGACGTGAATCAAGAGTGGTCATACGACCCTTAAAAGGTGATGATTTTCTTTCCCTTGAGTTTTCCATCTCTAAACTTGATTAGGGAATAGTCTTTTATAACAGTTGCAAATGATATTTTCTAGGAGTGAATGATCATTCAAATGGTTATTTGAGTACATGCCCTTTTTGCTTTACCTAACCATTGGTTAGCTATTATATATAGATTTTAGAAGTAATCAACTCTTAATCTATTTCACCATATGTCATTGGAACAATCATTTAAGTTGTTTACACTATCACATGTTATTAGAATCCGTTAAATCGCTTGATTAGTCCTATCTAAAAAGCATGTCTTAGACTCTGGCTCAGTTTACTATAATTACATGTTTAGAACTGACAAGCTACGGGCACTTGACTCTTGAATTGTATACATACGTAAGTTTTTCTTTAAGTATTGAATCATGCTTACATCTTCATATCACATCCTCATGGGTTTGTATTTGGTTGTAAGTCACATCTTGTTGAAAACTCTCTATAGAAACTCCTATTTAAAGAGAGTCCGTACTTAGGGTGTAACTAGACCGGTTGTGATATGAGTAGACCGCAATATGGAGGTTATGGTTGGTGGTAGTCAATTTATGGGGTTCCCATCTATGGAGTGATTTCACTTACCTGACTAAGGAATGAACTTTACAACATTTATTACCACCACTGTTTATTCGTATTTAAATCATACATACCGTCTCATTTTAATCGCCGCATTTGATGATTTCAATACTTCATTCCTAGTCAGCATACGGTGGTAGTCCCCTTACGTTGAGGATTGAATGACCACGTGTTGATGGGCTCTATATACACCCTAAGGCGGTAGTCTCATGAGCCGGGGATGGTGGTATGGGACCTATGCCCGATCTATCAGCCTACGCTGGTGACAAACCTATGTAATGACCTTGAGCTTATTTAAATTGGCTGATTGTAACTGCACTAATAATGGGTTGGCTAATCATGCATATATGGCACAGACCAGCGTCTATCGTTATCGTACATAATGTACGTATTTTGTCCGACTGGATGAGTTTTCCCAGGTTGATGATTGTATGTGTGACGAGCCTAATGTCCACACAGATGAGCATCACTGGGGCGATGATTGTATTCACGCATCCATGCATATAATAAGATTGCATTTACTGTGTTTTGGGTTGTTTGGATGTTTTATGTTATTTCTTATCTAGGGTGGCAGTGTGTAATCTTGAAGGGAGATCACACTGAGCTGGCCACTCATTCATCATTGTTCAACCATACAGAGGATGCAGATACAGGTACTGACGGATGTGCGGCAGACCCAAAGTCAGCTACTATCAAAGAGGAGTTTTACAATGAGGAGTCGCATCCGGAAGCGGCTACATATTATGGCCAGAATAAATAGATTAGTTGAGATGGTTTATTTTTGAATAATTACATTTCCGAATTTTGTATATGGGCCCCAGCTAAGTGGCCTAGGATATGTACTTTGAGATGGGTTGCATCCATACTACGCTTGCTTCTACTAATCGTACTTTAATTTGATTACCTATTGATCACCAGTTAACACTGGGTTTTCAGGAAACGATTTGAATACTCGGGTCCCAAAAACTGGGGCGTTACTGTAACGACCTTGGAATTTTCTATGCTAATCTTTCCTTAAGTAGTTGTTTTGGGATAATTAGCGCTTTACTCGATTGCTTGTGGAATCCGCATCAATTACTTCAAATTGTATCTGCATGGCTCTAAACGTGTAGATTAGTGAGCGCTATGTTACTCTGAAATCTGGGATCCATCGCTAAATCCAGTTGTTCTGGGGATTTTTTGGAAGATCTGGATCGGACCTGGACCGCGCGTCGAAAGTCCGATGGCGATGATCTTATGCTGTTGCGGTCACCGAGTTAGGTTTGACCATCTCCTCGAAAATCAAGTCCATGTGATATTCTGGGTCGATTTGCTTGAGTTCGGAGTGAAGAGTGTGAGAACGATTGGATATTTAATATGTTTTTATGCAATCTGAGTCGTGTCGCTTGCGCGACGATTTTAAGCCATCTGACCGTTGGATTCTGACCCAATTTCACCCTCTGATCAGGATAGTTGGCCCAAGCATATCCTAGTGCTTGTGGACCTGACCGAGATTCCGTGACCGTTGAATTGAGTGTGGTCCGCCACGGCTGATCTGAAGAGCCGGTCGGTATGAAAACTCAGCTTGACCTAGATCCATGGTCAAGGAGCTTAAGTCCGACCTTTCGTGGTTATAGGCCCACCAGAAGTGCTTCGTTGGATCGAGGAAGGCTTACTTTGGTTATAACCTAAGTATACCTTGACCCTGTGGTTATTTTCATCAAAAATAGACCTATTTATAGTCCTTAAACCCTAGCCCTCTTTTCCATACGATTTTCTCTAACCCTAGCTTGGAAAGAGAGTGGAAAAGAGAGAGAAAGTGAGAGAGATAAGTTGGTGAATCATCTTGGATTCTTCCTTGTTCTTCTTCATCTTTGAACCTTCACTTTGAATCGTTCTTCTGACGATTCTGAGTTCTTTTGGGGTAAGTTAACCTAACCCTAACCTCTGTTAGAGCTTAGATTAGTCTTGGTGTTGTTGTATCTCATTTCTATCCTTGTTTTAGGGTATCCTATCGCCGTTGACGAAGACAACTCGTCTAAATCAGTTCGGTGTTTCTTTTCTGGCTTAAGGTGCGGACTTTAAGTGTATAGGTTATGGTTGTCAAGGCTTTCAATCTCAGTGAATGATTTATTCTTGTTATGGATGAGATTCTGCATGCCAAATGTTGTGTTTACGTTGCTTTCCTGATATGCATGTGCTATATTGAGATTTGTGTATTCTATGTGTATTTATAAAGTACCGTATACATATAAAATATGCACTTGTGTTTGCCATGATTATTTGTCATGTATGTATGCTAGATGCATGTATGACAACTCCTTGGTAAAAGGTATTGTCTAAATGCATGTATTTCAACATACGTCATGTATGTTGTTCCATGTATGCTAAGTGTTTGTAGAAATGCATGAATGCTCTAAAGTGTAACTCATTACACTTAATGTGGGCGTTGGGAAGTGATTCTCAATACTCCTATTGATGCGCATGATTTCCTTTATGCAGTTACATTCCAAGTTATTTAAATTCAAGCATCTCCTATGCTTACATTTATGTTAAGTTGATATTCTTCAGATGCGTATGTACCATGATTGGAGTTATCGTTCCATTATTGTTTTACATTCCATATGAATATCTGTAGTAGTGTAAGATGTTTGGGACTATGCCTTAGTCCAGGAAATCGGTAATTGACCCTAGATTGTGGCTGAGGCTGCTTTCGCCACAGAGGACGAGTTTTGACGAACCCGAGCCATATTAGAGTTGTCGGCAGTGGTTTGGCCACGCGGAGTGTTTGCGCACTCTATGTCGTTCAATTCAACGTACGCTCGTGCAAGTCGAGTTCGTCAAGTAACCCGATTGTCCGATCTATGTTCACCATGTATTGGACGCTACTGTTTGAATCTAGGGTACCGAACTTAACAGTGAAATCCTATTAACTATGGTACTTGATCCGCTAAGACTCATGAGCTGGACATGGTGGTATGGGACACCGTGGTCGAGCTGTTGGCCTACACTGGGGTGACGAGCCTCCCCGTAGTGACCAGTGAGCAACTAAACTCGTGAGCTGATTATGGTGGTATGGGACACTATATTCGTGCTGTCGCCTACATTGATTGGTGACGAGCCCTTTGTAGTGACCTCGAGCATACCTGGATACCGCAAGGAGGTGACGAGCCGAACTATGGTAGTAAGGGCATGAAAGGCGTGCATTGATTGGTGACGAGCCCTTTGCTACGACCTCAACTATATGATCGTATGAGATGTCTAGGATTGACGACCCTAGTATGGATCACGGTTTGGATGGTGATATGAGGAAGGTATCTTAGCTTCCCAATCCTGCTGTGTGAAATGGACTAATAACAACTTGGTAATCATATCCATGCACCGCATTTGCATGTGCTTTGTAGATGTGGCGCACTTTGAGGCGATGTCATGCGTAACGTAAGATGAAGACGCTGAGGGTGTACGCGTGAGGGCACGCATCATATTGCATTCATCCTTGCATTAACAAGAGTACTTAGGATTTATTTAATTGTTCTGCTTTATCATTACTGTTTGATTGAACTGATATCATGTTAACCAGTGCCTTATTGTTCCACTAAGTTGATCACTCACTCCCACGTTTCTGGGGCGGTGTTACACACCCACCGGACTCTGTCTTAGGCTCTGATGTTGCAGATGTGGATGCGACTTCTGAGGCAGAGCGGGAGCTGGATGACGACGAGGCTGCCTTCTCCTATATGCAGTTTTCAGACGGGTTCTAGCGAGCCTCGGTCTGTTGCGCGGGATCTCTGGGATTATATTTTTGGAACTGAAATGATGTAATTTATACTCAAATTTTGTTACATAACACTTTCCTACGATCTGGCTTGTATATGTAGTTTAGGGATTTACACTTGTACACATTTTCCTATAAGTCTTCCGCTTACTTTATTCACTTGTCCCTGAATCATATCTATGTTTTGGCTTAATCTATTCCATGTTTTATGCACTAATACAGTCAACATACTTCTCTCATTAATTATATTGCATAAGTGATGTTTTGGAACTCGGGAGCTGAGTTATGCTCGACCCCCGAATTTCAGGGCGTTACAGTTACAGAATGACAACATGACAGATCTGCACAAAGGTCCCATGCAAACCTCTGAATATGCATTTTTCAGTGAAGCTGAAAGGCCAAGCTATATGTCCTAAAGGGGGGGGGGGTGAATAGTACTATGCCAAATTTAAAATAATTACAGCGGAATTTAATAATAAGATAGCTAAATAAAGGAAATCAATTCACAATGCTAAAATGAAAAGCTACCTCAATAAACAAATATTGAGAGGTTGATACAAATGCTGTTCTAATGATAAACTTACACCATAAAAACTAAGGGTTTATGGCAGGACAACCTTATTTCTAAAACGTTCTTTGTATCAAAAACTCAAACAGAAAAGGAATGAATAAATAGCAAGGAATTGAAATAAATTACAAGAATTTAAATTTAAATTATTACAACATTCCCCACTATGCTTGAAATGTAAATAGTACAACATTTACATCCACACATACATTCCATAAATTTAAATGATAAAAGATAGGAAAAATAAATCACACATCCACAAAACACAAAGAGTTATAATGGTTCGCCTGTGTGTTCACCAACTGTTATAAAACAGCCACACAGCTTGCTACTCCACTCCTAATATCCTCACACAGGGGATATCAATGTTCACTATCAAAATAGGTTTCACAGGTTCACCTAAAACCTCCACAGTCTATCAATGGGCTTACACAATTCAAAAACCCCTCTTTCTGAGTTTTCTGGCTCTCCTCGGATAACCAAAACAATGAGATTTTTCTGGCGAATCCCAAAAGAAACCAAAAAGAATGTAAATTACAATATTGTAAAATACCTGAATTTCTCCTTATCTGTGAAGCAACCCGGAAGAACCAATCCGAGTAGAAGTTCAATGTCCAATACTCACTTTGATATGGTTCTAAGTTCTAATTGTTTTTAAATTAAACTAGATGGGCTAGCTATATTTGATTTTGATTCCAAGAAGAAGAAATACAACAATTCCTCTTTTCAATTCAGATTGGAATGTAGAAACAAAATCAAATTAATAAAGCTAACAAAAGAGAATATTAATAAGCACAATGTACCTTAAAAATGAGCACAAACTTATCTGAGAGTGATGCATTGATTTTACTTAAATTGAATTATCAAACTCTGAAATTCGTTGTCTATTTATAGTTGTAGAAATTGTGTCTACTATTGGTCCTGAGTACTCCACAATTGGTTGTAGATGAAATAGATTTTTGAAATTTTAAGCGCGATTGGATCAGACCATTCCACGACTGGTCGAAGGTAGTCCACGACCGGTCGTGTGCCTCCCACGATTGGTCGTGAACACCCTAAGATCGGTCGTGAGACACCAAAAATGGTTGCTGTAGTTTGAGTCGTATCTCCACGACTGGTTCATGTTGGAGTCGACATTGTTCTTACGACCGGACGAATAGTCTTTAGGACTAGTCGTAGCTCAACCAAAAAATTTTAAAAAATTGCAACAACTTAGGACTGGTCCTAAAATTTCTTGGATTGGTTGAGCCAGTGCTAGGACTAGTCGAAAAGGGTTCAGGACTAGTCTTAGAACAGACTAATTACATGTAAATAGATTCAATTTGAATTATGTATCCAGAATGACCTACCCTAAGGTCAATCTAAGGTCAGTCATACCTTGGAAGTGAGGTATGAACATTGAGACTTCAATTCTTCAGATGATAGTTGACCTTTGAAGATTGTAAAGCTTGAGATCTCTATACTTGATGTAGCATTGAACTTGAGATTTTCTAGAGCTTGAATTACACTTCATCTTGAATTGTATACATTGAGTCTTTGAACAAGATCGCTTCTTTTGATGTAGCATATACTAGCATGGATTGAAGTAGTTCTTCGTTCTTGGCTTGAAGCAAAGTGATGCAGTGTCTTGAACATATAACACAACATGTTACACAAGACACAGATTGTGTTTTTGGCACCACAAAAATTTGACAACCAAAGGAGGATACAAACCATAGCACTTACAATCTCCCTCTTTGTCAAATTTGTGACAAAACAGACTTCAATAAAAATAAGAGAAGCACAACATGCTCAACAATGAATTATGCACTAGTTATATAAGAAAACCAATTGCAGCCTGGTTAAAGAATCATGCACCAGTTGTCATTAATTAACACAAACAATTAAGCACCCCTTATTTACTCCCCCTGAGTAGCACATATATATATATATATATATATATATATATATCCAGAAAACTAATGTTACTATCCCATATCCATTCCAAACAGTCCAAACTAAATCTTCTCCCCCTTTTTGTCACAATATGACAAAGGAAGCACATAAATGGAATAGAATAAGAAACAGAAGAGTAATAAAGAGATGAACTACTCAAGATATAATCAAGTTAAAAGTCCACAAACCATTAACCAGTTTAAACCAACGTTAGCAAACCAAATAAAGTTCACATACCAACACAAGGTAAAATAGTATTAAAGTTAATACAGACCAAAGGATAAAATACTTAATCAGATCCAGATGAAGGAGTAGGAATAGTAGGATCAAGTCGATGAAGGCCCTTGTTTAAGCGCCTAGGATACTTGCGCATATATTTAAACCGTAGATCATGGGCAACATTCATATTTTCAACCTTCTCCTTAAGAACACGAAGACGAGCATCAAAATCAGATGGCACGTAATCCGGATTATTAGTAGAATCAGATTCAAGCTCATCAAAGATATCATCCATATTAACATCATCAAGAGGAAGATCATCAGCCTCATCTGCATTTCTAGCTTCAGTTCCACCAACACCAACACCCACTTGGCCAGGAGCTAATTCCATTTTCATCTTGTTTATATTAGAATTGTTAAAAATAAGATGATGGATAGGAGCCTCTCTAACAGGCATAACAACTTGTGTTAATGGCTAACATAGTTATAAGATAAGCAAACGGAATATCACTATGACCTGGATGGAGACGAAACTGAATGATGAAATGACATATCAAAGAAGGCAGATAGATTTTAGTACCAGAGATAATAGAATTCAAAATCCAAATCATAAACGCAGTCAGTTTAGTTTTGTTACTTGAACAAGGATACAGGTTTGAAATAAAAATTCTATGGAGAACCCTGTATTTGGGTAACAAATACTTTGAGGGGAGAGCATTCCCTTTATGTATCCATTGCACATCCATATTGCAGAGATCTCTAGTGAGCATGCGTTTTTCTAATTCTGAGGATTTTTTAGTTAAAGTATGAATAGGAATACCCTCATCATTGATAGGTATGTCCATAAGGCCAGATATGAGATGACGGTCTACATCAAATGGACCTTCTCTGGCATCAATTTTAAATGTTAAATTTTCAGCTGAAAATTTAGAGAAGCATACAAACATGGCCTGAGCAATAGATTGGTATGTAGGCCCACCCCAATGTAATATGCTAGCCCATCCTACAGCTTGGAGGAGTGGAAGGATATCAAAAGGAGCAATATGCTCAAGATCAACAGGATGTTCAACAATAACATTGCACATACGCAAATCCCGCACATATGAGGGATCATCTTTTGGTGATCGAAGATGGCGCCGAGAGATGGGAGTTGATCTAGAGGATGAGGGACCACGGGATGTTTTCTTTTTCCCTCTAGCATCCATTTGCATGAAGAAACTCAAAGAATCTAGAAGATGCAAAAAGGATAGAGTGGTGTTTACAAAAATCAGATTTGAGAGTAGAAAACCCTGAAATCATCAAGAGAACTTGAAATCAACCACTCCAAGGAAGAAAATGGAGTGAATAGAGCATAAATCTATAAGGAAAACTGAAATGATGCACTTACCTTGAAGAATGAAGTAGTTAGGTACGACTAGTCGGGCCACACCCATTAGAGAAGAAGGAAGAAATGAAGAAAAAAATATTTTTCCCCAAACAAAAGAGATCAGAGCGCTCCACGACCGGTCTTGGCCCGTTCACGACCGGTCTATCACGACCGGTCGAGCACGTCTTCGACTGGTCGTGTACTAATATAAATATGCATTTTTCATAAAAATTTAAAATTTAAACTAATAAATTATCAAATATATTTACATTACGATACACATATGCATGAATATTCAATTTAGATTGCACATACCAAGATCACATTTTAATTTATTAAACCTGCTTTTGTCGAGCGGCTTAGTGAAATGTCAGCAAGTTGAGTCTCAATAGGAATGTATTCTAAAGAAATTAGTTTTTCTTCCATTAATTCACGAATGTAATGATACCTAATGTCAATGTGCTTGGTACATGAATGCTGCATTGGATTTTTAGAAATATTTATTGCACTGAAATTATCACAATATAATATCATGATTCCTGTGCAATTCCATAATCGCTTAACATACGTTTCATCCAAACAAGTTGAGTACATGCATTTCCTGCTGGATTGTATTCAGCCTCAGCAGTTGAGAGCGATATAGAACTTTGCTTCTTGCTAAACCAAGAAACCAAACAATTTCCAATATAAAAACAACCACCACTGGTTGATTTTTTGTCATCGATATTCCTAGCCCAATCAGCATCAAAGTACCTAGCCAATTGAACACTAGTATCATATGGATACCAGAGACCCAAATTAACAATACTTGCAACATATCAAATAATCCACTTAACAGCAGTTAGATATGACTTTTTAGGATCAGATTGATATCTAGCACAAATACCAACACTAAAAGCAATATCAGGTCTACTTGTAGTTAGATAAAGTATACTCTCAATCAACTACGATATAATTTAGGATTCACACATTTACCTGTAGAGTCCTTTGAGAGTCTTAAAGTTGTACTCATAGGAGTATCAAAATTCTTACCATTCTCAAATCTAAATTTTTTGATTAAGTTTAGAGCATATTTGGTTTGAGAAATGAAAATGCCATCAGGTTGTTGTTTTACTTGCAACCCTAGGAAATAGTTTAATTCCTCAACCATGCTCATTTCAAACTTAGATTTCATTAAATCTGTAAACTCAACAGTCATGTTAGTACAAGTAGATCCATAAATAATATCATCAACATAGATCTGAACCATTAAGATATCATCGTTATGTTTTTTAACAAAAAGAGTCTTATCTACACTTCCCATTTGAAATTTATGACTTAGTAAAAACTTAGTCAATTTTTCGTACCACACCCTGGGAGCTTGTTTTAAACCGTAGAGAGCCTTTTCAAGGCGATACACATGATCAATGTTCTTAGAGTCTTCAAAACTCATTGGTTGTTCAACATACACTTCTTCATGTAAATCACCATTTAAGAAGGCACTCTTCACATCCATTTGATAAATTTTGAATTTTCTATAGAAAGCAATGGATATGAATAGTTTGATTGATTTAAGACGAGCTACTGGGGAAAAGGTTTCATCATAATTAATACCCTCAATTTGAGTGTACCCTTGTACAACCAGTCTAACCTTGTTTCGAATTATATTACCAAGTTCATTAGACTTATTTTTGAAAATCCATTTAGTTCCTATAATATGTTTATCTTTGGGTCTAGGAACAAGATACCAAACACCCTTTCTCACAAATTGGTTAAGTTCTTCTTGCATAGCTACTATCCAGTTCTCGTCAGTAAGTGCTTCTTTTACGTTAGCCGGTTCTATCTGGGATGTAAAGCACACGTAATTACACATATCTTCTAGTTGTCTACGAGTGTGCATACCAGTGAGAGGGTTTCCAAGAATTTGAGTAGTTGGATAATCTTTAACAGTCCTTTGTTCAGTATTAGTTTGATTTGATGAAGTATCTGGTTTGTCGATTAAAAGAACTTCATCATTATCTGAACTTGGGGCAGGTGTATTCAAGTGATCGTCTATAATCACATTAATAGATTCTTGAATCACACCAATCCTCCTGTTCAGTACGTGATATGCGCGACTGTTTAAAGAATATCTTAAAAAGATCCCTTCACTTTTAGTGTCAAACTTTCCTAGATTTTCACGGTCACGTAAAATATAATACTTGCTACCAAAAACTTGAAAATATTTAATAGTAGACTTCTTATCAAACCCCATTTCATAAGCAGTTTTTTTTATTTGACTTACTTGTGTAAACTCGGTTAATTATATAATAAGCAGTATTTACGGCTTCAGCCCAAAGGTTTTTAGGGAGCTTCATACTATTTAACATTACATTTCCCATTTCTTGAAGCACTCTATTTTTCTTCTCCATAATTCCATTTTGTTGTGGTGTTTTGGGCGTAGAGAATTCATGCGATATTCCCTGATCACTACAGAATTTCTCAAAACTACTATTCTCGAACTCAGATCCATGATCACTACAGATCTTACAAACTTGAAACCTTTTTCAGTTTGGATTCGTTTGAGAACTTTTTTTACTTCATCAAGGGTTTCTGATTTATCTCTTAAAAAAGCTACCTAAGTGAATCGGGTATAATCATCCACGATTACCAGTATGTATTTTTTGCCACCTTGACTCTCCATCCTGGTTGGTCTTATAAGATCCATATAGAGAAGCTCGAGTAGTCTTGATGTGGCATTGGAGTTCACCTTTTTGTGAGAGCTCCTTGTTTGTTTGCCAATTTGGCATTCACCACATATTTTTTCTACTTTTTGTAATTTAGGTAGACCTCTTATTAGTTCTCTCTTGCTCAATCTATATAAATTACGGTAATGTACATGTCCAAGACGTTATGCCATAATTTTGTTTCATCGGTATGGACAATGTAGCATGATTGATTAGATGAGCTACCATCGCTTACAATATAGCAGTTTTCAGAAGTCTTGCGACCAATTAATATTACAGAACCCTTTTTGTTTAAAATTTCACAACCTTGATTAGAAAAGTTCACGCTATGATTGCTATCGCATATTTGAGATATGCTTAACAGGTTTTGTTTTAGCCCCTCAACATATAAAATATTCTTAAATAAGGGAAGGTTATAGAGTTGAACCGTACCTTGGCCAATAATCTTGTAGTTGCTACCATCACCAAATGTGACTACCCATCAATCATATCTTTAAGATCGGTGAATAAAGCCTTGTCGCCTGTCATATGCCTGGAGCACCCACTATCATGGTACCACTTTGAATCGCTTGTAGCTTTGAAAGCAGTGTGGGCAACCAAGCAAGTAACCTTAAGAACCATTTCATAACTGTTTTGGGTTTTGGAGTATAGTTAGTCTTCTTGTATTTGTAATTGATGTATGAGTGACCCACTGAGTTAGATTTTAAGAGCTCCTTAAGTAAATCAACTATTTTTTCAGCTAAAGGGTTTTGGTTTTGAGTTTTGTAGTTGATATGTTGCTTTTAGGTTTTTAAAAAGTTCTAGCCTTTTTAGAAAAACTTTGATAAGTACTTTTCCCTTTTGAGTTAAAGGTTTCTCCTCTTACAAACTTCGGAGGGGTATTCTTCTGTTTAGAAGGTATATTCTTATCATAGCCCAACCCAGATCTGTCGCTACATTTTCTAGATCCGGATAGAAGTTTTTCAAACTTTGGATCTCCTTGGGCATACCTCCATGTATCCTTTAAACTCAAAAGAGAAGAGTTTTCAAGCTTAAGTTTATCATTTTCAGATTTAAGTTTTTCAACCAGGGAGGTTTTAAATTCTAAATCACATTCAGACTTTTCAAAATAATCTAAAATATGAGATTTTTCTAAAACAAGAGACTCAAAATTTTCTTTAAGCTTCGAAAATTTTTCTTTTTGAAGTTTAAGTTTGACAGCAATTTTACAACTTTCCTTGTATAAGGCATTGTAAGCATCTTGAAGATCATCTTCATTTTCACAATCACTATTCAGATTTTCTTCACTTGTTGAATCATTGTTATCTGAAAAAGTGAATTTGGCTAGAGTCATAAGAGCTTTAACTTCATTGCCCGACTCGATTTCAGAATCTTCTGATTCAGAAGAGGCTTCAGAATCAGAGTATTCATCCCAAGTAGCCAACATACCCTTCCTTTTGGGTTTATCCTTTTTAGGACACTTGTTTGCTAAATGCCCATATTATTGGCAGTTATATCATTGACTATCTTTTAACGATTTCTAGGTTTTAGTTTTAGATCTTTTCTTATCATTTGATTTTTGAAAATCAACCCTCTTTTTACTTTTGAAAATCTTGTAAAACTTTTTTGCTAAAAGTGACATATCGTCTTCAGAATTTTCTTAAGAAATACATTTAGAAGATTTAAGAGCGATAGATTTGCCTTTAGGAGCTTTAAAATTTAATTCATAGGTTTGTAAAGACCCAAATAGTTCTTCTACCCTCATATTGTCTGTATCACGAAGTTCCTGGATCGCGGTTACCTTAGAATTGAACCATTCAGGAAGTGAGCATAGTATCTTTGCACACACTTTACTTTCTGGAATTTTATCACCAAGACCCCACATAGAGTTTACAATGTCATTTAATCTTGTATAAAAGTCCATAAACATTTCATTTTCTTCCATATGTATTTCCTCAAATTTGGTTGTGAGGATTTAGACTTTAGATTTCTTGACAATTGTTGTACCCTCGTGTGTCATTTCTAAAAGATCCCAAGCTTGCTTTGCAATATCACAGGATATAATTCTTTTGAATTCATCCGGTGATAGTGCACAAGTGATTGCATTTAGTGCTTTTGCATTGACACTACTCTCATTTTTCTGAAGAGTGGTCCATAAGAAATACGGTGAAATTTTTATTGATTTTGAACCATCAACACCAGTTACTTCCATGGTAGGAGGGGTCCATTCAGTCACTGTGGCTTGCCACACACTCTCATCTATTGATTTGAGGAAAATCCTCATCCTAGCTTTCCAATAGGCATAGTTGGAGCCGTCAAATGGTGGAGGCCTAATGACTGAAAGGCTATCAAAATTTGATATCTTATATATAGCTTAGATTGTTAGCACAGGAAATGAATCCAAGAGTAAAGAATTAAAAACAAGCTATTAGGCTCTAATACCACTTGAAAAGGCCAAGCTATATATCTTAGAGGGGTGTGTGTGTGGGGGGTGGGGGGGGGGGGGGGGTTGAATAGGACTATGCTAAATTTAAAATAATTACAGTGGAATTTAATAATAAGATAGCCAAATAAAGGAAATCAATTCACAATGCTTAAATGAAAAGCTACCTCAATAAACAAGTATTGAGAGGTTGATACACATGTTGTTCTAAGGACAACCTTATTCCATAAAAACCAAGGGTTTATGGCAGGACAACCTTATTTCTAGAACATTCTTTGTATCAAAAACTCAAACTGAAAAGGAATGAATAAATAGCAATGAATTGAAATAAATTGCAAGAATTTAAATATAAATTATTATAACATTCCCCACTATGCTTGAAATGTAAATATTACAACATTCACATCCACACATACATTCCACAAATTTGAATGATAAAAGATAGGAAAAATAAATCACACATCCATAAAACATAAAGAGTTATAGTGGTTCGCCTGTGTGTTCACCAACTATTATAAAACAGCCACACAGCTTGCTACTCCACTCCTAATATCCTCACATAGGGGATATCAACATTCACTATCAAAATAGGTTTCACAGGTTCACCTAAAACCTTCACAATTGTGTCTTTCAATAGGCTTACACAATTCAAAAACCCCTCTTTCTGAGTTTTTTGGCTCTCCTCAGATAACTAACATAATGAGATTTTTCTGGCGAATCCCAAAAGAAACCAAAAAGAATGTAACTTGCAATAATGTAGAATACCTGGATTTCTCCTTTTGTTTGAAGCAGCCCGGAAGAACCAATCGGAGTAGAAGTTCGAATGTAGAAGTTCAATGTCCAATACTCACTTTGATATGGTTCTAAGTTCTAATTGATTTTAAATTAAACCAGATGGGCTAGCTATAGTTGATTTTGATTCCAAGAAGAAGGAATACAACAATTCCTCTTTTCAATTCAGATTGAAATGTAGAAACAAAATCAAATTAATAAAGCTAAGAAAAGAGAATATTAAATAACCACAATGTAGCTTAAAAATGAACACAAACTTGTCTCAGAGTGATGCATTGATTTTACTTGAATTGAATTATCAAACTCTGAAATTCGTCATTTATTTATAGTTGCAGAAATCGTGTCGACGACTGGTCCTGAGTACTACACGACTGGTCATAGATGAAACAAATTTTTAAAATTTCAAGCGCAATCGGATCAGACTGTTCCACAACTGGTCAAAGGTAGTCCACGACCAGTCGTGTGCCTCCCACGACTGGTCGTGAACACCCTAAGACTGGTCGTGAGACACCAATAATGGTTGCTATAGTTTGAGCCGTATCTCCACGACTAGTCCAGGTTGGAGTTAACACTGTTCCTACGACTGGTCGAACAGTCTCCAGGACTGGTCGTAGCTCAACCAAAAAATTCTAAAAAATTGCAACAACTTAGGACTGGTTCTAAAATTTCTTAAACTGGTCGAGCCAGTGCTAGGACTAGTCGAACAGGATTCAGGACTAGTCTTAGAACAGACCAATTACATGTAAATAGACTCAATTTGAATTATGTATCCAGAATGACCTACCCTAAGGTCAATCATACCTTGGAAGTGAGGTATGAACATTGAGACTTCAGTTCTTCAGATGATAGCTGACCTTTTAAGATTATAAAGCTTGAGATCTCTATACTTGATGTAACATTGAACTTGAGATCTTCTAAAGCTTGAATTACACTTCGTCTTGAATTGTATACATTGAGTCTTTGAACAATATCGCTTCTTTTGATGTAGTATATACTAGCATGGATTGAACTAGTTCTTCGTTCTTGACTTGAAGCAAAGTGATGCAGTATCTTGAACATAAAACACAACATGTTACACAAGACACAGATTGTGTTTTTGGCACCACAAAAATTTGACAACCAAAGAAGGATACAAACCATAGCACTTACAGAAGCACTCATAAGCAGTTTGACATTTAAAACAAAAATTTGAAACATTTGACATAAATTATTTACATGAGCATAAAAATGAGGTATATACATCATTTCATTTTTTTTTTGTTTTTTCGAAAGAACTGAATATTGTTAAAGCCCAAAAGGCAAAAGAAAAGCACAACAAAAGACAAAATGATGCGATCAACCATCATTTGATATTAACCAATTATCATTATGCTATAAATCAATGATAAGCATGATGGTAAAAAATGATAATAAATCAAGGAAATATATTTTGGTTTGGAGAACTATTATTGAGATGTAGAGCCATATCTGGACAGGGCCGCTCAACCAGTCGAGTGGGCTGCTCGATTGGTCGAGGGTTCACTCTACTCAAAGTCCAGTGAGCTGTAATTTTGGTATCTGATGTGCTCGTCCAGTTGAGGCCCATGCTCGACCGGTCGAGGGTTCGCTTGACCAGTCAAGGAGGCTACTCGACCAGTGGAGGTTACGCAGATTTGTTTGCGGATTTGATGCGGACTGCATAAATTCGAGCCGATTTTGCAAGAGTGTGGAAGGGAAGTTGCATAAACTATAAATAGGGGTCCTAGGGTTATTATAGGGTATGAAAAAGGGTTTTCTAAGCAAGGATAAGGGTTTTCTCTGTGCATAGAAGCATTAAGAAGGTTAGTATATTGATTGTAATCTCGGTTTTTCTTCATAGTGGAAGTTTGCACCCGTGGTTTTTTACCCTTGCTAGGGTTTTTCCACGTATATTCTATCTTGTGGTTTGTTGGTATGTTTTGATTCTACTTCTAAATTATATTTCTTCTTGTTTATCGTCTGTGGGTGAGAATGGAGATTGGATCTCGGTTCACTAGTGTTGTTGGTGTGTTGCACAACAACTGGTATCAAAGCTATTGGTTTAGTTCTAGTGGGAGCAATGACGGAAGAAGGGAAGACTAGAATTGAGAAGTTTGATGGTTCAAACTTTGCTTTCTGGAAGATGCAGATGGAGGATTATCTATATCAAAAAGACTTCTATATTCATGTAGAAGGAAAAGAGAAGAAACCAGAGAAGATGACAGATGATGAATGGTATTTATTGGATCGGAGGGCTTTAGGAATGCTCCGACGATCTTTATTTAAGAGTGTCGCCTTCAATATATCCTAGGTGAAGACCATAAAAGAATTACTGAAAGCCCTAGCTACGATGTATAAGAAACCCTCAGCATCCAAGAACGTTCATCTTATGAAACAATTATTCAACATGAAGATGTCAGATGGTGGGAGCGTGACTGAACATCTAAACGAGTTCAATACAGTCACGAGCCAATTGAAATCCGTTGGCATTATTTTTGAAGATGATGTCAGGGCATTATTGATCTTGTCTAGTTTACCAGATAGTTGGGATGGTTTGATGATTGTTGTGAGCAATTCTTCAGAATCAACAAAGCTTAAATTCGATAATGTGGCAAGTCTAATTCTCACCAAAGAATCCAGAAGAAAGGCATCGGGAGTTTTAGGGGATTTAGGGAATGATCTAAACGTTGAAAGATGAGAAAGATCGCTGAACAAAGGAGGCAATAAACACAGACGTTCTAAGTCAAGGAAGAAGTCCAAGGGACCGAAAGACAAAGATGGGTGTTGGCATTGCGAGAAGAAGGGGCACATGAAACGCGATTACAGGGTGCTTAAGAAACAAGAAGGAAGCTCTCAAGGTGGGAAGGATTCAGTGAATCTATCTGAGGAGAGTAATACAGAGGCATTGATCTTGTCTCTTTATGCGAGGAATGAGTCTTGGGTCATAGACTTAGGTACTTCATTTCATGCCACTTCGTGTAAGGAAGTTTTACGTGATTATATATCAGGTGACTTCGGGAGAGTCTACCTGGGTGATGATGAGTCGTGCAGTATTGTTGAAAAGGGAAACGTTCATATAAATCAGAAAGATGGAATGACTTTGAAATTGAAAGATGTCAGACATGTACCGAGTTTGGGCAGTTGGACAATACCGGATATGTGATGACATTCACTAGTGATTCTTGGAAGATCACAAAAGGTGCCTTGGCGATATCTCGAGGCAAGAAGAAAGGTACTTTATATGTGACTTCAAGATCATATAGTTCACTCATAGTCGCATCAACTGTAGTGAATGGGTAGTTATGGCATCAGAGGTTGAGACATATGAGTGAGAAAGGGATGAAAGTGCTATTGTCAAAAGGGATGTTATCAGGGCTGAAGTCTATTGGCTTGGAATTCTATGAGGACTACGTGTATGGTAAACAAAAGAGGGTAAGTTAAAAGAAAGCAAGACAGGCTCCAAAGACACATCTATTGAAGCTTGTGCACACTGATGTGTGGGGACCAGCACAGGTATCATCTATCGGTGGCTGACGTTATTTCGTTTCTTTTATTGATAATGCTAGTAAAAAACTGTGGGTCGATTTCTTAAAGCATAAATATGATGTATTTGATGTATTTAAGAAGTGAAAAGTAATGGTGAAAATGAGACAGGTAAAATAATAAAATGTCTCAGATCAGATAATGAGGGAGAATACTATGATAAGAGGTTTTAGGAGTATCGTGCAACAAATGGAATCAAATATCGGAAAATGATTCCAAGGACACCGCAACAGAACGGTGTGGCTGATCGCATTAACATGACTATTCTTGAGCGCGCTAGGAGCATGAGGTTACATGCAGTGTTGCCCAAGATATTTTAGGTAGATGCTATGAATACTGCCACATATCTCATCAATAGAAGTCCCTCAGCACCATTGGATGATGGGCTACTAGAAGAAACATGGACTGGAAAAGAAGTGAACCTTGCACATCTTAAAGTGTTTGGTTGCACTTCATATGTTCACATTGATGCAGAGCACAGAAATAGGATGGATGCAAAGTTCAGGAAGTTCATGTTTAGAGGCTACGGGCAACATGATTTTGGCTACCATTTTTGGGATATAGAAAACTAAAAAATCATCAGAAGCAAGGATGTAGTCTTTAATAAAAAAAGTGATACATAAGGATAGTGTATAGCAAAATAAGGCCGAGGAGAAAGAATTCGTAGAGTAGGAAGAGTTACTGGACACAGGTGTTACATTGCCACAGGATGACCATGCATAAGAGCATTATGAGGCAGAGCCGCAGACATCGATTGTGAGGAGGTCTACTCGGGAGAGGAGACCTACGGTCAGATACTCACCCTCCTTACATTATCTACTGCTGACAAATAATGGGAACCAGAGTGTTTTGAAGAGGCATTACAGTCAGATACACGGGTTAAGTGAGAGCAGGCCATGGATGATAAGATGGATTCTCTTGAATCCAATCGTACATGGGAGCTAGTCACTCTACCTAATGGTAAGAAAGCTCTTCATAACAAGTGGGTTTACAGACTGAAGGAGGAACACGATGGTTTGAAATGGTACAAGGCTAGATTGGTTATGAAAGGGTTCCAACAAAAGGCAGGTATCGACTTCCCTAAAATATTTTCACCAGTGGTGAAAATGTCTACGATTCATATGGTCTTGAGTATAGTGGCTACAGAGGACTTTCATCTAGAGCAGCTAGATGTTAAGACAGTCTTTCTTCATGGGGACCTTGAAGAAGAGATATACATGCATCATCCGATAAGATACGTGACACCAAGAAAGGAGAAGAATGTGTGTAGACTAAAGAAGAGTCAGTGGTACAAGAAGTTCGATAGTTTCATGTCAGGAAATGGTTTTAGGAAATGTCAAGCAAGCCACTATTGCTATTTGAAGAAGTTTGATACGTCGTACATCATCTTTCTTCTGTACGTTGATGATATGCTTGTGGCCGGATCAAGCATGAAGGACATCTCAGATCTCAAAAGACAACTGTCTAGAGAATTTGCCATGAAGGATTTTAGAGATGCAAAACAAATCCTAGGCATGAGGATAAAGTGTGAAAGAGAAAATAAGAAACTGGTTTTGTTACAAACAAAGTACATAGCAAAGGTACTTGATCGATTCAGTATGGGAGGTGCTAAATCGGTTAGCACTCCATTAGCCAACCACTTCAAGCTTTCTAAGGAACAAGGTGTGAAGACGCAGGAGGAACGAGACTACATGGCTAAAGTCTCATACATGTCAACTATTAAGAGTCTCATGTATGTTATGGTGAGCATGAGGCCAGATATTGCTCAAGCAGTGGGAGTTGTTAGCAGGTTCATGAACAACTCCAGGAAGGAACATTGGGAAGCTGTGAAGTGGATCCTTAGATACTTGGTATGTACTGCGGATGTAGGGTTGTATTATGGAGGATCGGAAATCAAGCTACAAGGCTACGTTGATTCAGATTTGACAGGAGATATCGACAGTAGAAGAAGCATACAGGTTATGTATTTACTCTGGGTAGTACTACAGTCAGTTGAGTCTCTCAGTTACAGAAGATAGTATCTATCAGTACAACGGAAGCAGAATATGTTGTAGCTATAGAAGCATGCAAGGAGATGGTGTGGATGCAAGGTTTCATGGAAGAGCTAGTAAAGAAGCAAGCAGATTGCAAGCTATAAAGTGACAGTTAGAGTGCAATACACTTAACTAAGAATTCAACATTTTATTCAAGGACCAAGCGTATTGACATTAGATATCACTTCATATGTTCGTTACTCAAAGATGGATCGATTGCTTTGGAGAAGATCCATACAAGTGAGAATCCTGCGGATATGCACCAAGGCAGTCACACGGGAGAAGCTAAAGCTCTGTTCAGCTTTGATTGGTCTTCAGGCTTGAAGACGGGGAGGTGGTGCACTCCGAATGTAGAAGATGAAGGATTATAGCGATGTGTCTCAAAGTGGGAGCTGTTAATATATGGAGCCACATCTAGACAGGGCTGCTCGACCAGTCGAGTGGGCTGCTCAACCGGTTGAGTGGCCCACTTGACCAGTCGAGGGTTCACTCGACTCAAAGTCTAGCAAGCTATAATTTTTGGTGTCTGAGGTGTTCGACTAGTCGACGGTCCACTCAACCTGTCAAGGAGCCTGCTCGACTAGTTGAGGTTACGCAGATTCGTTTGTGGATTTGATGCGGACTGCGTAAATTTGAGCCGGTTTTGCAAGAGTGAGGAAGTTAAGTTGCCTAAACTATAAATAAGGGTCCTAGGATTATTCTAGGGTATGAAAAAAGGTTTTCTAAGTAAGTCTCAGGGTTTTCTCTGTGCAGGGAAGCATCAAGAAAGTTAATATATTGATTGTAATCTCGATTTTTCTTCATAGTGGAAGTTTGCACCCGTGGTTTTTTACTTGGGGTTTTTCCACATATATTTTGTCTTGTGGTTTGTTGGTATGCTTTGATTCTACTTTTAGATTATATTTCTTCTTATTTATTGTTAGTAGGTGAGACTGGAGATTGGATCTCGGTTCACTAACATTGTTGGCGTGCTGCACAACACTTATCACCTGCTGCAACTTGTGGTGCCATACCATCTTTTCGCTAGCATGTCACTTGTGTAGGACATCTATTACGTGACAACAGTAGGCCCACCATGAAGATCACCCTTCTCGAAAGTGAGGCTGATTCACTCTCTAGGTTAGCACATGAATGCTTGCCCTTATATGCTTATTATAGTTTGTCCTGTTGTCCTATATACATATGGGAATAACACATGTGCAAGATCCATGATATTCATCAGGTGCAGAACACCATCAATATCTTGTCCCAAAACTCATGTGACTGCACTCTTCAGATAGGCCACACTTGTATGTTGAATATGGACTATGGGTTAATTTTGTTTCAAATGCTCATTACTTCTTTTTTTAACGTCGTGGCCCACCTAATGAATAAACTGGCCTATTTTTGGGCCAGGAATCTACACTATGGGAGCCACCTAATGATCAGCATGAATATTGCTCATGTGGGTGCCAAGATGCCATGTGCAAGAGGCGACTGCCGTAAAAGTTTACTTGCAAGAGTTCACTTAGCATTCCTTGGTGGTTTCATGGTGAGTTGGAACTCCATAATTGTCATACTAGTCTGAAACCTTGAATGACCAGGACCAGATGCCTTGACAGTCTGTTCTAGTCCAAAACTGAATGATCTAGTTCCTAACAGAAAGGCTGATCAACTTGATCTACGATGACTCAAAACAGGAATGGCAGTTTGTCGTTCATATAAACAGGAAACTCCAAGTGTAGATTTGAGTTTTAGATAGTCCTGATCTATGTTGCGCTGACAAAATCAACAATGCATCTACAATGATTCGTTGAATATGTTGGTTTCATCTACATCCCATCTGCATGCTATGTTAGCATGTACTATGAAATATACGATATTATACAAAACAGACCTAATTATTCTACAACAGAAAATGGTAACAGAACTTATCACCTACTGCAACTTGTGGTGCCATACCATCTTTCCACTAGCATGTCACTTGCGTAGGACATCCATTACATGAAAACAGTAGGCCCCCCATGAAGATTACCCTTCTCGAAAATGAGGCTAATTCACTCTCTAGGGGCCACACCTGTAAGTTGAGTCGGATCATCAATTGTCCATTAATTTCAAAGGCATGGCATATCTAATGCAATAAATGATGGAACTGACATGGTATAGTGACATCATACATGGAAGTACTGACATTAGCAACTTACCACTCTTTGTGCAATTGATCAGCTGAACGGTGATTTCCTTCTATTCTCTGATAGCCTCTCTAATTTTAGAGACAGTTCCTTGATCCGTATAAGGGCCTTGAAGAAACCTACAACATCAACTTGATCGTATTGTTTAATTGTGGTCTGATAAGGGAAATCTCACAGTTTTAGTAGAAAATAAGAAACTAAGATCCAATCCACATTAAGGGAGTGAATGTCTTACAATGGGGTTATCAGGAAGTCCAGACTATTCATTAGGCATGCCATACAGTAGACAATCCTAACCATCTGAACAAAAAAGTTATCCACTAAATCTGGACCTTTACTTATATTTACCTTTCTTTGTTTCTTTTAGTGCCTATCTAGTAGGCTACCCATCAGACAGTCAAGATTGTTGGATCAATCATTAGTGTGATTTATGAGCTATGGATCACCCATTGTTGGCCAGCCTGACGAACAATCTAGATCCCGTCCACATGTCCCATGCATACAATTTCAGATGTCTGACTCAAGAGTCATGTCCCTCAAACAGAAATCGGGCCCTTTATTTATTTGTTTGTTTTTAGAAACCAAATTTATCAATCATAAAATAAAATACCATGGAAATTTAGGAAAACAGGAACACAAGTCTCCACTCAGAATTTTGATTCTCATTCAAAGAACTACGAAAAAGACAAGGAAGCACTCAAAACCTTCGTGTTTAATAATGATACTAATAAAATCTCATATGCCTCAACAATCAATAAGTGAGGATACAGAACACAAAAAAATCAATTGAAAAAAGAGACGATATTTACAGCAAGATCATCAAGATTTACCAGGACACACAAAAAGTACAAAATCATAATCATAAAACGATCAGATTCCTTAAAAAACCTTCAAAAGCTCAAATGATATCAATTACAATATGAAACAATTCCTTAATCGATAAATGAGAGAACTGCAGAAGTGGAATAAATCAAAATAAATATATGCTTCATTCATTAGAAATTGCAAGCAGAACGCCATACCTTCTAAGAAATCCTTCAAATTCTCCAATAATTGAAATCTGTTCACAGCTCGCAATAAAATCGCTCCAAAGTGAGTTATCCTAACATGAAATTTGAAAACACTAAAATTTAAAATTCAATGAAACACATACAAAAAATTACTGAGATTTTGAAGACTTACCTGAGAAAACATCAACAAAACTGCATTATTTCTTCAAAAAATCTTTGGACTGGACTGTAGAGTAGCATTGATTTCATGACACCGAGATTTCTCTATTATATATATTGATTTTCAAGGAAAAATGAGAGAGAGAGAGAGAGAGAGAGGGTGAGGGAGAGCAGGAGATCGAGAGAGGGTGAGGGAAAGGGAGAGGCTAAGTGCGAGAGAGAGAGAGAGAGAGAGAGAGAGAGAGAGAGAGGATGAGGGAGCCTGGGAGATTGAGAGAGGGCAAAGGAAAGGTCGACTAAGAACAGGTGTGTTTTGGGAGGTATGCACGTGGGAAAAAAGGGTGGACAAAAATTTTATTTTGGAGGAGGGGCGCGTGACGGACGGCCCTTTAAGACCGTGGGTTTTAGAACCGTGGCGGCCACCATGATGTATGTTATTTATCCACTCCGTCCATTAATTTTAAAGTATTATTTTAAGGGTTGATGCAAACAATGAGTCAGATCAAATCTGTAAGAAGACCACATAACATATTAACAATAGAAATTTAAATTTTATTATTTCTTATGGTGTTGTCCACTTAGAACTTTAATCTACATAATTTTTGGGCTCATCCGCTGAAATTATATTTAAGAATTGATGGGCGGCCTAGATCAAACACATATATTCTAATGGGCCCTATGGAGCCCCTTAAGCATCATTAATATCTAATAAGGTTCTGGTGAGGATGTAGGTTTTAGCTACAAATCAATTAGGTTTTAGCTATGGATTAAATCTGCAGTATAATTTCTACAGATTTAATCCGTAGCCAAAAACTTTCAAAGTCTGTAGCCTTTGCTCGATTTTTTGGTAGTGCAATGTGTGTAATAAAGTTCAGATCACTCAACACATTATCCACTTCTATTCTATACATCTTTGTGTATATATCTTCATAAAGAAAACAAAATCTCCAAAAGTTATCCCCTTAACATCATCTTTAAATTACTATTTCCATCCCAAGCTTTATCCAAAACTTATGTAACTCTTAAGAACTTAAGGCCACATGGACCCGTAGGCAATCTATGGACTGTGGCAACTCCTTTTGATTAAACTGCCCAACTACCTAGATAACCTTTTGATTGCAGCCCATATGAATATCAATAGTAGAGATAGTTTAGTCCAGATAAAGCCTGTATCACTTACGGCATAGCTAGAGAGCTTGGACGGTCCTAATTTGACTTAGACGCATTTGATGCATCTATCCATTGATAGCTCTATTATACTATTTCAACCTTGAAATTAATGACTTATTTTTTAATTCATTTATTCTATTTTTGTGCAATGCTACTTTTTGACTTTTTTTTTTCCTTGTGTACAGGATTTTAATCAATTGCGCCTAAATTTAGGCTTACATGGACTTCAACCTTTTAACACCACTCATGCTAGGAGTGGACCAGATGGAGGATTTTTTTATTTATTTTTTTTTTTTTTAATTTAAGACCATTTTCAACTTGTTGTAAATATTATATTTTATTATTGCGAAGTAATATATTTTTTGTTTAATATTCAATTTTAATTGTATTGCAACATTTTTTATGTTTCAAATATTTTAAAAAATAGAGGTTTCAATTGAATTATATATATATATATATATATATATATATATATATCAAAATTTACTGACCTACGCTGGGGCCTCTCAAATCTATACAACTATTCAGAAGACTTTTATCGGCGTTAGAAACCGTGCTTTGGAATACTTTTACCGGTGCTTGGATAGAATTTTGCTGGCACTTCTTCAGAAGTACTAGCGGCCACCAGAAGTGTCAGTGAAATGAGAATGGGTGCCGGAAAAGTATACCCCATTATCGGTGCTCAGAGAAGCACCAGTAAATGCTGGTAGGTGTCGACAAAAGATTTTTCGACACACCCTTTTACCAGCGCTTTCTTGGGCTTTTATCGGCGCTTCTGATTGCCGGTAAAAGTCCATTTTCTTGTAGTGCATCTATCACAATTGACCCAAGATGAGATTGAATTAAATACAAGTGAGGGCTTTTGTTAAATCAATAAAATTATCAAATTAACTTTACTAATGAGGAATCCCTCTCCTTTAAACTATGTACATGTGTGATTAAGATATACTGCCATATTAATTATGGCATGAATGACATGTCCACATAGGATTCATGTTTATCATGATTTATGGATAAGATCATAAATTAACGATTATGATCAACGCATTGAATTTGCAGGGCACACAACACTGGTTTTAAGTTGAGCAACGTGATTTGTGTTCTTGAAACTAGATAAAAGTTTCCAAGGGCAATATGGGATATGTAGTTTTGTAACTTAGGTGTAACGAATATCCTCTTGCATCCAAAGTTTTCAGGATTTTTATCATCCCATACCATGCATATGTCACACATTTATGATGATTGGACTGCCACCATATGTATACACCATGGCATAAAAATTGGAGATAGAACTGTTGGATTTTTTCAAAATAAGAAGAAAATAAATTTTATCTTGGGAAAAAATGGTTGTGGCTTTGGTGATTGTGGGTGTGAATGGTGATGCCTCTTGGTAAAGGGAGCATCTTTTGAATTTGAAATGGAGGGATGTCATTGTTGGAAAGACACCAACATTGTCGAAAACACACCTTGTAAGAAGATGCACTACAAAAAATACCACTTTTAGCAACGACAATTTTCGTTGCTAAAAGTCAGATTTTCATAGCTAAAAACATTTAGCGACGAAAATTTTTGTCGCCAACTTCGTCGCTAAAAGACCAACATGCATGGATTTTAACGGCAAAAAATTGAAATCGTCGCTAAAGCAAGGCTTTTAGCGACGAAAATTTTCGTCGCTAAAAAAACTATACAAGACTTTTAGCAGCGAAAATTTTCGCTGCTAAAAATTCGTTACTTTTAGCGACGAAATTTTTCGTCGCCACAAAAACTGTACAAGACTTTTAGCAGCGAAAATTTTCGCTGCTAAAAGTATTATTCAGTTTTTAGCGACAAATATTTTCGTCGCAAAAAACATATAAAGACTTTTTTAGCAACAAAAATTTTCGCTGCTAAAAATTCATTACTTTCAGTGGCGCAAATTTTCGTTGCAAAAAAAAAAAACTGTACAAGACTTTTAGCAGCGAAAATTTTCGCTGCTAAAAATAGTTCGGTTTTTAGGGACGAATATTTTCGTCGCAAAAAAAACTATGCAAGCCTTTTAGCAGCGAAAAGTTTCGCTGCTAAAAATTCGTTCCTTTCTAGCGACGATAATTTTCGTTGCAAAAAAAACTGTACAAGACTTTTAGCAGCGAAAATTTTCACTGCTAAAAGTAGTTCCGTTTTTAACGACGAATATTTTCGTCGCAAAAAAAAACTATACAAGACTTTTAGCAGCGAAAATTTTCGCTGCTAAAAGTAGTTTTCGTTGCAAAAAAAACTATACAAGACTTTTAGCAGTGAAAATTTTCACTGTTAAAAATTCGTTCCTTTCTAGCAACGATAATTTTCGTCAGTAAAAAACCTTAACATGACCTTTAGCAGCGAAGGTTTTCGCTGCCAAAAATTCATTACACCTTTAGCAACGAAAATTTTCGTCGCTAAAAAACTTTACAAGCCTTTTTAGTGGTGAATATTTTCGCTGCTAAAAATACTTTACAATACTTTTAGCTACGAAAATTTTCGTTGCTAAAAGTCTTTTAAAAAAAAATATACCTCTTAAAATTCTGCTCAAAATTCCTGATATACACCTGTTAACAATATATTTCATCATATTCATCCTGATATACACCTATTATATATATATTTCATCATATTCACATTCACATCCATCTAATTAAATTAATCCATACCCAAACATAAACTACATTCATCTAAACACAAATAATCTAATGCGCATCACATTCATTCAAAACTTAACATAATAAACAAATGTATAAAAAAATCACACAGATGAAGGCGGAGGCGTTGGGGCATCAGTGGATAAGCGTGCAGCGATAACCTGAAACATCTCCATCATCCGTCGCTCATGCTCCACCGCATCTCCTCCATCCTCCTCTCTTGCTCCTCCCTCTGCCTTACCAGCTGATCGTCCATCCTCCTCTCCTGCTCCTCCCTCTGCCTCGCCAGCTCCTCCTCCATCCTCCTCTCCTGCTCCTCCCTCTGCCTCGCCTACTCCTCCCTCTGTCTATCCAGCTGATCTTTGATGTCATCGACGACGACCCGTAGCTGATGAACCTCTCTCTCTGCAGTATTAGCTCGGCGTACGGCGCTGTCGCCAATGACGATGGATCAGCTGGAGGCAGCTCTAGCGGGTGGCATGAGCTTGGCACCATGGCCAAACCCACGCACATATGCCAAGCACCTGACTCAGGATCTCTGGCTCACTCCACTGAGTGCCATCGGGAGTGAGCTGACTGCGTAAGGTGTTCATCTCCTCCTGTAATGAAAACATATGAATTTTCATAATAAATGACATTATTATAATTTAATGTAAATAAATTTTACAATGTAAGGATCTTTACCCAAATCTCACTGGCTCTAGGATGTACCCAAGATCCTATCGCCTGCCGACAGTGAGTCCCTTTGTAAAAGTCTACTAGTCCGGGCTCCTGGCCAGTGACGGAATCTCGCTGCGTAATCGAAAAGACAATAGAATTAATATAAATGCATGAAAAGAATATATAAACGTAATAATTACCAGTACTTTCTTACCATGTCGTACAAATGACTTTGAACCAGCTACGTGGTTCACTTCTAACTTTCCTCTATTATCAAAATTTATTTTGCTCCTCTTCTGAACACGTTATTCATAATACATTGTTATTAATTGAAAATTTAATTATTACATTAAGATATCATAAATATGTAAATATTACCTGAAAAGAATCAGACGAAAACCTATCGCAGAGTATCCGCCAATCCTCATCGGTCACGTGCAGCGGTGCGGACTGTACGGCCTCCTCGTGGCTCATGCACCGCTTGTATTACCGGTGTAACTTACTGCGGTAATCCTTGAACCGCTCCTTCATCATGTCGTCGACGGCATGGGAGACGTACAGAACACTCAAATCCAAGTCAAATTTATCCTGCAGTTTCATAAATAATAGATTAAGATAATAAACTTATTAAGAAAATAACTTAACTGTAAATTAACTTTTATAAAATAAATTTTAATTTACTAAAATTTACCTGAAGGCGCTGACGGATGAGCTGCCGCACATCATCTGTCACGTCCCCCCAACGGGGAGTGGTGGGGGGGATCAGAGATCGGCATAAGACACCGACCTCCGATGTAAACGACATGACATTGTTCCCAACAAGTCTAATGCAGTCCTGTGGGAACTCTACCGTCACCCTACCCTCACGCGTAAGTCGCTCTAAAAGCAACCCACGCGTGGGTCCACGTCCTCGTCGGCTGGTCGACGACGCTATTGCAAAAGAAATATGTAAGTTTAAACATAAACAGAAATCATTAAAAGAAATATACGCCTAGACTTACATATAGTGCCTGGTATATGCGCGACTGAGGGATCAGACGCCTGCGATGCAACATGTGACGGCGATGCTGGCTTCGTCACTTCACGAGTAGAAGGGCAGATCCAGTGCGCGAATGACGTACTCTCCCACCTGGTGCCATCACTGAATATGTGTGAGCTACAAACTTATAAATTTAAACAATTTCAATACAAGTGGAATATACTAAAATATTGTACAAGTAGTGTTGACGGTACAATGCATGTGTTTATGCTTAGAGAGATGATTAAAATATGATTAGACCATTACACTATAATGCAAGCAGAATATAATAAAACTGTAAACTTTAATTTATAATCATTGGAAATTCCATTATACATTGTCATTCTATATTAAATACACATAATTCATTGTAATACGAAATAACTTTGAGGTAAACTATCTGAAGTACTCCCTGCGTAAGCTATCGTGTACTTCAGAAGCATATGTCATTTGGTGCGAAGCACTCGACATATTTACAGCCAACATGCCAGTCACAATAGGAGATATCTGGTCTCTTGGGACTCCATTCAGATGTGCAAGTGACAGAGTCGCATCTTCCATATCTCGTTTCCTGCGGTTATATATCTCCATCAGCTCTGGAATTTCTTTGAGATAGCACAATCTTTCCTCTGAGTCATCGTCGATATATTCCACTCTACACTCATCGACCAGATCGGGTATCTCTATGGCCCTACCAGAAGAAGATAGGACCGAAACATCCATCTGCAACAGCTGATGAAGTATGTTGCGTGATTCTGCTACGCTCCGGTTTAAGGAGGATATGATCAGAAATTGACTCAACTGCAAATGTAGATTATAAACAAGTCAATAAAAAGAATTAATCATAACTTGTAATTTTCACGTATACATGGAATACATAAATTATTCGAATTGAAAAATGACATGTAAATCATGTGTACATTTAATAATCGTCGTCTGTATCACTATCGCTTAGAGCTATTTCTTCACCATCACTATCACTGATCAGTATTTCATCCTCATTGTCCGTAACGTCGTCATCAATGAAACCGCTATCATCTGTAATAATATCACGTATTATTGAGGCATCAACATGATCAGGTGGCACATCATCTCTATCTAATTGCACCACATCAATATCAACACTTGAATCAGTCCCTGTATCCCTAGATGGTATGTCTTCTTGATATGCTTCTTCAACCCTAAACGTGTCATTTCTCCCATCCTCGCTATCTTCAACTTCTGGTACGGGAACGTCAAATACATTCCTGGGCTTTATTTTCTGCACCACGTGCCAAGAGCCGCCTAACTTGGTATCAGCGAGATAAAATACTTGTTCGGCTTGGCTGGCGAGGACAAATGGGTCGTCCTTAAACCACTTCCGAGATAAATTTACGCTCGTAAAGTAGTTGTCAGTCTGTATTCCCAACTTCTTATTTCCAATGTCCCACCAATCACATCTAAATAAGTACACCCGTTTTCTCATACAATAACTCAGCTCAATAATATCTGTCAAAATGCCATAAAAGTCAATTTCATCCTCCTCATTTGTTCCCTTCACAACCACCCCACTATTTTGTGTGGTCCTGTACTTCTCACGTTCTTTGGTGTGAAATCGAATCTCGTTTACAATACAACCTGTATATCTAGATACACGTCTATCAGGGCCACATGCAAAAGTTCAATGGTAGGCAGGCACTCAATTTCCATTTTTCCTGTGGTTTACTTGAGCTTTGAATCTGCATCATTTTTATTTTTTTTAGCTCGTCCCCTGAAATGAGCTGACCGAAGGGTTTAATGACATGGGTAAGTCACATACATTATGGTGGGTCCCAACACAATGATATTGTCCCACTTGGATGAGGGGTCAGACCAAGTTTCAGTCGCATCCAAAACTCATGTGGGCCCCATCAAGTGCTTTTATATTTTTTAGGATGTCTTCACATAGTTTTAAATGGTATGGCCCACTTGAGTTTCGTTTACCGATGATTTTTGAGATATCTCATAACCTAAAGGGGACACATCAAATCCACGGTATTGATGTTCGACACACATCATGATAGGGCCCACAAAATTTACTGTCAACAGGTAAAAAATGCCATCTAGTTTGGGAAACCATAGTATTTCTAGACATATAATCATTATCCAATATTAATGCTAATTTCCATCAATGCAAATGTAATCATTATATTCCCATTGTTTCATGTGGTATGTTCCACTTGAGCTCTGGATTTGCTTCAATTTTGGTGTCAATTCTGTAAATAAGCTAGAAAAATGGATGGCCGACATGGCCGACAAAAATTTAAGCTCGATCTAAAACTTACGTGGCCCTAAGAAATTTTCAATGGTATAAGTTTAAGTCCATTGTTTCCTATGGTGTGGTCCATTATTTCCTATGGTGTGGAAATACTACAATGTATTTGTTATATCCACACCGTCCATCCATTTTGAGATATCATTTTAAGTCATGAGCCAAAGAATGAGGTAGATAAAAACTATATAGTGGACCCCACCATAGAAAACAGCGGGGAGAGTGATTACCACCGTTAAAACTATCTTAAGGCCCATCGCAATGTTTAGAGAGGTCTGATTCAATCCACTTCAAAGCCATGCGGGTCGCTATTAAATATGTGATCATCCACATCCCACCATGGATGGTTTGGATTGAGATTGAAATAGTTCGTTGTAATATGGTTGTTTTATATGCAAATCAATCAGGTGGTGTGGACATTGGTTCCATTTCTTTATAGGCCTGAGCATTTTATGAAGAAGTCAACATCTTTTAATATTCATATATTTCTTTTGTTAATGATTTAAATAATCCCTTCCCTTCTCTAATATAATATATATATATATATATGGACACACACACCTGCACATGCACGCAGACATATATGTTAAGGTGCATATGAAATAGACACACACAACATCCATGTTGTAATTACAGTTATCTATAATGGCATTTATATTTCTAAGGTCGATTATAATCTTTATATGTCATTCTACCCATTCATAAGTGACTCCAACATCCATGTTGTAATTACAGTTATCTATAATAATAATAATAATTCGTTCATTATAGTGCATTCATAATAGTTATCATTGTGGTTACAGTTATTCATTATGTGACAGGTTTTCAGGTGAGATGAACGAGTTTCAAAACAAAACAGTCTGCGGTTTTGAGAAGCGATTCCCAAGATGTATGTGTGTTTCAATTGCCATCTGCACCTTGAAAGCATACAATGGAAGGTAAGGAAAGCCTAAACCATTGGAGTGGCCTGGCCATTTGGACAGGCTGTGTTTATGTATTTGCTCAAAATTAATGGACCAGACCCGGATGTGCGTCGGAGCTATCCGGATGAGCGGGGGTCCCTGGAAGGTGGGAACCGCTGTTATGACCATGATGAAGCTGTCCATTTCCTATGGACAACATTGGAGGGGCCTGGCCATTTGGACAGGCCGTGTTTATGTATTTGATCAAAATTAATGGAGCAGACCCGGATGTGCGTCGGAGCTATTCGAAAGAGCGGGGTTCCTTGGAAAGAGGGAACCGCTATTATGACCATGATGAAGCTATCCATTTTTTATGGACAGCATTGGAAGGGCCTGGCTATTTGCGCCGGATGGCCGTGTTTATATCTGTATTTGCAGGGACCATACCCTTAACCTCAACCAAAACTTATGACCTAAAACCTTAACCTATAACCTAAACCTCAACCTTAACCTAAACCTAAACCTTAACCTAAAACTTAAAACCTAAACCTAAACCTAAAACCTAAATGTATTCTCAAATCCCTAAACCTAAACCTACACCTAATCTAAATCTTAACTCCCTAACCTAAACCTATACCTAAACTTGAAAACCCAAACATAAACCCGATCCCGAACCCGAACCCGATTTCCTAAACCTAAACCTTAACCTATTCTCAATTCCCTAAACCTATATCTTATAACCTAAACCTAAACCTTAACCTATACCTATAACCATAACCTAAACCAAAACCTATGGCCTAAAACCTTAACGTATAACCTAAACCTCAACCTTAACTTAAACCTAAACCTTAACCTAAACATATAACCTTAACCTAAAACCTAAAACCTAAACCTAAACCTAAAACCTAAATGTATTCTCAAATCCCAAAACCTATACCTATAACCTAAATCTATACCTATAGCCTAAACCTAAACCTTAACCTATAACCTAAACCTAGACTCATAACCTTAACATAAACCTATTCTCAAATCCCAAAACCTATACCTAAAGCCTAAACCTAAACCTTAATCTTAACCTATAACCTTAACCTAGATTCATAACCTTAACCTAAACCTATTCTCAAATCCCACTACCTATACCTATAATCCAAACGTAAACCCGATCCCGAACCCTAACCCGATTTCCTAAACCTAAACCCTAACCTATAACCTAAACCTATACCTATAACCTAAACCTAAACCTTAACCTATAACCTAAACCAAGACTTATAACCTTAACCTAAACCTATTCTCAAATCCCAAAACTTATACTTATAGCCGAAACATAAACCTTAACCTTAACCTATAACCTATACTTACAACCTTAACCTAAACCTATTCTCAAATCCCAAAACCTATACCTATAACCTAAACCTAAACCCGATCCCAAAACCGAACCCGATTTCCTAAACTTAAACCTTAACCTATAACCTAAACCTATACCTATAGCCTAAACCTAAACCTTAACCTATAACCTAAACCTAGACTCATAATCTTAACCTAAACCTATTCTCAAATCCCAAAACCTATACTTATAGCCGAAACCTAAACCTTAAGCTTAACCTATATCATATACTAACAACCTTAACCTAAACCTATTCTCAAATCCGAAAACCCATACCTATAACCCAAACCTAAACCCAATCCCGAACCCGAAGCTAACTTCCTAAACCTGAACCTTAACCTATAACCTAAACCTATACCTATAGCCTAAACCTAAACCTTAACCTATAACCTAAACCTAGACTCATAACCTTAACCTAAACCTATTCTCAAATTCCAAAACCTATACCTATACCCCAAACCTAAACCCGATCCCGAACCCTAACCCGATTTTCAAAACCTAAACCTTAATGTATAACATAAACCTAAACCTTAACCTATAACCTAAACCTAGACTTATAACCTTAACCTAAACCTAAACCTAAATCTATTCTCAAATCCCTAAACCTATACATATAGTCGAAACCTGAACCTTAACCTAAACTTATTCTCAAATCCCAAAACCCACACCTATAACCCAAACTTAAACTCGATCCCGAACCCGAACCCGGTTTCCTAAACCTAAACCTAAACCTATAACCAAAACCTATACCTATAGCCTAAACCTAAACCTTAACCTATAACCTTAAACTAGATTCATAACCTTAACCTAAACGTATTCTCAAATCCCAATACCTATACCTATAATCCAAACGTAAACCCGATCCCGAACCCTAACCCGATTTCCTAAACCTAAACCCTAACCTATAACCTAAACCTATACCTATAACCTAAACCTATACCTTAACCTATAACCTAAACCTAGACTTATAACATTAACCTAAACCTATTCTCAAATCCCAAAACCTATACTTATAGCCGAAACATAAACCTTAACCTTAACTTATAACCTATTCTCAAATCCCAAAATCTATACCTATAACCCAAACCTAAACCCGATCCCGAAACCGAACCCGATTTCCTAAACTTAAACCTTAACCTATAACCTAAACCTATACCTATAGCCTAAACCTAAACCTTAACCTATAACCTAAACCTAGACTCATAATCTTAACCTAAACCTATTCTCAAATCCCAAAACCTATACTTATAGCTGAAACCTAAACCTTAAGCTTAACCTATATCCTATACTAACAACCTTAACCTAAACCTATTCTCAAATCCCAAAACCCATACCTATAACCCAAACCTAAACCCAATCCCGAACCCGAACCCGATTTCCTAAACATGAACCTTAACCTATAACCTAAACCTATACCTATATCCTAAACCTAAACCTTAACATATAACCTAAACCTAGACTCATAACCTTAACCTAAACCTATTCTCAAATCCCAAAACCTATACCTATAACCCAAACCTAAACCTGATCCCGAACCCTAACCCGATTTCTAAAACCTAAACCTTAACATATAACCTAAACCTAAACCTTAACCTATAACCTAAACCTAGACTTATAACCTTAACCTAAACCTAAACCTAAACCTATTCTCCAATCCCTAAACCTATACATACAGCCGAAACCTGAACCTTAACTTAAACCTATTCTCAAATCCCAAAACCCACACCTATAACCCAAACTTAAACTCGATCCTGAACCCGAACCCGGTTTCCTAAACCTAAACCTATACCTATAACCTAAACCTATACCTATAGCCTAAACCTAAACCTTCACCTATAACCTAAACCAAGACTCATAACCTTAACTTAAACCTATTCTCAAATACCAAAACCTATACCTATAACCCAAACCTAAAGCCGATCCCGAACCCGAGCCCGATTTCCTAAACCTAAACCTTAACCTATAACCTAAACCTAAACTTATAACCTTAACTTAAACCTATTCTCAAATCCCAAAACTTATACTTATAGCCGAAACCTAAACCTTAACCTTAACCTATAACTTATACTTACAACCTTAACCTAAGCCTCTTCTCAAATCCCAAAACCGATAACCCAAACCTAAATCCGATCCCGAACCCAAACCCGATTTTCTAAACCTAAACCTTAACCTATAACCTAAACCTAAACCTTAACCTATAACTTAAATCTAGACTCATAACCTTAACCTAAACCTATTCTCAAATTTCAAAACCTATACTTATAGCCGAAACCTAAACCTTAACCTTTACCTACAGCCTATACTTACAACCTTAACCTAAACCTATTCTCAAATCCTAAAACCTATACCTATAACCCAAACCTAAACCCGATCCTGAACTCAAACCCGATTTCCTAAACCTAAACCTTAACCTATAACCTAAACCTATACCTATAGCCTAAACCTAAACCTTAACCTATAACCTATAACCTAAACCTAGACTTATAACCATAACCTAAACCTATTCTCAAATCCCAATACCTATACCTATAACCCAAACCTAAACCCGATCCTGAATCCGAACCCAATTTCCTAAACCTAAACCTTAACCTATAACCTAAACATATACCTATAACTTAAACCTTAACCTTAACCTATAACCTAAACCTAGACTTATAACCTTAACCTATAACCTAAACCTATACCTATAACTTAAACCTTAACCTTAACCTATAACCTAAACCTAGACTTATAACCTTAACCTTAACCTATTCTCAATTCCCTAAAGCTATAACCTAAAACCTAAATGTATTCTCAAGTCCCTAACCTAAACCTAAATCTAAACTTGAAAACCTAAACCTAAACCCAATCCCGAACCCGAACCCGAACCCGATTTCCCAAACCTAAATCTATAACCTTAATCTAAACCAAAACCTATGAGCTAAACCTTAACCTAAACTTATATGCTATAACCTAAACCTAAAACCCAAATGTGTTCTGAAATCCCTAAACTTAAATCTACACCTAATCCTAATCTCAATTCCCTAGCCTAAACCTAAACCTAAACTTGAAAACCCAAACCTAAACCTGATCCCGAACCTGAACCCGATTTCCTAAACCTAAACCTTGACCTATTCTCAATTCCCTAAAGCTATGACCTATAACCTAAACCTATAACCTAAACTCTAACCTATAACATATAACCTATAATCTAAACTTATAACCTAACCTTAACCTAAACCTAAACCTATAAACTAAACCAATAAACTAAAACCTAAACCTAAAACCTAAATCTATTCTCAAATCCCTAAACCTAAACCTACACTTCATCCTAATCTCAACTCCTTAGCCTAAACATAAACTTGAAAACCCAAACTTAAACTCGAACCCGATTTCCTAAACCGAAACCTTAAACTATTCTCAATTCCCTAGACCTTAACCTATAACCTAACTTAAACCTAAACCTATAACCTACACTTATAACCTAAAACCTAAATGTATTCTCAATTCCCTAAACCTTAACCTATAACTTAACTTAAACCTAAACCTATAACCTACACTTATAACCTAAAACCTAAATATATTCTCAAATCCCTAAACCTAAACCTACACCTAATCTTAATCTCAACTACTTAACCTACACTTAAACTTGAAAACCCAAACCTAAACCCGATCCCAAACCCGAACCTGATTTCCTAAACTTAAACCTTAACCTATTCTCAATTCCTTAAAGCTATATAGCTTATAACCATAACCTATAACCTAAACCTAAACCTAACGAAAACCTATAACCTAAATCTATAACCTTAACCTTAACCTAAACCTAAAACCTAAACCTAAACCAAAACCAAAACCTATAACCTTAACCTAAACCAAAACCTATAACGCATAACCTATAACCCATAACCTAAACCTATAACCTAAACTTATAAACTAAAACCTAAACCTAAACTTAAACATAAAATCTAAATGTATTCTCAAATCCCTAAACCTAAACCTACACCTAATCATAATCTCAACTCCCTAACCTAAACCTAAACCTAAACTTGAAAACCCAAACCTAGATCCGATCCGATCCTGAACCCGAACCCAATTTCCTAAACCTAAACCTTAACCTATTCTCAATTCCCTAAATCTATAACCTATAACCTATAACCTAAACATAAACCTTAACCAAAACCTATAACCTAAACGTTAACCTATAACCTAAACCTTAACCTATAACCTATAACCTAAACCTATAACCTCAAACCTAAACCTAAACCTAAAGCCTAAAACCTAAACCTAAACCTAAACCTTAACCTAAACCTAAAACCTAAAACCTAAACCTAAACTTAAACCTAAACCTAAACATATAACCTAAACCTATAAACTAAAACCTAAAACCTAAATGTATTCTCAAATCCCTAAACTTAAACCTACATCTAATCCTAATCTCAACTCCCTAACCTAAACCTAAACTTGAAAACCCAAACCTAAACCCGATGCCGAACCCGAACCTGAACCTGATTTCCTAAACCTAAACCTTGACCTATTCTCAATTCTCTAAAGCTATAACCTATAACCTAAACCTAAACCTAAACCTAACCTAAACCTATAACCTTAACTTAAACTTAAAACCTAAACCTAAACCTAAAGCAAAACCTATAATCTTAACCTAAACCTTAACCTATAACCTGTAACCTAAACTTATAACCTCAAACCTAACCTTAACCTAAACCTAAAACCTAAACCTAAACCTATTAACTAAAACCTAAACCAAAACCTAAAACCTAAATGTATTCTAAAATCCCTAAACGTAAACCTACACCTAATCCTAATCTCAACTCCTTAACCTAAACCTAAACCTAAACTTGAAAACCCAAACCTAAACCTGATCCCGAACCCCAACCCGATGTCCTAAACCTAAACCTTAACCTATTCTCAATTCTCTAAAGCTACAACCTAAACCTAAACCTAAACCTAACCTAAACCTATAACTTAAACCTATAACCTAAACCAAAACCTATAACCTTAACCTAAACCAAAACCTATAACCTAAACCAAAACCTATAACTTAAACCTATAACCTTAACTTAAACCTATAACCTTAACCTAAACCTAAACCAAAACCTATAACCTTAAACTAAACCAAAACCTATAACCTATAACCTAAAGTTAAACCTAAACTTAAACCTAAACCAAAACCTATAACCTAAACCTAAACCCAAACCCTAAACCTAAACCTTAACCTATTCTCAATTCCCTAAAGCTATAACCTATAACTATAACCTATAACCTATACCTAAACCTAAGCCTAAAACCTAAACCTAAACCTAAAACCTAAATGTATTCTCAAATCCCTAAACCTAAACCTTAACCTATTCTCAATTCCCTAAACCTTAACCTATAACCTAACTTAAACCTAATCCTATAACCTACACTTACAACCTAAAACCTAAATGTATTCTCAAATCCCTAAACCTAAATGTATTCTCAAATCCCTAAAGCTATAACCTATAACCTATAACCAAAACCTATAACCTAAACCTAAACCTATAACCTAAACTTATAACCTAAAACCTAACCTTAACCTTAACCTAAACCTAAAACCTAAACTTAAACCTATAAACTAAAACCTAAACCTAAACCTAAAACCTAAATGTATTCTCAAATCGTTAAACCTAAACCTACACCCAATCCTAATCTCAACTCCTTAGCCTAAATATAAACTTCAAAACCCAAACCTAAACCCGAACCCGAACCCAATTTCCTAAACCTAAACCTTAACCTATTCTCAATTCCCTAAACCTACAACCTATAACCTATAACCTAAATCTAAACTTAACCTAAACCTATAACCTTAACCTAAACCTAAAACCTAAACCTAAACCTAAACCTAAACCAAAACATATAACCTTAACCTTTAACCTATAACCCAATAACCTAAACTTATAACCTTAACCTAAACCTAAAACCAAAACCTAAACCTATAACCTAAACCAAAACCTAAACTTAAAACATAAATGTATTCTCAAATCTCTAAACCTAAACCTACACCTAATCCTAATCTCAACTCCCTAACCTAAACATAAACCTAGACTTGAAAACCCAAACCTAAACCCAATCCCAAACCCGATTTCCTAAAACTAAACTTAAACCTTAACCTATTCTCAATTCCCTAAAGCTATAACCTATAACCTATAACCTATAACCTAAACCTAACCTAAACCTATAACCTTAACTTAAACTTAAAACCTAAAACCTAAACCTAAACCTAAACCTAAACCTAAACCTAAAACCTAAATGTATTCTTAACTCCCCAAACCTAAACCTATACCTAATCCTAATCTCAACTCCCTAACCTAAACCTAAACCTAAACTTGAAAACCCAAACCTAAACCCGATCCTGAACCCGAACCCGATTTCCTAAACCTAGACCTTAACCTATTCTCAAATCCCTAAAGCTATAACATATAACCGACACTTATAGCCTAAACCTATAACCGACACTTATAACCTAAACCTAAACCTATAACCTAAATGTATTCTCAAATTCCTAAACCTACACCTACGCCTAATCCTAATCTCAACTCCTTAACCTAAACCTAAACTTGAAACCTCAAACCTAAACCCGAACCCGAACCCGAACCCGATTTCCTAAACCTAAACCTTAACCTATTCTCAATTCCCTAAACTTTAACCTATAACCTAACTTAAACCTAAACCTTAACCTATTCTCAATTCCCTAAACCTTAACCTATAACTTAACTTAAACCTAAACCTATAACCTATACTTATAACCTAAACCTAAACATATAACCTAAACCTAAAACCTAAATGTAATCTCAAATCCTTAAACCTAAACCTACACCTAATCCTAATCTCAACTCCCTAACCTAAACTTAAACCTAAACTTGAAAACCCAAACCTAAACCTGATACCGAACCCGAACTAGAACCTGATTTCTTAAACCTAAACCTTAACTTATTCTCAATTCCTTAAAGCTATAACCTATAACCTATAACTTAAACCTGATTTCTTTTCATTTGTCTGGATCACCTCTCATATGTTCTCTCTCTTTTTATTTATTTTTTTCCATAAGATTGTTTGTGTTTGGATGGATGCAGTTTATGTTTGGATGAATGTAGTTTATGTTTGGATGAATTTACATAGTTTGGGTTTAGATGGATGTGAATGTAAATATGATGAAATATATTATATAACAGGTGTATATCAGGAAGAATATGATGAATTATATTCTAACAGGTGTGTATTAAAAAAAAAAGAGACTTTTACCTACGAAATATTTCGTAGGTAAAAGTCTTTAGCGACGAATATTTTCCTCGCTAAAAGTCTCATCCACTTTTTAAAAATTGTTGTAGCCTTTAGCGACGAAACTTTTCATCGTTAAAAGTCACATCCAGGTTTTTTAGCTACGAAACGTGTCGTAGCTAAAAGTAATCTTAATTTGTTAAATCTATGATGCAGCTTTTAGCGACGAAGGGTTTCATCGCTAAAAGTCTATTCCATGATTTTTAGATACGAATAGTTCCATAGCTAAAAGTAATTCAATTTTTTGAAAAATTGCTTGCAGCCTTTGGCAACGAAAATTTTCGTCGCTAAAAATCTCATTCACAAATTTTAGCTACGAAAATTTTCGTAGCAAAAAGTAATCCATTCGAGCGGCTTCAAAAATTGTTTGCAGCTTTTACGACGAAAGTTTCGTTCCTAAAAGTCTGTTCCATGATTTTTAGCTACAAAAAGTTTCGTAGCTAAAAGTAATCGATTCGATTAAAGTGAGAAATTGTTTGTAGCCTTTGGCGACGAAAATTTTCGTCGCTAAAAATCTCATCTACGATATTTAGCTACAAAAAGTTTCGTAGCTAAAAGTAAATCGTTTGCACCCTTTCGCAGCGAAAATTTTCGTCGCTAAAAGTCTCATCCACGATTTGTAGCTACGAAAATTTTCGTAGCTAAAAGTAATCCGTTCATTTTTAGGAAAAGTTGTTTGCAGCCTTTAGCGATGAAAATTTTCGTCGCTAAAAGTCTCATCCATGATTTTTAGCTACGAAAATTTTCGTCGCTAAAAGTATCGTCGCTAAAAGTACACTTTTGGCGACGAAAAATTATTTCGTCGCTAAAAGTGACTTTTGGCGACGAAAATGTGTTTCGTTGCTAAAAACCCTCTTTCTTGTAGTGATGTCTTTTCATGAAAATGGCCTTAAACATCTTTTGTGATTCTATATAAACCCATCTTTGGGTCAATTCGAATTCATAATTCCAACATCTCCTCTTCATCTTCTTCTTCTTCACCCTTTTCATTTTTGGAAGGTTTTTGGAAAGATACAATTTTCAAACGCTAAACTGTAAATAATTTTTAGGCAGTAAATTGCAAACAATTTTTAGGGGGTAAATTATAACAGCATAGAAGTCAGGGTTATAAACTGTAAAAGTGTATTTGGGGTGCGGTTTTTCGATTTTGCAGGCCGAAATCCACATTTCTCTGGCCTTGGAGAAGAGGCTTATTGTATCCTAGAGGTAGATTTGTTGTAACCCTCTTGCAAATTGGTTTAATCACTACTAAGGTACGAATATCGCCTTAAAGATAAAGATAATGTAACGCGCCTTAAGCCTATCTTTAAGTGATTCATTTTCTATTTTTTCCCCCTCTTAAATAACAATTTTAAGGTGATATTATGGCCTCTTCTATGAGTCATCCTGACTTTGTTCGAATTACACCTTTTGGCGGCTCAAATTTTCTTCGATGACAATCGAGGGTCCATCTCTTCCTCACACCATTCAAGTTTGATCACGTGGTCACTCAAGATCCTCCTTCACCACCATCTGATAATAATACGTTAGAACAAATTCAAAAGAGACAAAATTGGGAGCGTAACGGCTACCTATGCAAAGGTCATATCTTTAACACTCTTTTTGACTCGTTATACGCTATTTACCATCAAAAGAAGACTGCTAAGGATTTGTGGCAGGCGTTGCTCACCAAATACACATCAGAGGACGAAGGCAATAAAAAATTTCTTGTAAGTCAGTTTTTAGAATTCAAAATGTTGGATGGAAACCTGTCTTTGATCAAGTACATAAGTTACAGGTCATCATTCAACAGATTATTATCGATGACACTAATCTCGAAAATCTTTCCAAGAATCTACAATTATTGCTAAACTTCCACCTAAATTGAAGGATACTAAAAAATCATTGAAACAGAAAAAAAGAGAAAATGTCCTTAGAGGACCTCTTAATGTTTCTTCGAATAGAAGAAGAATCTAGCCTCCGTGACAAAAAATGAAGAACATCAGGAGACCCTAAGTAATGCGAATGTAGTTAAGATTAGTGTGAATCGGGAATTAGAGAAGCCACATTTCAAGAAAGTTGATAGGCTCAAACCTAATAACTAAGGGTTCAAAAAGAACACATCCAAGAAGGGTCCATGCTTCTTTTACAAAATCCCTCGTCACTTTAAGAAATACTGCCGAAAATACGAAAAGAAAATGCAAGAAAAGAAACGGTAAGTCAATATGACGGAAGACATGAATCTAACTGCTATCATCTCTGAAGTTAATATGGTAAATGAGGATGTTGAATGGTGGGTAGATTCTGGTACTACTAGACATGTTTGTAGAAATTACAACATGTTCAATTCCTATAAAATAATGGGGGATAATTAAGAACTATATATGGGGAATGCCTCCACATCCAAGGTTGTAGGAAAATGGAAGGTATGTCTTAATCTAACTTCTGAAAAAGTCCTTACTATGAACGATGTATTACATGTACCAGATGTTAGGAGGTATCTTATATCAACTAGTCTACTGACTAAGTTTGGATTCAAACTCCTATTTGAATCCGATAAATTGATTGTGTCTAAAAATGTGGTATATATAGGGAAGGGCTATGTATGCAATGGAATGTTTAAATTGAACCTCATAAATGAAAATTCTTCTTTCGTCTATATGCTGATTCACATGATGTTTGACATACTAGATTAAGACATATTAGTTATCATAGTATGAATAATATGTCTAATCTTAATCTAATCCTTAATTATACAAAATATAATGACAAATGTAGTATTTGTGTATAATCTAAAATAACTAGAAAACTGTTTTCAATGGTGGAAAGAGAATCACAATTCCTAGACCTACTTCATAGTGACATATGTGAAATAAGTAGTTTAATAATAAGAGGGGGGAAAGGTATTTCATAACCTTTATAGATGATTTCTCCTATTATACCTTAGTATACCTATTGAAGAATAAAGATAAGGCACTACAAAAATTTAAGATATATAAGGCAGAAGTTGAGAACCAATTAGACCGAAAGATTAAAATTCTAAGGTCGGACAGGGGAGGAGAATATCTATCCTTAGAATTCTCAGAGTTTTACAAAAATCATGGTATAATTCACCAAATTACACCTCCCTATTCACCCCCAACAAAATAGGATAGCAGAATGGAAAAATAGGTCTTTCATAAACATGGTAAACTCTATGCTCAATAATGCAGTTCAGGATTTTGGGGAGAAACCCTATTGACTTCCTGTCATATCTTTAATAGGATACCTCACTATAAGACTTGTAAGACTCTATATGAACTATAGAAGAATAAGATTCCTAACATCTCATACTTCAAGGTATGAGGTTGTAGAGCCTTAGTTAGGCTTATTGATTCTAAAAGACCTAAGATAGGGTTGAGATCTCTTGAGTATATTTTCACAGGATATGTGCAAATTAGTAAGGCTTATAGGCTTGTAGTTGTAAAATCTAACCATGCGATCTCGGTAAACACCACAATAGAATCTAGAGATGCCGATTTTTATGAAAACTCATTCTCTTCTATAACTAGAAAAGAGATAAGATCTCAAGACCCTAATACAAGCAGTAGTTCTCAGATACCCGATCAAGATATCAGAAGTCTTGATAAAGTGGACATAGAATCTAAAAGAATAAGAGGATCAGAACAGGTACATCTTTTGGACCCGATTTCTACTTTCTGTTAATAGAAGGAGATAAATATAACATAACAAAGGAAACCATATTGGTTTATAATAAAGAAAATGATACAGTAACAATAGATGATGCACTTAGGTCTCAGGATGCTTTTTTTTGGAAGAAAGCTATAAATGATGAGATGGATTCTATATTACAAAATGAAACATAAAACTTGTGGATCTGCCCTCAAGAACAAAATCAATAAGTTGTAAATGGATTTTTAAAAGAAAATTAAGACTAGATAGAACTACAGAAAGGTTTAAGGTCAGATTAATGGCTAAAGGATTTATATAAAAAGAAGGTATTGATTTTTTCAATACCTATGCTCTAGTAGCAAGGATATCAACTATCCGAGTTTTAATTGCTCTAACATTTATTCATAAGTTAGAAATCCATCAGATGGATGTGAAGACAGCTTTTTTAAATAGTGACCTCAATGAAGAGGTTTATATGGAGGAACCAAAAGGTTTTATAGTTCCATGACAGGAAAATAAAGTATGTAAATTGATTAAGTCGCTATATGGACTTAAACAAGCACCTAAGCAATGACATGAAAAATTCGATAAAGTAGACACCTCATGTGGCTTTAAGAATAATGAATATGATAAATGTGTATATTCAAAATTCTCTGATAGTAAAGGAGTAATTATATGTCTCTATATAGATGATATGCTAATTTTTAGTACATGTTTAGATGTTATAAATAACAATAAAATATTCTTATCATCTAGTTTTGATATGAAGGATATGGGTGAAGCTAATGTGAATTGAAGTATCAAATTATTAACAAACAATGATGGTATAACTCTATCTTAATCACATTATATTAAAAAGATACTTAAAAAGTTTAATCACTATGATAAGAATTCAGTTTCTACTTCTTTTGATTCTAATATCAAGTTAATTAAAAATGAAGGTCATAATGTATCAAGATGGAGTATTCTAAGGTGATTGGCAGTCTTATGTATGCTATGATTTCTACTCAACCTAATATTGCTTTTGCAGTAGATAAATTGAGTAGGTTTACAAGTAATCCAAGTTTAGATCATTACAATATTATCTGTAGAGTACTCAGATACTTGAGAAAAACTATTAACTATGGTTTACATTTTTCTGGTTACCCTAGTGTACTTGAAGGGTATAGTGATGCAAGTTGGATCACTGATTCTAATGAATCCAAGTCTACTAGTGGATGGATTTTTACACTTGGAGGAGCTGTCATTTCTTGGGGATCTAAGAAGCAAACTTGCATATTTTACTCTACTATAGAATCTAAATTCATAGCTTTGGCCGCTAGTAGTAAAGAGGCAGAATGGATAAGAAATCTTTTATTAGAAATACCATTATTGGTAAGGCCTTTACCACTAGTCTTTATCTACTGTGATAGTGAAGTAACACTATCAAAGACATATAACAAGACTTATAATGAAAAATCCAGACATATTAGCCTAAGGCATAGTTTTGTGCGGCAACTACTTGGTGACGTGTTATAACATACAATATGTACAATCTATCTAGAATCTAGCGGACCCGTTCACTAAGGGACTGACAAGGGATGTTGTTAGTAGAATATCCAGAGGAATAAGAGTTAAGCCAATTTCACGGACACTGGATGAGGGAAACCCAACCTAAGTTAATAAGTTCAATGGGCAAAGTACCTCACAGGAAATGTTTGAAGCAGCACTGTACGTTTTCTATATGTCTCATTCCTAGATGTATGTATAGTGCTGGGTACCTGTAATGATAAAAATGAGGATGAGATGTTGCTCTTAATGAGTTCTTTCAAGGGTGCTATAGCTACAGGGGCATTCATACAGACTCACCAATATGAGTATTGGAAGTGGGGCCACTTCCTGATGTTCGAGAGTTTTTAGCTATTCTTTGAACTCATGAATTCAGGACAGAGCACAAGACCATTAATGTGCTATAATTTTAGAACACATGACAATTGAAATATATGTGTGTAACATGTCCGGTTGTGTCATATAGAATAATTAGTTCAAGACCATAGTCACTAAGGATTCTGATTCAACTTTGATTTATTTACACTAAGTGAAGGTTCAAGTTCATACGACATCTTCTCCTATGCACTTATGTTCCTTACATACCCTGACCTCTATATTTTGAAAATTAGTGGGGCATTGTTGGGTTTTTTCTAAATAAGAAGAAAAGAAATTTTATTTTGGGAAAAGAATGGTTGTGGCTTTGGTGATTGTTGGTATGAATGGTGCTACATCTTGGTAAAGGGAGAATCTTTTGAATTTGAAATGGAGGGATGCTGTTGTTGGAAAGACACCATGGAAGATGTCTTTTCATGAAAAGAGCCTTAAGCATCTCTTGTGATTCTATATAAACCTATCTTTGGGTCAATCCGAATTCATAATTCCAACAATCTCCTCTCCATCTTCTTCTTCTTCACCATTTTCATTTTTGGAAAGATACAATTTTCAGGCAGTAAATTACAAACAATTTTTAGGCGGTAAATTATAACAGCATAGAAGTCAGGGTTGTACGCTGTAAAAGTGTGTTCGGGGTGGGGTTTTTAGGTTTTGTAGGCCGAAACCTACATTTTTCCAGTCTTGGAGAAGAGGTTTATTGTATCCTGGAAGCAAATTTGCTGTAACCCTCTTGCAAATTGGTTTAATCGCCAGTAGGGTGCCAATATCGCCTTGAAGATAGCGACATCGTAACGTACCTTAAGCCTATCTTTAAGTGATTCATTTTCAATTTTTCTGCCTTTGAAATAATAGGAACATTCCATAGTATCTGATCATTTTGGGTTATGCTGGTAGAATGTTTGACTATTTGAGTTAACCATTCATTGGAGGTAGTGGTCAGATGGCTATCACAATCGAAATCAATATTACGTCCTAGCAATCGTCTTGATCGTCTGATTACGTGCAGTCCATACATCTGAAGGAGACAGACACTTGAAGTCAAACAATCTTTGAAATTATCATACCTGTTTGACAAGCGCTCCGAAACACCAACAATAGTGGACGCATGATTATTGAGTTGATTATCTTCTTCATGCTTTTACATACGAGTTTGTGAATATTTTATACATGCAGTGATGATGAATCTACTCTATGGTCAATATAATGGGGTGTTGTTGTCGTTAATTGTTAACTAAAGGCTTGTTCTTCCTGTTGCACATTGTAGACTATTATATGGGTATGTGCAATATAGTGCTTGATAAGACGCACGTATAATAGTACCTCTGTCCAGACCTATGAGATGATTATTATAATCTACGTGCCTAACAAGGTTCTGTAAGACTACAAGTTGGAATGGGGATAGTCATTAGTTGACATGCAAATCCCGTACACAATGATGATGACGAGAATAGCAATCACTTAATAATTGATCACAATGTGTTAATAAACTGGCACATACCCAGAGGCCATTTATCTACAAGTAATAAGTTGATTATAATCTTGTTTCTTTTCAAGTTTGCTAAGTTTATATTGACTCATTTTTCATTACTAGTGTACACTAAGTAATAAGATTGCAATAAGGTGACGTTACTTCAGTATGCATTATCAAGGTATTGTATATGGATTTGAGTAGGTCACAAGCATCCTATGAATGTGGCCAAATATATATCGGATCACGGTGATGGGTTAGATGAAGATCATAAATTATCAAATGTTGGTGATGATGCATAACAGACTTACTGAGGTGTTAGATTGAACACACTGCCAGATTTTACAATGAATGATTTCAGAAAATCATTTATATTATACATTAAATAATTTCAATGGGCTTTGATTGATTGAGAGTGTAAAACAAAATCAGTTCAGTATCAAAAGTAGGTAAGTGCGTATTGTAATTGTACCTAGCATTGAGATTTGTGAATCAAATGTGTTTGATTCAATGTTATCGTATTAACAGTCAAGGAAAAGCTATGAGAAAATTGGATAAAAGCTTATGGTCACTTACGGATTTGGCATGATGGCATCTCCCCAGGGTGTGATATTAATCTGATTTTAGAGCATTTTACATTCAGGATTGTAGCAGTTCATTAGATCACATTTCTATATTTGGCCAATGGCCAGTGACCCAACATTGAAACTCGGGATCATTTGTTCAACATCGGCTTTCTTGCTTCTGCGGTTTAGCGCTTAACCTTGCCACCCACCGCTCAACTCAAGAAAGGATGGCCCAATGGTGGGGGGTGATGACACCGGGTGTCTCCTTATTCTAGCTCCGCGGTTTGACCCCTTGCTTTATGCTTTGGGAAATTTAGAAAGCTAGGAATTCAGCTAGGTATGATGGCAAGAATATCTCCTCTCGGGCTGTCATAGCACATGTTAACTAGTGGCTGGGATGGGTCAGTAAATGGGTCTCTCAAGCCGGATCAGAATCCTGGATGGGTCGTCTCCAGCTTAGGAATCTGGGTATCAATGCACCTCTTCTCCCCGCTAAGCGTTTTGAAGTGGTGAAATGGGTGAGGCCTGAGAGTAACTGGATCAAGCTTAATGTGGACGGGTCGGCTAAGAGGAACTCAGGGATGTCGGGAGTAGGCGGCATTTGCAGGAGGGCTGATGGCAACATAGTCTTTGCCTTTTCCAATGGTTATGGGCTAGGTACAAACAACGACGCAGAATTTACAGCAGTCTATGAGGGCCTTGCCATATGCGCAAGCCTGGGGCTGTGGAAGGTGGTAGTTGAATCGGACTCTAAGTTGGTGGTTGACTCACTTAACCAAATCTCACAGGCAGGCCAGAAATGGAGGCATTGGATGGCCCACATTTCCAGCCTCAACAGGTTGAGTTATTTCTGTTTTGTTCACATCAAGAGAGAGGGAAATGGCCCGGCAAATGGGCTGGCATGTGAGGGCAGTGAGCTCCAAGGTAGTCGCTGCTACAAGGGTGCACGGGAACTTCCCCTTGCCATCCGGGGGATGGTCGTGTTAGATGGCTCGGTGCCATTAGGGAGTTGGACCATGTATAGGTTTTTACCATAGGCTGCTCCGGAGATGTTTTTTTGGTGCTCCATGGGCAACCCGAAGTACAGTCCCTGTCATGTTATCTTAACACTTTGAAATGAATTCCAGGCTAGAATTTAGACTTTTTTTTTTCTTTTTTTCTTTCTTTCTTAAATAAAAATAAAAAATAAAAAATAAAAAAAATAAAAAAATTCGCGGCCCAACTTTAGATAGGGTATCAAAATTATTTCCCTGACCGGACACTTGTTTGTTGAATTTAGATTATTGAAATGTTTTCCATTGTAACGGTCCATTTGATGGGCACCCTTTGTCTAACTATTTGTCTTGTGTTGTGATATACCTGCAATGGGGCCCAAGATTTGGACAGTTTCGTTCAGGGTGGAAATGAACGCAGCATGGCAGCAAAGGAAGCGTAGAGAGTTCTGCAAGGAGCAAGGAATTCACGTGAGTGCATGGTCTCCACTTGGGGCAAACGGAGCCTACTGGGGATCACTTGCGGTGATGGAGAGTCCAATCCTTAAACAAATTGCAAACGCTAGGGGAAAATCTATTGCTCAGGTTTCTCTAAGGTGGTTGTATGAACAAGGAGTGAGTGTGGTGGTGAAAAGCTTTAACAAGGAGAGAATGAAAGAGATCCTTCAGATCTTCGATTGGGCATTGAGTGAGCAAGATTTGCAAGAAATCAGTCAGATTCCACAGCATAGGGGATTTTTGGGAGAATTCTTCGTTTCACCAGGTGGGCCATTTAAAACGATAGAGCTGTGGGACGAGGAGGAATTACACACCTCTATCTATTTCTCCCAGTGTGTCATGATGGAACGGTTTGCTAAATCCTCATATATGTGCAGATATGGAACACGTGTAAGATCTGGGCTTTCATTAACTTTTTAGATTTTATGACCTAAAATTGCCATCACACACCTCATAAGAGACAACATATAAAACAAATGGATGGCAAGATACAATGATTTTAATCCTCAGTTAAAATTTTAAAATTTTTTAAAAATAAATATATAAAAATAAAGAAAAGAAAAGGATCTCATTTCTATAGAAACCTATAATGGAAAAAGGAGTTGTTCTCAATTTTGAATTTTTAGGAATGAAGCCTATAAATATAGGTGTCAGGATTTGGAGACGACAACCATAGAGAATCTAATCTCATCCTTAAAAAATTGTCCAACATATCTAAAGATCCTATAGTACGTATAATGTTTTCTATAGTACGTGCTTGTCTTTAATCCGTCTTTGTACAAAGAAGGCTCTTTTAGTTATGTGTTCAAGGATGTTTCCGGCTTTCATTAATTACTATATACCAGTGTCAATGTGTTCCATAAGATGTTTGGTGTGCACCTTGATGGAACTCCCAGGCAACATAGCTCGAAAATACAAGAGACTTGTTTCTATTTTATTCTTGACCTCGGGATCACTTGTACATGACTCTAAAAGGATATTTCATGTAAGTTTGAAGAGGACAATTGGGGTGCATGCAATCGATTGTAATATATATATATATATATATAATTTTTTTATTTTTTATTTTTTTAAAGGGAGGAGGAATGTCCATGAAGTTAGAACGAGATGTATCTAAGATGTCTCATCAAACGCTAGTTAATGGATGGGAGACATGCTCAAAAACACTGCTCAAAGGGGACTGACCCTGCAGTCTGATCGTAGTAAGTTGATACACCCTCTTCTTGCAATTCAATGCTGGGCACGACATCACCACTCAAAGAACAAACATATGGAATGTCCGCTATCCCATTGTAGAAGATCCCGCAAAATTCATCGTCACTAGCCAAATGTTGTCGATTATGACTTGTCTCATCCCCTTCGATGGTTTGATTGTCTGTAGGATTCGAGTTCTTCTCCACCAGTTCTCTAAATATTGATGATCGGAAGAGGAGACTAAGCGCAGTAGTTGTGGATGACCTGCTGTTCCCATATGGTATTTGCAGAGGGTGATATTCTTGCTTCTGAGGGGAGCCCATGTTGTCCATAGCGAAGATGTTGCGGTGCAAGAACGGCTCAGGTTCTTCACTGGGAAATATGGTGGACGGGGATGGGTTTGGTCGAGTTTCACTGCTGGATCTTGGTTCTTGGAGAGGAGTGGAAGTGTTCACACCAGGCCGTAGCCATCTGATGTATGTGCTCAGGTCGAAGTTGGTCACTGCATTGATACCTCTGTATTCTATGGCTGCTATGTCATAAGCTGCAGCAGCCTCCTCTTGGGTACCTGAAAGAAGACATTCAAGTCATCCCCACATATCTACGTCTTCACTGAGGAGTGAGTTTACTACACTATAAAGGAGATTTGAGGTGACAATGTCATCATCACCCCACAAGGCTATTGATATCGATGTTGCAGTAGTTGTTGCATTCCCAAGGAGGACCACATTTTTTGGTGTCGTATTGGCTTCCCAATAGTCTAGTGAACTCACACAATATCTGTCAAAATGATAAAAAGGCTCGGTGACTCTCTGATTGTATCTCAATTTAGACCTGAGTCGAGGCTGAATCAGCCTAATTAATTGCCCTAGTCGATCGGGGTGACCATGGGTATTAAACCATATCAGTTGGATGAGTCTGTATCGGACTTGTCCAAGTGTCCAAGTCTTATAACAGTGGGAGAAGATTGATTATATATTAAAGAAATAACACTCACCGTAAGTTCCAAGGTAAAGGTACTTGTTTCCGAAAACCCTTCCTATCCTTGCTTCCCATCTGCCATTGTGATGGTGCCTGTATTGTATCGAAAAAGCAACAAGTTTCTGTCCATAAATCTCGGGGCGATAGATGTTAGGCAGAGAGTGTATACAGCATTATTCAGCGTATAGTCCCACTTTCACAGTCCATTCCTAAAGGGAGTTAAGATGATAGGTACATGTCTTCTCATTTGATAAAATGGAAAGGCTAGCAGCTTATTGACGAGCCGCGGTCTGGCTGATGATCTCAACACTAGCCAGCTAGCTGATTTCAAAGCTCCGTGGGCCCTACCAATGTGTGTATTTTATTCATTCTGTCCACTCATTTTGCCAGCTCATTTCAGGGAATCAGCCCAAAAGTGAGGCGGATCAAAAGCTCAAGAAGACCACACCACAGGAAATAATTTGGGGAATAATGTCCACCTTTGAAACCTTCCTAACCCTAAAGTGATGTTTTCCAACCTGTTCATAAGGTCACAGGGACCTTCGAAGGTAGAACACAAATATCAGCTTGATCCTAAACTTTTCTGGCCACAAAAGCTTTTCAATTGTAAGCGATTAATGTCCATTGTTTTCCTTAGTGTTGCTTGAGCTTTTGATCTGCCTCATATTTTGGATCACGCTGGCCCACATAGCTTTGACAACAGCTAGCGGGCTGGTGCTGGGGTCGGGGGCCAATCTGCGTCCTTATTGACCGGAAATCACTTGCATGGTGTGCCACACTCTACTGACCTTCACCAAGTTTTATGGGACCCAGCATGATGTATATGTTAAATCCACACTGTCCATTCATTTTATGAGATCATTTTATGGCGAGGGCCAAAAAATGAGGCAATCTAAAGCTCCATTGGACCACACCCACAGAAAACATTGGGTATTAAATGCTTACCCATTGAAAACTTTTGAGGGGTTAAAGAAGTTTTTTTTATCAAGCTTATATTTGTGTTTTCTCTTTATCCTAGTCTGTGTGACCTTATGAACAAGTTAGATGGCAAATAAACATCATGGCCCTAGGAAGGTTTCAATGGTGGGCCTTATTCTCTCTAGTGCTTTTTATGATTTGGTCTACTTCAGCCTTATATCTAACTCATTTTTTTTGGCCCATGCCCTAAAATAATCTCTCAAAATGGATAGACTACATAAATATAACAAAAACATTATGGCAGAGCCCACAAAACTTGGTGACATCAAGACACTAGTTAGGTGCACACTGCACAATCCGATTCCACACCTAAGAAAGCAGTTGAAACCTTCCTAGGGCCCATGATGATGTTTATTTGTCAAACAGGTTTGGATTAAGGAAAAACACAATTATCAGCTTGATCCAAAACTTTGGTGGCCTCAAAAAAGTTTTCAAATGTAAGCCTTCAATCCCTATTGCTTTTTGTGTTATGGTTGACTCGAGCTTTGGATCTACCTCATTTTTATCCCTGTGCCCTAAAATGATATTGCAATATGGATAAACGGTGTGGATATATCAGATACATCATGGTGGGACCCAGAACTTAGTGATGTTATACGCACCACCCAGTTCTGTGGTGTGTGCTGTGCCACCTTGTTCCTTTTATCCATGAAAGCATTATAAAGGAGACCACCAAATATATTTACCGTGCCACTCCACGGTACTTGGATACACCTCGGGAGAAGCCACTGCTTTTCCTGAAAGAGAGAAGAAGAGGAGAAGAGAAAAGAAAAAAATTTAGAATAAAAAAGAAAGAAGAAAAAAATTAAAAAATAAAAACAAACAAACGAAAGAATTTAGCACTAATAGATCCAAATCTTCTATGTAAATACCTTCTTAAAGTGGCTAGGTACTCTTCTTTTGTCACATTTTGCATTATTTGGATTTCAGTCTCATAATCAGACACCTGGTCCACAATCAACAATGTAACATAAATACATTAGAAATTTACTAACCGATGATAAACATGTTGACTTTTGTCTCACCAACTTTCACATTCACTCAGCTAATTAGAATTTTTAATTCCTAATTTTCTCAATTATACTTAGTAATTACATAGTTTTCTAATTCCCTCTTTAAAATTAAAATAAATAAATAAATAAAACACACTCACCCCTCCCTCACATACTCACACACACCCACCCCCACACACTCTTGCACTCACACCACGAGTGGTGCTTAAACTTGTGACCTCATGTTTTCTAATTCCCAGTTTCCCTTGAAATAATTAGTTTTCTGGGTTTGGTTGTTGTAGCTTGGATAAGGTCTGGTATGGCTGGGTTGTTGATTTTGGGAGATCTCAATTACACCCTGATCCATAGCTCGAGTGAAAGATACCTCGTTTCAACACTGAGGTCTTGGTATGATTTCCTAGTGGGGGTGGCTAACAGTGAAGTGTGAACTGACAGTGGGTGTACTAACATTTCATAATCCTGTTAAAACTTTGGACCCAAACCCGCTACAATAATCAACATTTGATTTCAGATTGGATCTAGTGACATATCGAGTGAGAGTACTGGGAAATTTGTGAACGTGGTGGTCCCCCAATATTTGAGTGCGGCCAGATCGTAAGCCCTTGCTGCAGATTCTTCCTCATCGTAAGCCCCTGGTTAGCAAAAGCAAGGAGCACTTCTCCTTAGTTTAAAATAACAATGTATCAAATATAGATGAAATTTTATGAATCAAACAACTGCTCACCTAAATAGACTATTTGGTTCGTTGATGAAAGATGAACATGGCCCACATAGAACAAAATTATGAAATGATCAGGAAAGTATTAATATATATATATATATATATATATATATATATATATATATATATATATATATATATATATATATATATATATGATCTAAAGAAATGAAAGATATCGAAGAAAGATCAAATGCTATCTTCTATACCTTGTTTTCCTTTCTTCTTCTGTGTTGCATTCCAGGAACCCTTGTCCCATAGATGTGCTTCATAACGTCCTGTCCATCTATGCCTGCATTTTTTTAATCAAATGAGAAGCTAGCATCATTATCCAAATTCTTTTTTCTTTTTTTTCTTTTTCTCTTTTTTTTAAAGGAAAAAGAAAAAACCTCAGCAAACTTTTCATTCAATGGCAACTATGTTGTACAACCATCAGGAGCAATTCGGGAACCCCGCACCAACATAAGAAAATGGTGGCACCTATCGTAAACACAGCTAAAAAAAATCAACTACCCCTATAAAAAAAAATCATGCTAGGGACCCACCAAGAAGACCCGAATGGAACCTATGCCAACTTTATCTAAGAAGACCAAGCCCCGAATATGAGACAGGAGGTCATTTGCACTGTCGAAGAAGATGAACGATTGCAACTTACTCCCCATACGGGCCATTCCGTTGGCCGGGCCGTTCCCCTCCCTATGAATGAGCCTGAGAGAAATATTACCCTACCCATGAGCTTACCAATCCTGGCAGCCCATGGTCCTCGTTGCCAAGAAGGGGTCGATCTCCCTAAGAGGAGGTCAATAACGAATTTCGAATCCGATTCTAACTCGATTTGGAACAACTTGTTGTTTAGTGACAGTAGAAGACCCCTTACGCCGCTCTCAGTTCTGCTCTATTGTTGGAGCCGAGCCCATAACTTGACCGAAAGGTGAATAGAAATTCCCCTTTGTCTCCTCTCACAATTCCTCCACCTCCCGACTTTCCTGGGTTGCCTATTGTAGAGCCATCAATATTTAGTTTTACCCAGTTGTTTGCTAGTCTAACCCACCTAATGAAGACGTGTTTAGTTGCAACTAAAAATGCATTTTAATTTCTCCCCACATGCTATTCGAATAAAACCTAATAAAAAATTCTGGTCTTCTAGTTAGGTATATATGCAACCCCCTATTATTTGATCTACATCTTGTAATAAAATGGAACAAAGTTGCACTATTCTAATACTAAAGTTAGAAAAGCAGTGTGTATCCACGGAATCTCGTGAGAGTAAACAAGTAGGACGAAGGATAAGATCATGCACCTAGGTGGAATGTAAGCACACCCACGGCTTCCCCGAAAAGTGAACCAACCTCACCTGCAGCCTACATAAAGTTGGCCCCACCACGCGGATTGGGTACTACCGAGCTCGGCATAGGATGGGGCTCTGAGGGTCCCACCGTGATGCATGGGTTAATCCACACCATCCATTCAATTTTCCATATGATTTTACGGTACAAGACAAAAAAAAAAAAAAAAGAGTCAGATACAACGCTCAAGTGGACCAGACAGTGGGGATTCAACAACCACCATTAAAAAAATTCTTGGGAAAGTTTTGGAACTAATCTGATTTATTTTTTCTTTTTTCCTTTCATCTAGGTCCATGTGACTTTATGAACAGATTAGATGGAAAATGAACATCATGACGGGCCCTAGGAAGGTGTCAACGGTGTGAGTCATTATGACAACTGCTTACTGTACGTGGTGTGGTCCATGAACCCTGGATCAGCCTCATTTTTGGATATGGACGGAGTGTCCACACATCACGATGGCCCCCGTCGGAGCCCCAGCCTGTGCCAAGCTCGGGACAGTTGCGGGTAATACTCAATCCATGTGATGCCAACGGTGGGGGCCGTGAGGCACGTTGACATATCTGCTGGGTGAAGAATATGTTACTAGTGATATGCAATAACTGTTCATAAAATGATAATAGTAATAATAATCAATCATTTATCGCTTTTTGGCATCCATCCCTAGCGGGGGTGGCTAACATGGAGTGTGTGCACTGACATGGGTGTGTACTAACAAGCAAACTCAAAAAAAAAAAGAAAAAAATTAATTAGAAAAAAAAAAATCATTTATCGCTTTCTCTCACCTAATTGGGCAGCTACGCAAATGGTTTTACGCCAAACCATTCCACTATTCAATCAGGTTCATCTTTTTTTTTTTTTTCTTTCTTTCTTTTTTAATTAACCATATCATCTGTTAAATGATAGGTCATTAGGTCTTTCCTTACTACCGCTACTTACAATCTTTTAAGCCTTTCCCTTACCCTTTGAAAACAAGAAGAAGAAGAAGAAGAAGAAGAAGAAGAAGACCTGCTAACGCCTCGAAACTTAGAGCTCCTCTTGACAGTTGTGGTTGTTGAAGAAGGGTCGAGCTGTTCTTTGTTATCGTCCCCCACCATGACGGCCACCTCCCTTCTCCTCCTCTTTATGCACTTGGCTTTGGAGAGTGCCATCTCCCCCTCACTGCCCGAACGACGCTTTCCACCATTCTCCTCCTTCTTAACCATTACCATCTCCATCTCCATCCTCTCACTGACTCTCTCAAAGGAATGAATGAAATTTTGTTTGGTGCAAACCATAAATTATATATGCAAGTAAAACTAAAAACCATGACCTCTTCCTTCTTCTTTTGTCTGCTGGGAATGTTGGAAGGTAGTTATTAAGACAAGGGGAGCGATGATTTCTGTACCCATATACTGACAAAACTCTTTTGTCCCACGCTGCCTGGCCTACCCCCCCCCCCCCGGGGTTCGGACCCGAATCGTCTACCACACCTGTTTTATGCTGCTTAAAACATCCAAGCACTGTGGGCCCCAACATGGTGTATTTGTAAAATCCAATCCGTCCATCACGTGTAAAAAACTTATTTACACCGAACGTATTAAAAACTCAGAAGGGTTGAGTACCCATAGGTGGTAAAATCCCACTACTGCGTGAGTATGTGTGTGTGTGTGGAGCGTGTGTGCGCGAGAATAAAAAAGAAACAAATAAAAGAGTGTGGTAGAGGATTCTGGTCCTCCCGGTCCGGTTCGGTTTGAGCTTTTTCCCGAATGAATGTGCAGTCTACACGGGGGTTACCTCCTGATGCACGGAGTAGGGAGTAGCTTTTAGGCGTACAATATGGGATCTCAAAGAGCTTGGTCCTTTTGCGTAAAAACAGGTGTTGTTTGGAATAATTGCTCACACGCTATTGTTTGACTCGTTTGGAGAAATTGTACCAAAATGTCATCCGGGTGTGGCTGTTGCAAGAAAATTATCTTACTTTTATTTTTATTTCTGGGGACTCTTTAAGATTTTATAAGAACCAAAACGCTCCTTGCCTTCGGAGCTTTCTTCTTACTTTTGATTACAGGAGAAATTTGGATCGAATCCCCAATACCTATACATGAAGTGCTCATTATGTGGCGATTGAACCCGCTTAAACGTAAATCCAATCCATTCATTCTTTTCTTGGCCCATCTTTTTAGCGGGAAAACATTAATTTTTACTTGATATGAGTTTTTTTATTGCTCACAACAACCCATAATGATGGTAGTTCACTCCCAACTATTTCCTGTGTGGTCTACCTTATCTACAGATTTGGCTCATTCTTTGGCCCATGCCATTTTGTGAAAATCCTACTACAATGGATTGAGTGGATTCGACCCATACCCAAGATGAATACGTTGAGAGATCTCATTTTACATTTTGCAACCTTTTTTTTTCCAAAGGGCTTCTTCTTTCTTCCTTCGAAACTTCCTTTGTTGGGACCCACCACCACTCTCTTGTCTACTCCAGTTTTACAATCTCTGATGTTATTTATGCCAAAAAATTTCTTCTTCAAAGTTTTCTCAACAAAATCCACTACCATACACCTACACATTATTTTTTGGTGGATCATTCTCATTAGTTACATTCTCAAGCGTGGGAATTGAGTCAAGTGCACATTCCTCTCCTTAACACATGACAACAATGACCCTTAACACATGATAACAACGACCCTTAACACATGACAACTGCGAGCCTGATGTTGAATGTGAAATATTACATATTTACTTATAAGCTTGCATTTGTTTTGTAAGGCCCATACCTAGACCGTACTGTTTCGTAGACTCCCGCGGTCCTCTGGGTTGAATTTCCGTGACCCACGATGCGTAAATAACATTTGTGCGCAACCTTGAGTCGTATCTCATATTTCAAAGTCGGCTCAACCCGAAACTTATACCCTTGCGACCGTGCTGTCGCCACGTCTCGGGTGCCGATGCGATACCCGGGCCAAGAGATGTGGGCCCGCGTTTAGTTTAAGAAAAACGCCGTGCATTTGTAAACCCAAGAGAATCTCACATCAATCATTCAAGTGCACATCACATCTCTAGTCAAGTACATGTCCTATCCCCAAAAGCAACCCCCAAAGTCAACTCTCTCTCTCTCTCTCCACCCATACATGTTAAGTACACACCCATCACTTCCCATCACTCCATCACTCACTCACACCCATCCCTCTCTCTCTCTTTACATCCCATTCTCTCTCTCTCTCTCTCTCTCTCTCTCTCTCTCTCTCTCTCTCTTATTTCTCCATTTTTCAAGCTCCCAAGAGAAATGTCCAAGTTACCAAAGAGGAGCTAGTGTGTCCCACCTTCCTACCTCCCATCTCCACCATCCAACCGTCTAATCTTCATCATCCTTCGTTAAAATCGAAGCCGAGGAGCTAGGGATTTCATCGAACTAAGAAGAAACGAAAATGGTGGGTGTTTATAGCATTAAATTTTTTGATTTTGATGATTTAAGGGCTCACATATGGTGGGACCCATTTGATGTATGGTTTGTATAGCATGGAGGGGCCCACAGTGGCGAGGCCTCTTCATCACACCATCTTCTTTTTTTTCTCTCTCTCTCTCTCTCCTTCTCTTTTCCCTTGAATGATGACCCACCTTATGGTGTGTATTTTACCCACGTTGTCCATCCAGTGGACCATCCATGTTGTGCATCAAGTGGGCCCACATAGGTGGTGAAATCCCACTACAGTGTGAATGTGGTGGTGTGTGTAATGGACGCTGCTGCCAGCATTTAGAGAATGCTGCAGCAAGCAGCATCCCAACACTCTTTGTAGGGAGGAGTGTGGAGCCCATAACAGGCCCCACCAAGATGTATGTATCTGATCCTTACCGTCCACTAATTTCCAAGCTTATTTTAGGCGTTGAGCCAAAAAATGAAGCCAATTCAAATCTGTGGCGGGCCATAATGTAGAAAACAGTGGTTTTGGGTGATTTAAATTGTTAGGGCCCGCTATGATGTTTCTACACGCCAAAATATATCCAATATTGGGCTTGTTAGGCCTGTCATGAGCCTGGAGACCCAATCAGCGAAGTGGATCCTTCTGATGTGGGCCCCACCTATGAAAAACCTTGCAAATATATATATATATATATATATATATATATATATATATATATATATAGACACTGTTGTTGCTAGCGTCCAGAGGACGTTGCAGCAAGCATCATCCGCTGCTTGGTTGGATGAAGGGTCAGTGGGCCCCACCACAAGCCCCACCTTAATGTGTGTTGAACATCAACACTGTCTATTTGATGGGTCCCCTTTAATTATTGGGACATCCCAAAAATCAGTCGTTCAGAACAATCAGGTGGTCCACACCACCCAGCAGCAGGGGATTGAACGTCTACCATTGAAACCCCTTTTTGGGTCACAGAAGTTTTGGATCGATATGAAATTTATTTTTCCTCTTTATTCAGGTCTTTGTGACCTTATAGACAGATTGGATGGAAATCAACGTTATGGTGGGCCCCATGTGGGACCCACCTACCTGGACGTTGGATGACATGGTGTACACCAGCCATTTAGCTGTTGTATACAACGTCAACGGCCTTGTGGGCTCTTAGATGTATGTGTCTTCCACGCTGTCCGTCCATCTAGACCATCCAGTGGTCTGGACGTGCTGGTGGGCCCCTCCACGATGAGCAGTGCTGTGTGGGCCCCATGATGTATGTGTCATTGATCCACACCGTCCAAAACTCTGGACGGTGGGCCAAATCATGAGGCGTTTGTTATATCCTAAACGTCCATTCATTTGACGTGGACCCCACCATGGCAGCGTGTAGGGCCCACCTTAAATTGTTGTGTTACATCCACACTGTCCAATCCATGGACGGTGGATGTAGATTGGCTGGTGTACCGTGCAGCTAAATAGCTGTTGAATGGACATCAGCAACCTCAGTGAGTCTGATTATGGAGTATGTGTTTTATCCAACTGTTCATCTGCTTAGGACCCACATGTTGCAAGTGTTTTACCCACACATGTGGGTCCTACCTTAATGTGTTGCATATATCCACACCGTCCATGTGTATGGAACGGTGGGCCCTGATGTATATGGCCCACCATGGTGTATGTATTATATCCACGCCATCCAGCTGATGGACGTGGGGTCCACCATGATGTAAATGTTTTATCCACTCCGTCCAGTCCATGAACGTGGACTCCACTAGATGTATGCATTTTATCTACACACTGTCCATCCACGATGGGCCCAACCTTGATGATATGTTGTATATCCACACTATCTGGACCTTGGACGGTGGGGATTGGATTGACTGGTGTACCTCACTCCAGTTATGTAGCTGCTATACCACATCAGCAAGTTCTAAGGGCCACTATGATGTATTTATTTCATGGCGCATTGATACAACCCACTTGATGTATATGATGGCCCATTGGTGCGGCCCATTGATGCGGCCAACTTGTTGTATATGAGGCCCATTGGTGTGGCCCATTGATGCGACCCACTTGATGTATATGATGGCTTAGGCCCATGTTATGCAGCCCATTGTGATGTGTATTAGGCCCATGTCATGCGGCCCATTGTGATGTGTATTAGGCCCATGTCATGCGGCTCATTGTGATATATGTTAAGCCCATGTTATGCGGCCCATTGTGATGTGTATTAGGCCCATGTATGTGGCTCGTTGTTTTGTATTTGTGGCCTATTTGATAAGGTCCATTGTAATACATTTATGGCCCATATGGCGAGGCCCGATGTGGTGTATATGTGGCCCTTGAGTGAGGCCCAATGCGTTGAATGTGCGAACCGATGTAATGTGTGATTTCATTATAATGTATGTAATGATGTTTATGTGAGCCACTACTTAGGAGCGATGTTTGTTAAATGTCCACATTGATGGGCAATGATGGTTAGATGTCCACATTGTAACCTTCCCTTGGGCCCATTGTAAGGCCCATTCTTTTTATGAGTAGGCTGTCTAGGTCCATCCTTGATATGCGGCGAGCACACCATCATCATATAACATGCTTAGTATAACTTCACGATCCATGCCCATGCGCATCATATGAATGCTTGATATGAGGAATGATTGATCATAGCACATGCCATTGGGTAAATTATTATGGGACTCCCTGATAGGAGGAGTTGTTCACGTGAGCATGCGGGACGTTCAGGTTTGATGCATGACTGGATGGTATGACTCATGCATCTTGCATTTTGTGATATGACCACCGTACACCCTAACGACATCAGGGTCGTAGCCTCCACAAGCATATCATGAATGGCCAAATAGGACACCAAAAATTTATTCTACATGGGGTGTTATAGATATCCCTGGGTGAAATTCTCTAAACTCTCTTGGTTCTAGAGGTTGCTCCAATGTCTAGACCGAGTGGATGCATGAGTGCATGAGGGCCGTACACCATTAGGCAGCATTTCCCATTGTGTCGTGGTCTGTTGGAAGGGGGTGCGATCTTACTTGCCCGAGAGGAGGGGGCAAAGCTAGGCTGAGTTTGACCAGCTCGAGGAATGGGTCCGCCATCGACGAGTCGGGCCCGATATTGAAAGGCAGATAGTGAGGTCTCTTCCACTCACCTTGTTACGCGCGATGGGGTGGCAACTAGACCCCGGTAATGATCTCAGAGATATACGGTATAGATATGTGGACTTATTGAGTAGGTTGTATGCTCAACATTTTACTCATTCATTCATTCATTCACTATCCACTCGGTCTGGTGGTGCGTAACTAATTCATTGTGTACCTTCACAATGGCCAAGATTTTGGTTGGGGCGCGTGACCAACCTGAGATCAGGAGTTTACCACATTGTTTCTGACTATCCAAATTTAGGTATGAGACTGGTTTGGATAGAATTCCCTTATGATGGACCTCATAGCCTGCGATACTACATACTATCATCCCGACTTCACTCCAGCTTGGTCATTTCATTCACATCACATATTGCATTACATCCGTGGCATATGACATTTTGGGTTGCTATGCTTCTGCACTTATATGGCCTAGATGGACGTAGCAGGATTTGCATATTGATTTGCATCCCTAGTATATGATATTGGCTTATTACGTTTTTGCATCGCATAGCCTCGATATGGTCGTAGTATTCATGCCTTGCATCACATAGCCTTGGTATGGCTGATAAAATTCATGGATTTATTAGTATGTTTCTGCTTACTTTGATATCGTATGATTCATGATCTTGCCATTATTTTCGACATTGTATGATTATGGTGTTGTATTTGTGTGTTTGACACTTATCTTGTGCACACACTTTCACCACCCTCTAAGCTTTCTATAAGCTTATGCACAATAGATGCATGCAGGTGGCGTTAGGTTGTAGGAGCGTGGAGCTTGGAGCACGCTGCGTCCTATGGAGCTTTAATTTTCAAATATGTATTTCCCTTTCAGCATTGTATTCAAATATTTATATTAGTGGATATGTGATGATGATGTTGCCTTCGTGATTTGGGTATACTTGTGGTTATGCTTCTTATCAGACAAATGTACGTTGGAAAATCCTCATTGTAGGATCTCAGGATCAGAATCTGGCGTATGGGCACTGGGAGCTGAGAATGGGGTACTACGGAGGCTGTCGGTACTGGATTCGGCAATCAGGAATCTTTTGAGCCCGATTTCCGGATTTGGGGCGTGACAAGTTTTATATGCGTAGATTGTTAAGTTGATCTAATTATGTGTTTTGCTATGCAAGGTGATATGGAGAGGTAAGACAAAAAGGCAATTAAAGTAATGATTTAAAGCTAAAAGAATGATCAAGTGGATAATTGGATGCTTGGAGGATCATATTGATGAATTCCAATGCCAAAGATCCAAGAAAATCAAGTGCTAAAGATGAAGAGAAGTCTGAAAAATCACACAGCCAAATAACAGAAATAACAGACTATTCAATCCCACCTAAGGCATGTTTGGTCCGACTGAAGGTGCTAAAAATAGTCCAGCAATAAATAGTGGATTTTCATATTAAATTCATCTCGACCGAAGGACTATTTGGTGCAACCAAAGTGATGTTCAGTTAGACCAAAGGGTGATTCGTCCCGACTGAAAGGAGATAGAGAGTTCAATGTAGTTTTTAGATAAATTCAGTTCTAATTGAAGGAATGTTTGGCTGGATTTCGTGCAACTTTGGTGAGACCGAAGCATAGCAAAACGTGTGCAATTTTGAAGTCGATACGAAATTTTCTAAAGTGGATATCTAAGCTTCTCTAAACAAGAATTAGGGTTGGAGAGAGAGAGAGAGAGAGAGAGAGAGAGAGAGAGAGAGAGCTTCCATAGAGTTATACTTCTTCCTTAATCTTTCGGTTCTAGTTTATTTTTCATATATATATATTTTTTTAAGTTCAGTTCAACTATGACAATGGTTGGATAAATATCTTAGTTATGGCTATGAGGTGAAGCTTTTAGTTGTTTTTAATGTTATAGTTTACTTTGATTCAAGTTTTATGGTTTGAATGTTGAATAATTCATTGATTTTTTAAAAATAAAGCTTTAGTTTTTGTTTACTTTAATCCATTGTCGAGTCCAGGCATTTTGGATAATTAGGAAGGCCAAGATTGTTTAGTTATCTATTTTGTAATGGATTGATGTATAAAATTTATGAATTTATTATAGACTATGGGTACGATACATACTTTAGATTCCCTACGATCAATAACTTGGTACTTCATGTGGGAACTGAATCAATTGAAGTTCATATCTGTTTTGGTTTCTGAATTTTGAATTAACCACTCTATTATTCGGCAGGATAGGATAAGACTTCGATTCTAGTTGTATTATCTAATTGAATCAAGTAAATTATACATTAAAAATGGCTAGAAGTATATCATTGATGCTCTAGTGTTTAATTTTATTTATTTTCTTTATATAATACTTAGATTTCTATTATAGCTTCCTCTAATTCAAATTTCATAGTTAGTTCTACTTTGAATTCTAGTTCTAAAGTGTTTTGAGAATGTACCAATGTAAGTACCTAAGGATTTGATCTTAGCCTCACCGAGTTAAAAACTACATCATAGCCTTGCACTTGTGGTTGTCATTCTTCTAAATCGATCAAGTTTTTATCACCATTGCCGGGGACTTCGGTTGCGTTTTTCTGAAATACTTTAGGGTTAGAGTTTGTTTAGGACAAGGATAGTTTTTATTGTGTTTCTAGGTTAGGGTTTTTTAAAATATAGATACTAACATCATTTTGATTATTTTGTTCTTCCGTTTTGCAAAATCTAACCTGGAAACATTAATCAGGTACTACAGTTCAAACCCTATTCCTTTAGATCATTTTTGAATTTTTCTTTCGTTGTAGAGGTTTTAATTGTTTGCCTCTAGGAGTGAAAGTACATTTAGAACTAGGTCTAAGTGGTTCATGCCCAAGTGGGTCCGTGATCACACTCTTTGTCTTCTAAGTGAGGGAGGACTAGTTGAAGGATTGTCTATTCACCACATTATTAGAAAATACATGAGATCCTCTGAATTGGCTAAGAATATGGCTGATAACTAACCCAATGAGTGTGTTATTGTTGAAGAACAAACACAAAAAGATGATAATGATATGCGCAATGGTCCACCGGTTAGAACTTTACATGACTATTTACAACCAGCTAGGATGTGCACCCCTACCTATATGATTTTTCCACACAATGCAGGAAACATGGATTTTAAACCGAGAGTGATCTAACTACTTCTAAAATTTCATGGACTATACTCTAAAAGTTCATATCTACATCTCAAAGAGTTTGATGAGATCGTAGCCACCATGCACTTTAATAACATGTCTGATGACATCTTGATTGAAGGAGAAGGCCAAGTCATGGATCCACTCCTTAAGGCCGGGATTAATAACATGGGTTGACATGACCTGAAAGTTCCTTAAAAAGTTCTTCAAAGTTCATAAGATTGACACCCTTAGATGAGACATAATGAAATTTTCACAAAAAAGAGGAGGAAACTTTCTTCTAATGTTGAGAGAGGTTTAAGGAACTTCTAAATGCCGGTCAACATTATGGCTACGAGATTTGGCCGGTAATAAGTTTTTTCTATCGACTTCACCCATGCACCAATTCATAAAATGATATGCAATAGGGACTTTATCAACAAGGATCCCAATGATGCGTGGGATTATTTTGATATGTTATCTGAAAACGTGCAATCATGGGGTACTACGAATAAGTCGACCAATCCCAAGTTGACTCAACCCAAGGAAAAATGAGGAATTTATGTCTTAAGGGAAGAAGACGATGTTAATTCTAGGGTAGCTAGCCTCACGAGAAAAGTTGAGGCCATTGAGTTGAAGAAAGTGGAAATGGTCAAACCCAATGATACGATTAAAACTATTTGTGATATTTGCACAAGTAACGTGCACTTGATGCAAGTTTGTCCCACAATTCCTGTATTCTAAGAGTTGTTGAATGGGCAATCTAATGTCATAAATAATTATCAATAACCTTTCAGTGGTCCAATTTAAAAAACATACAATTCTAGTTGGTGGAACCACCCAAATCTCAGTTGGAGGAATGGATCAATGACTAACGCTGATAATGTAAGTGTTATATCGTATAAAGCACACCTTTGTTTGTCAAATTTCGTTTAAGACAAAACAACTTATGAAGTGGTCCGTCTAATGTAGATCAAGATGGAAAGTTCAAGACCTTACTTCAAGTCAAGATAGTTCACAATCTACTAAGTTCAAGACTCTATTGAAGTTCATGTCATGAAGTAGATCAAGATGGAAAGTTCAAGCTTTACTAAATTCAAGTTCTACTACACTTCTAGTAGAAGATCAAGCTCCATCTTCAACTTCTAGCTCTATTGAAGATTCAAGTAGAAGAACAAGTTCTTAAAAATTCAAGCTACTTCAATGTTCAGTCATTTTAGGTATAACAGACTCTAGAAAGACCTAAGGCTTCGGTTCTTTCAATATATAAACTTATATGGGTTTTTTAGGCAATAGTTCGACTAGTCTAGGCTTAGGTTCGACTGGTCTAATCTGTGGCTCAACCAGTCTAAAGAAATCTTCAACCAGTCCAAGTTTGAACTTAAAAAAATGGATTTTTCGTTACTTCATCGACTAGTCAAGCAGGCTACTCGACTAGTGAAAGAGAGGCCTTTGACCAGTCGAGGGTTGCTCGACTCGAAGTCCAGTAACTAAAAACTAACACCCTCGACCAGTCGAAGTTCTGTTTTATCTGATCGCGCTCAAAAATTGAAATTTTGTTTGTTCTTAGACGAGTCGAAGCAACAACCTTTCAGCCTATAAATAAAGGCCTTCTCTTAATTCGAAATTACCAATTCAAGCTGATAAAAGCCTTCATCAAGAGAGAGAGAGAGAGAGAGAGAGAGAGAGAGAGAAGTCCCCACTATTGTCAAGCTATTGCATGGTATTTTTAATATTTCTTTAATAACTTTTTGTTTCAATTCCTAGATCTCTTGTTTTATGAATCTTATTCTATAAAGAGAGTAGATACTCTTCTTTGAGATCTTCAGGAATTCAAACAAGTAGCCTTTGGTATGAATCAATTTAAAATCAATCTAGAAACTAGAACCCTTGTTTATATGATTGGATATTGAACAATCTACTTAAAGAGAAGTGGTTCTATATGAAAGTGCCCTAGTTTGTTAATTAGCGTGAGTGTTGAGTCCATAAGTTAAGTGGGCCCTATATGAAGATCGTTCAAGACATTGTCTCAACCGGATGTGTGTTCAGAGCTCGTCACAGGTAAACTTAGCCTCACGTCCCATGTCCCAAAACACCTAGGTATATAAATCCTTAAAAAGCTTAGAAAAACATAGGAGTATAAGTTTGAAAACTGATTTTGCAAAATAGGAAAATTCTCTAAGTTTTCAGCTTTCTTCGATGAATCGAGATTGGATCGATGATATCGAACAAATGTTTTTTTATAACATTGATACATCCTTGATAACATCGAATTGAGGTTATTCACGTCCAACAACCAAAATGATATTTGGACAATATTCCCGATGAATCGACCATGCTTTGATGACATCGGAATTAAAATGCCGATGACATCAAGCAAGAGTCGATATCATCGAATATAGGCTAGTTTGTGTCCAGCAAGCTTCAAAGGTCGATCGGGAATTTTGTCGATAACTCGAAACGAGCCTCGATGACATCGGAATTCAAATACCGGTGACATCGAGGGAGATTCGATATCATCGAATTCAGACAAATCATGACCAACAAGTTTGATAGGAAAATCATCTCGATATGATCGAAGAATCGAGCTACCCTCGATAACATCAAAATTCAAATACTGATCATATCGAAACTTGTAACGCCCTGAAATTCGGGGGTCGAGCATAACTCAGCTTCCGAGTTTCAAAACATCACTTATGCAACATATGCAATGATGGATGTATGTTGTCTGTATGAGTGCATAAAAATGGAGTAGATTAAGCCAAACTGCAAACATAATCCAGGGATAGGTGAAATCTGCAAGCGGAAGACTGAAGAAACATATATGTATATCTATATGAGTCCTTGAGATATGTATGCTCTGCCAAGTCATAATTACAAGTGTTTGTTTCAAAATCTAAGTATCAAAACGAAATCATCCATTACAAAATAAACCCAGAATCCTCGTAGCTCAGGACACAGCTCACATGAACCCACCTGAGAACTGCATAAAAGAAAATGCGTTCTCGTCATCCTCATACTCCTGCTCTGCCTCGGGGGTCGCATCATCATCTGCATCTAAGACAGAGTCTGGTTGGTGTTGAAACACTGTCCCATAATGTGGGAGTGAGTGATCAACTTAGTGGAACTATACAGTAAAAGTTAACATATTATCAATTCAATCAAGCAGTAATGATAAGGCAATACAATCAAACACGTCCTAATTACTCTTGTTAATGCAAGGATGTATGCAGAAATGATGCATGCTCTCGCCTGCACTCCCTTAGCGTCTTCATCTTACGGTACACATGACAACCTCCCGCAGTGCTCCATAACGCCAAAGCACATGCAATGCGGTGCATGAACATGATTACCAAATTGTTATTAGTCATTTTCATACAGCAGGATTGGGAAGCTAAGGTACCTTCCACATATCAATTCCCAAATGGTGATCCATTCTAGGGTAGTCAGTCCTAGACAATCTCATACGATATTGTGGTTTTAGGTCGCTACAAAGGGATCGTCACCAATCAATGCATGCCTATCATACTTTAGTTACTACCCTAAGGCTCGTCGCCTCAACGCAGTATCAAGGTATGCTTGAGGTCACTACAAAGGGCTCGTCACCAATCAATGTAGGCCGACAGCACGAATATAGTGTCCCATACCACCATAATTGGCTCACGAGTCTGAATTGCTCACTGGTCACTACGGGGAGGCTCGTCACCCCAGCGTAGGTCGACAGCTCGACCACAGTGTCCCATACCACCATGCCCGGCTCATGAGTTTTAGCGGATCGAGGTACCATAGTCAAACACGTCCTACGTGGCAAAAATGACTTCGGCCACGAACTCAAGGTATGTTACCGATTCCTTGGACTATTTCATAGTCCCAAGCACATTCAAGTATAACAAATATTCATACCAGCAATTCAGAACAGTAATGGATCAACGATTCTAATCATACAAGCATGTGAGCATTTGTTGAATATCAACTTAACATGAATTCACACGTAAGTAACGTTTAAGTTAAACAGACAAAGAATATAGATTGCATGGAGGAAATCATACACATCATTAAAATAGTTGAGAATCTCTTTTCAACGCCCATAAAAGTATAATATATGACACACTTATTCATTCAGACATTTCTACAAACACTTAGGCTACATATTCCAACATACATGATGTATGTTGGTGATAGCTCACCTTAGGACAATTCCTCTTGCCAAGGAGTTGTTACACATACAACTAGCATAAACATGCGACAATTAATCATGGCAACCACATACTCATATTGCATACGTATACGATACTTTCTACATATACATAGAATACACAAATCTCAATATAGTTCATATATATCAGAAACGCAATACAAACATCGCATTTGGCATGTGAAATTGCACCCACAACAATAATAAACCATTAACTAACATTGAAAGCCTTGAAAACCATAACCTATAAGAATATAGTCCACACCTTAAACCAGAAAGTGCGCAACAGATCTGATTCAGACGATAAGTCTTCGTCAACGGCGACTAGATAACCTAAGGCAGGATTGAAACGAGCTACATCAACACTTAGACTATTCTAAGCTCCAAAACAGGTTAGGGTTTGATTGACTTACCCAAGAATGAACTGAGAATCGCCGGAATAACGATTCAGATGCGATGGTTTAGGTACACAGAGTAAAAGGGAAGAATCTCAAGATGATTCACCAACTTCTCTCTCACTTTCTCTCTCTTTTCCTCTCTCTCTCTCTTAGCTAGGGTTTGGAAAATTCGTATGGAATTTGAGAGTGAGGGTTTAAGGTCTTTATATAGGCTTAATATTGATGAAAATAGCCCCAGGGCCAAGGTATACTTAGGTTATAACCAATTCGGGTCTATTTCGGTCCAACGGAGCACTTCTGGTGGTCCCTTTTCCACAGGCGGTTGGACTTAAGGTCACTGACCATGGATCTAGGTCAGGCTGAGTTTTTGTACCGATCGGATTTACAGATCAGTCGTGGCGGACCAGTTTTAATTCAACAGTCACCGAAACTCGATCAGGTCCACCGGCACTTTGACATGTATGGGCCATCTTCCCTGATCTGAGGGTAAATTTGGGTCAGATTTTGATGGTCAGAATGCTTAAAATCGACGCGCAAGCGACGCGACTCAGATTTCTTAAATTCATATTTAATTTCTAAATAATTTCACCTTTCTCACACTCCTCACTCCGGACTCAAGCAAATCGTCTCAGGACATCATCCGGACTTGATTTTTACGGTGATTGTCAAGCCCAACAAGGTGATCATAATTGTATAAGATCATCGCTATCAAACTTTCGACGTGCGGTCCAGGTCTGATACAAAGTTTCCAAGTACTCCCGAGAGCAACTGGATTTAACGTTGAATCCTAGATTTCAGGGTAACATAGCGCTAACGATTCTACAGGTTTTGGGTCCTGCAGATCAAATTTAAAGTGATTGGTACTAATTTCACAAGCAATCGAGTTTAGCGCTAGATAATTCACATTTAACTGATAAAGGCTTGAGTCCTAAGGGAAACCTGATTGAGGTGGTGCTCGGGTTCTGACATAAAATTTTCTGGGATGTTACAATCTACCCCTCTTAAAGAAAAAATTTTATCCTCAAAATTAGTACCTTCTCATACTCCTTGAGGATCTGAGGGTAGTTCTTTCTGACCTCAACTTCAGTCTCCCAAGTAGCCTCTTCTTCACTATGATGTGTCCACAGTACTTTCACAAGAGAGATGACCTTGTTACGCAATACCTGCTCCTTCCTGTCTAGGATACACGTCAGTCGCAGTACATATGTGGCATCCTCGCTCAACTGCGCCTACTCCCAACTGATAATATGCGAAGGATCAGGAACGTATTTCTTCAACATAGAAACATGAAATACGTTATGCATGCTCGCAAGTGGTGTGGGTAAAGCAAGGCAGTATGCTACCGCTCCCACTCGATCTAGTATTTGAAATGGACCAATGAATCTCGGCGTGAGCTTTCCCTTCTTACCAAACCGCAGGACTCCCTTCATAGGGGAAACCTTAAGAAATACATGGTCTTCAACCTCAAACTCAAGCGGTCGCCGCCTCGTATTAGCGTAACTCTTCTGCCTGCTCTGGGCTGTCAGCAGTCGGCGTCGAAAAATGTCAACTTTCTCTGAAGTCGCCTGTACCAACTCTGGGCCAATCAAACTACGCTCGCCAGCCTCTGCCCAGCAATGCGGTGCTCTACATGGGCGACCATACAATGCCTCGTAGGGAGACATGCCGATACTCGCCTGGAAGCTGTTGTTATACGCGAACTCTGCATAAGGGAGACAGTCATCCCAACTGTCCTTGAAATTCAAAACATAAGCTCGCAACATGTCCTCCAGAATCTGATTCACACGTTCTGTCTGCCCGTCTGTCTGTGGATGAAACGCGGTGCTGAACTTCAATTTCACACCCATCGCTTCCTGGATACGAGTCCAGAAGATAAATGTGAATCGCGTGTCTCTGTCAGACACAATCACCAAGGGAACTCCGTGCAGACGTACAATCTCCTTGATGTATAACCTATCCAACTTGTCTGTAGTGTTTGTCACTCTGATCGGTAAGAAATGAGCCGATTTCGTCAATCGGTCGACGATCACCTAAATAGAGTCATGTCCCTTCCTCGTTCTCGGTAGCCCTGAAATAAAATCCATAGAGATGAAGTCCCACTTCCATTCTGCTATGGGCATGGGCTAAAGCAGTCTAGGAGGTTGGCAATGCTCTGCCTTGACCTGCTGGCACGTGAGACAACGAGATACGAACTCAACAATGTGAACCTTCATGTTGTCCCACCAGTAGGATCTCCTCATATCTTGATACATCTTCGTGCTACCTGGATGCATTGCAAGCTTTGAATTATGGGCTGACTCAAGAACCTCTCCTCTCAAGTCAGGAACATCTGAGACACATAGGCGGCCACAATATCGTAGGTCCCCATCTGAACCAACACTCCACTAAGAGTGTTCATCTGTACGAACCCGCTCTCTCATCTTCGCCAATAGCTCATCATCTGCCTGAGCTGCAATGATCCTTTCGTCAATGAGGGGTTGTACTCGAATGTGTGCAATAACCTCATACAGCTCTTCCACCGTGAGTTTCTGCTCAAAGTCTCGCACAAACTCCATCATGTCCCATTTAGCTATCATTACCGGAGCTGCAAACTCTATAGCCTTCTTGTAACTCAACGCGTCTGCCACAAGGTTTTCCTTGCCTGGATGGTAAGAGACATCGAACTTAAAGTCCTTCAATGTTTCCATCCATCGGCGTTACCTCATATTCAAGTCACGCTGAGTGAAGATATACTTAAGGCTCTTGTGGTCGCAAAAGAGCTCGAACTCCTCTCCGTAGAGGTAATGCCTCCAGAGCTTTAATGTGAAAATGACACCTGCCAACTCCAGGTCGTGTGTAGGGTAATTCTCTTTGTGTTTCCTCAATGTCTTAAGGCATATGCAATCACCCTGTCCTTCTGCATAAGGACACAACCCAGACCAATGCGAGTGGTGTCAGTATATATTGTATACTTAACCCCTTACTCTGACAATACTAGTACAGGGGCGGACGTCAACTTGTCCTTCAGCTCCTGAAAAGCTATTTCTGCCTTTTCATTCCAAGCAAACTTCAAGTCTTTCTGTGTCAACTGAGGCAACGGTCTGGCTATCTTCAAGAAGTCTTGTATGAAGCGTCGATAATAGCCTGCTAGACCGAGAAAGCTTCTCACCTCAGTAACTGAACCAGGCTGCTTCCAGTCCTGAACTGCAGCTACCTTAGTGAGGTCATCAACTATCCTTCCTTGGACACCACATGTCCTAGGAACTTGACTTCCTCCTTCCAGAAGTCACATTTCTTGTACTGCACAAAAAGCTGATTCTTCCTGAGAGCATCCAAGACCGCTCTTAGGTGCTCCTCGTGCTCTTCCCGACTCGTAGAGTATATCAAAATGTCATCGATAACGACAATGACGAATCGGAACAAAAATGGCCGAAACAACCTGTTCATCAGATCCATGAACACGGCCGGTGCATTCATAAGACCGAACGACATCACAAGGAACTCATAATGGCCGAAACTAGTTTTGAATGCGTTCTTCTGCACATCCTCATCCTTGACGTGCAACTGATGGTACCATGACTGCAGATCAATCTTCAAAAAGTATAGTGCCCCCTTCAACTGATCAAATAGATCATCGATCCTGGGCAAGGGATACTTGTTCTTAACTGTCACCTGATTTAACCTGCGATAATCTATACATAATCGCAAGGAACCATCCTTCTTCTTGGCAAACAGAATAGGTGCTCCCCAAGGGGACACACTAGGTCAAATAAAGCCCAAATTCAACAAGCCATCTATTTGCTTCCTCAATTCCTCCATTTTACTCGGAGGCATACGATAGGTGGGCAATAAAATAGGTGTCGCACCAGGCATGAGATCGATAGTAAAATCAATCTCGCGCCGAGGGGGTAATCCAGGAATTGACTCGAATACATCTTCAAAATCCTGAACTACTGGCGTGCTTTTAAGTGCCGAACCAGCAATACTCTCCAATAGAGAAGTATAACAACCAAAACGGAAAGTGTAACTGACTTGAACAAGGAAAGTAAATGTCTCGCCCTCAGGTCCATGGACTGTCACCAGTCTAGCTTCACAATCAATCTCTGCTCGCATCTTCGTGAGCCAATCCATGCCCAAAATGACGTCGTAATGATATAGAGGTGCGACAAATAGGTCAATTAGAATCGATCTGCTCCCTTGATCAATCAAACAACCCATACAAATCTTGGTAATATCAGAGGAGGTCCCTGTAGCGGTAGTGAGTGTCACTCCCTTCATAGTAACAGTGCCCAAACTTAGGCGCTTAACTGCCACATATGATAAAATAGAGGTAGTGGACCCGGTATCCACCAACAAGGAGACAGGAATACTTTGGATGTGAGCTGTAACCTCAAAGGATCTCGGTGCCAAGTCAGCCCCAGGCGCTTCAGCTGTAAGTGCGTGAACTCGAGCTTGTTGTGGGCGATTCAGCGGTGGTACCATGGGCCGTTGAGGTGGCCTGAAGCGAGGTACAGAAGGTCTAAAGGATGGGTGAGTTGGCACTGAATGAAGGGGTGGAGTTAATATGACCTGAGGCATCGGACGACTGATCCTCTATGGCGGAGTAAATCCACTGTCCCACATTCATGTGAAGCAATTACGATCCGAATGCCCGATTTTTCCACAGTATGAACAGTGCAAGTATGAATGCATCAACTGAGCCGGCGACGCTGCACATCTCGGAGGAGAATCTCCCCACGACCTCTTTCCAAGAAATGGTGTACTTAAAAAGTCAGGTCGCGGTCTGGGAACCATAGGTTCTCGCATAAGGTGCTACCTGTCCCCGTCCTGCTCAGCTCGCAGGGACATGATCACTAACTCAGCAAAAGAAGAGATGCTAGCACAACACATCTTCAATTGAATCTCAGGCCTCAGCCCCTCAGAAAAATGCTGCATCTGCATCGGCTGATCACCCAGGAGCAATGGGGCATACTGACCCAACTCAGTAAACCGGTTCTCATACTCCGTCACCGACATCCCTCCCTGATGGAGGCAAAGGAACTCACTCTCTTTCTCATGTCGGTAAGTGACCGGGAAATACTTCTCGTGGAAGCGAGCCTCAAACGCCTCCCATGTCCACTCAAAACCCTCCACAACTCTGCGGAGAACATTGTCCCACCATAAATTGGCCTCCTTCTCAAACATGAAGGAGGCAAGCTCAAGCTGCTCAGCCTTAGAACAGTGAAGCGGCCTTAGCATCTTAGAGATGCGGTCAATCCAGTACTCGTCCTCCTCGAGTCTATGAGAACCTGCAAATGTGGGAGGACGTAAGCATTAGAATCGCTCAAATGTGCTGCTAGCACTAGTGTTCCCAGATGGGTGCATAGGTGAAGCAGGTGGAGTCGCCCCCATCGACTGAGCAAAGATACCAGCCATGGAAGACAAAAGTTGTTGCTGCTTCTACTGCTGCTACTGCTAGTGCTGCTACTGCATCAACAACATCATTTGCTTAAGCCTATCAGGAGGCAGAGCGGACGAAGATGCATGAGGCGTCGACGCAGATGCACGATTCGGCTCAGGAACCGAAGGCGTGACTGGTGGAGCCATGGGTGGTATCACAGGAGTCAGCCCAGCGGCAGGGCCAGTAGCTGGCTGAGAGTCTGGCCCAACACCAAAATGAGACAGGCCTAACTGTGGATCCGTCTGGCTATAGCCTAGGGGGAACCCCGGCAAGCGACTCACCCAAAGAAAGACGGGTCGAAGTTTCGAGCCCTTAGGAGGCATACCCTACATTCAACTGGGGATGCAACCTGTGAGATTCAACATCCACATAATCCACCCACACAGCATTTCATCACAACTTAAGGAAAACAACATGCATTTCATTTAACAAAATTGTCGTAATATAAGAAGTGCAGCATTACATAGATCGCGACAGAGAAAGCATGCGAGCTAATACATCTTAAGCTTTAAACAACAAAATAACTTCCAAACTACTACGCCTATAACGGCTACACACAATAACAAGCAACAAAACAGAGCAAGGGACAGCTACATCTGCAACTACTCATCGAAATCAGGAGATGGAGGAGGAGCACCCTTATCCTGCAGGCAACACAGGATAGACTTCAGAGTGTGAGATACCTTCTTGAACTTATGTTTCACGAGGCCTCTAAGATCCATAAGTCCTACCATAGGACAGCCTGACCCTCCTCAAGCCGAGCTATACGGGCGTCCCTAGCGGCCTGATCTGTGCACTGCTCCGGTGCCGCAGGAGGAGAACTCTCACTCGTGTCCTGGGCCTCCACTTCTTCCTCATCCTGCTCTTCTTCTTCTTCTATTTCATCTCCACCTTCTTCATTACTCTCTTCCTCTTCTCTCTCAGTCTCATCCTCACTTTCTTTAAGTAAGGCTTGATGTCGATGAGGCCCAATGTCCATCTGATTAAGAGTCATCTCATTGATGTAACGGACAGGTACCGACTTTTTCGCCCCAAGCCTATAGCCAAACTCATGTGTAAGCTTACAGATGAGTCGGCCAAATGGGAGTGATTCAGTCCTTCTATTCGAACGTGCAATAAGGACTATCTGTCGCAAGATGTACGTAAGCACACACAGCTTCTTTCCTTGCCCCACCTGATACAAAAAATTCACCATCAGGCGTGTGCACTCACTGCGATTGCTCCACCTAGGATAGACATTGAATGTGCAGATATGGTGAAGCAAGCAGAAATCGTCTGTCATGTTGGTCCCTAAGAGGCTTCTATTTGGCTGCCATTCGACCAGACGACCACACAGGAACCACGTGCGGCGATCCCTTTCACACACATTATTCAAATTCTTCTCACTAATATGAACCTCGCTGAGCGGCACGTTCAGAAGTCGGGATATCAAAGCAATGTCGATTGTGGCCTCCTGATCTCTTCTGCAAGGGATCTTGAACTGCAATGGCTCCAGTGAAGGTTCTCGAATGTGGGAATAGAAAGCTTGGACAGTACTCACATTCATGCAGTATTCGCCTTCAAATAGCGGACCCCACCTGGCCTCCTCCAGGCGCTCAAACAAGAGATATTCTCTAAATAGCCGTGCATCTATATGAGCTTCAAAAAGGACCTTATGGCCCTCATAGACTCCATGAGATAGCTCCACCAACAAAGTTCTTCCAACGGCAGCAGGGGGATCGAGGTCCAGCTTTGTCTGATACTCTCGAGTGGCGGTCGTGCTCGCGGCGGCACCTCTTGGCCTCCGTGCACGGGTTGGGCGGCTAGGCCCGGCTTCATCAACGGGAGCTCTTTTCTTTCCTATGAAAGAGAGAATGTTAGAAATAGAAAATATGGCCGTAATAAGCTTGAATAGGGCCATGGAAAATGAGAGAAAAGAGGGAAATGGAAGGAATGATGGGGCTTCCACAAATTTGAGACTCAAAGTAGGGATTTGAGTGCTCAAATGGAATGAAAAGGAAAGAAAATTAGCAATGGAGGTGGGTTTTGAGATGGGTAGAATGGGGATGCACGAAAATGGAAGAAGAAAGGGTTTGAAGATGGGTTTTTATGGGGTTTTGAGAGAAACTTCAAGAAAAGGGAAGCATGAGAGGGTAGTTTATGAAGGAAAGAGGGTTTGGGAGGTGTTTTATTCAATGAACCATGAAGGAGTGGGCCACACTAGGCCCCAACGGCATCGGCCCGACCGGCCCAGCCCGTCCCGACCCACTGGGCGGCAAGGGCTCGCCGAACCGGCGAGGGCCTCGCCGGTCTCTAGACTAACCGGCGATGACTCATTGGTGGGGTGAGGTCCTCCCCCTTCCCAAGAACAAAAATGATGTGGGTCCCCCTGGAATTGTCCTGATTGGGCCCCTAGTCCGATTCGACTCGATTCGGGTTACTTCGACTAGAATCTGATACAGGTTTAGGTTTATTGACATTTTAACGGCTGGGATGGGATGATACATAGTCTAAACCCATTGATGGATGGTCTAGAAGAGATTTGGTGCCGTTGTTTGTGATCAAGAGTGTGTACAGACCCGATCTCAGCGATCGTTTTCAGTAAACTTTCACCGATAGGTGCAACTAGAAAACCTACACTAATTTTAGATTTATCTCACACCCTCCTACACTAAGGTGGTGTCAGCATGCATTGTGTGACCATAACCCAGGTCTGATTTAATCCAAATCATGCTCTGATACCAACTTGTAATGCCCTGAAATTCGGGGGTCGAGCATAACTCAACTCTCAAGTTTCAAAACATCACTTATGCAACATATGCAATGATGGATGTATGTTGTCTGTATGAGTGCATAAAACATGGAGTAGATTAAGCCAAACTGCAAACATAAACCAGGGATAGGTGAAATCTACAAGCAGAAGACTGAAGAAACATATATGTATATCTATATGAGTCCTTGAGATATGTATGCTCTGCCAGGTCATAATTACAAGTGTTTATTTCAATCTAAGTATCAAAACGAAATCATCCATTACAAAATAAACCTAGAATCCCTGTAGCTCAGGACACGGCTCACATGAACCTGCCTGAGAACTACATAAAAGAAAATGCGTTCTCGTCATCCTCATACTCCTGCTCTGCCTCGGGGGTCGCATCATCATCTGCATCTAAGACAGAGTCTGGTTGGTGTTGAAACACCATCCTATAATGTGGGAGTGAGTGATCAACTCAGTGGAACTATACAGTAAAAGTTAACATATTATCAATTCAATCAAGCAGTAATGATAAGGCAATACAATCAAACACGTCTTAATTACTCTTGTTAATGCAAGGATGTATGCAGAAATGATGCATGCTCTCGGCCTGCACTCCCTCAGCGTCTTCATCTTACGGTACGCATGACAACCTCCCACAGTGCTCCACGACGCCAAAGCACATGCAATGCGGTGCATGAATATGATTACCAAATTGTTATTAGTCCTTTTCATACAACAGGATTGGGAAGCAAATGTACCTTCCTCATATCAATTCCCAAATGGTGATCCATTCTAGGGTAGTCAGTCCTAGACAATCTCATACGATATTGTGGTTCTAGGTCGCTACAAAGGGCTCGTCACCAATCAATGCATGCCTATCATACTTTAGTTACTACCCTAAGGCTCGTCACCTCAACGCAGTATCAAAGTATGCTCGAGGTCACTACAAAGGGCTCGTCACCAATCAATGTAGGCCGACAGCACGAATATAGTGTCCCATACCACCATAATCGGCTCACTAGTCTGAATTGCTCACTGGTCACTACGGGGAGGCTCGTCACCCCAGCGTAGGCCAACAGCTCGACCACGGTGTTCCATACCACCATGCCCGACTCATAAGTCTTAGTGGATCAAGGTACCATAGTTAACAGGATTGCACTGGTAAGTTTGGTACCCTAGATTCAAACAATAGCGTCCATACAGGGTGCACATCCACCGGGACAATCGGGTTACTTGACGAACTCGACTAGCACGAGCGCACGTTGAGTTGAACGACATGAAGTGCGCAAATACTCCGTGTGGCCAAACCACTGCCGACAACCCTACTATGACTTGGGTTCGTCAAACACGTCCTACATGGCAAAAATGACCTCGGCCACGAACTCAAGGTTTGTTACCGATTCCCTGGACTATTTCATAGTCCCAAGCACATTCAAGTATAATAGATATTCATACTAGCAATTCAGAACAGTAATGGATCAACGATTCTAATCATACAAGCATGTTAGCATTTGTTGAATATCAACTTAACATGAATTCACACGTAAGTAACGTCTAAGTTAAACAGACAAAGAATATAGATTGCATGGAGGAAATCATACACATCATTAAGATAGTTGAGAATCTCTTCTCAACGCCCATAAAAGTACAATATATGACACACTTATTCATTTAGACATTTCTACAAACACTTAGGCTACATATTCCAACATACATGACGTATGTTGGTGATAGCTCACCTTAGGACAATTCCTCTTGCCAAGGAGTTGTTACACATACAACTAGCATAAACATGCGACAATTAATCATGGCAACCACATACTCATATTGCATACAAATACGATACTTTCTACATATACATAGAATACACAAATCTCAATATAGTTCATATATATCAGAAACGCAATACAAAAATCGCATTTGGCATGTGAAATTGCACCCACAATAATAATAAATCATTAACCGACATTGAAAGCCTTGAAAACCATAACCTATACGAATATAGTCCGCACCTTAAACCAGAAATTGCGCAACAGATCTAATTCAGACGATAAGTCTTCGTCAACGGCGACTAGATAACCTAAGGCAGGATTGAAATGAGCTACATCAACACTTAGACTATTCTAAGCTCCAAAACAGGTTAGGGTTTGATTGACTTACCCAAGAATGAACTGAGAATCATCGGAATAATGATTCAGATGTGATGGTTTAGGTACGCAGAGTAACAGGGAAGAATCTCAAGATGATTCACCAACTTCTCTCTCACTTTCTCTCTCTTTTCCTCTCTCTCTCTCTTAGCTAGGGTTTGGAAAATTCGTATGGAATTTGAGAGTGAGGGTTTAAGGTCTTTATATAGGCCTAATATTGATGAAAATAGCCCCAGGGCCAAGGTATATTTAGGTTATAACCAATTCGGGTCTATTTCGGTCCAACGGAGCACTTCTGGTGGTCCCTTTTCCACGTGCGGTCGGACTTAAGCTCACTGACCATGGATCTAGGTCAGGCTAAGTTTTTGTACCGATCGGATTTATAGATCAGCTGTGGCAGACCAGTTTCAATTCAACGGTCACCAAAACTCGATCAGGTCCACCGGCACTTTGACATGTATGGACCATCTTCCCTGATCCAAGGGTAAATTTGGGTCAGATTCTGACGGTCAGAATGCTTAAAATCGGCGCGCAAGCGACACGACTCAGATTTCTTAAATTCATATTTAATTTCTAAATAATTTCACCTTTCTCACACTCCTCACTCCGGACTCAAGCAAATCGTCTTAGGACATCATCCGGACTTAATTTTTGAGGTGATTGTCAAGCCCAGCAAGGTGATCATAATTGTCTAAGATCAACGCTATCAGACTTTCAACACGTGGTCCAGGTCTGATACAAAGTTTATAAGTACTCCCGAGAGCAACTGGATTTAGCGTTGAATCCTAGATTTCAGGGTAACATAGCGCTAACGATTATACAGGTTTTGGGTCCTGCAGATCAAATTTAAAGTGATTAGTGCTAATTTCACAGGTAATCGAGTTTAGCCCTAGCTAATTCACATTTAACTTCTAAAGGCTTGAGTCCTAAGGGAAACCTGATTGAGGTGGTGCTCAGGTCCTTGCATAAAATTTTCCGCGATGTTACAAAACTATGTCGATGACATCGATTTTAGACAATGGAATGTCTGGCATTCTTTCTAGGAAAATCTTCTAAAAAGATCGATGTATCGAACTAGGGTTCGATATCATCGACATTTGAAATTCGATAATATCGAAGTAAGCCCGGTGACATTGAATCCAGCCTGTTCATGACCAGCAAGCTTTCTTAAAATATTAATTGAAAAGATCGATATATCGAAACTAGTGTCGATGATATCGAGATTCAAAATTTGATAACATCGACGAATGTTCAATGTCATTGTTCTTCTGTCAGAAAGGTCCAGGTATATACTTCAGTTAGGTTCGCATAATCGAACATTGATTCAATGAAATCGAAAGTATACATTTAATGAAATCGAAGCAGGTTCGATGATATCGAACTCAGTCAGAAACTGACATCTTTTATTACCGTTGGTTCTTTTTACCTATATAAGGAAAGCTTGCCCTTAGTTGCTTGTGAGAGAAAAAGAGAGGGAGATCTTTGAGAGAGTAACTTCATATCACCTACCCTAAGCCCTTTTTCTCATAGGGAGTTCATTCCTCAATCCACCCTCATCATTTATATTCAATAAAGTGGATTGGTGAATGAACTTCCTCATTCAAGGATCTTCCAGCTACCACCGTAATGACAACTCATTGAGCTAGGATCCCTTAAATGCTTCACCAACTTGGAATCTCTTCATCGCCTTAATAGGTAATATTTATTAAAGTAGATTCCAAGATAACCTTGACCCAACCCGTCGCCTTTATTAGAACATCATCGAGTGTTACGGATCAAGGGAGCTGAAGAATCTTCATCATCAAGGAGGAGATCTTAATCAACGTACTTAGCGGGGTTCACCTACTTATCTATAAGTCATTAGAGTCCAGAGACCCTATTGATCATTCCTTGTATAGGTTTGGGTCACAGGTGCTTCTCACCCCTTTCAAGTCCTCATAGGAGGCTTCCGATGGGAGAGTACATGTGGGTGCTGTGTGTTGACCCTTGTTCTTGTGTAGGGCATAAAGTCTAGGTTCCTTGTGTGGATCCTTGGCTTGTGTGTCCTAAAACTTAGGTTTCTTATGTGAATCCTTGGCTTGTGTGGCCTAAAATTAGTTTCCTTATGTGGATCCTTAGCCTGTGTGGCCTCAAACCTTAGGTTCCTCTTGTAGATCCTTGGCCTATGGGCTTAAAACCCTAGGTTCCTTGTATGGATCCTTTGCTCTTGTGTAGGGCATAAAAGTGTGCCTTTGTGTAGGCACGTTTAGGTACCTTGTGTAGGTCCTAGAGTCAACCTTGTGTAGGGTGTAAAGGTTAGAGGTGAACCTGATTTAAAACTTTCATTACCGAAATTCGGTACACTCAAGGGTTGAGTGCGTCTACCGGGAGTGGAGTAGGCACGTAGCCGAACCACTATAAATGATTGTGTTTGAGATTTTTATTTGCATATTACTCTATTGTGTTTACTTTGAATGTTCTCATGAAGCATATTAACATGATTATTTAGAATTGATAAGAATCACATCCCACACATAGTCACATTGTTCATCCATTATAGACTAAGTTTATATATTAGTTAAATATTGAATAATCCTATGATTGGATCCTCTATTTGGATCGGAAGCCATTAGAGTTAAGTTGAAGCTATCTTAATAAGTTTCATATTAGATCAAGATTAGGTTAATAGGATTTTAAATTGTCATAAAATTTTATAAAGTCCTATTCACCCCACTTTAGGACACTTTGACCTATTCCTACTTCTACTAGAGCTGTCATTACAGTAATTTCACTGGGTATCAAAGCGAGTCTCTCTTAGGGGCTTAACTGCCTAGAGAGTGATCTTGACTGATGTAAGGCCCGTGTCCTATTCCGTACCGTTCCGTAGACTCCCGTGATCCTCCCCTTCAAATTTCGATAACCTGTGACCTGTAATTGGCGTTTGCCCACAACCCTAAGTCGCATCATGTGAATCTGAGTTGGCTTGACTTGAAACTTGTACCATCACGACCGCAATGTCATTGCGGTTCCAATGCTGTGTCTTGGGCACCGATGTCATACCCAGGACAGGAGTTGTGGGCCCGCATATTTTTCGAAGAAACGCCATGCGTTGCAAAATTTGAGAGAATTTCTACAACCCATCACATCAATCAATCAAGTACACAACCCATCACTCAATCCATCACACCCATACCTCACATGTCACCTCTCTTAGATAACCCATGCCTCTCTCACATAAGCTACCCCAAAGTCAACCCTTACATCACTCCATCCATCACTCCACCCATCACCTCTCTCTTACAACCACCTTCTCTCTCTCTTTCCTCTACCCATTTTCCAAGCAACCAAGAGGTTGGCCGTCCAAACATTCCCAAAGAGTGAGAGAGCTTATGTGTGGCCTACTTCCTACCCCTCTCATCTCCCATCTCAACCCTCCAATCCTCATCATCTTCGATCAAAGAGAGAGCCAAGGAGTTTGGCATTCCATCGAACCAAGAATATCCAATGGTTGGTGTTTTATAGGCTTGGATTTGTGTTTTGATGATGGGCCAAGTGGGGCCTACCGATTGATGATATGGATCTCACTTTGGACCCTAAGTGTGGCCGATGGCCCGCCATGATTCACATGATCATTCCATGATGGGGCCATTCTCCATGGACCCCATCATGATGTTTACTTTCCTAGTTTGAAAACGTCATCTAGACCTTACATTTTGGTGGAGAATGGATCTCCACCATTGATTTCAATTGGTGGACCCACATGTAATGGGACCCACTTGATGTATGTTGTAATGCATGGAAGGGGGGGCCCATAGTGCCGGGGTCCCTCCATCACTCGTTCTCTCTCTCTCTCTCTCTTTCCTAATTTGCTGGCCCACCTAGGGGTGATCCAGACCATCCAGCAGGGTCTCTCTCTCTCTCCCTCTCTCTCTCTCTCTCTCTCTCTCTCTCTCTCTTTCCTAATTTGTTGGCCCACCTAGGGGCGATCCAGACCGTCCAACAGGTGGAGTGGCCCTGTTGTCCACCCTGCTGGACTGGTGGTCCAGTTGGATGGTCTAGATGATGGGAAACACAAAATACCAGCTTGATCCAGAAATCTTGGTGGGCCACTCACATGGACCCACCTTGCTGCACGTGTGACAAATCCAAACCCTCCATATGTAGGGCCCACATGTAATGCATGTGTTTTGTCCACGTTGGCCGTCCAGCTGGGATGCTGGATGCTGGACCGTTTAAAAAAATGATAATAATAATAATATAATAATAATATATATAATATATAATAATATACATATGATGGTGGGCCCCACATGAGACCCACCTAGGTTGGAAGGGATTGGCTGGTGTCAGCGCACCGTCCAGATGGTTGGACGATGGGACCCACCTGATGTATGGATCACATCCACATCGTCCATCCACATGGGGGTCCACTGTGTAGTATGTGTTTCATCCACATCGTCCACTGTCAGGACGGTGGGACCACCTAATGTGTGGATTTCATCCATGTCGTCCGTCCATCGTCTGAACCATGGACCACACCATGATATATGTACTTTATCTCCACCGTCCAGATTGCTAGACGGTGGGTTACTTGGTGATGAAAGTGTTTCATCAACACCGTCCATTTGAGGGTGGACCCCACCATAATGTATGTGTTTTATCTGTGCCGTCCATCCGTGCAGGACCCACATGATATATGTGTTTATTTTTACCGTCCATTTAGGGACCCTGCCAGCCATAGCTGCTGATGACTTCAGCAATATTGGTGGGAGCCACTGCTATGATCTCGTTAGCAAGTTCTATGGGTCCTGCTGATGTTTGTGTTATATCTAGTTCTGTGGGTCCCGCTAATGCTAGTGTTATACCAAACCATCCATCCAATTGGCAAGCTCGTCTTAAGGCCTGAGACTAAAAGTGAGACAGATCTATCAGGTGGACCACACTGTAGAAATCAGTGGAGAGTTGAACGCCTACCATTGAAATCCTTGAGGGGTCATGGAAATTCTGGATCAATATGATATTTGTTGTTCCTCTTGATTCGGGTCTTTGTGACCGTATGAACAGATTGGATGGAAAATGAATGTGATGGTGGGCCCTGTGAAGTCTTAACTGTGAAAATCATTATCTCCACTGCTATTTGTGGTATGGTTAAGATGATCTTTCGATATGATTCATTTTTTGGGTAATGTTCTAAAATAATCTCTAAAAATAAATGAATGGTGTAGATGGTGTGGCTCATTGATGCGGCTCACTAAATGTATATAAGGCCCATTGGTGTGGCCCGTGGATGTGGCCCACTTGATGTAATGAGGGCCATTGGTGCGACCCGTGGATGTGGCCCACTTGATGTATATGAGGCCCATTGGTGCGACCCATTGATGCGGCTCACTTGATGTAAGAGGCTCATGAGATGCGGTCCATTGTGATGTATTTGTGGCTCGAGTATAAGGCTCATTGTGATGTATATGTGGCCCGAGTATGAGGCCCATTGTGATGTATGTGCGGCCTGCATTTGAGGACCAATTGTTGTGAGTGATTCCACCATGATGTATGTGTTATATTCACATCGTTCATCCATTGCCTTAACAGGCCCCCCTGATTTATGAGACATATGCCCACCATGGGGCTACCTTATGAGGCCCATCATGATGTATGTGTCACATACACGATGCCCATTCATTTCCCCGACTTGTATAAGGGTCGTGAGTCCCATAGAGAGTTAGATTCAATCCCATGTGGACCGCTCTATAGGGGGTAATAGTGGTTAAATGTCCACCATTGAAATCCTCCCTAGGACCCGTTATTTAGCTCATTACCTTGGGAGTAATGATGATTAAATGTCCACGTTGTAATCTCCCTGAGGCCCATTGTTAGGCCCATTCTCATCTCCTCTTATTGGGCTTACCCCAAACCGTTAGGCACCCATTGATGATTATATTACCTTGATTATGCTATCCTAATCCTTTGGGCCCCTAGTTGATGATGGTGCTTTCTACCATACCTTGTAGGATTATCCAAACATTGGAGCCCACCTTGTATTCATACCGAGCCTTCCAATAGAGATGTGACCCACCTAGGTACACGTGACTACTTAAATTTTAGTGTCTATACTTAAGACCCACTTAGCTGATGAGCAGGACCGTTTACAGGGTTAGATAGTCTTAGATGTGTGGATCCTACAAAGGCCCTTCTTATATTCGTATTGGGCCCTCATAGGAAAGCCCAGTTGTTCATGATAGAGGGAGTATGGAAGCCCACTTGTTGTATACCCGCTTAACTCACCCCGTGAGATGTATTCTACCTTGTAATCAATTGTTAAGACCTCATGTTATGTATGTATCATCCCCACTGTCCATTTACCTTCTTAGGATGAGTGTGAGGCCTATCTTTGCAATTAGTACATTATCTTCACCTCCCTTGCCGTAGATGAAAGAATATACGGGACCAGATTTAGTATATCCACCGTGTAGAGCCTATCTCAATGTATGTGTTAGATCCACAGTCCCTCTATGGACCCCGCTTTAGGATATATGATATGTTAGTACCTTGAATAGGTTAGGATAGTTTATCGTGGACCATTCCATATAGACTTATATATGTCTAGAAGGGCGTGTCATTCAGCACCAACTCTCTTAAGTGACATACCGGTTAAGACCGGTCGTCGCCTTTATATCTAATATTCATGCTAGTATACTTAGTCTAGTAGGACACGCTGAGATCATGCTTAGTATTACGTCATGATACATGTCCATATGCATCATTTGTATACTTGTTGTGAGGAATGGTTGATCATAGGATTGCGATTGGGCTGAGTTACTTAGTGGACTCGTTAAGAGATGGAGTTACCCCACATGATCGCGTAGTACGCATAGGTTTGATGCATGACTGGATGATATGACTTATACATCTCACATTTATGTGACATGATCACTTGGCGCGCTAGTGATATCAGGGTTGTGGCCTCAATAGGTTCATCGTAGATGGCTATATGGGATATTAAAAATATTTGGTTCTAGCACTGTGGACACATAGGATGTCCCTTGGGTGAGAGTCCCAGAATCCTCTGGTACCAGAGGAGACTCCAACGTCTAGACCGAGTGGATACATGAGTGTCTGGGTGCTGAATACCAGTAGGCAGCGTCTCCCACTGTGTTATGGTCGGTTGGAAGGGGGTGTGGCCTTATCCGCTCGAGTGAGGGGACTGTAAACTAGGCTGATTTTGACCAGCTCCCAAATGAGTTCGCTATCGATGAGTCGGATATATACTGGCAGACTACTGGTTAAGTAGATAGTGAGGTCGTTTTCACTCATTGGTTGTTCGGCTAGGGAGGTGGCAGCCATTGTGGAGTATACTAGACCTCGGTGATAGAGATGAGTCATACTGACATATGGATGTACTGAGTATGAGGTTACGTACCCACTATTTGACTCGCTTATTCATTCATTCACTATCCACTCGAGTTGATGGTTCGTAACTAGATCATTACATGTACCTTCGTAATGGCCATGGTTTTGGTTGGGCACGCGACCAACTTGAGATCAAGAGTTTACCACATTGAGTCTATTTATCCAAATTTATGTATGAGACTAGTTTGGATAGAAGTCCCTTGTAATGGACCCCATAGCTTGCGATACTATGTACTATCATCCAGACTTGACACTCTAGATTGGTCATTTCATTCGCACCTCATATTGCATTACATCCGAGGCATTTGGCATTTTGGGTTACTATGTTTCTGCATTTATATGGCCTAAATGAGGTTGACGGTACTCGTGGACTCATCAGGATTTGCATATTACATTGCACCCTCAGTATACGATATTTGGCTTATTATGTTTTTACATCGCATAGCCTGAATAAGGTTGATGGTATTTATGGACCTGCCACCATGTTTTCATATTACTCTAACATAGCATACTCTGATATTGTATGACTCTTAGACTAGCTAGTATTTTCGACATTATATAATTTATGAATTTGTATTATATACTTAGCACTTACCTTGCGCACACACTTACACTACCCTCTAAGCTTTCTATAAGTTTATGCACGATTGATGCGTGCAGTTGGCGTTAAGTCGCAGCAGCGTTGAGCTTGGAGCGTGCATCTGTCTTCTGGAGCTTTAATTTTTGATATTTGTGTTTCCCTTTCAGCACTGTACTCAAATGATTTATATTAGTGGATATGTGATGATGATGATGTTGCCTTTGTGATTTGGGTAAACTTGTGGTTATGCTTCTTACAAGATAAATATATTTTCCTCCTTATAGGATCCTAGGATCATAATCTGGTGTATGGGCATTGGGAGCCGAGAATGGGGTATTACGAAGGCTATCGGCACCGAATTTGGTGATTAGGAATTCTTTGAGCCCGGTTTCCAATTTGGGGCATGACAACTGAAGTTTGGAATCATGGTAAAGAATGTAGGACTAGAGGTAGTAGTTGATGTCAATGCAAATACACAAAACAACTGCATTCTGAATCTCTCAATTTACTGAGCCTTATCAAAAATAAAAACAAGTAGAACAAATGTCTAGTAATTCATACTACTCTTAAGGCTGGAAATAGCTCCAAGTGGTATCTTGACAGCGAGTGCTCCAGACACATAACTGGTGACCAAACTCACTTTTGTGACTACTCAGAATTTGATGATGGGTCTGTTACATTTGGAGATGAGAGCTCCGCCAAAATAATTGGGTAAGGAACAATAGTTGGACCAGGGCTCCCCAAAATTAAAAATGTTCTCTATGTGGAAGGTCTAAAACATAATCTCCGTGACAAAGAACACTTGGTCACCTTCTCAAAAGATGTGTAGAATCTTAGATCATATAGGAAAATCTATCATGAAAGGTTTATGCACAAGTGACAACTACTACATTATTAAAAGTAGTAATGAGAATGTATTGTCCACAAAATGTCATATGGCTGTAAAAAGTGAGTCCAAACTATGGTGTTTCGAACAAGAAACAAATGCATTTGATTTGGGGGATTTCATTTAATGATAACAAAGAAAGAATGAGAGAACAATGATCATAAAATATTCTATTTATTCTCAGTTCATTTACATCCTTTGATTTTCATTGATTCTAAGATAGATTATAATGAATAAACACAATGAATGAAAGAGAAAGATAGTTCAATGACAATTTTAGTAGCATTTCGACGCTTTTATTGTTCATCGTAAAGGCAGATGAGTCATGCAGACTTAAAGCCCTTGATTTGGTTGTGCGATAGGCATTGATCGTTCTTTCACTTATCCTTTCAGTCGTACGGACATACTCTTCTTTCTCCTGGTACACTTTCTCCATTCTTCACATTTCCTCTACTATCCCTTTATGAATCGAGCAATTGGCACACTTGATCAAGGAAAGGGCATTTTGGGCAAGCATACTTGTGAACAATCTAAGAAGATATGGAAATTTCATGAACTTGGATTGTGTCATAATTCCATTGTGCTATAATTCCATTGTGCCATAATTTCGTTGTGCTATAATTCCGTTGTGCCATAATTTCATTGTGATATAATTCTATTGTGCCAAAATTCCATTGTGTTATAATTCCATTGTGCCATAATTCTGTTGTGTTATAATTCCTTTGTGCCATAATTCCGTTGTGCTATAATTCCGTTGTGCGGATCTTCCATCATGCTTCACTTTTCTCTCACCCCTGGGAGTTCCTTCAGTCTCTTCAACTTTTGTCTGTCCAAATGAAGATGAGAGAGGCATATTTATAAGCATCTCACATGTGTGAGAGGGCTATTTGCGCACATCAGCTTCCAGCGCACAGCAGTTTCCAACACACAATAGCTTCCAATGCTCAACAGCTTCCAGCGCACAATAGCTTCCAGCGTGCAAATGCCTCCAGTGCACAATAGCCTCCAACGCACAACAGCTTCCAGCCCGCAACAGCTTCCAGTGCACAATAGCTTCTAGCACATAATAGCTTGCACCACACAACAACTTCCAACACGCAACAGCTTGCAGCGCAAGCAGCTTCCAATGCACAACAGCTTACAGCGCATAGCAGCTTCCAGCATACAACAACTTCTAGCGTATAACAGTTTCTAGCGCGTAATAGCTTCCAGCGCACAGCAGCTTCCAGCGCATAAAGCTTCCAGTGCACAGCAACTTCCATCGCACAACAACTTCTAGTGCACAATAGGAATCTTGGTAGGGGCACACAACGAGAATCTAGGTAAGGGTGCACAACAAGAATCTAGGTAGGGGGCGCACAACTAGGAGCACACAACCCTGGGCACGTAACTAGGGGTGCACAAGCAGAGGCTTCTTAGCAAGGGCCTCTGCACTCTAACAAGGATCACAATGGAATTTCTACACTGAGACGATGGATGCACATTCAGACTTCTAGAGAGAGAAATATATATTTTTGGGACCCAACAGATGCCCCCTTGATCCTTCTTTAATTGATTTATGAAATCAAATGGAGGATCAATTTTCTTCGAAGAATCAAATGAATTACAATTAAAGGATGACTGGATGACCTTGCTTGCATGGAAGACTAAATGATCACACTCGACTAGAAGATTAATTGGACCCAGCCAGTAGTGTCGAGCAGATGCTTGAATAGGGAGGCTAAATTCTCTTTTCATCGAAACCCGTCACCGTAACAGCTGTGATGACTTCGTCTTTGAGTATCTTGGCTAGAGAACTATCTTTCAATGTTGCTGCTGCAACAGTTTCTTTGATTAATTTCTGCAATTCTTTCTTTGAACTCTGCATTTAGAGAGTTGTTCTTTAATGCTACTCCTATTGTAACAACTTTTTCGATTGTCTCCTTTATTCATGATCTGCATAACCTAAGCTTCCGAATGGTAATCTTTCCTTCCAAATTAATCAGAATTAGTACTTCACAATATCATAATTTTGCAATTTAGTTTCATGAAGTATATATTGAAAAAAAATTTAGAATATTTGTAATATTTGCAATAGGATAACGATTGAGTTGTCTTCTCTTTGTGTTTGTCATCGTGCTTCGCATTATATCGCACTTTTGGAGACGTTATTTCTGGCTCTATAAATTTAATTATTGAGTCTTTTCTAGTTTGTGCTTCCTTAGCATTTCTTCATAGACTGGCTAAGAGTATATTTTTCCTGAACCTTTGCTGATTCAGAAAAATAGACAAGACTTCTCTCGATTTCATTTAATAACTTCTGAAGGCCATAGAAGTTGTTGATGATGATTCTATCTCTTTTGATAGACATTTGTTCCTTATCTCCATCAGATCCGATACTTGGGGTCTTGCAATATTATTATTAGAACAGTAAGAAGTTATGACATCAGACCATATAACCGGGCCTTAATATAAAAAAACAACTCTTGAAAGTTCATGCTGGATCATGCTTCATTATTCTCGGTTCATACTTCTTATAGCTGAGTGTATTGGTGGGGTTGTCAATATTACTTAGTGTGTGATTATTACCTAGCTAATTGTGTCATATTGATTCCTCCACCGTGTATAAGAAATTATCAGAAAGACCAAGGCATAAATTACTTTTGGGAAATATATCATGCCCCCTGTCCAAGCCAATCTTCATATAAAGATTTCTTCAGAAGAATAATATTTCCGAAGTAAAGCCTGCTGATACCCTTGAAGGATGACTAATCTTTGCTGCTCCTTTAACAAATCTAAAAAATATGACCAAATCTTTAAATTGACCGAAAGAGAACATTAATTCTTCGCTAGTTATTTTCTGCCGCCTTTAAGAATTTTGTGAGATAATTATTTTTTATTATCAAGAAGGCAAAAGACCTCATAGTTCTTGTCAGAAAAATAAATATATTGCAATTAAAGGGTAGTAGTTGATCTCGAATATTTGAACTTTTGAGTAGATAATTGCTAATATTGAAGATTTGAACTTTGATAATTGCCAATATTTTAAAGGCATTTGCTGTTGCTGTTATTTGAACCTGATTCAAGAGAAAAGCATTTTTGTATGTTGTTTACTCAATATTTGAAATTTTCATCAGGCAATTGCATATTTGAGAATATCTAAAGTGAAATATGTATCGGCAGCATTTTGATGCACACATAGCTCATGCTTTTGAGTAGTGGATCTAGTGTACTTTTAACTGACCATACTTTGACTGGACATGACTTGATTAAACTTGACCTGACCAAACTAGACACAACTAGACACAACTTGACTGGACAAGACTTGGGCTCAAAGAGTAATTATAGTTTACTACCGATTTCGGGCTAGGCTAAACGAGCAAAGGCTCAAGAGAGCAGGGCTTAAAGAATAAAGGCTTAAGAGAGCAGGGCTCAAAGAGCAAAGGCTCAAGAGATCATACATAGATTTTATCTTTGCCTGCAAGGTTAGACCCATTCGCGGGAGGGTATTTTCATCCTTCCCCGTGACGCTGTCGGAATCTCTACAGGTGGCATTGGTCTCACATGTGACTGGCCATTGTAGACTTTTTGTCATTGGCTCCGTCTACTGCCTGCATGGGTATGCATGTGATGGTCTATATGGGCTTTTTAGGGCCAATGGCTTCTCACTGTTGCCCGAATAATATATATAGCGCCGATGATGATAGGTCTTATGCAAGTTGACCATTGAGGGCTTGGCTAGGCTGCCTTAAATAATGATAAGCTACCATCGCTGTCGTCAATTTTCTATGTGGTTGGCCATATAGTTTATTCCAGTGCCAAAATTGGTGAATTAATAATTGATATTTCGCCACTGCTGATAATGTTTTGAGAACATTCTTATCATATTTAAAATAGTGTATCAGCTTGGAGATGATAGCAATTTTGAGAAAATGAGTTTATATGAATGATTAATGACGACAGCAATAGTTGCTAATTTTGGCGATAATCATCGACACTTGGCGTATTTGATGAAAATCATCAACGTCGGCAGGACAAAAATCATCAACGTCAACGGTAATCATCAGTGCTTGGTAGGAATCATCAACGCTTGACCTTGATATGCCTGATATACTTGAGAAGCTTTGTTTAAAAATTTACACCTTTTATTCATTCACATGAAGATGAGAACATGACTCACCTTTTGTAGCATTTTCATTCTTCTATTTGTCATGCCCCCATTTGATTAGGAAGCATTGCTCTGGTAATCTTCGAAATCAAAACCAAGATGTTGCAATCTTTAACAAGTATGTTGATGCCACATTACCTCATACCGTTCATCCGAGATTAGTATTGCCCCTAGTCTTGAACTAATCAGGCGTGTGTACCTTCATTTCTTCTTTTATATGTATACTTTCCTTATGGAAATTTCGCCATTATCAATCATTTTCTGTGCAAGTGGGCACAACTGCGAGGGGCATCTATGTTGACCTGTGCAATCAACCCCTTCACCTTTACTTTGCTGTCATACTCTTCCATCACAATTTCTCCCCTATCAATCATCTCTTGTAGCTTTTGCCTGAGGGCTTTACAATTTTCTATATGATGTCCAAATGTATAGTGATAATAACAATAATCCATTCCTCTTGTATTTTCAATTTCGTCGAGGTGTCTTAGCTGAGGTAATTCAATACTTTTCATAGCCAACAATTGTTTCAATATAGGAAGTATGTCTTTTCTTGCAAACGAATACTTCATATGGTCTTTATTTCGCCTGGACCTTTTATATGTCATTATAACCACACGACCATTTCTATCCTCTTCATCGCTGTCTCTTTCAACATCCTGATAATCTTGTTTATTTTCCTTTTTCCAAATGATGTTGGCTGAAAAACATACATTCTTCCTATTATCTTTTCAAGAGCATAGGCATTCATAGCAAGATCACGAAAGGTTTTCCAATCTTTTATGAATCAAGTTGCATGTTAGTTCTGGTCTCATGCCTTCTAAACATAGTTTTACCTGTTCTGATTCCTGCAATGGATGTTGACATGATGCCCCCAAGTCCTTCCATCGATTGATGAATTCTTTGACTGATTCATTTTCTTCTTGGCAAATAGAGGCCAGTTCAGTCAAACTAACTTCTCGGTCAGAAGAGAAAAAGTTTGACATAAAAACATCCTGCATCTGTTCCCAAGTATGAATAGATCCTGGGATTAAACTTGAATACCATCTGAAAGCTCTTCCTGTTAGAGAAGATCCGAATAATCGCAGATAATATTAAGGAACTCTAGAGAAATTTCCCATCTTTGTTATGAAATGCATCATATGTTCTTCTAGTGATCCATTCCCATTAAATTTCTGAAAGTCTGGATGTTTGAAATCGGCGGGAAATGGCATTTCTTCTATTTCACGAGGATACGGCGTCTAATATTAAAAATTTTGATTCTGACCTCGCTTCTTCTCTGGATGAATGGTTTCGATGACCATCTGTCGAATTTCTTCCGGCGTTATATTCTGAGTAATATCAGGCGTCGGTTCTTGAAATCTAACCACTCGCAGTTGTAGCCTTTCTACTTGTGGTTCAATGTTGTTTATAACAATCACTGTTGAAAAATTAAAGACTTCTTCATCTATGTGCTTATCTGGTGAAGGTTGGTTAGGCTGATTGATGTCTGCCGATAAAATTTCTATTTTCTTATTCTTTAACTATCTTGATATTGAAGGAGGAAGTGAGTGTCACGCTCTGACGCTGTTGAAGAAGATGAACTATTGTTTGATTCGAAGCCAGTAAATTGTCACTTCAAAGGACTAGGTGACTCAAATCGTGGTATTCTTAATGCGTGAGTTTGCTTGAAATCTTTTGCAAGTGGTGCTGTGAGTGAACATTCGCTAGTCGCAATGGCTTTCCCTTTATTCTTCTGAACTCATAATGATTTTGTAGAAAATGTCTGTTCGGTTGTAGTTAACGATACTGGAAAATCTTTTGGAGTGATGGGCCTTTCTGTTTTTATTGAATGAAATGATTGCATGACCAATGCAGGACTGTGTCTCATGACATTTCGCATAATCGACCTTGTACTTGGCAGGATGATGCTTCTTGTGGAGGTAGATCGACTTTTTATCTTTTGGATGTTGCTATCCTCCATCATCCTTCGTCTTGTTGAGCTACTGGTGAAACAGAGATCATTCCATCCATTACATGAAATTCTCTACTCTTGATCACAACGGATTTTGCTTTCTCCGGTTCTTTCTTTCTTATTATGTAGACAAAATTACAAAATTGCAATCAGTATCTAGGTGATAAAACATTTTATCTTAGAGGATGTTCCTGTTGAGAGTAGCCATTTTGACATTTATATAGACGCTAAAAAGTGATAAATGTTCTTTGAATATTTTTCAAGTTATCATTGAAAAAGATTCCTCAGTAGAGTCACCATTTTGTTTCGAACAAGAAACAAAGGCATTCGATTTGGGGGATTTCATTCAATGATAACAAAGAAAAAATGAGAGAACAATGATCACAAAGTATTCTATTTATTCTGAGTTCATTTATATCCTTTGATTTCCCTTCATTCTAAGATTAGATTATAATGAATAGACAATGAATGAAAGAGAAAGACAGTTCAAAAGGCAATTTTAGTAGCATTTCGATGCTTTTGTTGTTCATCACAAAGGCAAATGAGTCATGCAGACTTAAAGCCCTTGATTTGGTTGTGCGATAGGCATTCATCATTCTTTAACTTATCCTTTCAGTCACACGGACATAATCTTCTTTCTCCTGGAGCACTTTCTCTATGCTTCACATTTCCTCTACTTTCCCTTTATGAATCCGACAACTGGTGCACTTGATCAAGGAAACGGCATTTTGGGGAAGCATACTGGTGCACAATCTAATAAGAGATGGAAACTTCATGAACTTGGGTTGTGCCATAATTTCGTTGTGCTATAATTCCATTGAGTCATAATTCCATTGTGCTATAATTCTGTTGTGCCATAATTCCATTGTGCTATAATTCTGTTGTGCCATAATTCCGTTGTGCTATAATTCTGTTGTGCAGATCTTCCAACATGCTCCATTTTTCTCTCTCCTCTGGGAGTTCCTTGAGACTCTCCAACTTCTGTCCATCCAAATAAAGATGGGAGAGGGGTATTTATAGGCATCTCGGACATGTGAGAGGGTTATTTGCACACCATAGCTTCGAGCACACATCAGCTTCCAGCGCACTACAGCTTCGAGCACGCAACAGCTTCTAACGTACAATAGCTTTCAGCGCACAACAACTTCCAGCGTGCAACAGCTTCTAGAGCGCAACAGCCTCCAACGCGCAACAGCCTCAGCACACAACAGCTTCCAATGGTCACTAGCTTCCAGTGCACAACAGCTTCCAACACGTAACAACTTGCAGCGTGCAACAGCTTCTAGCACACAACAGCTTGCAGCGCATAACAGCTTCTAGAGCGCAATAGCTTCCAATGTGCAGCAACTTCCGACGCACAACAGTTTCTAGTGCATAACAACTTCCAATGCACAACAGCTTCTATTGTACAACAAGAATCTAGGTACGGATGCACAACAAGAATCTAGGTAGGGGTGCACAACAGAAATCTAGGTACGGGGGGCACAACTAGGAGTACACAACCGTGGGAGCACAACTAGGGGCGCACAACCAGGGGCTTCTCAGTAAGGGCCTCTGCACTCTAACAAGGATCACAATGGAATTTCTATACTGAGGCGATGGATGCACATTGAGACTTCTAGAGAGAGAAATATATATTTTATGCCCCAATGTAAGACGCATATCCTAGTCCATATTGTTCCGTCGACTCCTGCGATCCTTCCCGTCGAAGTCTGGCAATCTGTGATGTATAATCAACATTTGTGTGCGACTCTAAGTCATATTCTTTAGAATTGAGTTAGCTTAATCAGAGACTTGTACAATTGTGACTGCACCGTCGCCACGGTTCTAACGCCGCATCTTGCATACCGATCCGATACCCTGGCAGGAAGATGTGGGCCAGGGTTTATTTCAAAGAAAACGCCGCGCGTTTGCAATCCCAGGAGAATCTCTACAACATGTCCCAAAAATCAATCAGTCAATCCATCAATCAATCACCTCATGTCAAGTATAAAGCAACCCATGCTTTCTTTCTCCACAAGTCAAGCAACCACTAAGTCAACTCTTTCTCACCCTCTCTCTTAAACAACCATACATGTTAAGTACACATCACACATCACTCACCCTTTCACCCATCATACCCATCCCTCACTTCTCTTATAACCCTCTCTCTCTCTCTCTCTCATTTCTCAACACAACTCCCAAGCTAGCAAAAAAAAATGCACGTCCATGCATTCCAAGAGAGAAAAATGACTTTGTGTGGCCCACCTTTCCCATCCCAAAAACCTTCATCCTAGCCATTCAACTCTCATCACCCTCCATCAAAGTGAAGCACAAGGAGATAGGTGTTCCAACGGACCGAGAAGATCGAACCGTGGGTGCTTCTATAGGCTAGATTGTTATGTTCTTATGATAGGCCAAGTAAGGCCTACCGATCAATGGTATGGATCTCTCTTTGGACCCTAAGATGTGGCTGATGGCCCACCTTGATTATTAATGTCATTCCATGATGGGGCCATTCTCTATGGACCCCATCATGATGTTTACTTTCTAGTTTAAAAAGGGGTCATCTAGACCTTTTATTTCGGTGGCGAAAGGATCTCCACCGTTGATTTTGATCGGTGGGCCCATATGAAATGAGACCTACTTGATGTATGTTATAGATTATGCAAGGGAGGGGTCCCTCCATCATCACGTGTCTCTCTTTCTCTCTCTCTCAGTCTTTCATATTTTTGGTATGATGATGTGGCCGTGTGGCCCGCTCGGATGGACCCCACCATAAGGCATGTATTTTTATCCAAGTCATCTATTGGTGGGGCCAACTTTAAAAGCGTTGTATCTACAACACCCATCATTTGGTGGCTCATGTGTGCAGCCCACTTGAAATGCACAACCGTCCAACATCCTTGAACACTGGACGATTGAATGGAAAACACAAATATTAGCTTGGTGTAATGCATTTGGGGTGGGTCACTTGTGTAGACCCCACCTTGATGCATGTTGTTAATCCATGCCGTCCATTCCATTCTCTAGATCATTTTACCAGTTGAGCCAAAAAATGAAGCTGATCCGAGTATCTGGTGGGCCATAGCATAGAAAACAGTGATTTTCACCATTTAAATTCACCTTAACTTTTCTATACACCGAAAGATGCCTAATATTAGGCTTGTTCGATTGGTTTTGGACTATAGAATCCATTAGGTGAGATGGATTCATTTGATGCAGGCCCCACGCATGAAAAACTGTGAGATTTCGCGATTTTAAAAAAAATAAATATACAGCAGACGTTTCTGCTGCCGGAGGCGCAGGCAGGCCTGCGGCACGTAGCAGGCGGACGACAGTAGACCCATAGTCCAGCTGTGGGCCCCACCATGATGTGTGTTTTGTATATCCACACTGTCCATTTTGTAGGCCCTTAGGGTAGTATGCTGCCCACCAAAAATCAGGCGCATCCAAAGCTCAAGTGGCCCACATCATAGGAAACAGTGGGGTTGAACTGTCTGCCATTGAAACCCATTTTTGGGTTCACAGAAGTTTTAAATCAATATGAAATTTGTTTTTACTCTTCATTCAGATCTGCGTGACCTTATGAACGGATTGGATGGCTTATAAACATTATGGTGGGCCCCACGTGGGACCCACAATGATATATGTGTTTTATTCCCACCATCCATCAGACAGTGGAGCCCACAGTGATGCATGTGTTTCTATTCACACCGTCCACTGCTGTGGACGGTGGAACCCACTTAGAGGTATGTGTTTTATCAATGTCGTGTAACGCCCTGAAATTTGGGAGTCGAGCATAACTCAGCTCCCGAGTTTCAAAACATCACTTATGCAACATATGTAATGATGGATGTATGTTGTCTGTATGAGTGCATAAAACATGGAGTAGATTAAGCCAAACTGCAAACATAATCCAGGGATAGGTGAAATTTGCAAGCGGAAGACTGAAGAAACCTATATGTATATCTATATGAGTCCCTGAGTTATGTATGCTCTGCTAGGTCATAATTACAAGTGTTTGTTTCAAAATATAAGTATCAAAATGAAATCATCCATTACAAATAAACCCAGAATCCCCGTAGCTCAGGACACGGCTCACACGAACCTGCCTGAAAACTGCATAAAAGAAAACGCGTCCTTGTCATCCTCATACTCTTGCTCTGCCTCGGGGGTCGCATCATCATCTGCATCTAAGACAGAGTCTGGTTGGTGTTGAAACACCGTCCCAGAATGTGGGAGTGAGTGATCAACTCAGTGGAACTATACAGTAAAAGTTAACATATTATTAATTCAATCAAGAAGTAATAATAAGGCAATACAATCAAACACGTCCTAATTACTATTGTTAATGCAAGGATGTATGCAGAAATGATGCATGCTCTCGCCTGCACTCCCTCAGCGTCTTCATCTTACGGTATGCATGACAACCTCCCGCAGTGCTCCACGACGCCAAAGCACATGCAATGCGGTGCATGAACATGATTACCAGGTTGTTATTAGTCCTTTTCATACAACAGAATTGGGAAGTAAAGGTACCTTCCTCATATCAATTCCCAAACGGTGATCCATTCTAGGGTCGTCAGTCCTAGACAATCTCATACGATATTGTGGTTCTAGGTCGCCGCAAAGGGCTAGTCACCAATCAATGCATACCTATCATACTTTAGTTACTACCCTAAGGCTCATCGCCTTAACGCAGTATCAAGGTATGCTCGAGGTCACTACAAAGGGCTCGTCACCAATCAATGTAGGCCAACAGCACGAATATAGTGTCCCATACCACCATAATTGGCTCACGAGTCTGAATTGCTCACTGGTCACTACGGGGAGGTTCGTCACCCCAGCGTAGGCGACAGCTCGACCACGGTGTTCCATACCACCATGCCCGGTTCATGAGTCTTAGCTGATCAAGGTACCACACTTAACGAGATTGCACTGGTAAGTTTGGTACCCTAGATTCCAACAATAGCGTCCATACATGCTGCACATCCACCGGGACAATTGGGTTACTTGACGAGCTCGACTAGCACGAGCGCACGTTGAGTTGAGCAACATGAAGTGCGCAAACACCCCGTGTGGCCAAACCACTGCCAACAATCCTACTACGACTAGGGTTCGTCAAACACGTCCTACGTGGCGAAAACAACCTCGGCCACGAACTCAAGGGTTGTTACCGATTCCCTGGACTATTTCATAGTCCCAAGCACATTCAAGTATAACAAATATTCATACCAGCAATTCAGAACAGTAATGCATCAACGATTCTAATCATACAAGCATGTGAGCATTTGTTGAATATCAACTTAACATGAATTCACACGTAAGTAACGTCTAGGTTAAACAGACAAAGAATATAGATTGCATGGAGGAAATCATACACATCATCAAGATAGTTGAGAATCTCTTCTCAACGCCCATAAAAGTGCAATATATGACACACTTATTCATTCAGACCTTTCTACAAACACTTAGGCTACATATTCGAACATACATGACGTATGTTGGTGATAGCTCACCTTAGGACAATTCCTCTTGCCAAAGAGTTGTTACACATACAACTAGCATAAACATGCGACAATTAATCATGGCAACAACATACTCATATTGCATGTGTACACGATACTTTCTACATATACATGGAATACACAAATCTCAATATAGTTCATATATTTTAGAAACGCAATACAAATATCGCATTTGGCAAGTGAAATTGCACCCACAACAATAATAAACCATTAACCAACATTAAAAGCCTTGAAAACCATAACCTATACGAATATAGCCCGCACCTTAAACTAGAAAGTGCGCAATAGATTTGATTCAGATGATAAGTCTTCATCAACGGCGACTAGATAACCTAAGGCAGGATTGAAATGAGCTACATCAACACTTAGACTATTCTAAGCTCTAAAACAGGTTAGGGTTTGATTGACTTACCCAAGAACGAACTGAGAATTGCCGGAATAACGATTCAGATGCGATGGTTTAGGTACGCAGAGTAACATGGAAGAATCTTAAGATGATTCAACAACTTCTCTCTCACTTTCTCTCTTTTCCTCTCTCTCTCTCTCTTAGCTAGGGTTTGGAAAATTCGTATGGAATTTGAGAGTGAGGGTTTAAGGTCTTTATATAGGCCTAATATTGATGAAAATAGCCCCAGGGCCAAGGTATACTTAGGTTATAACCAATTCGGGTCTATTTTGGTCCAACGGAGTACTTCTAGTGGTCCCTTTTCCACGTGCGGTCGGACTTAAGCTCACTGACCATGGATCTAGGTCAGGCTGAGTTTTGGTACCGATCAAATTTACAGATCAGCCGTGGTAGACCAGTTTCAATTCAACGGTCACCGAAACTCGATCAGGTCCACCGGCACTTTGACATGTATGGGCCATCTTCCCTGATCCGAGGGTAAATTTGGGTCAGATTCTGATGGTCAGAATGCTTAAAATCGGCGCGCAAGTGACACGACTCAGATTTCTTAAATTCATATTTAATTTCTAAATAATTTCACCTTTTTCACACTCCTCACTCCGGACTCAAGCAAATCGTCTCAGGACATCATCTGGACTTAATTTTTGAGGTGATTGTCAAGCCCAACAAGGTGATCATAATTGTCTAAGATCATCGCTATCAAACTTTCGACGCGTGGTCCAGGTCCGATACAAAGTTTCCAAGTACTCCCGAGAGCAACTGGATTTAGAGTTGAATCCTAGATTTCAGGGTAACATAGCGCTAACGATTCTACAGGTTTTGGGTGCTGCAAATCAAATTTAAAGTGATTGATGCTAATTTCACAGGCAATCGAGTTTAGCGCTAGCTAATTCACATTTAACTTCTAAAGGCTTGAGTCCTAAGGGAAACCTGATTGAGGTGGTGCTCGGGTCCTTACATAAAATTTTTCGGGATGTTACAATCTACCCCCCTTAAAGAAAAATTTTGTCCTTGAAATTAGTACCTTCTCATACTCCTCGAGGATCTGAGGGTAGCTCTTTCTGACCTCAGCTTCAGTCTCCCAAGTAGCCTCTTCTTCCCTGTGATGCGTCCACAGTACTTTCACAAGAGGGATGACCTTGCTACGCAATACTTGCTCCTTCCTGTCTAGGATACGCGTCGGTCGTAGTACATATGTGGCATTCTCGCTCAACTACACCTGCTCTCTACTGATAAAATGCGAAGGATCAGGAACGCATTTCTACAGCATAGAAACATGAAATACGTTATGCACGCCCACAAGTGGTGTGGGCAAAGCAAGGCGGTACGCTACCGCTCCCACTCGATCTAGTATTTGAAATGGACCAATGAATCTCGGCGTGAACTTTCCCTTCTTACCAAACCGCAGGACTCCCTTCATAGGGGAAACCTTAAGAAATACATGGTCTCTAACCTCAAACTCAAGCGGTCGCCGCCTCGTATCAGCGTAACTCTTTTGCCTGCTCTGGGCTGTCAACAGTCGGCGTCGAATAATGTCAACTTTCTCTGAAGTCGCCTGTACCAACTCTAGGCCAATCAAACTATGCTCGCCAACCTCTGCCCCAGCAATGCGGTGCTCTACGCAGGTGACCATATAATGCCTCGTAGGGAGCCATGCCAATACTTGCCTGGAAGCTGTTGTTATACGCGAACTCTGCATAAGGGAGACAGTCATCCCAACTGTCCTTGAAATCCAAAACACAAGCTCGCATCATGTCCTCCAGAATCTGATTCACACGATCCGTCTGCCCGTCTATCTGCGGATGAAATGTGGTGCTGAACTTTAATTTCACACCCATCGCTTCCTGGATATGAGTCTAGAAGATAAATGTGAATCGCGTGTCTCTGTCAGACACAATCTCCAAGGGAACTCTGTGCAGACGTACAATCTCCTTGATGTATAACTTAGCCAACTTGTTTGCAGAGTTTATGACTCTGATAGGTAAGAAATGAGCCGATTTCGTCAATCGGTCGATGATCACCCAAATAGAATCATGTCCCTTCCTCGTTCTCGGTAGCCCTAAAATAAAATCCAAAGAGATGAAGTCCCACTTCCATTCTGCTATGGGCATGAGCTAAAGCAGTCTAGGAGGTCGGCGATGCTCTGCCTTAACCTGCTGGCACGTGAGACAACAAGATATGATCTCAGCAATGTGAACCTTCATGTTGTCCCACCAGTAGGATCTCCTCATAACTTGATACATCTTCTTGCTACCTGGATGCATTGTAAGCTTTGAATTATGGGCTGACTTGAGAACCTCTCGTCTCAAGTCAGGAACATCTGGAACACATAAATGGCCACGATATTATAGGCCCCCATCTGAACCAACACTCTACTCGGAGTGTTCATCTGTATGAACCCGCTCTCTCATCTTTTCCAATAGCTCATCATCTACCTGAGCTGCAATGATCCTTTCGTCAATGAGGGGTTGTACTCGAATGTATGCGATAACCTCATACGGCTCTTCCACAGTGAGTTTCTGCTCAAAGTCTCACACAAACTCCATCATGTCCCATTCAGCTATCATTAGCGGAGCCGCAAACTGTATAGCCTTCTTGCGACTCAACGCGTCTGCCACAAGGTTTGCCTTGCCCGGATGGTAAGAGACATCGAACTTAAAGTCCTTCAATGTTTTCATCCATCGGCGTTGCCTCATATTCAAGTCAATCTGAGTGAAGATATACTTAAGGCTCTTGTGGTCGTACAAGAGCTCGAACTCCTCTTCGTAGAGGTAATGTCTCCAGAGCTTTAATACGAAAATGATAGCTGCCAACTCCAGGTCATGTGTAGGGTAATTCTCTTCATGTTTCCTCAACTGTCTCGAGGCATATGCAATCACCCTGTCCTTCTGCATAAGGACACAACCCAGACCAATGCTAGAGGCGTCAATATATATCGTATACTTAACCCCTTGCTCTGACAATACTAGCACAGGGGCGGACGTCAACTTGTCCTTCAGCTCCTGAAAAGCTATTTCCGCCTTTTCATTCCAAGCAAACTTCAAGTCTTTCCGTGTCAACTGAGACAACGGTCTGGCTATCTTCGAGAAGTCTCGTATGAAGCATCGATAATAGCCTGCTAGACCCAGAAAGCTTCTCACCTCAGTAACCGAAACAGGCTGTTTCCAGTCCTAAACTGCAGCTACCTTAGCGAGGTCGATAGCTATCCCTTCCTTGGACACCACATGTCCTAGGAACTTGACTTCCTCCTTTTAGAAGTCATATTTCTTATATTGCGCAAAAAGTTGATTCTTCTTGAGAGCATCCAAGACTGCTCTTAGGTGCTCCTCGTGCTCTCCCCAACTCATAGAGTATATCAAAATGTCATCGATAAAGACAATGACGAATCGGAACAAAAATGGCCGAAACACCCTGTTCATCAGATCCATGAACACGGCCGGTGCATTCGTAAGACCGAACGACATCACAAGGAACTCATAATGGCCGAAACTAGTTTTGAATGCGATCTTCTGCACGTCCTCATCCTGGACGCACAACTGATGGTACCCTGACTGCAGATCAATCTTTAAAAAGTACCATGCCCCCTTCAACTGATCAAACAGATCATCGATCCTGGGCAAGGGATACTTGTTCTTCACTATCACCTGATTTAACCTACGATAATTTATACATAATCGAAAGGAACCATCCTTCTTCTTGGCAAACAGAACAGGTGCTCCCCAAGGGGACACACTAGGTCGAATAAAGCCCAAATTCAATAAGCCATCTATCTGCTTCCTTAATCCTTCATTTCACTCAGAGGCATGCGATAGGTGGGCAATGAAATAGATGTCGCACCAGGCATGAGATCGAGAGTAAAATCAATCTCGCGCCGAGGGGGTAATCCAAGAATCGACTCGAATACCTCTTCAAAATCCTGAACTACTGGCGTGCTTTCAAGCGCCGAACCAGTAATACGCTCCAACAGAGAAGTATAATAACCAAAACAGAAAGGGTAACTAACCTGAATAGGGAAAGTAAATGTCTCGCCCTCAGGTCCATGGACTGTCGTCACCAGTCTAGCTTCACAATTAATCTCATCTCGCATCTTCGTGAGCCAATCCATGCCCAAAATGACGTTGTAATGATATAGAGGTGTGACAAACAGATCAACTAGAATCGATCTGCTCCCTAAATCAATCAAACAACTCGTACAAATCTTGGTAATATCAGAGGAGGTCCCTGTAGCGGTAGTGAGTGTCACTCCCTTCATAGTAACAGTGCCCAAACTCAAGCGCTTAACTGCCGCATACGATATAATAGAGGTAGTGGACCCGGTATCCACCAACAAGGAGATGGGAATACCTTGGATGTGAGCTGTAACCTTAAAGGATCTTAGTGCTGAGTCAGCCCCAGGCGCTTCAGCTGTAAGCGCGTGAACACGAGCCTGCTGTGGGCTATTCGGCGGTGGTACCATGGGCCGTTGAGGTGGCCTGAAGCGAGGTACAGAAGGTCCGAAGGATGGGTGAGCTGGCGCTGAACGAAGGGGTGGAGTTGAAATGACCTGAGGCATCGGACGGCTGATCCTCTGTGGTGGAGTAAATCCACTGTCCCGCATTCGCATGAAGCAATTTGATCTGAATGCCCGATTTTTCCATAGTATGAACTGCGCAAGTCTGAACGCATCAACTGAGCCGGCGACGCTACACGTCTCGGAGGAGAATCTGACCGCGGCCTCTTGTCGAGAAATGGTGTACTCGAAAAGTTAGGTCGCGGTCTGGGAACTATAGGTGCTCGCATACGGGGTGACTTGTCCCCGTCCTGCTCAGCTCGTAGGGACATGCTCACCAGCTCAGCATAAGAAGAGATGCTAGCACAACACATCTTCGATCGAATCTCAGGCCTCAGCCCCTCAGAAAAATGCCGCATTCGCATCGGCTGATCACCCAGGAGTAATGGAGCATACCGACCCAGCTCAGTAAACCAGTTCTCATACTCCGTCACCGACATCCCTCCCTGATGGAGGCGAAGGAACTCACTCTCCTTCTTGTGTCGGTAAGTGACCAGGAAATACTTCTCGTGGAAACGAGCCTCAAACGCCTCCCACGTCCACTCAAAACCCTCCGCAACTCTGCGAAGAACACTGTCCCACCATAAACTGGCCTCCTTCTCAAACATGAAGGAGGTAAGCTCAACCTGCTCAGCCTCAGAACAGTGAAGCGGCCTCAGCATCTCAGAGATGCGGTCAATCTAGTACTTGGCCTCCTCGGGTTTATGAGAACCCGCAAATGTGGGAGGTCGTAAGCGTTGGAATCGTTCAAATGTGCCGCTAGTACTAGTGTTCCCAGATGGGTGCATAGGTGAAGCAGGTGGAGTCATCCTCATTGACTGAGCAAAGATACCAGCCATGGAAGATAAACTGCTGCTGCTGCTACTGCTGGATCTGCTATTGCTGCATCACAGCATTATCTGCTCAAGTCTATCAGGAGGCGGAGCGGACAAAGATGTATAAGGCGTCGACGCAGATGCACGGTTCTGCTCAGGAACCGAAGGCGTGACTGGTGGAGCCATGGGTGGTATCACAGGAGTCGGCCCAGCAGAGGGGCCAGTAGCTGGCTGAGAGTTCGGCCCAGCACCAAAATGAGATGGGCCCAACTGTGGATCCGTCTGGCTATCACCTAGGGGGAAACCTCGGCAAGCGACTCGCCCAAAGAAAGACGGGCCAAAGTCTTCGAGCCCTTAGGAGGCATACCCTACATTCAACAGAGGATGTAACCTGTGAGATTCAACATCTACATAATCCACCCACATAGCATTTACATCACAACTTAAGGAAAACAACATGCATTTCATTTAACAAAATTGTTGCAATACAAGAAGTGCAGCATTACATGGATCGCGACAGAGAAAGCATGAGAGCTAATACATCTTAAGCTTCAAACAACAAAATAACTTTAAAACTACTACGCCTATAATAGCTACACAATATAACAAGCAACAAAACAGAGCAAAGGACGGATACATCTACAACTACTCGTCGGAATCAGGGGATGGAGGAGGGGCACCCTTATCCTGCAGGTAACACAGGATAGACTTCAGAGTGCGAGACACCTTCTTGAACTTATGCTTCACGAGGCCTCGAAGATCCATAATGTCCTGCCGTAGAACAGCCTGACCCTCCTCAAGCTGAGTTATACAGGCATCCCTGGCGGCCTGATCTGTGCCCTGCTTCGGTGCCACAGGAGGAGAACTCTCACTCGTGTCCTGGGCCTCCACTTCTTCCTCATCCTGCTCTTCTTCTTCTTCTTTTTCAGCTCCACCTTTTTCATTACTCTCTTCCTCTTCACTCTCAGTCTTATCCTCACTTTCTTCAAGTAAGGCTTGACGTCGACGAGGCCCAATGTCCATTTGATTAAGAGTCGTCTCATTGATGTAACGGACAGGTACAAGCTTTTTCGCCCCGAGCCTATAGCCAAACTCATATGTAAGCTTACAGATGAGTCAACTAAATGGGAGCGATTCAGTCCTCCTATTCGAACGTGTAATAAGGACTATCTATCGCAAGATGTACGTAGGTACACACAGCTTCTCTCCTTGCCTCATCTGATATAAGAAATCCACCATCAGGCGTGTGCACTTACTGCGATTGCTCCACCTACGATAGACGTTGAACGTGCAGATATGGTGAAGTAAGCAGAAATCGTCCGTCATGTTAGTCGCTAAGAGGCTTCTATTTGGCTGCCATTCGACCAGATGACCACACAGGAACCACGTGCGAAGATCCCTTTCACGTTCACTATTCAGATTCTTCTCACTAGCATGAACCTCGCCAAGCGGCACGTTCAAAAGTCGGGAAATCAAAGCAACGTCGATCGTGGCCTCCCTATCTCTTCCGCAAGGGTCTTAAACTGCAATGGCTCCAGCGAAGGCTCTTAAATGTGGGCATAGAAAGATCAGATAGTACCCACATTAGCGCGGTATTCGCCCTCGAATAGCGGACACCAACCGGCCCCTTCCAGGCGCTCAAACAAGAGATACTCTCCAAATAGTCGCGCATCTAGATAAGCTTCAAAAAGGACCCTACGGCCCTCATAGACTCCATGAGATAGCTCTGCCAACAAAGTTCTTAAAAACGGGAGCGCGTGGATCGAGGTCCCACTTTGTCTGATACTCTCGAGTGGCGGTCGTGCTCGCGGTGGCACCTCTTGGCCTCCGTGCACGGGTTGGGCGGCTAGGCTCGGCTTCATCAATGAGAGCTATTTTCTTCCCCATGAAAGAGAGAATGGTGGAAATAGAAAATATGGCAATAATAAGCCCGAATAGGGCCATGGAAAATGAGAGAAAAGAGGAAAATAGAATGAATGATGGGGCTTTCACGAATTTGAGACTCAAAGTAGGGATTTGAGTGCTCAAATGGAATGAAAAGGAAAGAAAATCAGCAATGGAGGTGGGTTTTGAGATGGGTAGAATGGGGATGCACAAAAATGGAAGAAGAAAGGGTTTGAAGATGGGTTTTTATGGGGTTTTGAGAGAAACCTCAAGAAAAGGGAAGCATGGGAGGGTAGTTTATAAAGGAAAGAGGGTTTGGGAGGTGTTTTATTCGACGAACCATGAAGGAGTGGGCCACACTAGGCCTCAACGATGTCGGCCCGACCGGCCCAACCTGTATGGGCCCACTGGGCAGTGAGGGCTTGCCGAACCGGCGAGGGCCTCGCCGGTCTCGGGACTAACCGGCGATGGCTTGCCGGTGGGGCGAGGTCCTCCCCCTCCCCAAGCATAAAAATGATGTGGGTCCCCCCCTGGGTCCCCCTGGAATTGCCCCGATTGGGCCCCTAGTCTGATTCAACTTGATTCAGGTTACTTCGACTAGAATCTGATATAGGTTCAGGTTTACTGACATTTTAACAGCTGGGATGGGATGATACATGGTCTAAACCCATCGATGGATGGTCTAGAAGAGATTTGGGGTCGCTGTGTGTGATCAAGAGTGTGTACAAACCTGATCTTGGCGATTATTTTCAGTAAACTTTCGCCGATAGGTGCAACTAGAAAACCTACAATAATTCTAGATTTATCTCACACCCTCCTATACTAAGGTGGCATCAGCGTGCATTGTGTGACCATAACCCAGGTCCGGTTTAATCCAAATCATGCTCTGATGCCAACTTATAATGCCCTGAAATTTAGGGGTCGAGCATAACTTAGCTCCCGAGTTTTAAAACATCACTTATGCAACATATGCAATGATGGATGTATGTTATCTGTATGAGTGCATAAAACATGAAATAGATTAAGCCAAACTACAAACATAATCCAGGGATAGGTGAAATCTGCAAGCGAAAGACGGAAGAAACATATATGTATATCTATATGAGTCCCTGAGATATGTATGCTCTGCCAGGTCAAAATTACAAGTGTTTGTTTTAAAATATAAGTATCAAAATGAAATCATCCATTACAAATAAACCCAGAATCCCCATAGCTCAGGACACAGCTCACATGAAACCGCCTGAGAACTGCATAAAAGAAAATGCGTCCTCATTATCCTCATACTCCTGCTCTCCCTCGGGGGTCGCATCATCATCTGTATCTAAGACAGAGTCTGGTTGGTGTTGAAACACCATCCCAGAATGTGGGAGTGAGTGATCAACTCAATGGAACTATACAGTAAAAGTTAACATATTATCAATTCAATTAAGTAGTAATGATAAGGCAATACAATCAAACACGTCCTAATTATTCTTGTTAATGCAAGGATGTATGCAGAAATGATGCATGCTCTCGCCTGCACTCCCACAGCGTCTTCATCTTACGGTATGCATGACAATCTCCCGCAGTGCTCCACGACGCCAAAGCACATGCAATGCGGTGCATGAACATGATTACCAAGTTGTTATTAGTCCTTTTCATACAACAGAATTGGGAAGCTAAGGTACCTTCCTCATATCAATTCCCAAACGGTGATCCATTCTAGGGTCGTCAGTCCTAGACAATCTTATATGATATTGTGGTTCTAGGTCACTGCAAAGGGCTCGTCACCAATCAATGAATACCTATCATACTTTAGTTACTACCCTAATGCTCGTCGCCTCAACGCAATATCAAGGTATGCTCGAGGTCACTACAAAGGGCTCGTCACCAATCAATGAAGGCCGACAACACAAATATAGTGTCCCATACCACCATAATCGGCTCACGAGTTTGAATTGCTCACTGGTCACTATGGGGAGGTTCGTCACCCCAGCTGTAACGACCTTGGAATTTCTATGCTAATCTTTCCTTAAGTAGTTGTTTTGGGGTAATTAGTGCTTTACTTGATTGCTTGAAAAATCCGCATCAATCACTTTAAATTGTATCTGCATGGCTCTAAACGTGTAGATTAGTGAGCGCTACGTTACTCTGAAATCTGGGATCCATCGCTAAATCCAGTTGTTCTGGGGAATTTTTGGAAGATCTGGATCGGACCTGGACCGCGCGTCGAAAGTCCGATGGCGATGATCTTAGGCTGTTGCGGTCACCGAGTTGGGCTTGATCTTCACCTCAAAAATCAAGTCGATCTGATGTTCTGGGTCGATTTGCTTGAGCTCAGAGTGAAGAGTGTGAGAACGGTTGGAATTTAATAAGCTTTTATTGAAATCTGAGTCGTGTCGCTTGTGCGACGATTTTAAGCATTCTGACCGTTGGATTCTGATCCAATTTCACCCTCTGATCAGGATGGTTGGCCCAGGCATATCCTAGTGCTTGTGGACCTGATCGAGTTCCCGTGACCGTTGAATTGAGTGTGGTCCGCCACGGCTGATCTGAAGAGCCGGTCGGTATGAAATCTCTGCTTGACCTAGATCCATGGTCAAGGAGCTTAAGTCCGACCTTTCGTGGTTATAGGCCCACCAGAAGTGCTTCGTTGGATCGAGAAAGGTGTGCTTTGGTTATAACCTAAGTATACCTTGACCCTGGGGTTATTTCCATCATTTTAAGGCCTATATATAGTCCTTAAACCCTAGCTCTCATTTCCATACGAATTTTCTCTAACCCTAGCTTGGAAAGAGAGTGGAAAAGAGAGAGAAAGTGAGAGAGATAAGTTGGTGAATCATCTTGATTCTTCCTTGTTCTTCTTCATCTTCGAACCTTCACTTTGAATCGTTCTTCTGACGATTCTGAGTTCCTTTGGGGTAAGTTAACCTAACCCTAACCTGTGTTAGAGCTTAGACTAGACTTGGTGTTGTGGTATCTCATTTCTATCCTTATTTTAGGGTATTCTAGCGCCGTTGACGAAGACAACTCGTCTAAAATCAGCCCGGCGGTTCTTTCTTTGCTTAAGGTGCGGACTTTAAGTGTATAGGTTATGGTTTTCAAGGCTTTCAATCCCAGTTAGTGATTTATTCTTGCTATGGATGAGATTTCACATGCCAAATGTTGTGTTTACATTGCTTTCCTGACATGCATGTGCTATATTGAGATTTGTGTATTCTAAGTGTATTTATAAAGTACCGTATACGTATAAAATACGCACTTGTGTTTGCCATGATTATTTGTCATGTATGTATGCTAGATGCATGTATGACAACTCCTTGATAAAAGGAATTGTCTAAGTGCATGTATTTCAACATGCGTCATGTATGTTGTTCCATGTATGCTAAGTGTTTGTAGAAATGCATGAATGATCTAAGTGTAACTTATTACACTTGTTGCGGGCGTTGAGAAGTGATTCTCAATACTCCTATGGATGCGCATGTTTTCCTTTATGCAGTTACATTCCAAGTTATTTAAATTCAAGCATCTCCTATGCTTACATTTATGTTAAGTTGATATTCTTCAGATGTGTATGTACCATGATCTGAGTTGTTGATCCATTACTGCTTTACATTCCATATGAATATCTGTAGTTGTGTAAGGTGTTTGGGACTATGCCTTAGTCCAGGAAATCGGTAATTGACCCTTTGAATCGTGGTTGAGATTGCTTTCGCCACGTAAGACGTATTAGACGATCCCGAGTCGTATTAGAGTTGTCGGCAGTGGTTTGGCCACGCAGAGTGTTTGCGCACTCTATGTCGCTCAATTCGACGTGCGCTCGTGCTAGTCGAGTTCGTCAAGTAACCCGATTGTCCGATGTATGTTAACCATGTATGGACGCTACTGCTTGAATCTAGGGTACCGAACTTACCAGTGAAATCCTAATAACCATGGTACCTGATCCGCTAAGACTCATGAAGTACACAAACACCCCGTGTGGCCAAACCACTGTCGACAACCCTACTACGACTCGAGTTCGTCAAACACGTCCTACGTGGCGAAAACAACCTCGGCCACGAACTCAAGGGTTATTACCGATTCCATGGACTATTTCATAGTCCCAAGCACATTCAAGTATAATAGATATTCATACTAGCAATTCAGAAAAGTAATGGATCAACGATTCTAATCATACAAGCATGTGAGCATTTGTTGAATATCAACTTAACATGAATTCACACGCAAGTAACGTCTAAGTTAAACAGACAAAGAATATAGATTGCATGGAGGAAATCATACATATCATTAAGATAGTTGAGAATCTCTTCTCAATGCCCATAAAAGTACAATATATGACACTTATTCATTCAGACCTTTCTACAAACACTTAGGCTACATATTCCAACATACATGACGTATGTTGGTGATAGCTCACCTTAGGATAATTCCTCTTGCCAAGGAGTTGTTACACATACAACTAGCATAAACATGCGACAATTAATCATGGCAACCACATACTCATATTGCATACGTATACGATACTTTCTACATATACATGGAATACACAAATCTCAATATAATTCATATATATCAAAAACGCAATACAAACATCGCATTTGGCATGTGAAATTGCACCCACAACAATAATAAACCATTAACCAACATTGAAAGCCTTGAAACCATAACCTATACGAATATAGTCCGCACCTTAAACCAGAAAGTGCGCAACAGATCTGATTCAAACGATAAGTCTTCGTCAACAGCGACTAGATAACCTAAGGCAGGATTAAAATGAGCTACATCAACACTTAGACTATTCTAAGCTCCAAAACAGGTTAGGGTTTAATTGACTTACCCAAGAACGAACTGAGAATTACCGAAATAACGATTCAGATGCGATGGTTTAGGTACGCAGAGTAACAGGGAAGAATCTCAAGATGATTCACCAACTTCTCTCTCACTTTCTCTCTCTTTTCCTCTCTCTCTCTCTTAGCTAGGGTTTGGAAAATTCGTATGAAATTTGAAAGTGAGGGTTTAAGGTCTTTATATAGGCCTAATATTGATGAAAATAGCCCCATGGCCAAGGTATACTTAGGTTATAACCAATTTGGGTCTATTTCAGTCCAACGGAGCACTTCTGGTGGTCCCTTTTCCACGTGCGGTCAGACTTAAGCTCACTGACCATGGATCTAGGTCAGACTGAGTTTTGGTACCAATCGGATTTACAAATCAGCCATAGTGGACCAGTTTCAATTTAACAGTCACCGAAACTCGATCAGGTCCACCGGCACTTTGACATGTATGGGCCATCTTCCATGATCCGAGGGTAAATTTGGGTCAGATTCTAACTGTCAGAATGCTTAAAATCGGCGTGCAAGCGATACGACTTAGATTTCTTAAATTCATATTTAATTTCTAAATAATTTCACCTTTCTCACACTCCTCACTCCGGACTTAAGAAAATCGTCTCAGGACATCATCCGGACTTGATTTTTGAGGTGATTGTCAAGCCCAACAAGGTGATCATAATTGTCTAAGATCATTGCTATCGGACTCTCGACGCGCGGTCCAGGTTTGATACAAAGTTTCCAAGTACTCCCAAGAGCAACTGGATTTAACGTTGAATCCTAGATTTCAGGGTAACATAGCGCTAACGATTCTACAGGTTTTGGGTCCTACAGATCAAATTTAAAGTGACTGGTGCTAATTTCACAGGCAATCGAGTTTAGCGCTAGCTAATTCACATTTAACTTCTAAAGGCTTGAGTCCTAAGGGAAACCTGATTGAGGTGGTGCTCGGGTCCTTGCATAAAATTTTTCGGGATGTTACATGTCGTCCATCTGCTGGATGGCTAGTGGACCCCCCCCCCCCCCAAAATGTATGTGTTTTATATATGCCGTCCTGCCATTTTAGTTGGCTACTGGATGGCAGGGGGACCCCACCATGTGGTATATATTTCATCCATGCCGTCCATCTATATGGGACCCACCCCACGTGTGGGCTACACCTGTGATATATATGTGTGTGAATATATATATATATATATATATATATATATATGTATGTATATATATATTATATATATTATATATATCATTTATATATTATATTATATAATGTATACATGATGGTGGGCCTTTATGGCACCCACCATGATGCCTGTATTGCATCCAAACCATCCACCATTTGGCAAGCTTGTCTTAACAGGCTTGAGACTAAAAATAAGTCAGATCTAAAGTTCAAGTGGACCCCACCATTTTAAGTAATGGACAATGACATCCATCGTTCAAAATTTCTAAGGGTAATAGTAGTTCCCTATTAAGCTGATATTGTTTCCACTTCATCTATCATTATGTTAATTTATGAACAGTTTGGATGAGAAATATATGTTATGGTGGACCTTAGGAATTTTAATGGTGGAAACCATTCTCACCATTCTTATTTGGCTGTGGCCCATTGATGTACATATGGGGCCCAATTGGTGTGACCCATCTGATATACATAAGGCCCATGTGATTGGGCCATCTTAATGTATTTGTGGCCCATATTTATGGCCTGTTGTTGAGGCCCACCTTCATGTGTATGAGGCTGTTGTTGAGGCCCACCTTCATATGAATGTAAGGCCCATGTTATGAGGCCTATTCGATGTATTTGTGGCCCATTGTTGAGGCCCACTTTGATATATACAAGGCCCATTGTGATGTATTTGGGGCCCATGGGTTGAGGCCCATGTGTTTAGGCCCATCTTGATGCATTTGTGGCCCGTTGTTGAGGCCCACCTTGATATATACATGAGGCCCATGTGTTTAGGCCCATCTTGATGCATTTATGGCCCATTGTTGAGGCCCACCTAGATATACATGAGGCCCATGCTGTGACGCCCATTTGATTTATTGGAGGCCCATGGGTCGAGGCCCATTGGGATGTGCCTAAGGCCCATTGAATGTGATTTCACTGTGGTGTATGTGTTGACCTTTATGGTGGGTCGTGCCTTGAGAGCAATGTTGGTTTAACGTCCACATTATAAGGATAATGTTAGTTAAATGTCCGCATTGTATCTCTACCTATGGCCCAGTGATAGGCCCATACTTGTTATGTGTAGGCCGTCTAGGCCCATCTGTATTGTAAGGTTAGTCCATTACTTTATAACATGCTTATTGTAGCTCCATGATTCATGCCCATACGCATCATATGTATACTTGATATGAGGAATGTTTGATCATAGCATAAGTTGTTGGGCTGAGACATTTACGGGACTCCTTATGAGACGAAGTGCCCCACATGAGCATGTGGTACGCGCGAGATTGCTGCATGACTGATAGTGTGACTCATGCATTTCGCATTGTGTGTCGTGATCACTGCATGCCCTAGCGACATCGGGGTCGTGGCCTCCACAGGCACATCGTGGATGGTCGTATGGGATACCAGAAATATTAGCTTTAGCATTGTGGGCACTTAGGATGTCCTTGGGTGAAAATCCCAAAACTTTTTTGGTACTAGGAGTTGCTCCAACGTCTAGACCGAGTGGATACACAAGCGCTTGAGTGCCGAATACCAGTAGGCCGCGTCTCCCACTGTGTCGTGGTCGGTTGGAAGGGGGTGTGGCCTTATCCACTCGAGTGAGGGGGTTATAAGCTAGGCTGAGTTTGACCAGCTCACAAATGAGTCCGCTATCGACAAGCCGGGTAAGTATTGGCAGACTACTAGTCAGGTGGATAGTGTGGTCTCTTCCACTTGCTTGGCTATGCAGCTAGGGAGGAGGTAGTAGTGTGAAGTGTATTAGACCCCATTGATATCCAGAGAGGAACTGTACTGATATGTATACTTGATGAGTACTGGCACGCTTGTTTTGCATCTCTTATATGACATTTGGCTACATAGGCCTCGCATCGCATGACTTTGGTATGGCTGATAACATTGACGGACTTACCCGCATACTTCCGCATTACTCTGATATTATATACTTAACACTTACCTTACACACACTTCCACCACCCTCTAAGCTTTCTATAAGCTTATGCATGATAGATGCGTGCAGGTGGCTTTAGGTTGTAGCAGCGTTGAGCTTGGAGTGTGCAGCGGTCTTCTAGAGTTTTGATTTTTGACATATGTATTTTCCTTTCAGCATTGTACTCAAATATTTATATTAGTAGATATGTGATGATGATGTTGTTTTGTGACTTGGTTATGTTTGTGGTTATGCTCCATTACAAAAAAAAATCATACTGAAAATCCTCCTTGTAGGATCCCAGGATCAAAATCTGGCGTATGGGCGCTGGGAGCCGAGAATGGGGTACTACGGAGGCTGTCGACACCGGATTCGACGATCGGGAATTTTGTGAGCCCGTTTTCTGAGTTTGGGGCATGATAGAAGTTGGTATAAGAGCGTAACTTGGGAATACCTGAGATCACATAACATATCTGCTATGAACTTTGAATGGTTAGACCCCCGAGTTCGAATAACTTAGAAACTCCCTGATATAGCTCCCTATCATGTGTGCATTCGAGAGTGCTCGAGGATGATAGGTCCTTGTTCCTTCCTGTAGGACATGGCACCCAAGAGACTGACCCAAGTGACTTTCGTTTCCTGGCCTGAGATTCTTGTTTCCCCACCTGTGACTTCTGCACCCCCATCCGAGTATAGCGCAGCACTGACCATGTCTGTAAGTGCGGACCAGCTACAGCAGATGTTGTAAGCAATGATCGCCATTCTTCAGAGAGGAGACCGAAAGAGGAAGGCCCCCTCCAGTTAACTCCTAGTTGCAGCGATGTCGATGGCCATAGAGGTATAAGAACTGTCTGTCCTTCCGAGCATTTGCACCACCTAAACGTCAGCCCTTAAGTGTATGCTTAAGATGTGGTGTGCCGGGGCACCGCATTTTGGAGTGCCCCCACCCACGGCAACCCCTACCACCCAGACCGTTCTTTGGTGCTTACTTTGGGTGCAGTGGGATAGGGCATCGTAGGAGTGAGTGTCCCCATCCTCAGCAGTAGCAGCAGGATCCTCAGACATCAGGAGGAGTCACCGTCTTCCTAGATTGTTCATGAATGAGACGTCCTGAGATTTAGAGCTTGAGATTTGTGGGCGTTATACCCATCCCTTAGATGTTTGATTATGTTGGTATGTTGTGTTCTGATTATATATATAGTGGTGTGGTTTTCCTCCCTTGGTAAGCTCTATATTGGTGATGTTATGGTTTAAATTTCGAGGATAAAATTTTTCTTAAGTGGGAAGAGCTGTAAGACCCATATCCTAGTCCGTACTGTTCCGTCGACTCCGGCGATCCTTTCCATCGAAGTTCGGCAATCTGTGACGTATAATCAATGTTTGCACGCGACTCTAAGTCGTATTCTTTAGAATTGAGTCGGCTTAATCCAAGACTTGTATCATTGCGACCGCACCGTCGCCGCGGTTCTAACGCCGCGTCTTGCATACCGATCCGATACCCTGGCAGGGAGATGTGGGCCGACGTTTATTTCAAAGAAAATGTTGTGCGTTTGCAACCCCAAGAGAATCTCTACAACATGTCCCATCAACCAATCAATCAATCCATCAATCAATCACCTCATGTCAAGTACAAAGCAACCCATGCTTTCTTTCTTCACACGTTAAGTAATTACCAAGTCAACTCTTTCTCACCCTCTCTCTTAAACAACCATACATGTCAAGTACACATCACACATCACTCACCCTTTCACCCATCACACCCATCCCTCAGTTCTCTTACAACCCTTTCTCTCTTTCTCTCATTTCTCAACACAACTCCCAAGCTAGCAAAAAAAATGCACGTCCATGCATTCCAAGAGAGAAAAATGACTTTGTGTGGCCCACCTTTCCCATCCCAAAAACCTTCATCCTAGCCATTCAACTCTCATCACCCTCCATTAAAGTAAAACACAAGGAGACCGGCGTTCCAACAGACTGAGAAGATCGAATGGTGGGCGCTTTTATAGGCTGGATTGTCATGTTCTTATGATGGGCCAAGTGAGGCCTACCAATCGATGGTATGGATCTCTCTTTGGACCATAAGATGTGGCCGATGGCCTACCTTGATTATCAATGTCATTCCATGACAGGGCCATTCTCTATGGACTCCATCATGATGTTTACTTTCTAGTTTAAAAAGGGGTCATCTAGACCATTGATTTTGATCGGTGGGCCCATATGAAATGGGACCCACTTGATGTATGTTATAGATTATGCAAGGGAGGGCCCATAGTGCTATGGTCCCTCCATCATCACGTGTCTCTCTTTCTCTCTCCCTCTCTCTTTCATATTTTTGGTATGATGATGTAGCCATGTGGCCCGCCCAGATGGACCCCACCATAAGGCATGTATTTTTATCCAAGTCATCTATTGGTGGGGCCCACTTTATAAGTGTTGTATCCACACCACCCATCATTTGGTGGCCCAGTGTGTAGCCCACTTGAAATGCACAACCGTCTAGTGTCCCTGGACGCGAGACGATTGAATGGAAAACACAAATATTAGCTTGGTGTAATGCATTTGGGGTGGGCCACTTGTGTAGACCCCACCTTGATGCATGTTGTTAATCCACGTCGTCCATTCCATTCTCCATATTATTTTCCCTGTTGAACCAAAAAATGAAGCTGATCCAAGTATCTGGTGGGCCATAGCATAGAAAATAGTGATTTTCATCGTTTAAATTCACCTTAACTTTTCTACACACCAAAAGATGCCCAATATTGGGCTTGTTGGATTGGTTTTGGACTATAGAATCCATTGGGTGAGATGGATTCTTCCGATGTGGGCCCCACGCATGAAAAATCATGAGATTTCCCGATGTAAAAAAAAAAATTATATGCAGCAGAAGCTACTGCTGTCAGAGGCGCAGGCAGCGCCTGCGGCATGTAGTAGGTGGAAAACAGCAGACCTACGGTCCATCTGTGTGCCCCACCATGATGTGTGTTTCGTATATCCACACCATCCATTTTGTAGGCCCTTAGGGCAGTAGGCTGCCCTCCAAAAATTAGCCGCATCCAAAGCTCAGGTGGCCCGCATCATAGGAAACAATGGGGTTGAACCGTCTGCCATTGAAACCCATTTTTGGGTTCACAAAAGTTTTAAATCAATATGAAATTTGTTTTTACTCTTCATTCAGGTTTGCGTGACCTTATGAATGAATTGGATGGCTTATAAACATTATGGTGGGCTCGACGTGGGACCCACAATGATATATGTGTCTTATTCCCACCATCCAGCGGACGGTGGAGCCCACAGTGATGTATGTGTTCTATTCACACCATCCACTGTTGTGGACGGTGGAACCCACCTAGATGTATGTGTTTTATCAATGCCGTGCAGCTGCTGGACGGCTAGTGGACCCCACCAAAATTTATGTGTTTTATATATGTCGTCCAGCCATTTTAGCTGGCTGCTGGATGGCAGGGGGACCCCACCATATGGTATATGTTTCATCCATGCCGTCCATCTATATGGGACCCACCCCACGTGTGGGCTGCACCTGTGATATATATATATATGTGTGTGTGTGTGTGTGTGTGTGTGTGTGTGTGTGTATGTATATATATATATTATATTATATATATTATATCTATTATATATATCATTTATATATTATATTATATAATGTATACATGATGGTGGGCCTTTATGGCACCCACCATGATGCCTGTGTTACATCCAAACCATCCACCATTTGGCAAGCTTGTCTTAACAGGCTTGAGACTAAAAATAAGTCAGATCTAAAGTTCAAGTGGACCCATGTGATTAGGCTATCTTGATGTATTTGTGGCCTGTTGTTGAGGCCCACCTCCATGTGTATGAGGCCATTGTTGAGGCCCACCTTGATATAAATGTAAGGCCTATGTTATGAGGCTCATTTAATGTATTTGTGGCCTGTTGTTGAAGCCCACTTTGATATATACGAGGCCCATTGTGATGTATTTGGGACCCATGGGTTGAGGCCCATTTGTTTAGGCCCATCTTGATGCATTTGCGGCCAGCTGTTGAGGCCCACCTTGATATATACATGAGGCCTATGTGTTTAGGCCCATCTTGATGCATTTGTGGCCCGTTGTTGAGCCCACCTTGATATACATGAGGCCCATGCTGTGAGGCCCATTTGATATATTGGAGGCCCATGGGTCGAGGCCCAATGGGATGTACCTAAGGCCCATTGAATGCAATTCCACCGTGGTGTATGTGTTGACCTTTATAGTGGGTCGTGCCTTGGGAGCAATGTTGGTTCGACGTCCACATTGTAAGGATAATGTTGGTTAAATGTCCGCATTGTATCTCTCCCTAGGGCTCAGTGATAGGCCCATACTTGTTATGTGTAGGCCGTCTAGTCCCATCTGCATTGTAAGGTTAGTCCATTACTTTATAACATGCTTAGTGTAGCTCCATGATTCATGCCCATATGCATTAAATGTATGCTTGATATGAGGAATGTTTGATCATAGCATAAGCCGTTAGGCTGAGACATTTACGGGACTCCTTATGAGATGGAGTGCCCCACATGAGCGCGTGGTATGCGCGAGATTGCTGCATGACTGACAGTGTGACTCATGCATTTCGCATTGTGTGTCGTGATCACTACACGCCCTAGCGACATCGAGGCCGTGGCCTCCATAGGCACATCGTGGATGGTCGTATGTGATACGAAAAATATTGGCTCTAGCATTGTGGGAACTTAAGATGTCCTTGGGTGAAAATCTCAAAACCTTTTTGGTACCAAGAGTTGTTCCAATGTCTAGACCGAGTGAATACACGAGCCCCCGAGTGCCGAATACTAATAGGCTGCATCTCCCACTGTGTCGTGGTCGGTTGGAAGGGGGTGTGGCCTTATCTGCCTGAGTGAGGGGGCTATAAGCTAGGCTGAGTTTGACCAGCTCGCAAATGAGTCCACTATCGACGAGCCGGGTAGGTATTGGCAGACTACTGGTCAGGCAGATAGTGTGGTCTCTTCCACTTGCTTGGCTGTGCAGCTAGGGAGGAGGCAGTCAGTGTGAAGTGTATTAAACCCCGGTGGTATCCAGAGAGGAACTGTACTGATATGTATACTTGATGAGTACTGACACGCTTGCTTTACATCTCGCATATGACATTTGGCCACATAGGCCTCACATCGCATGGCCTTGGTATGGCTGATAGCATTCATGGACTTACTCACATACTTCCGCATTACTATGATATTATATACTTAGTACTTACCTTACACACACTTCCACCACCCTCTAAGCTTTCGATAAGCTTATGCATGATAGATGCGTGCAGGTGGCGTTAGGTTGTAGCAGCGTTGAGCATGGAGCGTGCAGCGGTCTTCTGGAGTTTTGATTTTTGACATAAGTATTTCCCTTTCAGCATTGTACTCAAATATTTATATTAGTGGATATGTGATGATGATGTTATTTTGTGACTGGTTATACTTGTGGTTATGCTCCATTACAAAAAAAAATATCATACTGAAAATCCTCCTTATAGGATCCCAGGATCAGATTCTGGCGTATGGGCGCTGGGAGCCAAGAATAGGGTACTACGGAGGCTGTCGGCACCGGATTCAGCGATCGGGAATTTTGTGAGCCTATTTTCTTAGTTTGGGGCGTGACACCCAACACATGACACCAAATGCTGGAACATGTTCATTATCGAAACTTAGCCAAGTTAAGTTCGAGGAATTTGGTAAGAGGCCTTCCCAAGATTATAAAGGAAGAAAAGATTGTATGTGGTGACTGTCTAAAGGGTAAACAGATAAAAGTCGGACACAAAAAGACAACCACCATAACAACACCAAAGCCATTGAATTTACTACACATGGACCTAGTGGGTCCCACTAAAGTTGAAAGCCATGATAGAAAATGATACTTCTTGGTAGTAGTGGATGATTACTCTAGATTTACTTGGGTCGCCTTTCTTCGAGAAAAATCTGATGCTTTTGATGAATTTGTAATTATGGCAAAGCGACTCCAAAATGAGAAAGGATACTGCATAAATCGTATTAGGAGTGATCATGGTGGTGAATTTGAAAATGAGTGGTTTCAAATATATTATGATGAGAAAGGAATTCGCCATGAATTCTCAATCCCAAAAACTCCACGGTAAAATGGAGTTGTTAAAAGAAAGAATTGAGTATTATAGGAAATGGGCTCAGTTACGCTGAGTGGAAAGGATATGGCCAAAAGCTTCTGGGCTGAAGCAATCAATACAGCCTGCTACATAATAAATAGAGTATATCTGAGAGCAGGTTTAAACAAAACACCATATAAGCTATGGTACTGAAAATAACCTAGTGTGAAATACTTTCGTGTCTTTGGTAGTAAATGTTATATCCTGAAAGATAAGAACACCTAGGAAAGTTTGAGTCTAAAAGTGATAAAGGCATCTTTCTTGGGTATGCCTTAAATAGTCATGCTTATAGTGTGTATAATCTAAGGACCCTCACTATTTAAGAATTAGTTAATGTGGTGGTTGATGACCAACCTCATGAAGAAGAAAGTCCCTTGAATGAATTAGAAGATGATATGGATTCATGCATTCTAGGTAAATCAGATAACAAATCTTCCACATCTAATGAACCTCAACCATCATCTAACATACCCATCATTAAGGATCACCCTCTAAATCAAATCATTGGAGATCTTAATGATGGTGTAAGAACTCGTTGTCAGATAGAAAGCATTTATAGTCATTTTTGCTTCACCTCAAAGATTGAGCCCAAGAATATTGTAGAAGCTCTTCAAGATGAATATTGGATAAATGCTATGCAAGAAGAACTTCAACAATTTCAGAGAAATGAGGTATGATAACTAGTTCCCAGACCACTTGATACAAACATCATCGGAACCAATTGGATCTTCAAGAATAAATCCGATGAATCTGGCAATGTGATTAGAAATAAAGCAAGATTGGTAGCTCAAGGATATTTACAGATAGAAGGGATTGACTTTGATGAAACATTTGTTCCTGTAGCTTGCCTTGAGTCAATCAGGATTCTCATGTCTATTGCATGTGCGTTAAAATTTAAACTATTTCAAATGGATGTCAAAAGTGCATTTCTCAGTGGGGTACTTATGAAGAAGTTTATATAGAACAACCTAAGGGATTTTCAGACCCTAAGTATCCTCAACATGTCTATCGATTGAGCAAAGCACTTTATGGCCTCAAACAAGCACCACGTGCTTGGTATGAACATTTAACGTAATTTCTTTTGGATCACAAATTCTGTAGGGGTAGTGTAGATAAAACATTATTCACACAAAAGATACAGAATTCATTGCTCATTGCCCAGATCTATGTGGATGACATAGTCTTTGGTTCTACATGTGAAGATACTGCTCATAGCTTCGCCGAACTCATGAAATCTAAATTTGAAATGAGTATGGTCGGTGAGTTGAACTTTTTCTTATGATTACAAGTGAAGCAATTGCACAATGGGATTTTTGTATGTCAGACCAAGTATGCAAAAGATCTAGTAAAAAGATTTGGACTTGAATCTGGTCGTACTTATCATACTCTTATGAGCACCACACTTAAACTCTCCAAAGATCTAAATGGCAAGAGTGTGAATCAACACCTGTACCGTAGCATGATAGGAAGCCTACTGTATCTCACAACAAGTCATCCAGATATATCATTTAGCATGGAAGCATGTGCGTGATATCAGGCTGATCCTAAGGAATCACACCTAATAGTAGTTAAAAGAATCATCAAATATATGGCTGGAACAACCACTTTCAGACTATCGTATCCTTTTGAAACATCTACCATCATTGCTGGATATTTAGACGCCGATTAGACTGGAAATTTAGATGATTGCAAATCAACTAGTGGCGGATGTTTCTATATTAAAAATTATTTGGTATCTTCGTAGAGCAAGAAACAAAATTCGATATCTCTGTCCACTACTGAGGCCGAATACATCGCTGCAGGTAGTTGCTATGCACAACTCCTCTGGATGAAATAAATGTTGTTGGATTATGGGATTGGGCAATCCACGATGACTCTCTTTTATGACAACACTAGTGCCATCAACATTTCAAAAAATCCTGTTCAACATTCTCAGACTAAGCATATTGACATTCGACATTATTTTATCTAAGAACTTGTTGAAGAAAAGATCATTGTACTGGACTATGTGTCTACATAAAAATAACTCGTTGATATCCTAAGAAAGCCTCTTGATGCAAATACTTAAGAAATCGATTGGATTATGTGTAAATTGATGGAAAGCTCAGTCAACTATAAACTAAATAGGCATATCTAAGGACTTGAGTCCTCATTTTTATTGGGTGGTTAAACCTACATGTGCAATATAGGTATATCCTCATGTACTAACCATGATTTATATGTTGGGAGAAATGAAAAAACAAAATTCTGACATACTCGATGTAATCGAGTCAAATTTGATATCATTAACGGCTCTCAGGAAGACAAAGTCTTAACCATTGGTCCTTTCCAACGGACATTGGAAATAACTGTTGATTCTTCCCAATAGTCATCGACACAGTCTTCTATGTCATTATGAGCCCAAGTTCAATGACATCGAATCTAGTTCGATGTCATTGACACTCTCTGCTATAAAAAGGGAACGAGAGAATGAAACATTTCACAGCTTGGTTCTATTTTTTTTTTGGTTTTTCTCTATCCTCCATCCTTACAAGCTCAAGAAACTTCTTTGCTCTAAATCTTCGAAAACCCAGGAACCCAGGAATAAGAAACTGACAACAAATAACTCTCCTCCTAACCAATCGGATTAGGAGTAAGTTACGATAGCAGAACGTATTTGAAATTGTGGTAATGACCACTTTAGTAGAAGTGGGAATATGCCAAGATGTCCTAGAGGGGGGTGAATAGGACTTTTTAAAATTTTACGATGATTTAAAACCTATCAACCCTATCCTGAACTAACATGCAATATCAGGATTTCTTCAATGTAACTCTAATGGCTTCCAAGCCAAATAGAGGATCCAATTATAAGACTCTTCAAAATATAAACAAGATGTAAAACATTGTTCATGATCGATGTGACTGTATGTGAGATGTGTTTCTAATTTGTTCATGTAAACATACATTATGAGAAAATTCAGAAAAATCACACAAGTAGTAAGAGTAAATAGCAATCCCAAACACAATCATTTTTATAGTGGTTCGACTACGTGTCTGCTCCACTTCTGGCGGACGCACCCAACCCTTGAGTGTACCGGATCTCATTAACAGAGGTTTCAAATCAGGTTAACCTCAAACCAGTACAACCTACATAAGGCTGACTCTAGGACCTACACAAGGTACCTAACATGTCTCCATGAGACACAAGTTTATGCCTCACACAGGAGTAAGGGTCAACACCTAGATTTTAGGCCACACAGGACAAGGATCCACACAAGGAACCTAGAGTTTATACTCTCAAGAGCAAGGGTCGACACATAGCACCCAGAGTTTTAGGCCACATAGGTCAAGGATCCACATAAGGAACCTAGAGTTTATACTCCCATGAGCAAGGGTCAACACACATCACCCACACGTATTCTCCCATCGGAGGCCTCATATGAGGACTTGAAAGGGGTGAGAATCACCCGTGACTCAATCCTACACAAAAGAATGATCAGCAGGGTCTCTAGACTCTAATGACTTACAGATAAGTAGATGAGCCCCATTTAGCATGTTGATGAAGATCTCCTCCTTTGATTGTGAAGAATCTTCAGCTCTCTTGATCCACAACACTTATGATGCTCCAATGTAAGGCGACGAGTTGGGTCAAGGTTATGTTGGAATCCTACTTTATTAATTATTTTCCTATATTAGAAACAGAGTGATTCCAAGCATCTATGCATTCAAGGTATCCCAGCTCAATGATTTGTCATTAAGGTGGTAGCTAGAGGATTCTTGAATGTGAAAGTTCATTCACCAATCCACTCAATTGAGTATCAATCATGAGGGTGGATTGAGGAATGAACTCACAATAGAGAAAAGGGCTTAAGATAGGTGATCTGAATTAAACGCTCAAAAGCTCTATCTATTTTCTCTGCAAACAACCTCATACAAGCTCTCATTAAATAGGCAAAAAGTTTCAAAGGAAATAAAACAGTTATATTTCTTACAGAGTTCGATATCATCGAGCGTATACTCTCGATAGCATCGAATGGCTGCTCGATGGCACAAACTCGATCTGTTAAATGCTTTTGAACCTTTTTGCCAATAGATCGAGGAAATCGAGCAGGCTTCGATGTCATCGAATTTCAAACTCCGATAACATCGTACCGTGGATCGATTCTTCGATATTGGAAAAACCTTAGAGCAGACTTGCCTTTGGAAATGAACAGGCATCGATATGATCGAGTATTCCTTGATATCATTTGGTTTTGAATATCGATGATATTGATACCAGTTTTGATTCATCGAACTTTTCAAGGATTTTTCCTATAAACTTGCTGGACAGTTTTGTGTCCCAATTCGATGCCATCGACCTGGTCTCGATATGATCAATATTCGAATATTGATATCCTCGAGTGATTCTAGATACTTCGAACATTTTGAAAGATTTTACTTGAAAGCTTGGTGGACAGATTTGTGTCCCAATCCAATATCATCGAAGATCCATCGATATCATCGAGGTTTGAATTTTGAGGATATTAAGGCTCTCTTCGAGATATCGAAAACCTCATGATTTTTCTTAACTGTATATTGGACACAAACTGACTAGATGTCGATTTTATTAAGCCTTCTTGATGAACTCGAGATTCGAAAGTCGATGATATTGAACCTGCCATCGATTCATCGATAATTCAGTCCAAGATTCATTGTGGTTGCTGGACATCTGAAGTCCTCATTTCGATAACATCGAGTGAGTATCAAGGACATTGATAACAGAGTCCGATTCCATTGAATCACTTATCAATAAATCAACAAAGGCTGAAAACTTAGAGATTTTCTTGATTTTGCAAAACAGTTTTCATACCTTAAACCCTAAGTTGTTGTAATGACCCTGAAAATTTTGTGCTTTTCTTTCCTTAGTAGCTATTTGGAGTAATCAGCGCTTATCTCGATTGCTTGTGAAATTCGCATCAATCACTTTAAATTTGATCTGCATGACTCAAAACCTGTAGATTAGTTAGTGCTATGTTACTCTGAAATCTGGGATCCATCGCTAAATCCAGTTATTCTGGGAAATTTTTGGAAGTTCTGGATCGGACCTGGACCGCGCGTCGAAAGTCCGATAGCGATGATCTTAGGCTGTTGCGGTCACCATGTTAGACTTGACCTTCACCTCAAAAATCAAGTCCATGTGATGTTCTGGGTCGATTTGTTTGAGTTCAGAGTGAAGAGTGTGAGAACGGTTGGAAAGTAAATGTGATTTTATGAAATCTGAGTCGTGTCGCTTGCGCGATGATTTTAAGCAATCTGACCGTTGGATTCTAACCTAATTTCACCCTCTGATCAGGGAAGGTGGCCCAGGCATGTCCTTGTGCTTATGGATCTAATCGAGATTCTGTGACCGTTGAATTGAGTGTGGTCTTCCACGGCTGATCTGAAGAGCCGGTCAGTACAAAAACTTAGCTTGACCTAGATTCATGGTCAGTGGGCTTAAGTCCGACCTTTCATGGTAATAGGCCCACCGGAAGTGCTTCGTTGGATCATGAGAGGCTGGTTTTGGTTATACCCTAAGTATACCTTGGCCCTGGGGTTATTTTCATCAATTTGAGGCCTATTTATAGTCCTTAAACCCTAGATCTCATTTCCATACGAATTTCCTAACCCTAGCTAAGTGAGAGAGAGGAAAAGAGAGAGAAAGTGAGAGAGAAGTTGGTGAATCATCTTGGATTCTTTCCTGTTCTTCTTCATCCTTTAACCTTCACTTTAAATCGTTATTCCGACGATTCTGAGTTCATCTTTGGGTAAGTTAACCTAACCCTTATCTGCGTTGGAGCTTAGAATAGTCTTGGTGTTGTTGTATCTCATTTCTATTCTTTTCTTAGGTTATCCTGTTGCCGTTGACGAAGACATATCGTCTGAAATCAGTTCGGTGTTCTTTTCTGGCTTAAGGTGCGGACTTTAAGTGTATAGGTTATGGTTTTCAAGGCTTTCAATGCCAGTTAATGATTTATTCTTGCTATGGATGAGATTTCACATGCCAAATGTTATGATTATGTTGCGTTCCTGATATGCATGTGTTATATTGAGATTTATGTATTCTATGTGTATGTATAAAGTACCGTATGCGTATAAAATATGAACCTGTGTTTGCCATGGTTATTTGTCATGTATGTATGCTAATTGTATGTGTGACAACTCCTTGGCAAAAGGAATTATCCAAATGCGTGTATTTCAACATACGTCATGTATGTTGAACTATGTATTCTAAGTGTTTGTAGAAATGTCTAAATGATCTAAAGTGTGATATATCAACCTAGTATGGGCGTTGAGAAGCGATTCTCAACTCTCCAACTAGTGTGTATGATTTCCTTCATGTGAGTTACATTCCTTGTTATTTAATTTTAAGTCTTACTTATGCTTACATTCATGTGAAGTTGATGTTTCTTCAAATGCATGTGTGCCACATGATTTGAGTTGTTGTTCCTTTACTGTTCTACATTCAATACGAATATTTGTTGTAGTGTAATGTGTGTGGGACTATGCATTTGTCCAGGAAATCGGTAATCGGCCTTAAGATCGTAGCTGAGGTTGCTTTCGCCACATAGGAGTATTAGACGAAGCCGAGTCATATTAGAGTTGTCGGCAGTGGTTTGGCCACGCGGAGTGTTTTCGCACTCTATGTCGTTCAACCCAACGTGCGCTCGTGCTAGTCGAGTTCGTCAAGTAACCCGATTGTCTGATGTATGTTCACCATGTATGGACGCTATTGTTTGAATCTAGGGTACTGAACTTACCAGTGAAATCCTATTAACCTTGGTACCTTGATCCGCTAAGACTCATGAGCCGAACATGGTGGTATAGGACACCGTGGTCGAGCTGTCGGCCTACGCTGGGGTAACGAGTCTCCCCGTAGTGACCAGTGAGCACTAAACTCGTGAGCCGATTATGGTGGTATGGGACACTATATTCGTGCTGTCGGCCTACATTGATTAGTGACGAGCCCTTTGTAGTGACCTCGAGCATGCTTGGATACCGCATTGAGGTGACAAGCCTTAGTGTAGTAGCAAAGGTATGATAGGCGTGCATTGATTGGTGACGAGCCCTTTGCAATGACCTAAAATCATATGATCGTATGAGATGTCTAGGATTGACGACCCTAGTATGGATCACTGTTTGGATGGTGATATGAGGAAGGTACTTTAGCTTCTCAATCCTGCTATATGAAAATGACTAATAACAACTTGGTAATCATGTTCATGCACCACATTTGCATGTGCTTTGTAGATGTGGCGCACTTTGAGGTGGTGTCATGCGTAACGTAAGATGAAGACGCTGAGGGTGTACGCGTGAGGGCACGCATCATTCTGCATACATCCTTGCATTTACAAGAGTACTTAGGATATGTTTAATTATTCTGCTTTATTATTACTACTTGATTGAATTAATAACATGTTAACCTGTGCCTTATTGTTCCACTGAGTTGATCACTCACTCTCACGTTCTGGGGCGGTGTTAAACACCCACCAGACTCTGTCTTAGTTGCTGATGTTGCAGATGTTGATGCTACTTCTGAGGCAGAGCGGGAGATGGATGATGATGAGGCTGCTTTCTCTTTTATGCAGTTTTCAGACGGGTTCTAGTGAGCCTCGTTCTGATGCGCGGGATGCTGGGATTTATTTTGGGAATTAAATGATGTAATTTTGATACTTGTAATTTTGATAATAACACTTACATTACGACCTGGTATGTATATGTACTTCAGGGATTTACACTTGTACACATATATTTCTATAAGTCTTCCGCTTGCTTTCTTCACTTATCACTGAATTATATTTGCTATTTGGCTTAATCTATTCCATGTTTTATGCACTAATACAGACAACATACATCCATCATTGAATATGTTGCATAAGTGATGTTTTGGAACTCGAGTGCTGGGTTATGCTCGACCCCCGAATTTCAGGGCGTTACAGTTATTCTATCCATTTTTAAGGGTTTTTAATACCTGATGTTTTGGGTCAAGAGATGTGAGACTAAGTTTACCTTTAACGAGTTCAGGCACACATCCTATTGAGGTAGACGCTTGAATAATCTTCCTACAGGGCTCACTTGTCTTGCTGACTCAACACTCACATTAATTGACAAACCAGGGCACTTTCAATCTCCCCCTTTGTCAATTTCGTGACAAAACACCTGAAATCCTAGAACAACATCTAGACCAACACCCTAAATTGTGTGTACATAACTCTTTACACAATTTTACAATGCTACTGCAAGTTGAAATACACAAATATGTAGCTACTCCCCCTATCTTCTTGCAGTTGCTCCCCCTAACACTTGTACCACCATTCATACATAGATACGTACAATTTTCTCCATGGTGGATTTGTTCTCCCCCTTTTTGTCAGTCATTGGCAAAGGGCAATATCACAATATTAGGTGACTGAAGTTGTAGCATAAAGATAGGAGAGAATCAATAGAGATCTAGATATTTCAATGCATACCAGATACATCTCTAAAATGCATAATCAGTAAGAGACGGATATATAAGAGATAATGACATCTCTATTCACATGGAAACCATTCATGCATACCAGGTCAAAGGAGAGCTGTGATTTTAATAGAAAATAGTAGTATAGCTTTAAACTACAGAAATTACAATCCAATTCGCAATCGTTAAGGAATATGCAGGAGAAAGTAGTCACAGTTTATACCTGCAGTTCATAGAATATGGGAAGAATTGAGAGCAGATAATCATGGCAGCAAAGATATATGAATTATCAAAGACCCATAAAAAAAATCCATAGTGAAAATTGCCCAAGCTTGGTAGTATGACATCATCCATCCCAAACCAACACAACCAAATATCTAGCCCAACCATGGGCCGACAAAAATGCAAGTATTTTCCTCATGTAGAGGATATCCATAAACCATAAAAAAATTGTTAGACTTTTCATGTTAGCTAGCCACCACATACACACACAAGAATGTAGAGCATTCAAAAAGATATTCATGCCCGTACGTAGAGATGAGTATCTTGTGTGTGTGATGGTATGAAGGCTATTGATACTATGGTGGAGGGGCTGATGAAGATGGTGTGGTGTCGTCTCACCGGCAGGTCATCAGATCAACCAGTTGCTGCACCGTTTGCTGCACCCCAGCCACTAATCTTTCCAGGATAGTGAATCGTTCATTCATCTTTTCCTTCATCTAGGTTACTTCTCGCAACATCATCCCGATCTGATCTTGATGTAATTTGAATATTTTGGTTTGCACAGGGTCAGTTGGAGGTGGATCCTGCTGCGGTTCGAGTGGCTCTCCTTCAATCGTGCTGCTCCTTCATGAATCTCCTCCTCGGGTTGATCTTCAGGATATCAATGAAACTTCAAATCCATCTTCTTAATATTGATTTTGTTGAAATGTTGGAGAGGTAGTTCCTAATCATTCATCAATGGAAGACCAATTGTATCACTTAGCACATGAACAATCCAAGGGAAGGGTAGATGGATGTCTCTAGAAGTGTGGATGGCATACACCAACTGGTGAAGTATTATAGAAGGAAGACATAGTTTGATTCCAGTAGCCACACAATACACGATCATAACCATAAATCCTATAAGGTCGGATCGATTTGTACCTCTGGGTACACGTAGGTGGTGAATATCTCGTGCAGAATTCGGTACTTGGAAGCCATATACTTTGCCTTTAATGCATTACCCTGGTACCAAGGAATATCCCTACTCTGGCATAGGAATGACATAATCTTAGATCAAGTCACTGGATTTTCAAGATCCAGATCAGAGAGACCGACAGGAGATAGAGTGAGACCAAAAATACTTGTAATAGATGCTGCGGTAATTTTGACATCAATATCCCCAACAGAGACAGTGATGGAGGGAGGATCTAGTGTTGGAGAATGGCAATATGCAAGAAAGTGGTAGGTCCGCTCATCATGACATGGACCCCCAAAATCAAGAAGAGGCAGCCAGTCGATTGCCTCTAACAGAGTTTCCACATTATAGGGTTTGATGCATTCCCTGTCAATCCTACGCTCATACACCAAGCGCCTCCCGAGTACTTTTCAAGAATATGTGGAGGAGGGCCCACAACAATATGTGGAGGTGCAGGTGTTGCAGCTGGAGCTTCCCTACGTGACGATTGCCGAGTAAAGGAGTTTCGTTGGCGTGCAGGAGATCGTTGAGACTGAGCCCTTCCCCTTTCTTTTGAGGCCATGGTTTTCTTTCTGGTAGGCCTGGATGACTCACTGATGACGGGAGATTTTCCTTTGTCCTTACTCATTTGGACCACAACTAACTCAGACGGGAAAGTTAAAGGAAAGAGAATCTGATAAAACTGAAGATTATGAGGGCTAAACCGAGATTTCTAACTAAAGGTTGTCAATCAATCTAGAAAGACCCAAACATAATGAAGTATACTTTGAGGAATTAAGATATGTATAAGAGATTACTTGATTCAAGTCACCTTAAACGTCTGACAGTCGACAAAGGAGAGAAACAAAGAAGAAACGACCAGAGAAGATAAAAAAAAATGAAAATTTCCCGCTAGCCCGCTTTTTATCGGGCGTAGACCTTCGATATCATCGAGTATTGTTTCGATGATATCAATAAGCATCATTCATTGTTATCGAAATAGGAGTTCGATAATATATCCTTTAGTCCGACGTTTCAGATTCTGTGAAGCCACCGATGACATCGATTTGTGGTCAATGATATCGACGGGTCATTCAATTTGATAATTTCTCTATCAAGGAGAAGAGTTTGACATTTTATTTCCAAATTTTGATAGACAGACGGACATGAATATCATGTAGTATATTCTTATCAGCTTGTATACCTAACAAAATTTGTACAAATAGTTGTACCATCCAATATTATAAACATCAGTAATGTTTATACACAAAAAGGAGTGTTTAAGGTGTAGCAACCTCAGATATATCATGAAAACCAACAGAAATGCATCATTTCAACTATCCATGTAGGTCTAGATGCTATGACCTGGACTTGTTTTCTATGCTCAATTGTTACTGAGCATATGGAGTAACCTTTCCATTGCATTTGATGACATAACAGTGGTCACTGGTGCAAAGACCTTCCATAACAAAATTTCCTGATAAGTCCAGGATCTTGTACTTTAGTTTGTCAAAGGTAACCACATGTTTGTTGTCACATATCTGAGAGATGCTCAAAAGATTGTGAGCCAGTCCATTTATGCAAAAAGTATTCTCATTTTTGAGCATCTCCATTCCTTTTATGGTTCCACGCCCTACTACCTCAATGGTGCTGCCATCACCATAAGTGACTATCCCATCATTAAGATTTGAATAATTTGAGAGAAGGGATTTGTCACCCGTGACATGTCTGGAGCAGCCACTGTCTAGGTACCACATAACACAATTGCTATTTTTAAATTTGAGTGAGTCACAAGGCAATTTTTCTTTTCCTTAACCACCCATGTTGTGACAGGATTGCTTGAGGATTTGTCAGAAACATGTCTAGGTATATTAGGTAACTGAATCGGTTTTCCTTGTTTCACTAGATCATTTATTTTTCGATTCAGGTTAGCCACTTCATTTAATAGCTCTTCCATTTATAACGCCCTGAAATTCGGGGGTCGAGCATAACTCAGCTCCCGAGTTCCAAAACATCACTTATGCAACATAATTAATGAGAGATGTATGTTGACTGTATTAGTGCATAAAACATGGAATAGATTAAGCCAAAACACAAATATGATTCAGGGACAAGTGAATAAAGCAAGCGGAAGACTTATAGTAAAATATGTGTACAAGTGTAAATCCCTGAATTACATATACAAACCAGATCATATGAAAGTGTTATTTATCAAAATTATAAGTATCAATTACATCGTTTCAGTTCCAAAAATATAATCCCAGAGATCCCGCGCAACAGACCGAGGCTCGCTAGAACCCGTCTGAAAACTGCATATAGGAGAAGGCAGCCTCGTCATCATCCAGCTCCCGCTCTGCCTCAGACGTCGCATCCACATCTGCAACATCAGAGCCTAAGACAGAGTCTGGTGGGTGTGTAACACCGCCCCAGAAACTGGGAGTGAGTGATCAACTCAGTGGAACAATAAGGCACTAGTTAACATGTTATCAGTTCAATCAAACAGTAATGATAAAGCAGAACAATTAAATAAATCCTAGGTACTCTTGTTAATGCAAAGATGTATGTAATATGATGCGTGCCCTCACGCGTACACCCTCAGCGTCTTCATCTTACGTTACGCATGACATCGCCTCAAAGTGCGCCACATCTACAAAGCACATGCAAATGCGGTGCATGGATATGATTACCAAGTTGTTATTAGTCCATTTCACACAGCAGGATTGGGAAGCTAAGATACCTTCCTCATATCACCATCCAAACAGTGATCCATACTAGGGTCGTCAATCCTAGACATCTCATACATTCATACATTTGAGGTCGTAGCAAAGGGCTCGTCACCAATCAATGCACGCCTTTCATGCCTTTACTACCACAGTTCGGCTCGTCACCTCATTGCGGTATCCAGGTATGCTCGAGGTCACTACAAAGGGCTCGTCACCAATCAATGTAGGCCGACAGCACGAATATAGTGTCCCATACCACCATAATCGGCTCACGAGTTTAGTTGCTCACTGGTCACTACGGGGAGGCTCGTCACCCCAGCGTAGGCCGACAGCTCGACCACGGTGTCCCATACCACCATGTCCGGCTCATGAGTCTTAGCGGATCAAGGTACCATGGTTATTAGGATTTCACTGGTAAGTTCGGTACCCTAAATTCAAGCAGTAGCGTCCATACATGGTTAACATACAACGGACAATCGGGTTACTTGACGAACTCGACTAACACGAGCGCACGTTGAATTGAACGACATAGAGTGCGCAAACACTTCGCGTGGCCAAACCACTGCCGCCAACTCTAATACGGCTCGGGTTCGTCTAATACGTCCTACATGGTGAAAGCAACCTCAACCACGAATATAGAGTCGATTACCGATTTCCTGGACTAAGGCATAGTCCCAAACACTTTACACTATTACAGATATTCATATGGATTGTAAAACAGTAATGGAACAACAACTTAAACCATGGTACATAAGCATCTGAATAAACTCAACTTAACATAAATGTAAGCATAGGAGATGCTTGAATTTAAGTAACTTGGAATGTAACTACATAAAGAAAATCATGCGCATCAATAGGAGTGTTGAGAATCACTTCTCAACGCCCACTACTAGTGTAATTAGTTACACTTAGGTCATTCATGCATTCCTACAAACACTTAGCATACATGGAACAACATACATGACGTATGTTGGAATACATGCACTTAGACAATTCCTGTTACCAAGGAGTCGTCATACATGCATCTAGCATACATACATGACAAATAATCATGGCAAACACAAGTGCGTATTTTATACGTATACGGTACTTTGTAAATACACTTAGAATACACAAATCTCATTATAGCACATGCATATCAGGAAAGCAATGTAAACACAACATTTGGCATGTGAAATCTCATCTATAACAAGAATAAATCACTAACTGGGATTGAAAGCCTTGAAAACCATAACCTATACACTTAAAGTCCGCACCTTAAGCGAAGAAAGAACACCGAACTGATTTAGACGTGTTGTCTTCGTCAACGGCGCTAGAATACCCTAAAATAAGGATAGAAATGAGATACAACAACACCAAGTCTAATCTAAGCTCTAACACAGGTTAGGGTTAGGTTAACTTACCCCAAAAGAACTCAGAATCGTCGGGAGAACGATTCAAAGTGAAGGTTCAAAGATAAAGAAGAACAAGGAAGAATCCAAGATGATTCACCAACTTATCTCTCTCACTTTCTCTCTCTTTTCCACTCTCTTTCCAAGCTAGGGTTAGAGAAAAATCGTATGGAAAAGAGAGCTAGGGTTTAAGGACTATAAATAGGCCTATATTTGATGAAAATAACCCCAGGGTCAAGGTATACTTAGGTTATAACCAAAGTAAGCCTTTCTCGATCCAACGAAGCACTTTTTGTGGGCCTATAACCACGAAAGGTCGGAATTAAGCTCCTTGACCATGGATCTAGGTCAAGCTGAGTTTTCATACCGACCGGCTCTTCAGATCAGCCGTGGCGGACCACACTCAATTCAACGGTCACGGAATCTCGATCAGGTCCACAAGCACTAGGATATGCCTGGGCCAACTATCCTGATCAGAGGGTGAAATTGAGTCAGAATCCAATGGTCAGATAACTTAAAATCGTCGCGCAAGCGACACGACTCAAATTTCAATAAAAGCTTAATAAATTCCAACCGTTCTCACACTTTTCACTCCGAGCTCAAGCAAATCGACCCAGAACATCACATGGACTTGATTTTCGAGGAGATGGTCAAGCCCAACTCGGTGACCGCAACAGCCTAAGATCATCGCCATCGGACTTTCGACGCGCGGTCCAGGTCCGATCCAGATCTTCCAAAGATTCCCCAGAACAACTGGATTTAGCGATGGATCCCAGATTTCAGAGTAACGTAGCGCTCACTAATCTACACGATTAGAGCCATGCAGATACAATTTAAAGTGATTGATGCGAATTTCACCAGCAATCGAGTAAAGCACTAATTACCCCAAAACAACTACTTAAGGAAAGATTAGCACAGAAAATTCCAAGGTCGTTACAATCTACCCCCCTTAAAGAAAATTTCATCCTCGAAATTCATACCTTCATATAATCCTCAAGGATCAGAGGGTAGGTCTTCCTGACCTCAGCTTCAGATTCCCAAGTAGCCTCTTTCACACCATGATGCGTCCATAGCACCTTCACAAGAGGGATAACCTTGCTACGCAATACCTGCTCCTTCCTGTCGAGAATACGTGTCGGTCGCAGTACATAAGTGGCATCCTCACTCAACTGCACTTGCTCCCAACTGATAATATGCGAAGGATCAGGAATGTACTTCTTCAGCATAGGAACATGAAATACGTTATGCACGCCCGCAAGAGGTGTGGGCAAAGCAAGGCAGTATGCTACCGCTCCCACTCGATCCAGAACTTGAAATGGACCAATAAATCTCGGCGTCAGCTTCCACTTCTTACCGAACCGCAGAACTCCCTTCATAGGAGAGACCTTCAGAAAAACATGGTCTCCCACTACAAACTCAAGCGGTCGACGCCTCGTATCATCATAACTCTTCTGCCTACTCTGCGCTGCCAGAAGTCGACGTCGAATGATGTCAACCTTTTCAGAAGTCACCTGCACCAACTCTGGGCCAAGCAAACTACGCTCACCAATTTCTGCCCAACAATGTGGTACTCTGCACGGGCGACCATACAACGCCTCATAGGGAGCCATACCGATACTCGCCTGGAAACTATTATTATACGCGAACTCTACATACTGAAGACAATCATCCCAACTGTCTTTGAAATCCAAAACACAAGCTCGCAACATATCTTCCAGGACTTGATTCACGCGCTCCGTCTGCCCATCTGTTTGCGGATGAAACGCGGTGCTGAACTTCAGTTTCACACCCATCGCTTCCTGGATATGAGTCCAGAAGATAGATGTAAAATGCGTGTCCCTATCAGACACAATCTCTAGGGGAACTCCATGCAGACGTACTATCTCCTTGATATACAACCTAGCCAACTCGTCTGCAGAGTAAGTGACTCTGATCGGTAAGAAATGCACCGACTTCGTTAATCGATCGACGATCACCCAAATAGAGTCAAATCCCTTTCTCGTCCTCGGCAACCCAGAAATAAAATCCATAGAGATGAAATCCCACTTCCATTCAGCTATGGGCATGGGCTGCAATAACCCAGGAGGTCGGCGATGCTCTGCCTTGACCTGCTGGCATCTGAGACAACGAGAAACAAATTCAGCAATCTGGACCTTCATATTGTTCCACCAATAAGACTTCTTCATATCCTGATACATCTTCGTGCTACCTGGATGCATCGCAAGCTTAGAACTATGGGCTAACTCGAGAACCTCACATCTCAAGTCAGGGATGTCAGGAACACATAACCGGCCACGAAAACGTAGGCCCCCATTAGAACTAACACTCCAGTCGGAGTTCTCATCTGTACCAACCCGCTGCCTCATCTTCATCAAAAGCTCATCATCTGCTTGAGCTGCAACGATCCTCTCGTCGATAACGGGCTGTACACGAATGTGTGCGATAACCTCATACGGCTCAACCACCGTAAGCTTCTGCTCAAAATCGTGCACGAACTTCAACATATCTCACTCTGCTATCATCAGCGGAGCCGCAAACTCAATAGCCTTCTTGCGACTCAACGCATCGCCACAAGGTTCGCCTTGCCAGGATGGTAAGAAACATCGAACTTGAAGTCCTTCAATGTTTCCATCCATCTGCGCTGCCTCATATTTAAATCACGCTGCATGAAAATATACTTAAGGCTCTTGTGGTCGCAAAAGAGCTCGAACTCCTCACCATAGAGGTAATGTCTCCAAAGCTTTAATGCGAAGATGACAGCTGCTAATTCCAGGTCGTGCGTAGGGTAATTCTCTTCGTGTTTCCTCAACTGACGCGAAGCATAAGCAATCACCCTGTCCTTCTGCATAAAGACACAACCCAAACCAACGCGAGAGGTGTCAGTATATATAATATACTTAACCCCTTGCTCTGGCAATACTAGCACAGGGGCGGACGTCAACTTGTCCTTCAGCTCCTGAAAAGCTAACTCCACCTGCTCATTCCAAGCAAACTTCAAATCCTTCCGTGTTAGCTGCGACAACGGTTTGGCAATCTTCGAGAAGTCCTGAATAAAGCGTCGATAATAGCTTGCAAGACCCAGAAAACTCCTCACCTCGATGGCGAACCAGTGCTTCCCGTCTGCGCAGCTACCTTGGCAAGGTCGACGGCTATTTCTTCCTTGGACACCACATGTCCCGGGAACTTGACTTCCTCTTTCGAAAAATCACACTTCTTGAATGCAAACAACTGATTCCTCCTAAGAGTATCCAAAACCGCTCTTAAGTGCTCCTCGTGCTCTGCCCGCTCGCGAATAAATCAAAATGTCATCGATGAAAACAATGACGAATCGAAAAGAATGGCGAAACACCCTGTTCATCGGATCCATGAACATGGCCGGTGCGTCGTAAGACCGACGACATCACAAGGAACTCATAATGACCGGAGCTAGTCCTGAAGCGGTCTTCTGCACGTCTCCATCCTTGACGCACAACTGATATCCTCACTGTAAGATCAACCTTTGAAAAGTACCGTGCCCCCTTCAACCGATCAAACAGATCACAATCCCGGGCAAAGGGTACTTATTCTTCCCAATTACTTAGTTCAACTGCGATAATCAATACACAATCGCAAGGAACCATCCTTCTTCTTCACAAACAAAACAGGTGCTCCCCAAGGAGACACACTGGGCCGAATAAAACCCAATTCTAGCAAACCATCTATCTGCTTCCTCAACTCCTCCATTTCACTCGGAGGCATCCGATAGGTGGGTAAAGAAATGAGCGCCGCACCAGGCATAAGATCGATAGCAAAATCAATCTCACGCTGAGGAGGTAATCCAGGAATCAACTCAAACACATCTTCAAACTCCTGAACTACCGGCGTACTAACCAACACCGATTCGGCCGAACTCTCCAACAGAGAAGAATAAAAATCAATACGAATAGGGTAACTGACCTGAACTGGGAAAGTAACAGTCTCGCCCTCAGGTCCATGGATCGTCACTGATCTAGCTTCACAATCAATCTCAGCTCGCATCCTCGTGAGCCAATCCATACCCATAATAACATCGTAGTGATAAAGTGGTGCGACTAGCAAATCAACACGGATCGATCCACTTCCCAGATCGACCAAACAATCCATACAACGCTTGCCCAAAGCAGAGGACATCCCGATAGCGGTAGTAAGCGCCACTCCTTGCATAGGAACAGATCTCAAACCCAAACGCCTAACTCCCGCATAAGAAATAAGAGAAGTAGTGGACCCTGTATCCACTAGTACAGAAACGGGAATACCTTCAATATGCGCTGTCACCTCAAAGGACCTTGGCACCAAGTCAGACATAGGCGCTTCAGCTGAAAGCGCATGAACACGAGCCTGCTGCTAACGATTTGGCGGAGGAACCATGGGTCGCTGAGGTGGCCTGAAACCAGGAACTGCAGGTCTGAAGGATGTATGAGCTGGCGCTGATCGAAGAGGAGGAGGAGAAATAACCTGAGGCATCGAACGGCTAACCCTCTGTGGTGGAGTAAAACCACCTGCTCGCATACGGGAAAAGAAGAAACGGTCCAAGTGCCCCACCTTCCCACAATAAGAACATTTAAGATCAGCTCTCATTTGCTGAGCGGGCTGTGCTGAACGCCTCGGAGGAGAATCAACTCGCGGCCTCTTGCCGAGGAAAGGTGCACCCTGAACTCTGGTCGCGGCCTAGGAACCATCGGTGCTCGCATGCGGGACGCTCTATCTCCGTCCTGCTCTGCTCGTAAGGACATGCTCACCAGCTTCGCATATGAAGAAATGCTAGCACAGCAAATCTTCGATCGGATCTCAGGTCTCAGTCCCTCAGAGAAACACCGCATCCTCATCGGCTGATCACCCAGGATCAAAGGAACATACCACCCTAACTCAGTAAACCGGTTCTCATACTCCGTAACCAACAACCCTCCCTGGCGGAAGCGAAGGAACTCACTCTCCTTCTCATGTCGGTACGTCACCGGGAAATACTTCTCGTGGAAGCACGCCTCAAACGCCTGCCACGACCAAACAAAGTCCTCCTCGACAGTGCGAAGCACACTGTCCCACCACAAACTGGCCTCTTTCTCAAACATGAAGGTGGCAAGCTCAACCTGCTCGACCTCAGAGTAGTGCAACGGCCTCAGCATCTTAGAGATGCGGTCAATCCAATACTCGGCCTCCTCGGGTCTATGAGAACCTGCAAAGTAGGAGGTCGCAAGCGCTGAAATCGCTCGAATGTGCCGCTGGCACTGACACTCCCGGATGGAGGCATAGGTGAAACAGTTGGAGTCTCCCCTACACTGAGCAAAGATGCCGGCCATGGAAGAGAGGAACTCCTGCTGCTGCTGCTGCGCTGTGGTGGTCTTGAATCTGCTGCTTTGCATCAACAGCATCATCGGCTCAAACCTCTCAACCGGTGGCGTAGATGAAGGTGCACGGCTCGGCCCAGGAACCGAGGGTGTGACTGGAGGAGCAATCGGTGTTGACCCAACACCGGCACGAGATGGACCCGCCTGCGGATCCGACTGGCTATCGCTCAAGGGAGGAACCCCAGCAAGCGACTCAATCAGAGAGAGACGGGCCCAAGTCTTCGAACCCTTAGGAGGCATCCCTACATTAAATCGAGAGGATGCAACCTGTCCGATTCTAAGTCACATAATCCATCCACACAACAACACAGCACAGCACAACTCTAAAGACAAACAACATGCATTCCATTAATCAAAATCGTCGCAATACAAGTAGTGTAGCAATACATGAATCACGACTAGGAAAGTATGAAAACAACAACACCTAACACTTCAAACAACTACAACAACTACAACCACAAACAGCTACAACAACTACAACACTCCAACTACAAGCCAACAGCGGCTACACACAGAAAGAAAACACAAACAAAGCAAAGATGGCCATGACGATGCTACTCGTCGGAATCAGGAGATGGAGGCGGAGCACCCTTATCCTGCAAGCAACACAGGATAGACTTCAAGGTCCGAGACATCTTCCTAAGCTTATGCTTAACAAAGCCTCGAAGATCCACCATATCCTGGCGTAAAGCAGCTTGCCCTTCTTCAAGCCGTGTAAGACGGGCATCTCTGGCAATCTGCTCTGCACCCTGCTCCGGCACCACAGGAGGAGAGCTATCACTCGAATCCTGTGCCTTAATCTCTTCCTCGTCTTGCTCTGCTTCTTCCTCAGACTCCGCACCACCTTCAGCATAACTCTCATCATCACCGCTCTCAGACTCAGCCTCACCCTCTGAGGCAAGCCGACCAAAACCAACCTCCATCAGCTTAAGAGTCTTCAAATTGATATAAAGAACAGGGACTGGCTTCTCAGCTCCAAGCCTGTAGCCAAACTCATGTGCGATCCTGCAAATGAGGCGGCCAAAGGGAAGCGATTCGGTCCTTCTACTCGAACGAGCGATGAGAATAATCTGACGCAGGACGTACGTCGGCACACACAACTTCGCATCCTGCCCCACCTGATACAGAAAATCCACCATCAGGCGCGTACACTCGCTGCGGTTGCTCCACCTTGGGTATACATTGAACGTAAAGATGTGGTGAAGAAAACGGAAGTCGTCCGTCATGAAAGAAGCCAGAAGACTCCTATTCGGCTGCCATTCAACCAGATGACCACACAAGGATCGGGTGCGACGATCCCTCTCGCGCACACTCTCCACATTCTTCTCACTAGCATGCACTTCACCAAGTGGCACTCTCAGGAGTGAGGATATCAAAGCAACATTGACAATACCAACTCGACCGCTACCACAGGGAATCTTGAATTGTCGAGGATCCAGCGAAGGCTCCAGAATGTTGGCATAAAAGGCCCAAACAGTGCTAGCATTCGCGCGATACTTGCCTTCGAACAAGGGACCCCAACCAGCCCCTTCTAGGCGCTCCAACAAGAAGAACTCACCAAAGAGCCGCGGATCAACATGAGCCTCAAAAAGGACTATATGGCCTTCATAGACTCCATGCGACAATTCCGCCAACAAGGTCCTACTAACGGGAGCTCGAGGATCGAGTTCTCGCTTCGTCTGGAACTCGCGTGTGGCAGACGTGCTAGCGACGGCACCTCTCGGCCTCCGTGCACGGGTTGGGCGGCTCGGCCCGGCTTCATCCACGGGCACTGTCTTCTTCCCCATCAAGGAAAGAAGGGAAGAAATGGAAAAGATGGCCGTCACAATCTCAAAGAGGGCCATGAGAAATGAGAGAAAGAGAGAAATATGAAGATGGTGAAGCTTCCACACAACTTTTAGCCAAATAGGGAAAACAAGGACTCAAATGAGAGGGAAAGAAGGAGAAATCAGCAATGGGAAGGAAGATTTGAAAATGGGGTGACGGGTTTGCCCGAAAATGGGAGGAAGATGAAGATTTGGGAGAGATTTGAGAGGGTTTGGAGAGGTTTTTTGAAGAAAGGGAGAGCTTGGGAGTGGATTTTGTGAAGGAAGTAGGTAAAAGGAAAAGGGTTAAAGGGAAAACTGGGGGGAGAGGTGGGCCACATTAATCCTAGGGACGATCGGCCCGCGTCGGCCCTGCCCGCCTGGCCCGGCGACCGGTGATCCCTCGCCGAACCGGCGACGGCATCGCCGGTCTCTGGACAGTCCGGCGATGCCTCGCCGATTTGGCGAGTCCCTCCTGGTCCCCCTTGGTCCAAAATGAGTGGTTCCCCCCCTAGGTCCCACAGATAATGCCCCGATTGGCCCCTTGCATAGTTTGAAGCCTATCGGGTCATTCTGACAGAAATCTGATTCAAACAGCGATTTCTGGAAGGTTTAAAGGTGAAAAAGGGAAGATAGACTGTCTAAACTCATTAATAGAGGGTCTGGGAAAGGTTTCAGGTCGCTGTGTGTGATCAGGTAAGAGTACAGACTCGATCTCGGCGAACGTTTCCAGAAAACCTTCGCCGATAGAAACTACGGAGCACAAACATAAAACGATGATAGACCCACACCCAAATACACTAAAGTGGCGACAACGTGCGGTGTGTGACCATAACCCAGGTTTGGTTTAATCCAGATCATGCTCTGATACCAACTTGTAACGCCCTGAAATTCGGGGGTCGAGCATAACTCAGCTCCCGAGTTCCAAAACATCACTTATGCAACATAATTAATGAGAGATGTATGTTGACTGTATTAGTGCATAAAACATGGAATAGATTAAGCCAAAACACAGATATGATTCAGGGACAAGTGAATAAAGCAAGCGGAAGACTTACAGTAAAATATGTGTACAAGTGTAAATCCCTGAATTACATATACAAACCAGATCGTATGAAAGTGTTATTTATCAAAATTATAAGTATCAATTACATCGTTTCAGTTCCAAAAATATAATCCCAGAGATCCTGCGCAACAGACCGAGGCTTGCTAGAACCCGTCTGAAAACTGCATATAAGAGAAGGCAGCCTCGTCATCATCCAGCTCCCGCTCTGCCTCAGACGTCGCATCCACATCTGCAACATCAGAGCCTAAGACAGAGTCTGGTGGGTGTGTAACACCGCCCCAGAAACGTGGGAGTGAGTGATCAACTCAGTGGAACAATAAGGCACTGGTTAACATGTTATCAGTTCAATCAAACAGTAATGATAAAGCAGAACAATTAAATAAATCCTAGGTACTCTTGTTAATGCAAAGTTGTATGTAATATGATGTGTGCCCTCACGCGTACACCCTCAGCGTCTTCATCTTACGTTATGCATGACATCGCCTCAAAGTGCGCCACATCTACAAAGCACATGCAAATGCGGTGCATGGATATGATTACCAAGTTGTTATTAGTCCATTTCACACAGCAGGATTGGGAAGCTAAGATACCTTCCTCATATCACCATCCAAACAGTGATCCATACTAGGGTCGTCAATCCTAGACATCTCAAACGTTCATACATTTGAGGTCGTAGTAAAGGGCTCGTCACCAATCAATGCACGCCTTTCATGCCTTTACTACCACAGTTCGGCTCGTCACCTCATTGCGGTATCCAGGTATGCTCGAGGTCACTACAAAGGGCTCGTCACCAATCAATGTAGGCCTACAGCACGAATATAGTGTCCCATACCACCATAATCGGCTCACTAGTTTAGTTGCTCACTGGTCACTACGGGGAGGCTCGTCACCCCAGCGTAGGCCGACAGCTCGACCACGGTGTCCCATACCACCATGTCCGGCTCATGAGTCTCAGCGGATCAAGGTACCATGGTTATTAGGATTTCACTGGTAAGTTCGGTACCCTAGATTCAAGCAGTAGCGTCCATACATGGTTAACATACAACGGATAATCGGGTTACTTGACGAACTCGACTAACACGAGCGCACGTTGAATTGAACGACATAGAGTGCGCAAACACTCCGCGTGGCCAAACCACTGCCGCCAACTCTAATACGGCTCGGGTTCGTCTAATACGTCCTACGTGGCGAAAGCAACCTCAACCACGAATATAGAGTCGATTACCGATTTCCTGGACTAAGGCATAGTCCCAAACACTTTACACTATTACAGATATTCATATGGATTGTAAAACAGTAATGGAACAACAACTTAAACCATGGTACATAAGCATCTGAATAAACTCAACTTAACATAAATGTAAGCATAGGAGATGCTTGAATTTAAGTAACTTGGAATGTAACTGCATAAAGGAAATCATGCGCATCAATAGGAGTGTTGAGAATCACTTCTCAACGCCCACTACTAGTGTAATTAGTTACACTTAGGTCATTCATGCATTCCTACAAACACTTAGCATACATGGAACAACATACATGACGTATGTTGGAATACATGCACTTAGACAATTCCTGTTACCAAGGAGTTGTCATACATGCATCTAGCATACATACATGACAAATAATCATGGCAAACACAAGTGCGTATTTTATACGTATACGGTACTTTGTAAATACACTTAGAATACACAAATCTCATTATAGCACATGCATATCAGGAAAGCAATGTAAACACAACATTTGGCATGTGAAATCTCATCCATAACAAGAATAAATCACTAACTGGGATTGAAAGCCTTGAAAACCATAACCTATACACTTAAAGTCCGCACCTTAAGCGAAGAAAGAACACCGAACTGATTTAGACGTGTTGTCTTCGTCAACGGCGCTAGAATACCCTAAAATAAGGATAGAAATGAGATACAACAACACCAAGTCTAATCTAAGCTCTAACACAGGTTAGGGTTAGGTTAACTTACCCCAAAAGAACTCAGAATCGTCGGGAGAACAATTCAAAGTGAAGGTTCAAAGATAAAGAAGAACAAGGAAGAATCCAAGATGATTCACCAACTTATCTCTCTCACTTTCTCTCTCTTTTCCACTCTCTTTCCAAGCTAGGGTTAGAGAAAAATCGTATGGAAAAGAGAGCTAGGGTTTAAGGACTATAAATAGGCCTATATTTGATGAAAATAACCCCAGGGTCAAGGTATACTTAGGTTATAACCAAAGTAAGCCTTTCTCGATCCAACGAAGCACTTCTGGTGAGCCTATAACCACGAAAGGTCGGACTTAAGCTCCTTAACCATGGATCTAGGTCAAGCTGAGTTTTCATACCGACCGGCTCTTCAGATCAGCCGTGGCGGACCACACTCAATTCAATGGTCACGGAATCTCGATCTGGTCCACAAGCACTAGGATATGCCTGGGCCAACTATCCTGATCAGAGGGTGAAATTGAGTCAGAATCCAACGGTCAGATAACTTAAAATCGTCGCGCAAGCGACACGACTCAGATTTCAATAAAAGCTTAATAAATTCCAACCGTTCTCACACTTTTCACTCCGAGCTCAAGCAAATCGACCCAGAACATCACATGGACTTGATTTTCGAGGAGATGGTCAAGCCCAACTCGGTGACCGCAACATCCTAAGATCATCGCCATCGGACTTTCGACGAGCGGTCCAGGTCCGATCCAGATCTTCCAAAGATTCCCCAGAACAACTGGATTTAGCGATGGATCCCAGATTTCAGAGTAACGTAGCGCTCACTAATCTACACGATTAGAGCAATGCAGATATAATTTAAAGTGATTGATGCGAATTTCACCAGCAATTGAGTAAAGCGCTAATTACCCCAAAACAACTACTTAAGGAAAGATTAGCACAGAAAATTCCAAGGTCGTTACACCATTCTTTTGGTCATTCCGGGTGGGGATGGATGTGTTGTACCTTTTTCAATATTGTTTAGTGGACTCTTGGCATTCTGTACTATTTTTTCGGTTTGTCTGTATTTGCCAATATGATTTTGACCGGAATTAGATTGAGTCCACCTAGGAGCAATACATTTAAATTGAAAATGGCCTGAGTCTCCAGACGAATGACAGATAGAAATAGCTTTTTTTTTGCTTCCTGATGCAGTTAATTTCTCAACCATTGGTGTTAGATTTTTGGAATTTGGTTTGAATTTTTCATATCCTAATCCACACTTGTCTTTTCCAGGTCTTCCCATCCCCCAAGAGTTTTTCTAATTTTTTACTACTCTGGGAGAATTTGTAATTTAGTTCAACCGACTTCCTAGATTGTTCTGCATCATACCTGAGCGTGTGGTTTTCATTTTCAAGATGCATATTTTGATCTTCCTATAGTTTAATCTTTTTAGTCAGTTTTAAGGATTCAGATTTGAGGGATAAATTGATTCTTTCCAGCTTATCATTTTCATTGCGGTATTGCTGAAGATCATTAATCAGGTGAGTATTGATTTCTAAAGTTTTATCTAGATCCATTTACAATAATTTATTCTTGTTTTCACTAATCCAAAGTCTTTTAAAGATATTGATGCTATGTATGTAGAGTTGATTGTAGGCATCCTATAATTTATCCTTTTCTTCTTCTTCTTTCTCTATTTCCTCATCATCAGATGGAAATGACCCTGTGGCTTGAGGTTCTTTGATATTCTCAGTCTCTGTGGGAATGTTGGAGGAAGTATATGTCATAAGGATTTATAAGGATTTTTTATCTCCATCATTCTCTAAGTCACTGCATTCTGAATTTGACTCTTCAACATCATCCCAAGTGGCTGCCATCGCCTTTCCTTTGGTTTTTCTATTAGGGCATTCAGTGGGCAGGTGTCCAAACTTTCAGTAAGTGTAGCACTATGGTTGTTTGAATTTTTCACCAGTTTTACCTGGATAATGCTTGTTGTCCAACTGTTTTCTGTTAAATGGTTGGCCATGATTTTTATGGAAGAAATTTCTGAATCGTTGAGCCAGATGAGTCACTTCCTCATCTTCATTCTCCCTTTCACTTTCATCCTCTTCATTAGTGAACTTTGAAGTTTTGAGGACAGTATTTTCGGGTTTAGGAGTTTGTTTTTTGGGTTTGGTAGTTTATTTGAAGTGTAGTTCAAATGCTTGCCGGGAACCTGTAAGGCCCATATCCTAGACTGTACTGTTCTTCTGCAGTCCTTCCGATCGAATTCTGGCAACCCTCGACCCGTATCCGATGTTTGTGCGTGATCCTAAGCTGAGTCCTTCATACCAAAGTCAGCTCGATCCAAAACTTGTATCTTAGCGACCGCGCCGTCACCGCGGTTCCAACACCACGACTCACGCACCGATCCGATACCTGGGCCAGGAGATGTGGGCCTGCGTTCATTCCATAGAAACGCCGTGCGTTGCGAATTTTAAAGGAATCTCTACAACATGTCCCATCAATTAATTAATCAATCAAGTCAAGTACACCCCATACCTCAAGTACAAGCAATCCATCCCTCTTTTTCCCAAATCAACTCTCTCTCTCTCCCCTACCCATCCCTCTTTTATGAAATTTCAAACCAAACCTTACCTATCCATCTCCTTTCCTTACAACCACCACTCCATCCATCTCTTTAATCCATCATTTCTCTCTTTCTCTCATTTCTCAAAACTCACTCCCAAGCAACACCCCACATCCAAGCCCTCCCAAGGTCTCCCAAATCATCAAGTATGACCCACTTTCCCACCTTCTCATCTCCCATCTCAACCTTCCAATCGCCATCAACCTCCATTAAAAGTGAAGGCAAGGAGCATAGGAGTCAAGGGATCAAGGAGGAGTGCAATAGGTGGGTGATCCACTGTTGATTTTGATTTCTAAGGGCCCACTTATTGTAGGACCTACTTGATATATGCATTGTATTTGGGAGGGCCCAATAGTGGCGGGGTCCCTCCCCTTCACGTGTATCTCTCTCTCTCTCTCCCCTTCTATCTTTGATGTGTGGCCCACCATGATGTAAGTGTACATCCATCCGTCCATCCAATCCATGGATGTTGGATGTAGTTTGGCTGGTGTACCACACAGCTACTTAGCTACTACTGTCTTATGTCAGTGGACCATGTGGCCCACTAAATGGTGTAAAAGATCCACATTGTTCATTCTCTTAACATGGACCCCACCATGGCAGTGTGTGGGGCCCACCATAACATGTGTACACATCCAGCCATCCGTCTAGGCCTTCTAAACAGGAACGCTGGATGCACTGTAGTAAAAAAAATAGATAAAATATAATCATGATAATAATAATAATATAACATTATATTGTACCTATTGGATACACACACACACACATTTATACACACTGGAGGTGGGCCATGAGGGACCCACCTGCTGGACGGAATGCACCTGACGTGTGGATTTCATTCACACTATGCATTCATCACCAGCCTGCATTAACATCAGCTGGTGGGCCTGATCATGGGGTATGTATTATATCCACGTCCCTCCATTGGCCGTGGACTCCACCATGGCACACGTGTGGGGCCCATAGGGACGTATGCATTTTATATCTACACCGTCCATTTCTGGACGGTGTACGTGGGACCCCTGTGATGTATGAGTCTTACCCATATCGTCCATCCATTCATCTGGCGAGCTGGTCTTTAGGCCACGGACATGGAGCCCACCCTGATGCATGTCTCCATCCCATGCCGTCCATTCATCTGGGAGTTAAAAAAATAGAAATTGAATGAAGCAGATTCAATTCTCTGGTGGGCCACGTATGTGGACCCCACCCCTGATGTTTGTTTTACATCCAAACTATCCATCTATTTGGCGATTTCGTCTCAACGCTTGAGACTAAAAATAAGACATATCTAGTTATCAGGTGGACCACACTGTAGAAACAGTGGAGTAGAACGCCTACCATTGAGACCCCTTTTGGGTCACAGAGGTTTTAGACCAATATGAAATTTGTTTTTCCTCTTAGTTCAGGTCTTTGTGACCTTATGAACTGAGTGGATGGAAAATGAATGCTATGGTGGGCCCCTCTAAATTTTACCAGTGGAAATCATCATCACCATTGTCATTTGTGGAATGGTCCAGATGATCCTTGATCTAATTCATTGTTTGGATAATGTTCTAAAATGATCTCTATAGACAAATGAATGGTGCGGCCCAAGTAGCATGGCCCACTTATTGTATTTGAGAGGCCTAATATGACGTATTCAAGGCCCATGGGTTGAGGCCCATAGTGTTGTGTATTAGGCCCATTTGTACTGGCCCATTTGATTTGGCCCATTAATGCGGCCCATTGATTCAGCCCATTTGTACAGGCCCATTTGATTCGGCCCATCAATTTGGCCCATTTGAATCGGCCCATTGATTCAGCCCATTGATTCGGCCTATTTGATTTGGCCCATTTGATGTAATTGAGGCCCATGATGATGCATATTAGCCCTTGTGCTAGACTGTGGGCCTCTATTCGATTGGCCCTATGAGCGCCATTCCTTGGGAATAATGTTGGTTAAAGGTTCACATTGTTGGGCAATGATGGTTGGATGTCCACATTATGACCTTTCCTTAGGCCTTGTTAGGCTCATTCTCATCATTCTCCAGTGGGTTAACCTAAACGCTTGGGCCCTATTGATTTTATTTGATCCATCATCGGCCGCCATCTATGGACCCCGCCTTGCATCAAGGTCGATTATCGGTGCCGATTGCCGATACCGGCTACCGTTGCCGATTATGAGTTTACGACAACATATCATCATGATACATGCCCATACGCATCATCTGTATATTTGTTATGAGGTGTGTTTGGTCATTTCATATGCCATATTGCAGGTAATTTATGGGACTTCGTGATAAGCGGAGTTATTCCACATGAGCGCACAATATGCTTAGGATTGATGCATGATTGGACTGCATGACTCATGCACTTTGCATTGTGTGATTGTGATATTGTATGGCCTAGCGACATCAGGGTCATTGCCTCCACAGACACATCGTGGATGGTCGAATTGGATACCGAAAATATTGTTTCTGGCATCTGGGCACTATAGATGTCCCTGGGTGAAAATTCCTAAACCCGATGGTACTAGAGGATGACTCCAACGTCGAGATCAAGTGGATACATGAGTGCGCGAGGGCCGTATACAAGTAGGCCACATCTTCCACTATGTCATGGTCGGTTGGAAAGGGTGTGACCTTACCCGCCTGAGTGAGGGGGCAATTTCTAAGTTGAGTTTGACCAGCTTGAGGAATGGGTCCGCTATCGACGAGTCAGGCCCGATATTGGCAAGTGGATAGTGAGGTCTCTTCCACTCTTCCAATTATGCGTTCAGATAGGGGCGACAAGCTGGTGTAAAGTATAATAGACCCTGGTGATTATCTAGAATGAGAACTGTACTGATATTCGATGAGCTATATGAGGATTTGGATGAGGATTGGCATGCTTGAGTTGCATCTCGCATCGCATGGTCTTGATATGGCTGATAACATTCATATCTTGCACTACATAGTCTTGGTATGGCTAATTGCATTCATGTACCCATTAACATAATTTCGCATTGCTCTAGCATTACATTCTGAGCACGTTCATACTACGCACACGCTTAAACCACCCTCTAAGATTTTTATAAGCTTATGCACAATTGATGCGTGTAGGTGATGCTAAGACGCAGCCATAGCCTCGCCGTAGTAGGAGTGTGCAGTCGAGCTTCTGGAGTTTCTATTATTTTCATTATCTTATATTTCCCTTTCATACGTATTGTACTCAAAGTTTTTGATCATAGTGGATTTTACGATGGTGTTCTTGTGGTTATTGTTCGTGGGTTATGCTTATGGTTATGCTCATTATGAATCAAATCATGTTTAAAATCCTCCTTGTAGGATCCCAGGATCGGAACCTGGTGTATGGGTGCCAGGAGTCGAGAATGGGGTACTATGGAGGCTCTCAACGCTGGATTCGACGATCGGGAATTTTGTGAACCCGGTTTCCGAGTTTGGGGCGTGACAAAACCTACGAGTTCTACTTTCGTTTCATCCGTGTTTCTACATTCTTCAATGGTAGTAACTTTTGAATTGAATCGTTCCGGTAGGGATCTTAGAATTTTCCTGTAGATTTTAGAGACCGAAACTTTTTCTCCTAATCCACTCATGAGTTGCAGATGATGTTCAGTTTTGTGAAGAACTCCATAAAGGTCTCATGCTCTTCCATTTTGAGACTTTCAAACTGTAATGTTAAGAGTTACAGTTTGGATCTTTTCACTATGCTGGTTCCTTCATGAGTTATTTCGAACAAGTCCCATGCTTTTTTAGCTGTTCCACACATACTGATTTGATTGAAGACTTCTTGGGACACACCACAGTAGATATCATTCATTGCTTTAACTTCAAACGTTTGTTTTTCTTTATCGAATGTTGTCCACATTTCTTTAGATTTTGGTTTGGTGATAGTTGTGCCATTTTCAAGTACTATTTGTTCGGTTGGTGGCACATATCCTTTTTCAACAATGTCCCAAACATCATGATCCAAAGATCTCAGAAAGTAGTGCATTCTATCCTTCTAGTATGCATAATTTGATCCATCAAATACAGGAGGTCTAGTTATAGATGAGCCCTCTCCTTTGGCCATATTACGAACTTCAGTCAAGATCACTCTCTAGGCGGTGAATCCCTTAAGATAGATCTGCTCTGACACCAATTGAAATTGTGATAATGAACGCTTTATTAGAAGTGGGAATATGCCAAGATGTCCTAGAGGGGGGTGAATAGGAGTTTTTAAAATTTTACGATGATTTAAACCTATCAACCCTATCCTGAACTAATATGCAATATCAGGATTTCTTCAATATAACTCTAATGGCTTCCAAGCCAAATAGTGGATGCAATCATAAGACTCTTCAAAACATAAACAAGATGCAAAACATAATTCATGATGGATGCGACTGTGTGAGATGTGATTCTAATTAGTTCATGTAAACATACATTATGAGAACATTCAGAGAAATCACACAAGCAGTAAGAGTAAATAGTAATCCGAAACATAGTCATTTTTATAGTGGTTTGATTACGTGTCTACTCCACTTTCGGTGGATGCACTCAACCCTCCAGTGTATCGGATCTCACTAACGGAGATTTCAAATCAGGTTAACCTCAAACCAGTACAACCTACATAAGGCTGACTCTAGGACCTACACAAGGTACCTAACATGTCTCCATGAGACACAAGTTTATGCCCCACACAGGAGCAAGGATCAACACACAACACCCAGATTTTAGGCCACACAGGCCAAGGATCCACACAAGAAACCTATAGTTTATGCTCCCATAAGCAAGGGTCTACACACAACACCCAGAGTTTTAGGCCACATAGGCTAAGGTCCACATAAGGAACGTAGAGTTTATGCTCCCATGAGCAAGGGTCAACACACAGCACCCACATGTATTCTCTCATTAGAGGCATCCTATGAGGACTTGAAAGGGGTGAGAATCACTTGTGACCCAATCCTACACAAAGGAATGATCAGCAGGGTCTTTAGACTCTAATGACTTATAGGTAAGTAGATGAAACCCATTTAACACGTTGATGAAGATCTCCTCCTTTGATGATGATGAATCTTCAGCTCCCTTGATCCACAATACTTATGATGCTCCAATGTAAGGCGATGGGTTGGGTCAAGGTTGTGTTGGAATCCTACTCTATTAAATATTTTTCTATATTAGAAATAGAGTGATTCCAAGCATCTATGCATTCAAGGTATCCTAGCTCAATGATTTGACATTAAGGTGGTAGCTGGAGGATCCTTAAATGCAGAAGTTCATTCACCAATCCACTCTATTGAGTATCAATGATGAGGGTGGATTAAGGAATGAACTCCCATGAGAGAAAAGGGCTCATGGTAGGTGATCTGAATTAAACACTCAAAAACTCTATCTATTTTCTCTACAAACAACCTCAGGCAAGCTCTTATTAAATAAGTAAAAGGTTTCAATGGAAATAAAACAGTCATATTTTTTACAGAGTTCGATATCATCGAGCAGGATTCGATATCATCGAGCGTCTACTCTCGATAACATCGAATGGCCACTCGATGACACAAACTCAATTTGTCAAACGCTTTTGAACCTTTTTGCTAATAGATCGAGGAAATCAAGTAGGCATCGATGTAATCAAATTTCAAACTCCGTTAACATCAATCCATGGATCGATTCGTCGATATTTGAAAAACCTGAGAGCAGACTTTCCTTTGGAACTGAACAGGCATCGATATGATCGAGTATCCCTCGATATCATCTTGTTTCAAATATCGATGATATTGATACCAGTTTCGATTCATCGATCTTATCATGGATTTTTCCTATAAACTTGCTGAACAGTTTTGTGTCCCAATTCAATGCCATCGACGTGGTCTTGATATGATCGATATTCGAATATCGATATCCTCAAGTGATTCTCGATAGTTCGAACATTTTGAAAGATTTTACTTGAAAGCTTGCTGGACAAATTTGTGTCTCAATCCGATATCATCGAAGATCCGTTGATATCATCGAGGTTTAAATTTTGAGTATATCGAGGTTCTCTTCAAGATATCAAAATTCACATGATTTTCCTTAACTGCATATTGGACACAAACTGACCAGATGTCGATTTTATCGAGCCGTCTCGATGAACTCGAGATTCAAAAGTCGATGATATGGAACCTGTCATCGATTCATCGATAATTCAATCCAGGATTCATTGTGGTTGTTGGACATCTAAAGTCCTCATTTCGATAACATCAAGTGAGTATCGAGGACATTGATAATAGAGTCCAATTCCATCGAACCACTTATCGATAAATTGACAAAGGTTGAAAACTTAGAGATTTTCCTGATTTTGCAAAACAGTTTTCACACCTTAAACCTTAAGTTGTTCTATCAATTTTTAAGGGTTTTTTATACCTAGTGTTTTAGGTTAGGGGATGTTAGGCTAAGCTTACCTTTGACGAGTTTGGGTACACATCCTGTTGAGGAAGACGCTTGAATGATCTTCCTATGGGGCTCACTTGTCTTGCTAACTCAACACTCATGCTAATTGACAAACCAGGGAATTTCAGTATTGTCCTTACCAGTGTTATAGATCCATACAGAGTGGATCTTCTATTGGAAACAATAGGGTGGCAGAATATACTCAACCTAGGTGGTCCCTACCAATATGAGCTAATTCATCAATTCTTCAATAGCTGCCACATTGTTCATGATAACCCTCCATGTATTTGACTGGAGTTCATGCATCAAACAAAACTCATTACTCCAATCATACTTGGCTGTCTCCTGAACATCGAAGTGACTCGAATCCCAGTCACTAAGTGAAATCTGAATGGATTAGGAATATGGGGGGAGATTACACATGCATTGTGCTAAGGTGCCACAATTCCTAGAGACGATGAAAATACACTTCATGTCAACTATCTTGGAACCACCTCCAAGATCCTCCATAGTATCTTTAGTACAAATGTGTATCCTTGTGACACAAAGGGTAGTAATCTCACCCCTTTTGCACTCAATGTCCTATATGATGTGTATCAAGAGGTCCCTGTGTGTCTTCTGACACTTATACTAGGGCAATTGACTTGTATAGTCAAAGGGGAACATCCTGATACACTACCTTTTCTATCTCTCATATGCAAGCTAGCACATTTTGTGGGCTTACCGCCAACTTCAGATAAAATACAACTAGAGGTATGGTTCGATGATGATGTGCTCCGCCAGTTGTACCTAACCACCTCATACAAACCGGATAGTCCTCCTATTCCTAATCCTAAAGCTGAAAACAGTCAGCGGCCAAATCCGCTAACACCATGGGGATCTAATCGGACGCTGCTTCACAGTCCTGAGTCAGTCACCAATCGCCAACATCGCAAACTTGAACATCATCTGCTGAATGGTCAAGCTGCCACTACCAAAAAAATAGGCAAAGGATACAGAACTCGTTAGTTTTTGCTACGAATTTAAACTGTAGCTACACTTACTACGGATTTTATCCGTAGCTAAAAATGTGCCACACCATTAATACTTAACGGTGGTGTAAGGGGATCTATAGGGCCCAAAAAAAAAAATTTTCTCTATCTAAGTCGTCCATCTATTTTGAAATATTATTTTAAGACATGAAACAAAAAATCAGCTAGGTCGAAGGCTAAAGTGGACCACACATATGAAACATGGATATTAAATCACATGTGCTTCCTATGGTGTGGTCCACTTGGACATTCAATATACTTTATTTTTTAGACTATGAACTAAACTATTTTATTAAAATTAATGGGTGAAATGGATTAAGCAAATACATTATGGTGGGCCCCACGGAGCCCCTAAGAGGACCATGCATGCCCTACGCCCAAAATTGGGCGCGCGCTCAAAACAGAGTCGCGCCCTCATCTCCCCTCCATTCCTTATTTCATTCTCTCATCTTCCTCCCTCTCGCTCTCCATTCCCCAATCCTCTCTCTCTCTCTCTCTCTCTCTCTCTCTCTCTCTCTCTATTCCCACCGTCAGCGCCCTCGTCGTCTCCCTCTCCCTCTCTTGAGGTCCCTCGCCCTTGCCGTCTCCCTCTCCCTCTCTTGAGGTCCCTCGCCCTCGTTGTCTCCCTCTCCCTCTCTCGAGCTCCCCTGAATGTTAGAAGGCCTAAAAACTCTGACAACTTCTCAGTGCACTCTCTCAAATCAACTTTTCTTTCTTCTTCATCTTTTGCCCATAACAGACGCGATAGTCTCACTTAGTCCATAGAAATGCTTCAGTCTCCTTCCTTTCCATCCATGTTGTTCAAAATCCAAATGGGTTTTCAGGAAATGAAGTTCTAGCAATGATTTCCAAAAATGCTTTCTTTAAGGTCAGTTTGGTATTTTTCCTTTTTTTTGTTACCTACTAATTTCTTTGGAGTAATCACAATCGTCATGTTCATATCATCATCTAAGCTTTAACCCTTAAAAAAATTGTATATTTGATTTTTTTTTAATAGGGATTTTTGGAGAAGGCACAGAAGGAAGGCTTTTGTTGTTACGGGAGCTTTGGGAAGTGGGTATTTTTTATATAGGATTTATGGTTCTCATACACAGAGGATTTCTGATTTGGAGACTCAAATCGACAACCAGCATGAAATCGATGAGCTCATTAAGGCTCAGTTAAGATCAAAATATTATGTCCTGTTGAAATTCCATTTTTCATTCATTTTTCAGCAATGCTACTATGATGCATTCAGTTCATTTAGTTTTGCGAAGTGTGCCACCCGACATCACTGTACACGTGGCACTTGGGATAGTGATTGACATTGTTGGTTTGGTGCATCATCATACGGATGCGCCATAGCCAGAAAATCAAGATCGGCATAATTTGTAGAATCCCCCATCTGGATTAGGGAACATAGGATCACCATAACAGGGGCCTAATTTGTAGAAATGGGTTGATTGAAGCATAGGCATAGAAATCAGGCCCAAGCCTTTCCAATATTGGGCCATGCCAAAATCCTGATGGGTCAACTGCCCCTACCTATTTTACCGGTCAGACCGTAACTCGTGTCCATGCCCATCAAGGTTTTAAGACTAGGTTGAGTGTCTTTATGTGCATTCTTTTATTTGGGGCTGACCTTTAAAACTAGGTTGAGTGTCTTTGTTCAGTCAGTGAATGTGGATGGTCCATCTGGGGGGCTACACTATTGATGAGCGGTGGTAGAAAAAAGAAGAAGAAGAACAAAAAACATGCCTAGCCATCAAGCAGACGAACACTGAAAATAGAAAATGTAGGATTCATCATTTTCATATTTCCCTTGTTTCGTGGGCCACTCTTGATAGGCCCACTAAAAGAACCATCTAGATTCAGGGACCCTACTCCAATGTAGAATTTGAAATGGTGACTAACTAGGAAGATCTTATTGTTGTTTCATTTAGAACCATGCTAATCAACCATACACGTGGAAAAAGTGGGCCATGTACACACTAATTGGGCCACCCAACAAAAGCAACAGCTGCTAATGATATTTTGGGCAATAAGGAATCCACCATTGATCCGTTGGCATATGAATTAGATATCATGTCATGAAGTGGGCCCATTTCACGTTTGTTGGCTGTTGCTGAATAGGGGGAACATTTGGATGCTGGCACGAAATTGCTGAGGCTGTTGTGGCACGTAAAGGCCCTCCTGTCAATGGTCAGTCTATTGTTTAGCTCCAAACAAGGTATGACTATGCGGCATCATTTTTTTTATTAATCCGTTCTCTCCTAAAGTGGATGAAATTGCTTTCATTTTTTAGACCTTCAGCCATTTTGTTTTAATGAAGTATTTTCACCTTGTCTTGTGTGGCAGCTGTTGATTGTTGTGCATCCAATGAATGCTTTCTTTCTGGACAATATTTTCAATTGGATCACCCTATAATAACATCAATTGGATCAAGTGAGTTTCTTTTAAGTGCCAAGGAGAACATGAAGAGCCCCAAAGGTAGTTAATTAGATTGCACGTCATTCACAAATCAAAATGGGCCCACATGTAGAATTGTAGGTCAAACTCAAGCTAAAAAGCTTTATAGTGGATTAGCCTACTTGCCTACTTTTAATGAATGGTGCAAAACACACATGCTAGATTAGCACCTTTGTTTATTGCTTTTTCTATCTGTCCTCAATGTTCTTTTTATTAATTTTTCTCTCACTTTCTAGCATGTTTCCAATGATGTGTATGATTTTTAATGTTTTTTTTTTTTTTAATTGAAGGTCATTAATCAAGCTGTCATATGTGGGAACATAGTCAAGTTTGTGCACCCACTACCAAAAAAAGGGGCAAAGGATTCAGACCACGTTACTTTTTTGCTACGGATATAAATCTTAGCTATATTTGCTACGGTTTTAATCCATAGCTAAAAAGTTGATACACCATTAATAATTAATATTGTTGTAAGGGGCTCTATGAGGCCTAAAAAAATTATATGTTCTATCTAAGTTGTCTATATATTTGTAAATATTACTTTAGAGGTTGAAAAAAAAAATAGCTAGATCGAAGGCTCAAGTGGACCACACGGTAGGAAACATTGATATTAAATTACAGCTGCTTCTTATGGTGTGGTCCAGTTGGGCCTTCAATATACCTGAAATTTGGTTTCCTAAAGTAAAATAATTTATTAAAATTATGGATAGGAATGGATTAACGAAATACATCATGGTGGGCCCCACGGAGTCCCTAATCGGTCTGCCCGTCAGAAGAGCCCCAAATTTGGGCGCGCGCTCAAAACAGAGCCACGCTTAAACACTGTAATTCTCACGCTCTCTCTCTCTCTCTCGCGCGCACTCTCTCTCCCTCTCTCTCTCTCTCTCTCTCATTTGCCTTGTAGACATGTTGTAGCTTTGTTCTACCGTAACCCAGCTGCCCTAGACGGCATTGTAACGGTGCTCCGACCACACCTCATTGGCATACAAATCCAACGGATTAGGTTTCCACTTCTAGAAGGTGAGATTCTTTTGATCTTCTCAGCTTTAATATATTCATGATTGTTTGATAGTGCAAAATTCATGAATTGAAATTCTTTTTCTTTTTTATTTTCGAGATTTCTTCTTTGAAGTTCTATAATCGATTAGGGTTTGCTTCTACTTTGTAATTTCCTTTTTGGAGAGAGTAGAAATCCCAGAAATACGAAGAGATCTACCGTTGAAGGAAATTGTACAGATACTTCTCCTTCTTCTTCATCCAAATCCAAAAACTCTCAGCTCCTAGAATGTCGATGAACAGCTTTAAATTCTTCATGAATCAGTTTCAGTTCCGCTTTTTTGTGCATTTTCTGTGGCTGTTTCAGCTTGATTCTTCAAAAATAATTTCTCTTTTATTTCTGTTCCAATGTGGTAGAAAGAATTGGGTGTTTTAATAGACTTAAATGATTTAGATTTATTAGCTTCAGATTATGAATTTCACTAAGAAATTGGATGTGTTGCTCTTTTGCATGTATTTCAGAAAGGTAAACAAGTACCATATTTGTTTGGCAAATCATGTTTGCAACAGTAAGCGGGATTCAATTTTTTAATTTTATCTTTAATTTTCTTGTTAGACTGGGTTCACCTGTCTTTCGTCTTGGATGATTTTTGTTATGGTTCCTTGCTATTTTGTATGATTTTGTTAGGTTTTCCTGGTTTCATTTGTGGTCCCCTAGATGTAATTTTCAATTATATCAATGAAATTATAGATGGTCTCTGCCCAACCCATGGATTAGGATGAAACTTGGGCCAGGCTCATCCCAATCCCAACTGGTCTAACCCAATTGTTTCATGGTGGGGATCTTTATTTATTTATCAACACTCTTAATCATGTTTATCCAATCTAGATAAACAGGCGTTGTTGGATAAATGTTTGGGTTGCCGAGTTGAGGTAGGTCTGGAAATTGGGTCCCAGTACATGCCCAATTTTCAATCCTAACTAGTGAGCTACGGAATTGAGCTTTGGTAGGCTCACTAGCCAAATACTCACCCCTCCAAAGGACTCTTATACTGAGCTTGGAGATCTCTAGTGTGCTGGAAAATTCTACTACAAATACATTGTGAGGTTACAAACCAATGATCTACTATACTGAGCATAATGAATTATGTTATAACAGATCATTTTATTTTTTAACTTCTTGCCTGGACCACAAGGAGTCATCCAAATAGGCCCTTTGTATTTTTTTTCTACTTTTGGTAATCGTTTGATGTAGAGATCTCACAATCTAATCAGCTAATTAGACAAAATTTCAAATGAAGTTCATTGCTCATCAGTTAGATGTGTCTCCAACACACATTTATGTACAACCCTGGACATTCATAAGGTGGCCCCTATGGACGAACACCCCTTTGATCCCCAAGAATCAAGCTGGTCCATTTGTCAGGTTGCAATGGATGTCTAAAGAAATGGGTGGCTTGGAAAATGACAACCAATGAGTTATAGATCTGAGGCTGCAGTTCACTTCATCTTCATGCATTTCTTGTTACCTCAATAAACTTCTGTATGTTTAGTTTTGGATTACTATGGATCATTCTGCAATTATCTCCTTCAAGTCTTTCAAAAGTTTTTTTTTTTTTTAAATACTCCTTTAAATCTCCACTATTGAACAGGTGAACTACCCCACGTGTCAAAATGGCATGTATGTCCAACATATGAACCTGGTGCCAGGTTTGGCACTACATATACATGAACATGCCTTGTACCTTTTTTTTTAAGAAATAAAAACAAGTTAATATCCCTCACCATCATGTCTTAAACCACACTTAAATTTTCTAAAATATAAAAACCAATAAAGAAAAGCTTATGCCATAGAGACTAGCATCCCAAATAACTTGAAAGCATCCCAACTTTCTAATAGTTTCAACGAATCTGATCTGGTAACACAAAGTTACAGACATTATTGATCAGAATTACATGAACAAATTAGGCCTCGATGCCTTGAGTGTTGTCTTAAGCTTCCTAGTTGGTGGCCTAACATTCTTGAACACTAACAGGAACTTGATTTTGGAATCATGAAATTGCTTGGTATTCTCTCTCTTGCAAAGCGAGTCAGGTATGGTCGTTGTCTTGATGATCTGAATGCAATAAGACCTTAACCTGTGGCGAGAAGCCATCTCATCATACATCTGCTCAACAACACCATTAAGAGTGGTGTCCCGGTATTCCTTTTACATATTGTGGTAACCAGTTCTGCTCTAGTACCGGAACCAAATTCCGTAGTTCCCAACAATGGTGGGATTCCTCTAAAAAATCTCATTGATGGCAAGCACTTGCCTGATACTGATGGGACATGCCTTGTACCTAAATCCAGGTTGGTCCCAACCCTCAAATTGGGTTGTTACTGCTTTTGGCAGAAAACCATGAAGTCTAGTAGGAATGGATATCGTCTATAAATAGTAAGTTTACTTTTTATTGTAAGTCACATATTTTAGTGTGTTTGAGTTGGAGTTTTGAGTTTAAAAGTCCATCCTATGTTTGAACACATTACTCATGTTGGATTTTGCCATAATTTAGAAGATTTGTAGGTACATTTTTTATTTCTTCATATATAAGTATTTTTTTTATCTTTCTTCCTTTTGAGATGTGTACAAAGTCATGCTTGTTTGATTGTGTCTACAAATGCTATTTTATGCAAGCTGACAAGCTAAAGAAGTCAGTGGAGGATGAAATTCATTTTCTCAAGGAAAGGGTCTCAGAACTCGAAAGTGATCTTGTGTCGAAGTCCACAGAAGTTATATCTGTAGTTTCAAGGAAAAAAGAAGCTCTATCTTCTACATTTATTGAAATTCACCGTCTGAAGGAAGAAAATTCTGTAAAAACGTGAGCATTATTGAATGCATATGGAGGGTATTTACTGTGTTGGAGTGTATTTGTTTCTTGCACATGAGGGCACGCCTTAGTTGTAATTCTTATGATGGGTGGAGTAAAGTGAAGTATTGTTTATTTAGAAATGTGAATGTAGGATGCATTGTATGATTTAATTGCTATTTGTAATAAATGCATCATTTTTTTCTGATTGCATTTTATGTACTATTTTTATCAGCATTAAGCTTAGATGAGTTATCAATCATAGCAGTTTCTTGCAATGGAAACAGGTCGTATTATTATAATTTTTTAAAAAATAGCTATGAATATAATCTGTAGCTATAGCTACGGCTTTTGTCCGTAGCTATAGTGGTATCTATTGCTACGGATATTGTCCGTAGCTATTGGTATATATTGCTACGGATATAATCCATAGCTATTGCTATCTATTGTTACAGATATAATCCGTAACTATTGATATCTATTACTATGACTATAATTTGTAGCTATTGGTATCTATTGCTACGGATATAATCCGTAGCTATTGGTACCTATTGCTACGGATATAATCCGTAGCGATACCTTTAGCTACCCCACCAATGGTGACGGACGTGCTACAGATTATATCCGTAGCAAAAGGGTTTTTGCTACGGTTTTTTGCCATAGCAAAAGGGCTTTTGCTACGGTTTTTGGTCGTAGCCTTTGCCCGTTTTTCTTGTAGTGACTGAAAGGCCCTCAAGGATGTCAGATTTAAAGGTACACCATCCACCTATGGTGGACCTTTTTTTGTATATATGTTTATAGAATCATGCATGTAAGAGCAATTTATTATAATGTTCCCATAATCTGTATTAAGAAACTCAATTTCTGTAGTCCAGATTATTCAATTCCACGTGGATGGAAGGTCCTCATAGTTTTCAGTGCTGTACATGTAGACATATCTCTTCATGGAAGTGTCTTTGAGTTCCATCCTTGGAGATGGGAGGTAATTACTGTTACTTTAATGATGATGATGGTTATTATAGTTTGTGGGGTCCACTATTTCACTCTCTTGATTGATGATGGTTATCTTGGTTTGTGGGTCCCACAAGCATCTAGTATTGTATACAAAAACATATAGGTCTATAACTAAAAATTAGAAAGGATAGGTAGATTTACTCCAAGGAACTTTGGTTGATTTATTTAATGAGAGATGCTCACATCTAGTTTGTTGGACCAAAAGTTACCATTCACATCCAGCTCGTTGATCTTGCTCTATTTGGCCCATCAAAATCTGATGAATTCGTTGGGGCCTTAGCCAAGTTTTGAGGCGTTCTGCTTGCATATCTCCATTTTATTCTATTTTTTTTAGCTTCTGATGAACTTTGGCATATCTGATGTTGGAGACGTACCAAATGCAAAAACATTAGACTCTTTATTTCATTCTGGTTACATTTAGTTGATTAAAAAAAAATTGTTACTGTTTCTAAAATGATTCAGAATCTAAGAAGTGAAGCCACAAAGTCAGATGATATATTTTTGCATGTCCAAGAAATTCAAGAATCCGTCAAAATTGCATTTTTAAATTATTGTCTGAATTTTGACAAAGTTCTGCACTTTTAGAGTTTCAGGAAGTGTTTATATGATTTTGCCGACTCTTGTTCTTTACAGTATCTTTTCTAATTTGTCTATGCTATCAGCAAGGATTTCTTTGGTATTTACTTTAAGATGATGGTCTGTTAGGTGTTCAGATGCATGATACCCCTATGTCTAGTAAGGATTCTATGTTGTCATTCCCTTTTATAGAAAAAAGTCTATAATTATAGGATTATGTTCTATGTTATGAGTACATGTTTCCTTCTTTTTTTTTTTATCCTTTAAATTACAGAGAACCTTCTTTCTCTGTTGTCTCTGTTCATTTGTTTAGTTAGTTTTCCTTGTTGAATCACAACTTTCTTTTTCTTTTTATTTTTTCTCTGTGGAACCACAACTTTCTACGGCCATTGAAGAAAGAGAGAGACTAAGAAAGGATGTTATTGCATGGAAGAAGCAGAAGAGTGGGGAAGCAGAGGGTGGAAAGGCACATGATTCCCTTGTCAAGGTACACAACTCTCCTTGGCATTTATTTATCCATTATGCAGTCTATATTGATAACATGAGCTAAAGTCATCCCTTTCTGAAAGGCAATGCACTGTAAGAGAATTGGAGCGTAATTTACATGAACAAAGGCAAGTCATTACTAGCCAACATGATGAACTAAAGTTGCTTAATGAAAAGCTGAATAATGAAGCAAGGAGAATTAAGTCTTTGGAATGGGAGGGTGATCGACTTCGTTTTGAGATTTCTTTACTGAAGTCCAAGGTGTGGTTTACAAAGCATACACTAGACCTGAATCCTATGACAGGTAAAATTTGAAGTGTTGAACTTCAAATAATGAAGGTATTTAACTCCAAATTTTTAAACTCACACATAGCTTTGTTAGGAGATGCCTTACTATAATCATTTGATGATGAGTACAACTGGTTTTAATGTTTTCTTTTGCTATTGGGTTCAATCACAGTAGTTCTCTGCCACAATGCATGGTAATTGTATGTGATGCCTCAGGTTTCTTTCTCTTGGCTAAAATATGCAGGGTGCAGCTGCTTGTTTAGAAGAATTGTTGATTTTAGCAGTTGCTTGTTTAGATGTACATGGGGATGACAGTGTGAAGTATCCGTAATGGAAGTTTGTTATAAGGGTGAGCATGCACATGTTCCTATAACTCAAGAAAGGTTACTGGCAAGTGAGTCTTCCACAACATTAGACCATTCATGTACCGCAAGTGATATGTTATTACACCACTATTCTGCTCCATACACTCATCCAGAAAAAGATGTCGCCTTCCCTTTACCATATTATTTAGTTGCATCTGTCAGGATTAACTTTCTTACAAGTTAATCCCTTATAATTGACACCATATAACAAATCTTCCTTTCATTTCCTTTTAGAATCAGTTTTCAATTGAAAAATAGATGCTTTTTACTTAGTTGTACTATGGTCTTATAAAACTGTACTCTTTCTTTTAAATGTTTAAGGCATTATCTATGAGGATTCAACCTGGATTGGAACAAAAGATTGTTATTCTATGAGATTCATATCTTCAAGTGGTGTTTCAAATTCTCTGATGCACCAATTCCATTCAGTTTTGTGGTGCTCTTTCTTGTCTTCTTTAAATCTGCAATGCTACTTTGTGGAACCATCTGATGGACATGTCATGCAGGGTTATTTTGATAATGTTTCAGAGCATCTCTGAGTAGGACCACCATTATATTTTGTTGTGAAGAACTTCAACTATAGGTATTATGATAAATGTTATTTTACTCATCTGCCATTCTTTTGATTTCTAGATTTCTAATATGATGGCATTTCATGAGAATTTAGCATTAAGTATTGTCCAGCAGTTGTGATATTAACAGTTCTTTTCTTTCTGTTTCTGTGAATTGAATCAACATTGAGCTGAACTAAAAAAAATTCATAGTATGAGCAAATGGTTAAGCAGTGATATCCACAGCCAAACAATAAGTACAATGACTTATTAATTCCTTTTCCCTTTATATTTATAGATTTCCCAACTGAAGTTTGGGAGTAGTGAAACCTTTTTCTGAGTTTTCTCATTGTCAAAATCATTCTTTTCATGTTTGAACTGGTTTTCTTCGTATTATCACACTGCCAGTCAGTGTTGCTCTCTCACTAAATATGTTTCCACTAATGTCCCCCATGGAACCATTGTAGGTGAGCAATTGGCAATTGCTAAGGAAACTGAGCGTTAGTTGGGAATAGGTATAAACTTGTACCCATCTTCATCTCTTCTGGGGGACAGCAAGGATGAATTATTTTCGGCTCTACCTGTGGATGAACTAATTGAGAAAGCTGATGGTTTTGCTAGGGTGTTTCCTGGTAAAGTTTTCGCATATTCTGTTGCTCCTATCAATTTTCTTATGTCATTTCTTATACTATGTTTTCTTCCACAAAGCACAAGGTTTTCTTCCACAAAGCACAAGTATGAGATTGTGAAGAAACTTCAAGCTAGAAAGCACATTTGTGGAATGACAGGTGATGGGGTCAATGAGGCACCTGCATTAAAGAAGGCAAACATAGGAATTGCAATGGCAGATGCAACAGATGTTGCTCAAAGTGCTTCTGACATAGTTCTAACAGAGCCTGGATTGAGTGTGATCATTAGTGCCATTTTAACAGGCCGTGCAATTTTTTAGAAAATGAAGAACTATACAATAGTCTCATGCTTTCATTTACTATATTACAGATAGGGATTGCATGTGCTACTGACCTGTTTCACTTTTAATATTTACGTACTATGACATGGATCTGTTTCCAAGTACTGTCATGACAATCTCCAAGGACAGAGTCAAGCCTTCTCAACTGGAAACTCAGTGAAATTTTAGCAACTGGAGTAGTCATTGGAATGTATCTTTGATGAGACTATTTTTATTTTATTTTTGCAGTAAATACTTCTTTGTTCCTCAATGCTGTAAATAGTACTTCACAATTCATGACTTCTTTAATACTTCCCACAAACGCAATGGAAACTTTCATTTATCATTTTATTTTAAGGCAACAGAAACTTTCATAGTAGGAGAAAAGAAAAAAAGAAAGAAAAAAGGTGGTCAGAAGATAGAATACAAGCCCCATAAAAAAATATAATGTCTAAACTCCGTTGGGCCATAACCTATATATATGTATGTATATTCTATACGAGAAACATTTTGGCCTGATTTTTCTCTCCTCTTTTTCTTACTCATGTCTTTCTCTCTTACGATGTAATGTTTCTACAAGTATGTTCCAATTTTGTTAGTTATATATGTAATAGCTTATTGAGGACATGCAGAAGGCAAAGGAAGAGATGGAAAAACTGAAAGGGGAGGCACAAGCCAACAAGGATCACGTGCTACAGGTGGTTTGGATTTTTTACTTAGATTTATTATCTGATAGTCTTAAGGATTTAAATATTTTATGATATTTTTTTACAGTACAAAGAAATAACACAAGTGAATGAAGTTGCATTGAAGCAAATTGAATCTGCTCATGACAACTTCAAGGTTGAGGTACATCCCTGTATCTTGAACCTCATTTGTTTGAAAGTTGCAATCCCTGTTTGCAGTGTTTTTTTTTTTTTTTTTTTTTTTGTCTTCTTTCTTTTGAGATGTGTATAAAGGCATGCTTGTTTGATTATGTCTACAAATGTTGTTTTATATAGGCTGACAAACTAAAGAAGTCATTGGAGGATGAAATTCACTTTCTCAAGGGAAGGGTTTCAGAACTTGAAAGTGATCTTGTGTCAAAGTCCATAGAAGTTACATCTGCAATTTTAGGGAAAGAAGAAGCTCTATCTTCTTATGATAGGTTGAGCAAAGTGAAGTATTGTTTATTTAGAAATGTGAATGTGGGATGCATTGTATGATTTGATTGCTATTTGTAATAAATGCATCGTTTTTTTTTTCCTGATTGCATTTTATGTACTATTCCTATCAGCATTAAGCTTAGATGAGTTATCAATCACAGCAGGTTCTTGCAATGGAAACAGGCACCATTATTATAATTTTTTAAAAAATAGATATGGATTTTAGTAGTAGCTATTGTTCTGAAAACCGTAGCTATTATCCGTAGCTGTAGGTACATTTCGCTATAAAAATTATAGCTACGGCCTTTATCTGTAGCTATTGAAATCTATTACTACGGATTCAATCTATAGGCATAGCTACATTTCGCTACAGAAATTATAGTTACGACTTTTGTCTGTAGTGACTGATATCTATTGCTACGGATATAATCCATAGCCATAGGTTTTTTGACCTTTAGCTACCCCACCAATAGCGACGGACGTGCTACGGACTAGATCCGCAGCAAAAGGTCATTAGCTACGGTTTGTGGCCGTAGCCTTTACCCATTTTTCTTGTAGTGTGCTATTGACGAGCGTCTTCACAACTGCGAGAGGCGTCTGACTAGGATCGAGGACAAAATCGATGCACTCCAGCACAGTACACAATAAGTTCTTGACTTGTTGATAGATGGAGAACCTCGAGCACCTTAGTTGCTGATGGAGTAGTTGGTATGGATGTGCCCACAAATGGATGATGTGGTTAAAATTTATTTTTGCCTATGAATCGGGGCTAAATGATGGTTGTTTGTGGTTGTATAGACCGAGGTTGGGCTAAATATTTTGGATTGATTACCCTCTAGATGAGGAGAATACTTTTTTTTGTGTGCCCATGGGTGGGCTGGATGATATATTTTTGAATACTTATATTCTTCCAAGCTTGGGCAGTTACTTTTGATTGCAGTTAATATATATTTACATACATGATGATATCTCTGAATTTACATTTCTATGGGAATGCTTACTGGTTATGGAATGATGATTACTGCTTAAATTGTCCTTGAAAGGGTTTCATTATGTTGTGAAAAAATGTTTTTAGTACTCTATATTCTCATGCATATCTGAGTATCAGCTGTCATCTATGGAATATTAACTACTTTTCGAAGATATGATTACATGCTAGAAACTGCTGATCATTTATTCTATGAACTGAGATTTCTCTATCATGAGTTGTTCCCCACATGGCTCTCCTATTACCTTACTTCTCCTACTTTCTTTAATGTCAACTTCAGTCATTCGATTTGTTATTGATATATACTAACCTTTATCAATTACTGACAAAAAAGGGGAGAACAAATCCTACCATGAGAACACTTTGGATATATGGTTTTAAGCATGGTGACACAGGTGATAGGGGGAGCAGCTGCAAGAAGATAGGGGGAGCAGCTGTTTTGAAGAATTGTGTGTGAACTCCATAGTATCTTTGTAAAATTGTGTAACGTTCATGTACACACAATTTAGGATGTTGTTCTAGGTGTGTTTTAGGTGTTTTGTCATGTAATTGACAAAGGGGGAGATTGAAAGTGCCCTGGTTTGTCAATTAGTGTGAGTGTTAAGTCCATAAGTCAAGTGGGCCCCATATGAAGATCCTTTAAGACATTGCCTCAAACAGATGTGTGTTCAAAGCTCGTCACATGTAAACTTAGCGTCACATCCCATGTCCCAAAACACCCATTTAACGCCCTAAAAATCGGGGGTCGAGCATGGGCTTAACACCCAAGTTCCAACGCATCACTTATGCAATATAGATATTGATGATTAAATGTTGTCCGTATTAGTGCATTAAACATGAGTGAGATTATACCAAAACAACATATCATACTCCAGAGATAGTTAAATTACGCAAATAGAAGACTGTGATAAGTATATAAAACATATAAATGATTGTAAGTCTCCTGAGTATGATCGGGTTACCAGGTCAATTAATGTAATGACCTGAAAAATTTCATGCTAAGACCCGAGTACTACCTCTATTTTTTCCTTAGAAGTTAATGTGGGTTAATTAGCGTTAAACTCGATTGCTTGTGAAATTAGAACCAATCACTTTAAATTTGATCTGCAGGACTCAAAACCTGTAGAATCGTTAATGCTATGTTACCCTGAAATCTAGGATTCAACGCTAAATCCAGTTGCTCTCGAGAGTACTTAGAAACTTTATATCGGACCTGGACCGCACATCGAAAGTCCGATAGCGTCGATCTTAGGCAATTTTGGTCATCTTGTTGGGCTTGACCATCACCTCAAAAATCAAGTCCAGATGATGTCCTGGGTCGATTTGCTTGAGTCCGGAGTAAAGAGTGTGAGAAAGCTGAGAAATTAAATATAATTTATGAAATCCGAGTCGTGTCGCTTGCGCGTCGATTCTAAGCTTTCTGACCGTTGGGTTCTGACTCAATTTCACCCTCGGATCAGGGAAGATGGCCCTGGCATGTCCTAGTGCCGGTGGACCTGATCGAGTTTCAGTGACCGTTGAATTGATCTGCCACGGTTGATCTGTAAATCTGATCGGTACGAAAACTCAGCCTGACCTAGATCCATGGTCAGTGAGCTTAAGTCCGACCGCACGTGGAGAAAGGACCACCAGAAGTGCTCCGTTGGACTAAGATAGACCTGATTTGGTTATAACCTAAGTATACCTTGGCCCTGGGGCTATTTTCATCTATTTTAGGCCTATATAAAGACCTTAAAACCCTCACTCTCTTTTCCATACGAATTTCCTAACCTTAGCTAAGAAAGAGAGAGGAAAAGAGAGAGCAAGTGAGAGAGAAGTTGGTGAATCATCTTGAGATTCTTTCCTGTTGTTCTACATACCTAAACCATCACTTTTGAACGTTATTCCAGCGATTCTAAGTTCATTCTTGGGTAAGTTAATCAAACCCTAGTTTATTTTAGAGCTTAGACTTGTCTAAGTGTTGATGTATCTCATTTCTATTCTTGCCTTAGGTTTTCTAGTCGCCATTGACGAAGATTCATCGTCTGAATCAGATCTATTGTGCTTTTCTGGTTTAAGGTGCAGACTATATTCGTATAGGTTATGATTTTCAAGGCTTTCAATGTTGGGTAATGGTTTATTATTGTTATGGATGAAATTTCACATGCCAACTGTGATGTTTATTTTGCGTTCCTGATATGTATGTGTTATATTGTGATTTGTGTATTCTATGTATATGTAGGAAGTATCGTATATGTATAAAATTTGAACATGTGTTTGCCATGATTAATTGTCGTGTACTTGTGCTAGTTGTATGTGTGTCAACTCCTTGGTGAAAGGAATTGTCCAAATGTGTGTTATCACCAACATACATCATGTATGTTGGACTATGTAGTCAAAGTGTTTGTAGAAATGTCTAAATGGTTAAGTGTGTAATATATTAACCTATTATGGGCGTTGAGAAGAGATTCTCAACTACCCTATGGATGTATAGGATTTCCTACATGCAATTCACATTCTTTGTTGTTTAACTTCAAGCACTACTTATGTGTAATTCATGCTAAGTTGATATTCATCACATGCTTCCATCTTGTATGATTAGAATTGTTGTTCCATTACTGTTCTAAATTGTTATTATGAATCTCTGTCATAATTGAACATGTTTGGGAATATGAAATAGTCCAGGAAATCGGTAACAATCCTTGAGTTCGTGGCCGAGGTCGTTTTCGCCACGTAGGACGTGTTTGACGAAACCGAGTCGTATTAGGGTTGTCGACAGTAGTTTGGCCACACGGAGTGTTTGCGCACTCTATGTTGTTCAACTCCACGTGCGCTCGTGCTAGTCGAGTTCGTCAAGTAACCCGATTGTCCCGGTGGATGTACACCATGTATGGACGTTATTGTTTGAATCTAGGGTACCAAACTTACCATTGCAATTCCGTTAACCATTGTACCTTGATCCGCTAAGACTCATGAGCCGGGCATGGTGGTATGGGACACCGTGGTCGAGCTACCGGCCTACGCTGAGGTGACGAACCTCCCCGTAGTGACCAGTGAGCACACCAGACTCATGAGCCGATTATGGTGGTATGGGACACTATATTCGTGCTATCGGCCTACGTTGATTGGTGACGAGCCCTTTGTAGTGACCTCGAGCATACCTTGCTATTGCATTGAGGCGACGAGCCTTAGGGTAGTAATAAGGTATGATAGGCATGCATTGATTGGTGACGAGCCCTTTGCAGTGACCTAAAACCATATGATCATATGAGATTGTCTAGGACTGATGACCCTAGAATGGATCACTGTTTGGAAAGTGATATGAGGAAGGTACCTTAGCTTCCCAATCCTTCTGTATGAAAAGGACTAATAACAACCTAATAATCATGTTCATGCACCGCGTTGCATGTGCGTAGGAGTCGTTGGCACTGCGGGAGATTGTCATGCGTACCGTAAGATGAAGATGCTGAGGGAGTGCAGGCGAGAGCATGCATCATTCCTACATACATCCTTGCATTAACAAGAATAGTTAGGACGTGTTTGATTGTATTGCCTTATCATTACTGCTTGATTGATTTAATAGCATGTTAACTTTTACTATATAGTTCCACTGAGTTGATCACTCACTCCCACATTCTGGGACAGTGTTTCAACACCAACCAGACCCTGTTTTAGATGCAGATGACAATGCGACCCCTAAGGCAGAGCAGGAGTATGAGGATGATGAGGACACGTTTTCTTTTATGCAGTTCTCAAGCGGGTTCATGTGAGTCATGTCCTAATATGCGGGGATTCTGGGTTTTCTTGTAATTGTAATAGATGATGTCATTTTGATACTTATATTTTGAAATCAACACTTGCAATTATGACTTGGCAGAGTATACGTATTTCAGGGACTTACACATGTACACATATGTTTCTTTAAGTCTTCCGCTTGCGTCTTTCACTTATCCCTGAAATATTATTTGCAGTTTGGCTTAATCTATTCCATGTTTTATGCAGTCATACAGACAACATACATCCATCATTCAATATGTTGCATAAGTGATGTTTTGAAACTTGGGAGCTGAGTTATGCTCGACCTCCGAATTTCAGGACGTTACAAGTTGGTATCAGAGCATGATTTGGATTAAACCGGACCTGGGTTATGGTTACACAATACACGCTGTCACCACCTTAGTGTAGGAGGGTGCGAGCTTATTTTAGAATTGGTGTATGTTTTCCCGTTGCTCCGATTAGCGAAAGTTTACTGAAAACGATCGCCGAGATCAAGTCGTGCGCACTCTCGATCACACACAGTGACCCCAAATCTCTTCTAGACCATCTATTGACGAGTTTTAGATGGTGTATCCTCCCATCTCAGCCCTTAAAATGTTTGTAAACCCGATTCTATATCAGATTCTATTCCTAGTGGCCCGATATGCATCGAATCGGACTAAGCGCCCAATCGGGGCAATTTCAGGGGGACCCAGGGGGGACCCACTTCATTTTCAAGCATAGGGGCCAGGAGGACCTCGCCCAAATGGCGAGTCATCGCCGGAATGTCCAGAGACCGGCGATGACCTCGCCGCCCAGCGGGCCGGCTCAAGCCGACGGTTGTGGGGTCTAGTGTGGCCCACTCCTCCATGGTTGCTTAATTTTAAGCCCTTTTAAACCCTATTTCCTTCACAAACTCACCCTTCAAGCTTTCCTTTTCTTGAACTTTCTCTCAAAACCCCACAAAAAACCCCTCCCCAAACTCCTTCTTCTTCCATTTTGGTGCACACCCATCCTACCCATCTTAAAACCCATCTTCATTGCTATTTTCTCTCTCTTTCCTTTCCATTTGAGCACCCAAATCTTTCCTTTGGGTCTCAAAATCGTGGGAGCCTCACCATTCTTCTCATTTCCCTCTTTTCTCTCATTTTCCATGGCCCTATTTGAGTTTGTTACGGCCATATTTTCCATCTCCACCTTTCTCTCTTTGATGGGGAAGAAGAGAGTGCCCGTTGATGAAGCCGGGCCTAGCCACCCAACCCATGCACGGAGGCTGAGAGGTGTCGCTGCGAGCACGACCGCCACTAGAGAGTTTCAGACGAAGCGGGACCTGGATCAGCGACACCGCCACTCGAGAGTTTCAGACGAAGCGGGACCTGGATCCTCAAGCTCCCATTGGAAGAACTCTATTGGCAGAGCTATCTCATGGAGTCTATGAAGGCCGTAGGGTCCTTTTTGAAGCTCATGTAGATCCATGGCTATTTGGCGAATTTCTCTTATTGGAGCGCCTGGAAGGGGCCGGTTGGTGCCCCCTGTTCGAGGGTGAATATCGCGCCAATGTGGGTACTGTCCGAGCTTTTTATGCTCACATTCAGGAACCTTCGCTGGAGCCTTTGCAGTTCAAGATCCCTTACGGAAGAGATCGGGAGGCCACGATCAACGTCGCTTTGATATCCCGACTCCTGAACGTGCCACTTGGCGAGGTTCATGCTAGCGAGAAGAATCTGAGCAGTGCGTGTGAGAGGGATCGCTACACGCAGTTCCTGTGTGGTCGTCTGGTTGAGTGGCAGTCGAACAGAAGCCTTTTAGCTACCAACATGACGGATGACTTTCGTTTGCTTCACCACATGTGCACATTCAATGTTTACCCAAGGTGGAGCAACAGCAGTGAGTGTACGTGCCTGATGGTAGATTTCCTGTATCAGGTGGGGCAAGGAGAGAAGCTATGTGTGCCAACGTACATCTTGCGTCAGATTATTCTTATCGCTCATTCGAATAGGAGGACCGAATCGCTCCCATTTGGCCGACTCATTTGTAAGCTTACACATGAGTTTGGCTACAGGCTTGGGGCAGAAAAGTCGGTACCTGTTCGATACATTAATGAGACGACCCTTAATCAGATGGATATTGGGCCTCCTCAACGACAAGCCTCACCTGAAGAAAGTGAGGATGAGACAGGGAGCGATGAGGAAGAGAGTTATGGCGAAGGTGGAGTAGAGATAGAAGAAGAAGAAGAGCAGGACGAGGAAGAGGTGGAGGCCCAGGACACGAGTGAGAGTTCTCCTCCTGTGGCACCAGAGCAAGGAGCAGATCAGGCTGCCAGGGATGCCCATATAGCTCGGCTTGAGGAGGGTCAGGCTGTTCTACGCCAGGATGTTATGGATCTTCGAGGCCTCGTGAAGTATAAGTTTAAGAAGATGTCTCGAACTCTGAAGTCTATCCTGTGTTGTCTGCAGGATAAGGGTGCCCCTCCTCCATCTCCTGATTCTGACTAGTAGTTGTTGATGTAGTCATCATTTGCTTTGTTTGTTATATATTTTTGTGTGTAGCCTTTATAGGCGTAGTAGTTCGGAAGTTGTTAGTTGTTTGAAGCTGTAGATGTTTTAGTTCACATGCTTTCTCTGTCGCAATCCATGTAATGCTGCACTTCTTGTATTGCGACAATTTTGTTAATAAAATGCATGTTATTTTTCCTTATGTTGTGATGTAAATGCTATGTGGGTGGATTATGTAGATGTTGAATCTTACAAGTTGCATCCTCTGTCGAATGTAGGGTATGCCTCCTAAGGGTTAGAAGACTTCGGCCCGTCTCTCTTTGGTCGAGTCGCTTGCCGGGGTTTCTCCCTTAGGCGATAGCCATACGGATCCACAGTCAGGCCCGTCTCATTTTGGTGCTGGGCTGGACTCTCAGCCAGCTGCTAGCCCCGCTGTTGGGCCGACTCCTGTGATACCACCCATGGCTACACCAGTCACGCCTTCGGTTCTTGAGCCGAACTGTGCATCTGCATCAACACCTTATGCATCTTCATCCGCTCCACCTCCTGATAGGTTTGAGCAGATGATGCTGTTGATGCAGCAGCAGCAGATTCAGCAGCAGTAGCACCAGAAGCAGCAGCGGCAGCAGCAGCAGCAATTTTTATCTTCCATGGCTGGCATCTTTGCTCAGTCGATGGGGGCAACTCCACCTGCTTCACCTATGCACCCATCTGGGAGCGCTAGTGCTAGCAGCACATTTGAACGATTCCAGCGCTTACGGCCTTCCACATTTGCGGGTTCTCATAGACCCAAGGAGGCCGAGTACTGGATTGATCCCATCTCTAAGATGCTAAGGCTGTTTCACTGTTCTGAGGCTGAGCAGGTCAAGCTTGCCTCCTTCATGTTTGAGAAGGAGGCCAGTTTATGGTGGGACAGTGTTCTCCGCACAGTTGTGGTAGGTTTTGAGTGGATGTGGCAGGCGTTTGAGGCACGCTTCCATGAGAAGTATTTTCTGGTTACGTACCGACACGAGAAGGAGAGTGAGTTCCTTTGCCTCCGTCAGGGAGGGATGTCGGTGACTGAGTATGAGAACCAGTTTACTGAGCTGGGTCGCTATGCTCCTTTGCTTCTAGGTGATCAGCTGATGCGGATGCCGCATTTTTCTGAGGGATTAAGGCCTGAGATCCGATCGAAGATGTGTTGTGCTAGTATATCTTCTTATGCTGAGTTGGTGAGCATGTCTCTGCGAGCTGAGCAGGACGGGGACAGGTCTTCCCGTATGCAAGCACCTATTGTTCCCAGACCGCAACCCGACTTTCCGAGCGCACCATTTTTTGGCAAGAGGCCGTGGGCAGATTCTCCTTCGAGGCGTGCAGCGCCGCCCGCTCAGCCAATGCGTTCTGACTTACGCTGTTCGTATTGTGGGAAGATGGGGCATTCGGATCGTAATTGTTTTACGCAAATGCGGGACAATGGATTTACTCCACCGCAGAGGATCAGTCGTCCGATGCCGCAGGTTATATCTCCTCCACCCCTTCGTTCAGTGCCAGTTATCCATCCTTCAGACCTCCTGTACCTCGCTTTAGGCCACCTTAGCGGCCTATGGTTCCACCGCCGAATCACCCACAACAGGCTCGAGTTCACGCACTTACAGCTAAAGCGCCTGGGGCTGACTTGGTACCGAGATCCTTTGAGGTTGTAGCTCACATTCAAGGTATTCCCATTTCTTTGTTGGTACCTCTATTATATCGTATGCGGCAGTTAAGCGCCTGAGTTTGGGCACTGTTACTATGAAGGGAGTGACGCTCACTACCGCTATAGGGACCTCCTCTGATATTTTTAAGATGTGTATGGGTTGTTTGATTGATCTAGGGAGCAGACCGATTCTTGTTGACCTGTTTGTCGCACCTTTATACCATTACGACGTCATTTTGGGTATGGATTGGCTCACGAAGATGCGAGCAGAAATTGATTGTGAAGCTAGGCTGGTGACAATCCATGGACCTGAGAGCGAGACATTCACTTTCCTTGTTCAGGTCAGTTACCCTTTCTGTTTTGGTTATTATACTTTTCTGTTTGAGAGTATTGCTAGTTCGGCGCTTGAAAGTACGCCGGTAGTTTGAGAATTTGAAGATGTGTTTGAGTCGATTCCTGGATTATCCCCTCAGCGCGAGATTGATTTTACTATCGATCTCATACCTGGTGCGACACCCATTTCATTGCCCACCTATCGTATGCCTCCGAGTGAAATGGAGGAATTGAGGAAGCAGATAGATGGCTTATTGAATCTGGGTTTTATTCGGCCTAGTGTGTCTCCTTGGGGGGCACCTGTCCTGTTTGTTAAGAAGAAGGATGGTTCCTTGTGATTATGTATAGATTATCACATTTGAATCAGGTAACTGTGAAGAACAAGTATCCTTTGCCCAGGATCGATGATCTATTTGATCAGTTGAAAGGGGCACGGTACTTCTCGAAGGTTGATCTGCAGTCAGGGTATCATCAGTTGCGCGTCAAGAATGAGGACGTGCAGAAGACCGCATTCAGGACTAGTTTCGGCCATTATGAGTTCCTTATGATGTCATTCGGTCTTACGAATGCACCGGCCGTGTTCATGGATCTGATGAATAGGGTGTTCCGGCCATTTTTGTTCCGATTCATCATTATTTTTATCGATGACATTTTGCTATACTCTACGAGTCGGGAAGAGCATGAGGAACACTTGAGAACGGTCTTGGATACTCTCAGGAAGAATCAGCTTTTTGCACAGTTCAAGAAATGTGATTTCTTGAAAGAGGAAGTCAAGTTCCTAGGACATGTGGGGTCCAAGGAAGGGTTAGCTGTCGATCTTGTTAAGGTGGCTGTAGTTCAGGACTGGAAGCAGCCTGGTTCGGTTACTGAGGTGAGAAGTTTTCTGGGTCTAGTAGGCTATTATCGATGCTTCATTCGGGACTTCTCGAAGATAGCCAGACCGTTGTCTCAGCTGACATGGAAAGATTTGAAGTTTGCTTGGAATGAAAAGGCGGAAATAGCTTTTCATGAGCTAAAGGACAAGTTGACGTCCGCCCCTGTGCTAGTATTGACAGAGCAAGGGGTTAAGTATACAATATATACCGACGCCTCTCGTATTGGTCTGGGTTGTGTCCTTATGCAGAAGGACAGGGTGATTGCTTATGCCTCGAGACAGTTGAGGAAACACGAAGAGAATTACCCTACACACGACCTGGAGTTGGCAGCTGTCATTTTCGCATTAAAGCTCTGGAGACATTACCTCTACGGAGAGGAGTTCGAGCTCTTTTGTGACCACAAGAGCCTTAAGCATATCTTCACACAGCGTGACTTGAATATGAGGCAACGCCGATGGATGGAAACATTGAAAGACTTTAAGTTCGGTGTTTCTTACCATCCGGGCAAGGCAAACCTTGTGGCAGACGGGTTGAGTCGCAAGAAGGCTATAGAGTTTGCGGCTCTGCTAATGATAGCAGAATGGGACATGATAGAGTTTGTGCGAGACTTTGAGCAGAAACTTACGGTGGAAGAGCCGTATGAGGTTATCGCACACATTCGAGTACAGTCCCTCATTGACGAGAGGATCATTGTAGCTCAAGCAGATGATGAACTATTGGCGAAGATGAGAGAGCGGGTTGGTACAGATGAGGACTCCGAGTGAAGTGTTGGTTCAGATAGGGGCCTACGATATCGTGGCCGGCTATGTGTCCCAGACATTCCTGACTTGAGACGGGAGGTTCTTGAGTCAGCCTATAATTCTAAGCTTGCGATGCATCCAGGTAGCACGAAGATGTATCAAGATATGAGGAGATCCTATTGGTGGGACAACATGAAGGTTCATATTGCTGAGTTTGTATATCGTTGTCTCACGTGCCAGCAGGTCAAGGCAGAGCATCGCCGACCTCCTGGACTGCTTCAGCCCATGCCCATAGTAGAATGGAAGTGAGACTTCATCTCTATGGACTTTATTTTAGGGTTACTGAGAACGAAGAAGGGACATGACTCTATTTAGGTGATCATCAACCGATTGACGAAGTCGGCTCATTTCTTGCCGATCAGAGTCACAAACTCTAGAAACAAGTTGGCTAGGTTGTATATCAAGGAGATTGTATGTCTGCACGGAGTTCCCTTGGAGATTGTGTCTGACAGAGACACGCGATTCACATCTATCTTCTGGACTCGTATCCAGGAAGCGATGGGTGTGAAATTGAAGTTCAGCACCGCGTTTCATCTGCAGACAGACGGGCAGACAGAACGTGTGAATCAGGTTCTTGAAGACATGTTGTGAGCTTGTGTTTTGGATTTCAAGGACAGTTGGGATGATTGTCTCCCATATACAGAGTTCGCGTATAACAATAGCTTCCAGGTGAGTATCAGCATGGCTCCCTACGAGGCATTGTATGGTCACCCGTGTAGAGCACCGCATTGTTGGGCAGAAGTTGGTGAGGGTAGTTTGATTAGCCTAGAGTTGGTACAGGTGACTTCAGAGAAAGTTAACATTATTCGACGTCGACTTCTGACAGCCCAGAGCAGGCAGAAGAGTTACGCTGATAAGAGGCGGCGACTGCTTGAATTTGAGGTTGGAGACCATGTATTTCTTAAGGTTTTCCCTATGAAGGGAGTTTTGTGGTTCGGTAAGAAGGGAAAGCTCACGCTGAGATTTATTGGTCCATTTCAAATACGGGATCGAGTGGGAGCAGTAGCATACCGCCTTGCTTTGCCTACACCACTTGTGAGCGTGCATAACGTATTTCATGTTTCTATGTTGAAGAAGCACGTTCCCGATCCTTCACATGTTATCAGTTGGGAGCAGGTGCAGTTAAGCGAGGATGCCACATATGTACTGCGACCGACACGTATCCTAGACAGGAAGGAGCAGGTATTGCGTAGCAAGGTTATCCCTCTTGTGAAAGTACTATGGACGCATCATAGTGAAGAAGAGGCCACTTGGGAGACTGAAGCTGAGGTCAGAAAGAGCTACCCTCAGATCCTTGAGGAGTATGAGAAGGTATGAATTTCGAGGATGAAATTTTTCTTTAAGGAGGGTAGATTGTAATGACCCGAAAAATTTCGTGTCAAGACCCGAGTACTACCTCTATTTTTTCCTTAGAAGTTAATGTGGGTTAATTAGCGTTAAACTCGATTGCTTGTGAAATTAGCACCAATCACTTTAAATTTGATCTGCAGGACTCAAAACCTGTAGAATCGTTAACGCTATGTTACCCTGAAATCTAGGATTCAACGCTAAATCCAGTTGCTCTCAAGAGTACTTGGAAACTTTGTATCGGACCTGGACCGCGCGTCGAAAGTCCGATAGCGTCGATCTTAGACAATTTTGGTCATCTTGTTGGGCTTGACCATCACCTCAAAAATCAAGTCCAGATGATGTCCTGGGTCGATTTGCTTGAGTCCGGAGTAAAGAGTGTGAGAAAGCTGAGAAATTAAATATAATTTATGAAATCTGAGTCATGTCGCTTGCACGCTGATTCTAAGCTTTCTGACCGTTGGATTCTGACCCAATTTCACCCTCGGATCAGGGAAGATGGCCCTGGCATGTCCTAGTGCCGGTGGACCTGATCGAGTTTCGGTGACCGTTGAATTGAGAGTGGTCCGCCACGACTGATCTGTAAATCCAATCTGTACGAAAACTCAGCCTGACCTAGATCCATGGTCAGTGAGCTTAAGTCCAACTGCACGTGGAGAAAGGACCACCAGAAGTGCTCCGTTGGACTAAGATAGACCTGATTTGGTTATAACCTAAGTATACCTTGGCCCTGGGGCTATTTTCATCTATTTTAGGCCTATATAAAGACCTTAAAACCCTCACTCTCTTTTCCATACGAATTTCCTAACCCTATCTAAGAAAGAGAGAGGAAAAGAGAGAGAAAGTGAGAGAGAAGTTGGTGAATCATCTTGAGATTCTTTCCCGTTGTTCTACATACCTAAACCATCACTTTTGAATTGTTATTCCGGCGATTCTAAGTTCATTCTTAGGTAAGTTAATCAAACCGTAATCTGTTTTAGAGCTTAGACTTGTTTAAGTGTTGATGTATCTCATTTTTATTCTTGCCTTAGGTTTTCTAGTCGCCATTGACGAAGACTCATCGTCTGAATCAGATCTATTGTGCTTTTCTGGTTTAAGGTGCAGACTATAATCGTATAGGTTATGGTTTTCAAGGCTTTCAATGTTGGGTAATGGTTTATTATTGTTATGAATGAAATTTCACATGCCAACTGTGATGTTTATTTTGCGTTCCTGATATGTATGTGTTATATTGTGATTGGTGTATTCTATGTATATGTAGGAAGTATCGTATACATATAAAATATGAACATGTGTTTGCCATGATTAATTGTCGTGTACTTGTGCTAGTTGTATGTGTGTCAACTCCTTAGTGAAAGGAATTGTCCAAATGTGTGTTATCACCAACATACATCATGTATGTTGGACTATGTAGTCAAAGTGTTTGTAGAAATGTCTAAATGGTTAAGTGTGTAATATATTAACCTATTATGGGCGTTGAGAAGAGATTCTCAACTACCCTATGGATGTGTAGGATTTCCTACATGCAATTCACATTCTTTGTTGTTTAACTTCAAGCACTACTTATGTGTAATTCATGCTAAGTTGATATTCATCACATGCTTCCATCTTGTATGATTAGAATTGTTGTTCCATTACTGTTCTAAATTATTATTATGAATCTCTGTCATAATTGAACATGTTTGGGACTATGAAATAGTCCAGGAAATCGGTAACAATCCTTGAGTTCGTGGCCGAGGTCATTTTCGCCACGTAGGACGTGTTTGACGAAACCGAGTCGTATTAGGATTGTCGACAGTGGTATGGCCACACAGAGTGTTTGTGCACTCTATGTCGTTCAACTCAACGTGCACTCATGCTAGTCGAGTTCGTCAAGTAACCCGATTGTCCCGGTGGATGTACACCATGTATGGACGCTATTGTTTGAATCTAGGGTACCAAACTTACCATTGCAATTCCATTAACCATTGTACCTTGATCCGCTAAGACTCATGAGCCGGACATGGTGGTATGGGACACCGTGGTCGAGCTGTCGGCCTACATTGGGGTGACGAACCTCCCCGTAGTGACCAGTGAGCACACCAGACTCATGAGCCGATTATGGTGGTATGGGACACTATATTCATACCGTCGGCGTATATTGATTTGTGACGAGCCCTTTGTAGTGAGCTCGAGCATACCTTGCTACTGCATTCAGGTGACGAGCCTTAGGGTAGTAACTAAGGTATGATAGGCATGGATTGATTGGTGTCGAGCCCTTTGCAGCGACCTAAAACCATAAGATTGTATGAGATTGTCTAGGACTGACGACCCTAGAATGGATCACTGTTTGGAAAGTGATATGAGGAAGGTACCTTATCTTCCCAATCCTACTGTATGAAAAGGACTAATAACAACCTGGTAATCATGTTCATGCATTGCATTGCATGTGCGTAGGAGTCGTTGGCATTGCGGGAGGTTGTCATGCGTACTGTAAGATGAAGATGCTGAGGGAGTGCAGGCGAGAGCATGCATCATTCCTACATACATCCTTGCATTAACAAGAATAGTTAGGACGTGTTTGATTGTATTGCCTTATCATTACTGCTTGATTGATTTGATAACATGTTAACTTTTACTGTATAGTTCCACTGAGCTGATCACTCACTCCCACATTCTGAGACGGTGTTTCAACACCGACCAAACCCTGTTTTAGATGCAGATGACGACGCGACCCCTGAGGTAGAGCAGGAGTATGAGGATGATGATGACGCGTTTTCTTTTATGCAGTTCCCAGGCGGGTTCATGTGAGTCATGTCCTGATATGTGAGGATTCTGGGTTTTCTTGTAATTGTAATAAATGATGTCATTTTGATACTTATATTTTGAAATCAACACTTGTAATTATGACCTGGCAGAGTATACGTATTTCAGGGACTTGCACATGTACGCATATGTTTCTTTAAGTCTTTCGCTTGCGTCTTTCACTTATCTCTGAAATATTGTTTACAGTTTGGCTTAATCTATTCCATGTTTTATGCACTCATACAAACAACATACATCCATCATTCAATATGTTGCATAAGTAATGTTTTGAAACTCGGGAGCTGAGTTATGCTCGACTCCCGAATTTCAGGGCGTTACAATTAATAACATGTAAAGTTGCAAAATATACAAATGTGTAATTTCATCTAGTCAGCATCCCAGTAATCCCCGTCGATCAGAACATGGTCTACATAGACCCACCTAATAACTGCATATAGGAGAACTCCTCATCATCATAAAAGTCAGGCTCCGCTTCATAAGCATCGCCTCCATCTGCAACTAAACCAGAGTTTGGTTGGTGTTTTAAAACACCGTCCTAGAGTGGGAGTGAGTGATCAACTCAGTGGAGCTATAAGGCAAAGGTTAACATGTTATCAACTCAAATAAGCAGTAATGATAAAGCAGTACAACAAGCCTAAGCACTCTTGTTGGTATGCGATATGATGTATGCCCTCGCCTACACTCCCTCAACGACATCATCTCACTATCGTGGCATGCACCACTCCGGACATATGCACTTTCTCGCCAAAGCACCGTGCAATGCGAATGCATGATTGTGTTAGCCAAGTTCTTATTTAGGCTTATTCAAACAGCATATTCAGGAAACTAAGGTACCTCCCCTTTACATCACTTGACCTAAGCGATGATCCATCTAAGGTCGTCAATCCTAGTTAATTGCATATGATAGGTAAGTTATAGGTTGCTATGGAGAGGCTCGTCACCATCAGCGTAGGACTATTTTGTACTCGAGGTCACTCCACCAGCGCCCTACCAACTGATAGTCTATTTTCGAAGGCACATTACTAACTCGACTAGGGACCACAGCCAGGCTGCACCATTATAGGCCGACAGCTCGAATACAGTGTCCCATACCACCATATTTGGCTCACGAGTTTGGGTTGCTCACTGGACACTACGGGGAGGCTCGTCGCCCCAACATAGGCTGACAGCTCAACCACGGTGTCCCATACCACCATGCCCAATTCATGAGTCTTAGCGGATCATAGTACCATGGTTTAAACGGGCTTTGCACTGGTAAGTTTGGTACCTTAGGTTCAAGTAGTAGCGTCCATACATGGTGAACATACGTTGGGCCAATCGGGTTACTTGACAAGCTCGACTAGTACGAGCGTACATTGAGTTAATCGACATAGAGTGCGTAAACACTCCACGTAGCCTAACCACTGTCGACAATTAGCGTACGACTCAGATTCCTCGAACGTATCTGTCGTGGCTAAATAGTATGGCCACCGATCGTAAACCATTACCGATTGTCTGGACTATATCATAGCCCCAATCACACTCCAAGCAATAGCATTCACATGTGATAATCAAAGGCAGCATGTGATAACCAATCTAACTATAAATCTCATTTGAGCATTTCAACAAATACTTAGTACACATGTTATCATACACCGGTATTTCATCCATAAATCACACAATAATAAGATAGGTTACACAAAGGAAACTGTAATTATATATAAGGGAATTGAGAATCCTATCTCAACACCCTCATTAAGTACATTGCATCAAACATTTTCTCATTCAGGCATTTTATCAAACACTTAGACTACACATATTACATACATGTAATAATTTGGTCAAACCGCATATTATAGCAAATTCTTCCATGTAGGAGTTACCACACATACAACCATCAAGTATTCCCAAACATCCATCATAATAAGCACAAATCATAATTCCATACTCATTTAGACATTTCAACGAACACATAAAATGCATTTAAAATCAACATAATTTACATATATGTGGAATATACGGAAAGCATCATATCTAAGCATATGTGATAGCAATCAAGTCAGACATAAATCATTGCTGATATTGAAAGCCTTGAAAACCATAACCTAAACATTTATAGTCCGCATCTTTCACCAGTAGACTCGTAACGAGCTCAGTTTGAACTCTTTATCTATCTACGGCATAATGACAACCTATATCATGAAATATGTCACGCCCCAAACCCGGAGATCGGATTCACAGGAATCCCGATCGCCGATCTGGTGTCGACAGCCTCCGTAGTACCCCATTCTTGGCTCCTAGCGTCCATACGCCAGATTCCGATCCTGTGATCCTACAACGAGGATTTTTTATTTTTTTTATATATACATTTATCTCATAATAAGCATAACCACAAGTATACCCAAATCATAAAGGCAACATCATCATCACATATCCACTAATATAATCATTTGAATACAATGCTAAAAGGGAAATACATATATCAAAAATCAAGCTCCAGAAGACTGTTGCATGCTCCAAGCTCAACAATGCTGCAACCTAACATCTCTTGCACGCATCTATCGTGCATAAGCTTATATAAAGCTTAGAGGGTGGTGTAAGTGTGTGCACAAGATAAGTGCCAAGTATTCAATACAATGCCATGATCATATGGTACCGAAAATACTGGTAATCCATAAATCGTACAATATCGGAATAAACAGATATACGGACAAGATCATGAATTATCAGAGTAAGCAGAAATACTGACAAGATCATAAATCATATGATAACAAAGTAAGCGAAAATACGGACAAGTCCATGAGTCAATCAGTATCTGAATACGCAATATCGGACAGCTATGCAAATGAGGAGTCATAAAGAGCTAAATATCAGATGTCGAGGATGCGATGCAATATGCAATTCCTAATGAGTTCATGAATAGCGTCAGCCGTACCGAGACCACATAAATGCAGAAACACGGTAATCCAAAATGACATATGGCACGGATGTAATGCAATATGCGATGCGAATGGAGTGACCATGCTAGAGTGTGAAGTCGGGATGATAGTACGTAGTATCGCAGGTTACGGGGTCTACCACAAATGACTTCTATCCAAACCAGCCCATACCTAAATTTAGATAGTCAGACCCAATGTGGTAGACTCCTGATCTCAAGTTAGTCGCGCACACAACCGAAATCCTGGCCATGCGAAGGTATACAACAATTAGTTGCGCACCACCAGCCCGAGTGGATAGTGAATGAAATGAATATATGAGTATGCGACTCCTACTCAATAAGTCCACATATTAGTACAGTTCCTCTCTAGGATCATCACCGGGGTTTAGTACACTCCAAATGGCACTGCCGCTCTCCTAGCCGCCTAGCCGCACAGTCCAAGTGAGTATAAGAAACCTCACTATCCGCCTGACCAATAGTCTGCCAATACCTATCCGGCACGTCGATAGTGGACCCATTCACGAGCTAGTCAAACTCAGCCTAGTATTGCCCCCTACCCTCGGGCGGGTAAGGCCACATCCCCTCCCAACCGATCACGACACAGTGGGAGACGCGGCCTCCTAGTATTCGGCACTCGGGCGCTCATGTATCCACTCGGTCTCGACGTTGGGGCGTCTCCTGGCCTTGGAGGTTTAGGGATTTTCACCCAGGGACATCTATAGCGCCCGTATGCTAGAACCAAACATTTTCGGTGTCCCATCTGACCATCCACGATATGTCTGTGGAGGCTACGGCCCTGATGTCACTAGGGCACACAATGCAAGATGCATGAGTCATACAATCCAGTTATGCATCAATCGTGCGCATACCATGCACTCATGTGAGATAACCTCCGCCTATCAGGGAGTCTCATAACAACCTGCCCAATGACATATGCAATGGTCAACCACATCTCATAACAAACATGTAGATGATGCCTATGGGCGTGTATGATGATGTTATGCTGTCACATACTCATAATCGGTATCAACAGTTGACCTCGACAATGTGGACATTTAACCAACATTGCCCCCAAGGAATGGCCCATATAGAGCCAAACATATAATGGGCCCACGGCCTCACACAAAGGCCTGATATACAACACAGTGGGCCTTACTCAAGGGCCACATATACACAACAGGCGGGCCCTGCTCATCGGCCTCAAATACATGACATGTGGGCCCTACACATGCGTCTCGAATACATCAAATGGGCCATGCATCATGGGCCATGAATACATCACAATGGGCCTTTCCCATGGGCCTAACAAACTAACATACATCAAAATGGGCTTCTAACATGGGCTTAATATACATCACAAAGGGCTTCATAGCCTTATATACATTACATTAGGCCTCGACAATCTGACCTAGCCAAGATACTCAGCCTTAACAATCGGGATTGGCCTATACAATTGGCCTCCACAGATCAAAATCGGCCTCAATGCTTGGCCTCGACAATCAGAATCAGAAAATCGATCACGCCAATCAAAATCGACAATCGGCCACGATATTCAAGATCAGTAAATCGGTCACATCAATGGAATCGGCAATCAGCCATGACAATCAGAATCGATCGATAATCAAAATCGGCAAATCGGTCATGTCAATCAGAATCGGCAATCGGCCATGACAATCAGAATCGATCGATAATCAAAATCGACAAATTGGTCATGCAATCGGAATTGCCAATCGGCCATGACAATCGGAATCGATCGATAATCAAAATCGATAAATCGGTCATGTCAATGGAATCGGCAATCGGCCATGACAATCGGAATCAATCGATAATCAAAATCAGCAAATCGATCATGTCAATCGGAATCGGCAATCGGCCATGACAATCGGAATCGATCGATAATCAAAATCGACAAATCGGTCATGTCAATCAGAATCGGCAATCGGCCATGACAATCAGAATCAATCGAAAATCAAAATCTGCAAATCGGTCATGTCAATCGGAATTGGTAATCGGCCATGACAATCGAAATCGATCGATAATTAAAATCTGTAAATCGGTCATGTCAATCGGAATCGGCAATTGGCCATGACAATCGGAATCAATCAATAATCAAAATCGGTAAATCGATCATGTCAATCAGAATCGACAATCGACCATGACAATCGGAATCGACAATCGGCAATGACAATCGGAATCGATCGATAATCAAAATCTACAAATTGGTCATGTTAATCAGAATCGACAATCGGCCACAATAATCGAAATCAATCGATAATCAGAATCGGTAAGAACGAGCTTAACAAGGCCTAAGGGAAAGTCACAATAAGGACATCTAACCATCATTGCCCATCAATGTGGGCATCTAACCAACATTGCTCCCAATGAGTGGCCCACGTAATGGATTCATACGCAAAATAACGGCCACACATACATCACATCGGGCCTCGCACCTGGGCCTCAAATACATCACAATGGGCCACAACCCATGAACCTCGAATATACAATAGGTGGGCCCTACACCTGGGTCTCGTATGCATCAAATGGGCCACATATCTAAGTCTCGAATACATCAAATGGGCCACAACATATAGGCCGAACACATCTCAATGGACCACAACCCATGGGCCCCAATACATCATAATGGGCCGCAACCTATGGGCCTCAAATACGACAAGTGGACCGCATCAATGGGCTTATATACACATCAAGTGGGTCGCATCGATGGGCCTGCTACACAACACAACGGACCTCATACTTGAGCCACAAATACACAATAGGTGGGCCTGATATACATAACAGGTGGACCCTGCACTTGGGCCTCAAGTACATAACAGGTGGGCCCTGCACATAGGCCTCATATATATATCAAGTGATAACATGGACATAAAACACATACATCAGGTAAGTCACACGTCCCACGGACGGTATGGATAAAACATACATCGTGTGGAGTCCATGTCCCGTGGACGGCATAGATGGAATACATACAATATGGTGGACCTTGTGATTACACAACAGGTGGGCCCTGCACGGTCAGTAGGCGGGCCTACACCTTTCAAATGGGTCCACAAAATGAACGACATGGATGAACAACACATATCTCATGGTAGGGCCCACCGTCTAGATCATGGTGGGCCACATCAAATGGATGAACAGAGTAGATACAACACGTAGATCACGTGGGGTCCATGTCCCACCCAGGGATGGACGGCCAGGATATATATCACATACATCACAGTGTGCACCATCGTCCAGCCATCTGGATGGTGGATACCAAACAGATGGACGGCATTGACAAACACATACATCATGTGGAGTCCACATGTGCGTGGGTCCCACAGCTGCTATGTAGCATAAAACACATACATCATAGCTGCTCACCGTCCCTGCTTCTAGACGGTGGGATATAACCCATACATCACTGTGGAGTTTACATTGATGGATGGTGTGGAGTGCAGTACATACATCAGTGGGCCCACAAAAGCTTCTGACATCAAAACAACACCATTTCTACTGCGTGGGCCCCTCTGTCCAGATGGACGGTGCATGTATATAATACATACATCACTGGTGGAATCCCACCATCCAGTAGATTGGACGGTGGGGGTACATAATACATACATCTATGTGGGATCCCTAGAGATAGACGGTGTGGCTGCAAATCACACACATCATGCGTGTGGCCACAAGGATGGATGGACGGCGTTAATACAGAATATATGCATCCAAGGTGGGCCACGTTGGATGGCCTGGATGTACATACATACCAGGTGGATCTCGCACGTGTGGGTGGGTGCATCCAGCACCGTCCTTTGCTGGACGGTGCGGGTGAAACAGATACAACACGGTGGGTAGCTCTTTGCTGACGTCAATACATCAGCTCTTTGCTGGTGTAGGGTCCACACGTGTGGACAGTGTAGGCACAGCACCCCATCAAGGTGCGTCCCACGTGTGGATGGCACGTGCATCACAGTAATCCCCACCATCCCAAGCATTGGACGGTGGAGGATCTACAATGCATACATCATTGTGGGGGGTCACGTCCAACATGAACGGGCACCACATTAGGGCCCCACCATCCCTACATGGACGGTGTGGATGGCTTAGATGAAACACATGCGTCAGAGGTGGGTCCACACGTGTGACCCACCATAGCTTTTGGAATAAAGCTAATTTTTTTTGTTATATTTTCCTTCATCCATGTCTGTCTAGGCGGACAGGCAGCGGCCTGTCCGCTGGACGTCATCAAGATGGGCCCTATGTGTAGACGGCATGGATATAACATATCCTAGTGGGCCACACACATACACATCATGTGGACCACGCACCTCATTATCTTCATCATCATACACAAGGAAAGGAGAGAGAGAGAGAGAGAGAGAGAGATCGGTGATGGTGGAGGGGCCCTGCCACTGTCGGTCCCTTTTGGATATAAAGCATACATTAAGGTGGGTCCCACCATGTGGGCACTTCAATCACCACAACAAAAATGAAAAAAATGTAGATTTAAGATCACCCACTGTTAGATCTCCACTTCCTTCTTCCGCCAATGCAATATAGAACTCCAAGGGAACAAGATTCAACGGTTGAGATCGATTTTTGAGAGTGGGATTAGGTGGTAGGAAGGTGGGCCACACCTAGCTTCTCTCCCATAGAGAGCTTGGACATCCACTCCCATGGGAGTTGCTTGGGATGGAGTGAAAAAAAAATGAGAGAGAGAGGAGTGATGATGGATGGGGTGATGGGATGAGTGAACATGGTGCTTGTTGACTTTTGGGTGAAAAAGGAATGGGTGTCATGCCTTGTTGGTGAAAAAAAAGATGGCTAGGTAAGGTTGTGTACTTAGACTTTGATTGATGGATTGATGTGACGTTTAGGGTAGAGATTCTCTTGAAAATTGCAACGCATGGTATTTTCCTCGATCTGAACGCGGGCTCACATCTCCTGGCCAGGGTATCGCCTCGGCGCCTAATACATGGTGTCGGAACTGCGACGACGGCGTGGTCGCATTGGTACAAGTCTCGAGTCGAGTCAACTCTGATATACAGGGCACGTCTCAGAATCATGTGCAAATGCTAATAACAGATCGCAGGTCGCCAGAATTCGAATGGGAGGATCGCGGGAGCCTACGGAATGGTACGGTCTAGGATACGGGCCTGACAAAATAGGTTTGATATTTCATCGTCTACTCTATTTCAATCCCTAGAATAGATTAGGGTTAGGATTGCTTACCCAAGAACATAGTCAGAATCACCGGAATAGTGACACAAACAGACCGGTTTAGCACGTGAAGTGATGGGATCGAATCCTAGGAACAAACCCTAACTCTCTCTGTCTTCTCCTCACTTTCTCCTTCTCTTTTCTCTCTCTTCTCTCTCTTAGGGTTGGAAATTCGTATGAAATGAGAGAGGGATGGGTAAAGGACCTTATATAAGCCCAAGACTGATGTAAATGGCCCCAGGGACATGGTGTACTTAGGTTATAGCCAAAAGTTGGCTGTTTCGGTCCAACGGAGCACATTTGGAGGCCCCTTTTCTATGTACGGTCCAAAGTCAGTCCCTTGACATTGGATATAGGTCCAGTTAAGTTTTCGATCCGACCGGATTTACAGATCCACCGCGGAGGATCAGTTTTAGTTCAACGGTCACCGTTACTCAATCAGGGCCACAAGTACATTAACATGTGTTGGAAATTTTCATGATTCGAGGGTGTAGTTAGGTCAGAATCTTATGGTCAGAATCCTTAAATTTGGCCTGCAAGTGAATGACTCAATTCACTTAAGTTTCAGTTCACTTCCTAAAGATATTCGCGTTTCTCACACACTTCACTTTGGGCTCAAGTTGTGCGTCTCGGGATACTATCTGGACTTAATTTCTGAGGTAGTAGTCAAGCCCAATAAGGTGGTCATAACTGTATAGTTTTGCGGTAATCGGACTTTCGAGGCATGGTCCAGGTTCGATACGGAGTTTCGTGATGCTCCAGAGAGCAACTGGGTTTTGAGATTGATCCTAGGTTTTTAGGTAATGTAAGGTTAGTAATTCTGCTCATTTGGGTCTTGCAATTCGTATTTAAAGTTGTCCAAGCTAATTCGACAGGTGATTTAGTTTAGCACTTAATTAATCTTTGTATAATTTCTAAAGGATTTGGTCCTAGTGATTTCTGCCTGAGGTGGTACTCGGGTCTTCGTGCGGATTTTTTCGAGACGTTACAACCCAGGTATATAAATCTTTAAAAAGCTTAGAACAACATAGGAGTATAAGTATGAAAACTGATTTTGCAAAATAGGAAAATTCTCTATGTTTTCAGCTTTCTTCGATGAATTCGGAATTGGATCGATTATATCAAACAAATGTTTTTGATAACGTCTATACATCCTCAATAACATCGAATTGAGGTTATTTATGTCCAACAACCAAAATGATATTTAGACAATATTCTTGATGAATCGACTATGCTTCGTTGACATCGGAATTCAAATTTTGATGACATCGAATAAGGGTTGATATCATCGAATATAGGCTAGTTTATGTCCAGTAAGCTTCAAAAGTAAATCAGAAATTTCGTTAATAACTCAAAACGAGCCTCGATAGTATCGGAATTCAAATCTCGATGACATCGAGGGAGATTTGATATCATTAAATTTGGACAAAACATGACCAGCAAGTTTGATAGGCAAATCATCTGGATATGATGGAAGAATCGAGCTACCATCGGTAACATTGAAATTCAAATATCGATCATATCGAAACTATGTCGATGACATCGATTTCAGACAAAGGAATGTCCAACAATCTTTCAAGGAAAATCTTCTGAAAAGATTGATGTATCAAACTAGGGTTCAATATCATCGACATTTGAAATTCGATAATATCGAAGTAGGCGCGATGACATCAAATCTAGCCTGTTCATGACCAGCAAGCTTTCTTAAAATATTCATTGAAAAGATCGATGTATCAAAACCAGTGTCAATGATATCGAGATTCAAAATTTGATAACATCAACAAATGTTCGATGTCATCTGTAAGACTCGTACCATTCTGTAGGCTCCCACGGTCCTCCTAATTGAATTCTGGCAACCAGCAACTTATAATTGGCATTTGCGTGTGACCCTAAGTCGCATCCTGAAGATCTGAGTCGGCCTACTCGAAACTTGTACCCTAGCGACCGTGTCGTCGCTGCGGTTCCAAAGTCGTATCTCGCGCGCCGATGCGATACCCAAGCTAGGAGTTGTGGGCCCGCATTTATTTCAAGAAAAGCACTGCTCATTGCGAATTTTGAGAGAATCTCTAACACCAATTACATCAATCATTCACAAGTTAAGTACACAACCCATCCCTCTCTTACCAACAAGGCATGGCTCCCATCTCTCTCCCATTCCTAAAGTCAACTCCCTCTCTCTCCACCCATCTCTTTCTTACAACACCATCCCTCTCTCCCATACATCACTCCATCCCATCCCATTCTCCACCAAATCCCAAGCTTCCATGAGAGAAAATCCTAAGGAGAGAAATAGCTAAGAGAGGACTCATCTTCCTACCCCCTCATCTCACCATCCAACCCTTCAATTCTCATCTTCCACCAATAAAGAAGAAGTCGAGGAGCTAAGGAAGTCAAGGGACCAAGAAGATTAGCAATCGGTGGGTGTTTATAGGATTAGATTTATATTTTGATGATGGGCTAAGTGGGGCCTACCGATCAATGGTATGGATCTCACTTTGGACCCTAGGTGTGGCTGATGGCCCACTATGACTCATATGTACATTCCATGACGGGGCCATTCTCCATGTATCCCATCATGATGTTTATTTTTCCTAGTATGTAAAGGGTCATCTAGACCTTGCATTTTGGTGGAGAAGGGATCTCCACCTTTCATTTTGATTGGTGGGCCTATATGTAATGGGACCCACTTGATGTATGTTGTAATTAATGGAAGGGAGGGCCCATAGTGTCGGGGTCCCTCCCATCACACGCCACTCTCTCTCTCTCTCTCTCTCTCCTTTATGATGGAGTGAGCCCCACCAATATATGTGTTATATCTACTCCGTCCATCTGACGGTGTGGCCCACCGTACTGCATGTGATAATCCACACCGTCCACTGTTGGGACGGTGGGAATCCCACCTGGACGCTGGTCAGTTTTACAAAAAAATATAATAAATGATATATATATATATATATATATATATATATATATATATATATATATATTATGTATTGGAGGTGGGCCCCATGTGGGACCCACGCATCTGGAAACAGATTGGTTGGTGTACCTCACACCAGCAAATAGCTGGTGTAATCGATGTCAATAAGTTTTATAGACCCCACCGTGATGTAAGGGTCTCTTCCACACCGTCTAGCACTTTGGACAGGTGGAACCCACTTGTGTTGAAGCTGATGGGCTGGTGTATTCTACACCAGTTATGTAGCTGTGTATTGATGTCAGCAGGTCCGTGGGACCCTTAACCATATTGTATGTGTTGTATCTAAGTAGTCTATTCATTCTGGATGAGCGAGGCCCACTTTGGCATGCGGTATATGCACACCGTCCATCTAACATGCTACATGGGCCAGCCTTGATGTATGCGTTGAACCACACCATCTACCAGGTGGACCACACTGCTGAAAATAGTGGAGCATTGAACACCTACCATTGAAATCCTTTTGGGGACTGCAGAAGTTCTGGATCATTGTGAAATTTGTTCTTCCTATTAATTCAGGTCTGTGTGACCTTGTGAACAGATCAGATGGAAAATAAATGTTATGGTTTTAATCGGCCTATTGCAATCAACCCATCCCTTGTATCAACCCTCCCAAGGCTATCGTCATTAGAGAAATAACTCAGACTGAAATGCACATACTTAGAAATTTTCTGCACTCTAAGATTATTATAAACCTCGTATAATTTACTTGAAAGTTTCATCAAATGAAATAGTACATGAGTGAGAGAAGACAACGTAACCTTTTATATAGAAGCCAAAAATTGATAGGTTGGGATTGTCCTATCGAGGAGATTCTTAGGCGTAGTCCATCTGCTGTTGGGACAAACATGCATGGGTTTGGATTATTGGACCATGGACCCCACTTGTCATTGAAAACCAAGGATTAAAATGGTGTGACAATCTATATGTAGTAAGATATATATATATATAAATCCCTTGTGTAGTATTTGTGGATTATGTATTTGTGGATAATGTGTAGTTGTGTACTATCATTTATACAAGAACATGTCCTGACTATATATGGACACACATGCTAAGACATGTATGTGAGAATGGTGAAGCTAAATTTCAATGGATCACATTAACTCGACAAAATCAAATGTTAGGGTCAGTCTTGGGGTGTTGTCATTGCACTATTAGCTCATATATGGTAGTTACACATATGATGAACGGTTCCAATCTTTGGATCATCTATACATGTGGGCCCATGATGGTGATCCTGAACCAGCACATAGGGGAAGTAAAAACCATAAAGAAGATCTATCCCTAGCCAAACAGCCACACAGACTATAACAACCATCAAACTACATTCATACAGGTCATAAAGAAACAAGATAAGGAAAAAAAATAAGGCATCATTTTTTAATCCATGTCTTAACCCAATCCGTTGATTTCTCACAAACATCACAGTGCCCCCTTTGCTTCCCGCCTACTATGACAGGCAACCCTCTCCTTACCATAGCAATCCTCATTTTGGATGGCAGGTACTCACCATCTCTTCAGATACTCACCAATATTGGACATTTGTTTGTCTAATTTAGACCACTTATTCTTTTTCATTTACCATTCCGTTTGATTTCCACAGTTTGACACCTAGGATCATTCAGTTGGTATGATTTTCAAGTTGCCACTGACTTAGAATGGGCCTTATTTATCTGGATGGTTTCAATTGAGAAACATAAATGCCTGGCAGGGGCAGCTCTGAAAGCATTGCAATGCAATTCCTATCAGAATCATATCTATACACATGAAACTAAATAAAAATGTTCACTGACAGAAACATACTACCCAACACCGACGTTATGGACACTGTTTATGCATACTAAACAAAGAAAAGGCTTTGCCTAAGCTTTTGACATACAGTATCTAACAACAATGATGTTTCTCAAATGAGCTATTTAAAAAAACATGAGCTTTTGAGATTATAGTATCCAACAACAATGATGATTCATCAAATGAGCTATTTAAAAACATATTGAAATGCATTCAACCACATTCCTTCCTTTGAGGAAGAACTTGGCCAAATGGGCTATAGAAAATCTATGCAACCAAACAACTAAGGCATGTTACATAATATTCCGGCCACATTTTTAACTCAGATTCATGCAGGTACAGTAGGACAAAATTAACCATGGAAATATCCATGTTCCCATTGCATGAGCATCATCTATGCTCTTGAATGTTGACAGTGTTGAACACCATCTTTAAATTAATTATTTACTAATTTGCTGCATAAAACATTTTTCCTTCTTCCAGGGTATTCCTTGATATTATTTTCAAAATGTGTTGGTCTGGATCCAAAAGTCCCTTTATCCTACATCCTTGTATCCATGTCCAAGAGATCACAACTGTCTCTGAGATTCAAGGAGACAGTGCCCAACAGAATCTGGGTTTTTAATGCGTGTTGTGTGTGTGTGTGTTGCGTGTGTCTATTTTAGATCTTTTGTGCTTTCATTATTCTTTGAGTTTATTTTAAAATATGGATGGATTAGTATGCCGGGCATCTTGAAGTCACAATATCCAACACCTTGTCATGTGCCCATCACCATGGCTAGATTCCTATGTTAGTTTTGGACCATTTAAAAAATGGTGGTGACTCTTCAAACATACACATAGCATAGTAGTACGGCAATCAGACTATCCAAATTGCTGACCCAACCATGGATGGAGAAAAACTGAAAAGTTGCACTGAGAAAATAATATTAACCATCTGATCTTTCCCTCCAAATGGGAACACTCACTATTTTACTTTTAACCATGGATTTGATAGCCATTAATTGGATGCTTAGTTTTACTCGATCAGTATATTTTTTCTTACATGCTCCATCCACAGTGCGACCACAGTTTGGATGGGTCTTATAGTTGTACATTAGTGCAGCACGTGAGGATGAGTCACCACCATTTTTCAAATGGTGCAAAACCAACATACAAGTCTAACCTGGATCCATCTATCACAGTAAATCTTTTATTCTGCCTAGTAGCAATTACACCTAATGGAAGTATTTGCAAATGTCGGTCCCAAGCTGATCTTGAATTTTTTGCTCAACTACCATGAGAATGAAACCAATCCCAAATAGCTGGGACAAGGTTGTAATGATGATGATATAGCAGCAAATCTTTGTCTGTGAGGAGCAAGTCAGAACTCCCATTCACCGAAGGCCGCTAATTCTCGGATAGCTTCAAGAATCCTCAACAGATAATAATAGTTCATAGTAAGGATGAGAGAGAGAGGGAGAGCGATGGAGATGGGAGTTTTGAATACAGGAGACATTTATAATACAGCTAGAACCAAGGATGAGTTTGCCAGGCTGCTTTAGGATGACCACGTAGATTGAATTGTGCACATCTCATTCCTAGTATTCATACTGAGGAAAAGCCTCAAGTTGCAGTTACATTCCTTTAAAGTTGAATACGAATCGGACTCAAAAAGTCCAAATTACTTTGATGTTCATGTAATAAAATATAGAGGTAGGTTACCAACTTAAGCAAGAAAATATATTGATGAAATATTCTCTGAGCCTTCCAAATCTACAAGATTTAGTTTCCCACATTTTTGAGCTCCTCATCTCCTATATTTGATTCTTCTATATAAATGGTTATGGAAAAGATAGAATGGGAACGACTGCATCAAAAAAAAAATAATGTTTGTTCAGTTAAATACGCTTACATAATCTTTAAGACTAAACATCAGTATAGTTAATAACCATTACCTGCTATGCTTGTTTAGTGTTATGCTTGTTCCAATTTTCCATCCTGTTGATCTTCCTGGTGTAGCCCACCCTTTTCACCAATCTGAGCTTCTACTCCAGTGTCATAAACAGGAAAAAAATCCCACCAAACATCATATTTTAGACTAACAATGGGTTGGATGGCAAATAAACTCTATGGTGGGCCACTATCACATGGGATAGTGGGCCCCACAACGTATACATGTATTGGCCCCACCATGGCCCATTCCATTGATAGTCGTGGGGTCCACGTACACCATTAAAAACTTCCTAGGGTCCAATGTAAGGTTCATTTGCTGTAAAGACCTTGGAAATTTTTGAGCTAATCTTTCCTTAAGTAGTTATTTTTGGGGTAATTAGCGTTATACTCGATTGCTTGTGAAATTTGCATCAATCACTTTAAATTCGATCTGCATGACTTAAAACCTGTAGATTAGTTAGCGCTATGTTACTCTAAAATCTGGGATCCATCGCTAAATCCAGTTGTTCTGGAGAATTTTTGGAAGTTCTGGATCGGACCTGGACCGCGCGTCGAAAGTCCGATAGCGATGATCTTAGGCTGTTGCGGTCACCGTGTTGGGCTTGACCATCACCTCGAAAATCAAGTCCATGTGATGTTCTGGGTCGATTTGATTGAGTCTGGAGTGAAGAGTGTGTGAACGGTTGGATATTTATTAAGCTTTTATGAAATCTGAGTCGTGTCGCTTGCGCGATGATTTCAAGCTATCTGACCTTTGGATTCTGACCCAAATTTACCCTCTGATCAGGGAAGGTGGCCCAGGCATATCCTTGTGCTTGTGGACCTGATCGAGATTCTGTGACCGTTGAATTGAGTGTGGTCCGCCACGGCTGATCTGAAGAACCGGTCGGTATGAAAACTCAGCCTGACCTAGATCCATGGTCAATGAGCTTAAGTCCGACCTTTTCGTGGTTTTAGGCCCACCGGAAGTGCTTCGTTGGATCGTAAGAGGCAGGTTTTGGTTATACCCTAAGTATACCTTGGCCCTGGGGTTATTTTCATTAATAATAGGCCTATTTATAGTCCTTAAACCCTAGCCCTCTTTTCCATACGAATTTTCTCTAACCCTAGCTTGGAAAGAGAGTGGAAAAGAGAGAGATAGTGAGAGAGAAGTTGGTGAATCATCTTAGATTCTTTCCGGTTCTTCTTCATCCTTGAACCTTCACTTTGAATCGTTATTCTGACGATTCTGAGTTCATCTTGGGGTAAGTTAACCTAACCCTAATCTGTGTTAGAGCTTAGAATAGTCTTGGTGTTGTTGTATCTCATTTCTATTCTTGCTTTAGGGTATTCTGTCGCCGTTGACGAAGACAACTCGTCTAAATCAATTTGGTGTTCTTTTCTGGCTTAAAGTGCAGACTTTAAGTGTATAGGTTATGGTTTTCAAGGCTTTCAATGCCAGTTAGTGATTTATTCTTGTTATGGATGAGATTTCGCATGCCAAATGTTGTGTTTACTTTGCGTTCCTGATATACATGTGGTATATTAAGATTTGTGTCTTCTATGTGTATGTATAAAGTACCGTATACGTATAAAATATGCACTTGTGTTTGCCATGATTATTTGTCATGTATATATGCTAGATGTATGTATGACAACTCCTTGGTAAAAGGAATTGTCCAAATGCTTGTTTTTCAACATACGTCATGTATGTTGTATCATGTATTCTAAGTGTTTGTAGAAATGCATGAATGATCTAAAGTGTAACTTATTACACTAATTGCGGGCGTTGAGAAGTGATTCTCAACACTCCTATTGATGTGCATGATTTCCTTCTTACTAGTTACATTCCATGTTATTTAAATTCAAGCATTACTTATGCTTACATTTATGTTAAGTTGTTATTCCTCAAGTGCTTCTGTACCATGATTTGAGTTGTTGTTTTCTTTACTGTTCTACATTCAACTCATATATCTGTTTTAGTGTAATGTGTTTGGGACTATGCATTAGTCTAGGAAATCGGTAATCTGCTTCATGGTCGTGGCTGAGATTGCTTTCGCCACGTAGGACGTATTAGACGAACCCGAGCCGTATTAGAGTTGTCGGCAGTGGTTTGGCCACACGGAGTGTTTGCGCATTCTATGCCGTTCAACCCAACGTGCGCTCGTGCTAGTCGAGTTCGTCAAGTAACCCGATTGTCCGATGTATGTTCACCATGTACGGACGCTACTGCTTGAATCTAGGGTACCGAACTTACCAGTGAGATCCTATTAACCATGGTACCTTGATCCGCTAAGACTCATGAGCCGGACATGGTGGTATGGGACACCGTGGTCGAGCTGTCGGCAGCCGCTGGGGTGACGAGCCTCCCCGTAGTGACCAGTGAGCAACTAAACTCGTGAGCCGATTATGGTGGTATGGGACACTATATTCGTGCTGTCGGCCTATATTGATTGGTGACGAGCCCTTTGTAGTGACCTCGAGCATACTTGGATACCGCATTG